>NC_082660.1:99319531-99936774 GCF_028023285.1 Balaenoptera ricei
CTGCTGAGGTCTGGCTGAGGATACTTCCCCCTCTGGTCCTATTTTCCCCCTGCAGCCTCCACCAGGCCCATGGGGTCTGTCACTACTGCCCAGCTGCCACCAGGGGGAGCCAAGCAGAGGCTGGAGGGAAGGGACACCTGGGGAAACCTGCTCAGGACTCTTAAGCACCTGTCGGTCCTCCAGGTCCCCTCTTCCCCTTTACGTCCCCAGCAGTCAGGGTGGCAACATGGTACCCAATTCCCACTCATCCAGCAGACAGGAAAGTGCACACAGTATAAGCGCATTCCAAGTTCTGTGCTAGATATCTGCTAGGAACACAGGAACGAATCCCACGCAGTCCTCGACCCGAGGCACTCGTCTAGACGGGTAGGTAGACAAAGAGCTGGTACAACGTGGTGTGATGGAGGTCTGTGACAAGTGGCAGCGGGGGCATTGAGCAGTGAGTCCTTTGGCATTGTGTCTGAGAGCCCAGTGCTCTGCTGTTGACTTCGGCTGTGGCACTGCCCATCTCCCAGCCTCGGTTTGTCCATCTACAAAGTGGACGGATGAGTCCAATCCCTGCAAAGGGCCTTCTGACTCAGATGTGCGGTGAGCCTGCCTCTTGTTCACAGAGCAAGCCTGAGCTTCTCCCCCAGAAGACCCAGGGGGGCTTCAGTCACCCCCATCTCACTCCTCTCCTTCCCTCTGCACTCCTCTCCTTCCCTCTGCACTCCCCACCATGGTGTTCCTTGTTGTTCTGCCTCTGGCCTTCTTCCTCACTCGGTCTGCATATGCTCCTGTGACTTCAGTTACTGTCCTGTGCTGATGACACCTATATATGGGCGCTCGGCCCCGTCCTTGTCAGTGCGTTTGTGATTCATATAATAATGAAAATAATCAGCATTTCTTAGATCCCCGATATGGCACTCCAATCATGGCTTAAATGATCCTATCTACCCAACGACCTTGTGAAGTAGGCGGCGGCACCCCGTTCTGCAGATGAGTGAAACTGAGTTCAAGAGATACTGAGGCTTGCCCAAGGCCCTGAGGTCGATAAGCGACAGGAGCCAGGATTTGAGAACCTGCGTCTGCCCGGCTCCAGTGCCCACACTGTCACCCGTCACGCTGTATTTCCCAGAGTGCCGGCAGCCACCTAAGAGACAATTCTACTTGGATATTTCACGGACACCTCAACTTCAACATGTCTAAAATTGGCCTCCTTTCTCCACCTTCTGTCCCAACTCTGCCTTTTCCTCTCTTCTCCATCTCAGTAAATGGCACCATCCACCCAGAGATGCCCAACTAGAACCCGGGGCCACCGCCATTATCTTCAAAGCTATCCATCCTCCTCTGTCATCGGGTTCCTGAAGCAGTCTCCGTCTCAATCCCCCACCTCGACTCTCTCTGCTCCAGCCCACACCCCACACCCCAGCCAGGGTGATCTTTCTCAAGCACACGTCTGATCACATCACTTTCCCGCTTCAGACCCCTCTGCCGCTTTCTGTGGCTCTGCGGCAGAGCTCGAAGCTGGCCACCAATGGGCTGAAAGCCATCCAAGAAGACATGTTTTGTGTGGTCCGTTGAGCGTTCTTAAAACAATTTGAATTATTTGCCAACGTTTAAAAATCAGGAATTTCCATATGAAAGTTCCCATTTCTGGCTTCGCTTGCAAAAGTGAAAACACTGGCAACTCTGGGCCCGCGTCCCCATAGGGCAATGATTGGGTGGAACTGAGTGGTGGCTGGCCTCTTCAGAGGGGCCTGGGCTTTCCAGTTGGCCCGTCTCCAGCATCCCTGTTGTCTGGTCACTCCCCTGCTCCCAGTTACCTGCCTGCCTGAGGCTTGAGGCATCTAGTGTCATGACCCTGCGGCACAAGATGAAGCCCAAAGCCCTCAGCCTGACTCCTGAGGTCCTACGTGGCCCAGCTTGGAGCAGCCTAGCCCTGCCAACCTCTGAGTCCTCTTCCTGCTCACTGCCCCATCACACTGTCCCCTGTGGTCTCAGCTCTTCCCCGTAGTTCTGTGAATTGGCTCGCTCCCACGGATGTCTGCCTTCCTGCAGCCTGCTGCTCTGGAATGCCTAGGCCCCTCTTTTAGCCCCATTTGTCCTTTAAGACTCTGCTCGGTGCCCCCTCCACCAGAAATCATCAGTCTTCCCCCCCACCCGCCAAGCTGAGTTCCGTCCTCCCATAATACGTGGCACAGACCTGGGTCATCACACCCATCGTACCGGTTCTCATTGTTAGCAGCTTGTCTGCCTCCTCTGCCGGATTGTGCGTCTGAGGCTGCAGGGAGCCCGTCTTCTTTATGTTCCTATCCCCAAAGTTTGGCACAGGGCTTGGAATATAATAGGTGCCTAATAACTGGTGAATGAGTGGATGAATCTGTGAAAGACTGACTTGGGAAAACACTACTGCAGGATGTCCTGTTGCCGCCTACTTGCTTGAGGTGGAGGGTTCCAGGTTCCTTCCATTCCGGAGCACCCCCCATTGATGCATGCACCCATAGCATCCTATAAGCCACACCCCTGCTCTGCACGGTCTAGAATGCATCCAAGCCTACTGGGATGGGAGTTCCTGAGTGACGATAGAGGGAAAATACATCATTCTTGCTGTTCCAAGGGGAGAGAGTTGTCTAATGGTTGGGAAATGGCACAACAACTGGATATGGCACATTCTTTAGTTACTTGAATGATAATAACGATGCGGTGACGACAGTACCTGACACGCATTGAACACTTTGATTGTACCAGATCCCGTACTGAGAGTTCTCAATACACTCTTCCCTTTACTCCTCACAACAACTCTCAGAAGTAGCCCCATTTTACACACAAGTAAGCTGAGGTTCAGGGAGTTGAAACAACTTTTCCAGGGTCACACACAGCCAGTAAGTGGTAGAATCCAGGTTTGAAACCAAATCTGTGTGACATCAAAGTTAACATTCTCAACCACCACGCCATACTTCCTCAATGACGTTTCACTTTAGAAACATGAGGGAATGATTAAAATAAATGTGGAAATGAAGGCTATACAATTATATATACAGTAAGATTCCAATTAGTAATCAAGAGAAGAAAGAAAAGAAACTCCCAAGGCATACAGCAAGCAAGGAGACACACCCACGTGCTAGCAGTGGTCACATTCAGCTAGTAGAGCGCTGGGGGTGTTTTTCTTCGTTTCCTCCATCTCATTTCTACCTTTTAACATTTTCTAAGTTTCCTTTGGTGAGCACGTGCAGTCATCTCTCAGTGTCCGAGGGGGACTGGTTCCAGGACCCCTGCGGGTACCAAAATCCGAGGCTGCTCAAGCCCCTTACATAAAGCGGTGTAGTACAGTCGGCCGTCCGGATCCGCGGATTCCGCATCCTCAAGTTCAACTAGCCATGGACCGATCCGGTTAGTGGAACCCGTGGATGTGGAACCCGCAGATACAGAGGGCCAACTGTATTACTTTTATAATAACAGTGAAAAAAAAAAAATCCCTCTTTGTAATGGCCCCAGCATTACGTGGCAGAACAGACTTTGGAAGGGGTGATAGGAGTACCCATCTAATTGGTTGGGGCTGTCTCTTGAGCAGCCGTCGCAGGGCAGCAGAAGGGGGTAAACAGCAGGTGGTAGCTGTGGCCGCAGCGCCCGCACCCTGGTGGGACAAGGGAGGAGAAGTGGGTCACCAAACGTGCTGTCTCACTGTCTCCACTTTTCCTCCAGGTGCTTATACCCCGGAGCCCCTCAGCAGTTTCCGGTGGGCCCTTCTCTCGACTGGCCTCATGTTCTTTTATCACTTCAGCGTCTTGCAGATCCTGGGCCTGGTGAGTTTGGTTCTATCCCCTTCTATCCCTTCTGTTTGGCGTTCTTCATAAATCTTGATAATCCTGGTTGGCGCTGGTGTATCGTTTTGTTTTGAAAATACAAGATGCCAAAGGCCAGACTGTCAGAGTGTTGTGTCTGGGCTGCTGATTTACGATCCACAGCCTTGGCATCTCCAAAGAGATTTCTGAATCCTTCAGTAATGACTGTTTCTTTCATCCCTGGGGAGGCAAGGAGGCCCTCCACTCACGGCCGCTTGGATCGGAGATAGAGAGCTGCACTGGCAAGTGGTTTGCTGTGGACCCCATGCGAGGCAGGATGCTAGCCCTGGCCCTGGGCCTGGGGGAGGCTTCTGACCTTGGGTCCATTCTGGGTCTACTACCGGGCCCTGAGCTGTGTGTCCAGTGAAAGCGTGGTGTCGGGTGACCCCCGTGGCATTCTGGGATGTTCAGTGGTCGAGTTATCCAGAGCCCAGGATTGCTGAGTGCGTGGGCGGTGTGTCTAGTGGTGGCGAAGTGAGTAGCAAGAGCTTGGGGCTGGGGCTGGGGTCAGGAGACCCAAGTTCAAGTCCTGGCCTTGCCACTGCTCTGGGTGAGTCACCTCATTCTCAAGTGCAGTGCGCTCTCCACCCTCCGTGACACGGCACAAGCCCGCAACCCCGACCCTGAGAGGTGGTGAGGACGTGTCATTAAGGAGAACGTGCTTGAAGGGCTTTGGAAGGCAGGGGCCGTGGCCATCCTCGAGGCTGGAGCGGCATGCCGGGTTTTGTGTGCGAGCGGCACTAATGTAGCGTTAGCCGCGTGGACCTGGCAGGACTAGGGCGTGTAACCGATGTCACCAGCGCCTTTGTTGAAGCACTCAGTCATTTTGTCTTCCCCATCCCGGCGTGTTGCTCTGCTCTGGTTGGCCTGGGGGCTGCTTTGAGCTCCTTGCCAATAGCATGAATGCTTCCTGTGCTGTAGGGAGGGAGCAGTGTGACCTTCACACCTGCTCTCCACTGGGACTCCTCGATTCCAGAGGAGTCAGCGTGCTCGTGTCACCATACATACCGTGCTCGGTCTCACCTCTGGGCCTCCTACAAGGAAGGCTCCGTTCACTCCATTCCTCGCCATGACCCCCATCCATCCTTCATGAGTCCATTCAGGTGTCACTGCCCTCGTGAAATCTTCTCCGAGAACTCAGCCCCCACCCTGTACACCCCTCAGATCCCATGGTGGGCAAGAGCTGGTGAGCAACGTCTGCTTTGAGGTCACACGTGGTAGACCGATCACCCCACCTTGATGCAGGCAGGGGCCGTGCCGCAGACTGCCTTTATCCCGTGACACCCCTCCGGGTCTAGGCCCCTAGTAAATGCTTAGGAATGGCAGCGGGCGCTGGGCCCAAGCGGAAGGCAAGACTGAGCAGAACCGACCAGCTTTTCCACTGGACGGCCTCCCCCGTCACCTCCAAAGGGCTCTAGCCTTGACCCACTCCGAAAACCTAGGGGAGAAAGACCCCACTATGAACAGGTGGGGATTGGTCAATCCCTCCTTGTCTAGTCCCCATTAGGTAGACACGGCTGAGCTGGCAGAAGCCAGAGAAAGCCTAAGGATGGTGAACGCTCACTCTACCTCCCTTGTCCCTGCAGGTCACCGAAGTGAATTTGAACAACATGCTGTGTCCGGCCATCTCAGACCCATTCTACGGCCCCTGGTATCGCATCTGGGCCTCGGGACACCAGACTCTCATGACCATGACCCACGGGAAGCTGGTCATCCTGTTCTCATACATGGCTGGGCCCTTGTGTAAATATCTGCTGGATTTGCTCCGGCTTCCAGCCAAGAAAATAGACTGAAGGTGCTTGTGTTTTTTTGTTTTGTTTTGTTTTGGGGTTTTTTCTTTTCTTCTGCCCCTGAGGAAACAAGTCCTGACTTGACTTGGAGGACACCCAGTTCTTGATGACATCATGGGAGAGGGCAGGAGGACGTTTGGTGTGTTTCTTTTTCCTTCCTCTCTGTCCCTTTCTTCCACCACTCTTCCTTCCCCGGCTCTTCCCCCAGGACGGCTCCTGGAGCCTGGGCTGTAGTGCTGGAGCCTGGGCTGTAGTCCTGGAGCCTGGGCTGTAGTGCTGGAGCCTGGGCTGTAGTCCTGGAGCCTGGGCTGTAGTGCTGGAGCCTGGGCTGTAGTGCTGGAGCCTGGGCGGTAGTCCTGGAGCCTGAGCGGTAGTGTTGGAGCCTGGGCGGTAGTCCTGGAGCCTGAGCGGTAGTGCTGGAGCCTGGGCTGTAGTGCTGGAGCCTGGGCGGTAGTGCTGGAGCATGGGCTGTAGTGCTGAGGGCCGCACGTTTCCTCCTTCCCTTTACCGCTCTCTCCCTGCTCCTCATGGCCTTAAATGGCGAGGCAGTAGTCAGTGGCTTTCACTCTGCTTGTTGCTGCTTTAACAACATCTGGTTGAGGAGAAAGGGAACAACAAGCAGTAGTTCTTTTGGCATCGAAGCGATGAGATTGGGCTGTGTTTCATTTCTCCACTGCCAGGGACCTCCAGGCTTATGCTGGGGTCCCCTTTTGTCTCCAGCACAGCCCTCACCATAAGGGGACTGAGGCCTTGTTTCTATACCAGCGGCAAGCCGAGAGCCAAGGGATTTCCCAGCTCATGGCCAAAAGAGAACTGGCCAGATTCTTCCCACTGGTGTCCCATGACTCAAAGCAAGCAGCCAGCCAGCCACTCCCTCCAGAATGCTGCCAGAGGTGGGAGGTGTGGGGCGCTACCCAGCCCAGGGGCTAGATTCCACTCTTGCAATGGCAAATCCAAAGTGCACAAGGTTGAAATGTCCACAGCTAATGCTAGGCAGGACCTGGGGTAAATTCTGCTTGAGAGCTGAGAACTGACCCATATCCCAATCAGAAGTGAGCGTAGACATTAGTCAACAGCAGTGGTAACTTGAGAAAACTGTGATTTGAGTCATATGCTTGCTTTTAGTTTAGTGTTGATAATAGATGACATTTTAATTTTGAGTGCCCCTTAAATGTTCTCTCTCTCTTTTTTAAAGGCAGCTTCAGGGAAGGATGAGCTAGAGTTGGGTGTTTTGGCTTTGGGGGTTTTGTGTATTCGCTTGTCCATTTGCTTTTGGATGTTTGAGTTCGGAGAATCCTTGCATTAGGGCCTGTCTCTGGAGGGACACCTGTCGATCCGTTTCGTGGTTTTACAGCATGTATCGGCATCCTAGGTTTGGGAATATACAGATCCTGCAGTGCTGTTTCCCTAGGGCCAGGTGTCGTCACTGCGGCCAGGCTCAGAGCTGAATTGTTTAGCGTGGGGGGCATCACATGCTCCCCACCCCGAAAGCCCACGCCTGGGTTGAAAGGGAGGTACCAAAAAAATCAGGTCCCCATGGGTGGAGGTTCAAGTGCTCTGAAAGGGAGACCTTTTGTTGCAAGGCAGCCTCAGTCATACGTGGACCTCAAGAAGGGAGGTGGTGCCATTTGCTGGCTCTTTGTTGGCTCTTACTAAGAATAGAGTACTTAATAACAGAAAAGATATTTCTGTGACCTCCTGTGATGGGCCCCCCTCCCTCTCCCACTCTAGGCAACCCGGTTGCCCTGGGCCCATTCAATATTTCAGGTGTTACTGTAGCAGACCTAGATTGAGTTTCAGTGACTCAGTGGTCATGATTTTAGCAAGTGGACTTACAGGAGGCAGCAGGGTGGGGAAGAGTCTCTCCTAGCAAGGCGAGGCCCAGGGAAGCAATCACGGCGGGGCCCATCCCTTTGCAGAGGTACGCTGGCAGTGAGGTCATCAATCCCCAGGGTGTGGGGTTGCAGGAAGGGGGGACACCGAATGCTCTGGCTCCCCGTGAGCTCCTCAAGATGCGTAACCTTCATTTTCTGCCATCTTTGAGGGTTTGGCCGAATTTTTCTTAGTGCCTCTCAGCCCTGGGTTGCCCTCCGGAAGAGGCAGCTCTTGAGGGGCTGGATTCGCCCCGCCCACGGGCTGCATGTAGGCGTGGCTGATGAGGCAAGACCTCAGTGCCCCTTGGCCTCTTTGCAAAAGGAAAGGGGCTCTCTTCCTCCCTGTCTCCGTGGCCTGGTGCGGGGTGCCAGTCAGCTCGAGCTTCCCTTGCACTGGCGTGCCTCTAAAAGTTCGCCACGCTGGCTGGCACTTTTCTGCTGCTTAGCGGGAAAGAAGAAAGTGGAAGCTATGTGCCTGGCTTGGCCAGGCCAGAGGCAGGTGCACCTGTCCGGGGGAGGGGGATGAGAAGGGGAGACGCAGGGCTTCTGGGGGCCAGGTTGGCTCAGAAACATGTGGGGGGAAGGAACAGAGAGCAAGTCCCGTCCACAGGTTCCACAGGGCGTCGTGGCCTGTATTTGAGGTGTTGGGAAGCAGCAGGCGTCTGAATTGGTCTCTACCTGACTCTTACCTTGGGCCAGGCCCATGCGGAGAGGTTACCTGGCCATACCCTCGGCGGCCTGCCTTGGAGAGTGGCCCCTGCAGCAGTGGGCCCGGGCCGCCCAGCACGTCCCCTGGGCTTTCCTGTCAGCGCCAAGGAGCTTCCCCAGCCATCCTGGCCAAGTTTCCATGTGCCATTTGCCAGCATGTGAGAGCTCCGTGTGTGTCTGTGGAAGTGGACAGTTTCTTTTAAAATGGCCCCGGGAAGGGAAAGGAGTGTTCCCTCCAGCCCCCAGGTAGCCTTGGCTAAGGATTGGCCCAGTGAGATCAGGGTGTACAGATGGTCATGCCTGCTTGTAGGCCCCCATCTCTTCTCCATTCCCCGTGGTATTTGCTTCTGTACACCAAAGATGATCTGGCCCATCTTCTTCCCGGAGGCCCAGTGATGTGGTCCTCTGTCAGCTTGCGAGGAAGCCACAGCTTCTGTCCCCCGAAGTCAACCTTCTCTCTTTCTCCTGGGACCTCTCAGCATTCGCAGAAGCTGCTTGCAGCGTGGCCAGGATGCGTGCGGCGTCGGGGCCCTTTCCCGTCTGGTACCTCACGTGCAGCTCTCAGATCATCCCTTCGGCCGCAGCCTCCATCGGGGTTTTGCTGTTAGCGCTTGTTGATACTTCAGTGTTTAGTGGAGCGGGCACAGCTGCCCACGGAGAGCAGGTTGTCAGCACATCTCTGCGCGCTGGTGTTGGGGGGAGGCTGGCAGAAGACCCTTCCTCCCCCTCCCTTGGCCAAAAAAAAAGACTTCCATGGATTTGTACGTGTTGATCCCGAGTCATCTGAAGGGGAGATGGGGAGGCGGGCGAGGGGAGAAGAAGGGCCAGTGTGGCCCCTACAAGACAAGATACCGGTGCTGGTTTTGGTAAATCGGGAGCCAGGCATAAGGGAGGTTGTCTGTCCCGCAGGCCCTCGCGTGCTCCTTGGACTACCGGGAAGGGGCGTCGTCGCTGCACGCCCTGCCCCGCCCTCTGGGGTGGGGGGTGGGTAGGGTCCATGAGAGGGAGCAAACCTTCCTCTTCTGTATATAGAGTGAGCCACTTGTGCTCAGGAAAACCTAGTCGCTTGTTGCTGCTCTTGTGACATTTTTGTACACTGGTTTGCTACTCGTGGCACGAAACAAACACAACAAAAGAAGTCATTTCAAGCCGAGCTGTTGTTTTGGAAACCTGCTTTCTTTCAGTGTCAGTGTTGTGTTGTATTTGGATGAATTCTTCATTTCTATTGGTGTTACTGTGATAGAATTAGATAGTCCGACTTGTAATTCTTTCTGCCGGGAAATTGGCAGTGCCTCTGTCGTCGCCCCGACCCCGGTCCTCCCTCATTCCCAGGGTGGGATTGCTATGCGCTGGGCACACCCCTCCCTGGCGCCCGCCCCCGCAGTGGCTGCCTTTAGAACCGGTCTTTGTGACCCCCCTAAACAGCTGCAGGATGAGTATTTTTGCCAAGCTGGGTCTTGGGTGCTCTGTGCCCCTACCAGTTTGCTCGCCTCTTGGGGCATTTTGTAATGTTTTCTCTGTTTTGTAAAACCTTTGGATTGTACCACAGTGGTTTCTGCAGTCACCTTCGGAAATAAATGGTCATTAATTTGTGTACTTAGCATTCTGAATTTTAGTCTGAAGTGTTTCTGTTGTTGAAGATCCTTGAATGAAAAGGAGCCCTCACCGTGGGACTCACTGTTAAACGTTTCCTTCATTTACTGCTATTAAAAGGTTTATGAGAACCCAGGAGTCTTGGCCTTGCTTCCCAGAACCCTCTCAGAAGGGCTTCTGCTTTGACAAGTAGACAAAAGGGGCCGATGGTCGTCCGGGCCGTGGAGGACCACCAAGGGGCAGCTCTACCCTGGAAGTCGCGTGGCCGGACGTGCGGCCTCGCACCCATCCCCCCGCGCTGCTGCCTGCTTCCACCAGTGTTGCCAGGGACCGAGCAGGCCTTGTGCCCTTGGCAGGGCTTGTCTGCTGGGGGCATCTGCTGGGCTCGCGGGGCCCCACGTGTGCTGGGCCAGGCTGGAGGACTGAGCTAGAGGTGGCAGCTCTAAAACCAGACGTGATCAGCCTCCCTCATCCTAAGTTTCCCGAGAGCGGGCTCTGTTCAGCAGAGGTGCGAGGCTGACACAGGTCAGACCGTCCCGTGTGGAGGTAACCCTGCCCCTGGGGAACAGTTGGACCCGGCTGTCCAGGGCTCCCCACCGAGCAGCCCGTGGTGACTGTGATCAGCCCAGCCCGCCTTTACACCAGACGGGGGCCCTACTCAGACTTTCGCCGCTGTGGCTGCTTCTGGAAGGGACACAGCTAGCCATGGCGGTCCCCCAGCGCAGGTGGATTTCCTCATTGGCCAGTAGTTGGGCGCCCAGGCCATCGGAGAGGCTGGGTCCTGCCATCCTGGGCCACAAAACCACCAGCTTGGGCAAGTCACTCGTTTGCTTGTGACCCCAGCTTCTCCATCAGTAAAGCTATAGCTACAGCCGTGTGCCAGGCATGGTGCTAGGTCCCTCCACATGCATTACAGGATGTAATCCCCTCAAGAACACGGTGAGCTGATTGCTTATGCTGTCCCTGTGGAACAGGCAGAAACTGGGAAAGCTGAGGCTCAGATCTAATCAATCAACGGAGGAGCTGGCCTGGGAAGCCAGTTTGGTGAGGCTCCAGAGCCTCGGTGCCCAGCACTCTCCCCTTGACTCTGCTGCCTGTCTGGGGTGCTGGCATGACCGGGCAGACCCTCGCCCAGGGCCCCCAGGCCTGAGGGGAACGGGAGGAGAACCGGGCAGTGAGGTGGAAGGCGAGAGAGAGAAGGGTGGGCCCCATGACTGCCGAGGCAGGAGGTCAAGCCCATCTTTTCTTCTGCTGCCAGCAAACCTGACCCTGGTGAGCCTCAGAGCCCAGCAGAGCTGAAAGGCCTACAAGTAAACGGGCTGGGGCTACAAGGGGCCCGGCAAAGGCTGGCCCTGCGGGGAGAGGCTGCCGGAAGGAGGTGAGGCAAGTTGGTCCCGTGGCCTTTCTGTGTGTCTCCCATTTCAGAAAGAGCTAAACACCCATGACCTAGGCCACGGCCCCCTGTCCCCTGGGCTCGTGCATCTGCCCCTGCTGAAGGTCTCTGCTCCAGTCTGTACCCTCTACTGCAGGCAACAGTTTCCAGTGGAGATCTGACTGCCTCACTCCCCCGGGGGCTTGTAAACATCTCAGCTTCATCTCCTCGCCTCTGCGTCCCACAAAGACCCGTCCATAGCAGACCCTTTGCTCCAGCCATATTGAGCTCCATTTGTTCATGCCCTGCCAGTTCCCGCTTCTTTGCCTTATTTTTCGCGCTGTTTTCTCAGCTACCCCGCTCTCCCTGCTTGTCTGGAGGTCTCAGCTCAAGTGTCAGCTCCCGCACGCGGTCTTCCCTGAGCCCCAGTATGCATTAGGTACCCCTCCACTCGGCTCCTACTGTCCCCGGTGCTCACTCCGGGGCCCCCATTTGTCTCCTAGGAAGTCATCAGGGCGCTGTCTCCCTCTGTAGATGTTGAGCTCTTTGAGGGCAGGGAGGGGTCTGATGCATCCTTTAGCCCCTGGCCCAGGACCCGGTCCTTAGAAGGTGTTCGGTGAGCGATGCTCTTATCCCAGAATCTTGCAAAATGGTGGGAGGCCACACAAGCTGTCGCCCATCCCCTGAGTTCTCCTGCATGGGGCCCCGTGCCTTTGATGGCCTGGGCACCTCGAGCTCCAGCCGGTGGGCCTCCGTCCTCCTTCTCTGCGGGACCCTGGGTAGCCGGGATCCAGGGTGAGGAGGCGTGTGGTGAGGAAAGAGAACAGAGACAGACAGCATCTGTTCCGCCTGACCCTTCCCTAGACCTCTGGGCGGGGTGTGGGTGAGGCAGCCAACCGCTTTTCTGCATCCCTGGTAGCTGTTTATCCCCTCCAGGGTCCCCCTTCCGCTCCCCGGGGCACACAGGCAGAGTTGGTGTTTACGTGGCAAAAGCCCCGCCAGCCCATGGAATGTGTCACCTACCCCTCTGGGGCGCAGGGAGCAGCTGATGGTTGCAACCTGATCCCCCAGCGAGTTTTCCCCTGGCCCTAGTTTGCCAAGGCCAGTGCGGGGACAGAGATCCACAGATGTCCGGCTGACAAATGCAGTGGCTTACTCAAAGGCCATGTGGTTTACTAACCTTGGCAACCAGTAAGGCCGGCCTAGTCCAAAGTCAAGGACTCTCTGTTACTGCCTGTACCTGCCTCTGTCCCAGTCAGCGTTCGCCTAGCGTCTGGAGCGCATATCTGGGGTGTCTGAGCTGTGCGGCGGAGGGGCTGAAGCGTCTCCCAGGAAGGCAGTAGCGAAGGCTACTCCTGTTGCTGATGGATGACCCAAAGGGCTCTGCCCTGCACAGCTGGCTTCCTAGCTTAAGTGGGGCTCTGCCTGCATCGCGGCCGGCCGGTGGCCTCGGAGTCTCACTACACAGCAGGTCATAGCAAGGAGGGTAGATGCTTCCTTAACAAAGCTCTGATAGGCGACAGAGCCAATAGCGTGGGCCGCGTCGGTTTGCTCCTTTCCAACGACCCATCCCCAGCTGTACCACTGCTCCAGCCGCTGGTTCTCCCTGGTCTCCCCGCCGCCTTTCCCCTCCCCCTTCCCTCTCCATCTGTACTGTCCCTTCAGCTGCTCCTTCCCTAGTCGCCAAGAGTCCCCAGTCTCCTTACATTTTTAGAAAGACCCTGGGCTCTCCAGTTTTTCTCCCTCTGAGAATGGAGGGGCCTCCCTCAGATTTCCAGAGTGTTGGAGATGACAGGATGCCGCTGATACAGGGGCTTGTAAATTTTCCTGCGTATTAGGATCACCCGGGGAGCTTTACAAAGACTCTCGATGCCCAGGCCTCACCCCAGCTCATAATTCAAAGCAAACTTCTTGTTTGATTTTGTTTTGACTTTAAGCTTCCAGGTTGGAAGTCATCTCTTTGACCTGCCCATCTACACCAAGTGCCGTCTTTTAATGAAAATTTTAAGACATACCCAAAGGTATGAAGAATGATATCTAAGTCCAGCTTCGAAAAAAGGACATTACCAAGAGAGTTGAAGCCCCCTTACTCCAGATTGTTCCTCAGAGCTTCAGGGAGTCTGGGGAGGTGTCTGAGGGGCCACCTCAGGATGAGGGATGGGTGGAGGCAGAGTGGGTGAGGTCCCGGCCTTTCCCCTTGCTTCACCCAAAACAACTCCAATTTTATTCCACTTTGTACACTGAGGTTCTGTAAATAGTTTCATTGGGAAAAGGGTTTAAAAGCCACTTAATTCCACCCTCACTAGTCTGTCTCTACCCTCTCTGAGATAGTGGTCGTCCTGTAGTCGTTGGAAAAGCCTTGCGGTAGGACTCAGCAGATGGGGCCCGTGGTCCCAGCTCTCCGTCCGCTCTTAGGTCCCAGGTGTGCTTGACAAAGTCAGACCTCTCTGAACTCCGGGGCAGTGGGAGACATCCAGTGAGATAAATGGGTGTGAGAGGGCTTTATAAACTGCGAAGTCCTATCTAATGTAAGGGGGTCCTATTTCCAGAGAGTGTGGTTACTAGGCTTGTTCTCCGAGCACAGGAGTTGGTCGGGGTTTTGACTACACTCACACGCTGCGCCTTCCTGTGCCCTGTGCGGTTGAGGTGTGTGAGAGAGGTGCTAACCTCAGATTTAAGGCATTTTTTTCTGTATTTCATTGACTCTAAGACACTTTTTAAAAAAGATTTTAATATCTCCAAATGTGGATAGCGAGGGTGGGAGAGAGACGCAAGAGGGAGGAGATATGGGGATGTACGTATATGTATAGCTGATTCACTTTGTTCTAAAGCAGAAACTAACACACCACTGTAAAGCAATTCCAATAAAGATGTTAAAAAAAAAAATCTCCAAATTTGAGATGCACCTTACTAGGCTAGTCAGTGGCATGACAATTTAACCGGCAACTTTTTTTTTCTTTTTTCAGCAGTACATAAAATAGCAGACATCTTCCAACCTGAGGTGTCTTAGAGTCACTGAAGGGCCGTCACTGTTAACTTTGGTTCTTCCTCTTCTCCACGAGAGTCACCCTCCTGGTAGAGAAGAGCCATTCGAAAAAGCTTCTAAACTTTTAGCATGTAGTCTCCTTCTGACACTCCGTCCTCTCTTTCTTCCCTGCCGGCATCCACCCAGGCCAGGCAAGCTTTCTGCTTCCTGACCAGAGGGAGCCCCCTTTGTTGGGCTGTCTCTTGGGGCAGATGTCCCGTGGGACGTGAGAGAAAGGAGGCGAGTGCACCTGCGCAGGGAAGCCCACCGTGCCAACTGACAGGGAGCCACACAAGCCAGGCCAGCCGCCCCCGGCAGCTCTGGTTTCTTTATTTCCCAACCAGAGCCTGGCCAGAAGGCTTAGCCTGCTGCCCTCGGGAGCTCCCAGGGCTGCTCGTTGCCAGAGATGAGCTGGTAGGGCTGGGGCAGGGGAAGGGAGCGCAGCCTGTCCTGAGCTCCCTGGGTTGATGTAAGCGGCTGTCTGGCCCACGCAGAGGGAGACGATGACTTCCTCACCTCCTCCAACAAGGTGGAAGAAGGGTTAGGCGGTGGGCCTTTCGGGGAAAAGCAGCACCTAGGGTAGCCTAAGCCATGGACATTCATTGCGGTTGGAAATTGCCACCAACCTGCCCTCAAGTCGTGGCAGCCACTCTAATTAAGCTCGGCCCTTGTCGCCTTGAGGCCAGGCTCTTCCAGAAGGGGAAGGAGTGTCTGCAGTGAGATCCAGGGATACTTGGGCACAGGAAGCAGTTTTGGGACATTCCCATCCCGCACCGCCCCCCGAGGGAGCTTAGCAAGACATGATCAGCCCGGATTACAGCCGCCCTCATGTAACTGGGTTAAAGTGTTGGCCTACTTAGGCCCCTCCTGCAGTGGCCTCCTTCAAAGCTGATGAGGCCGATTAGGGGGCTATTTCTGAGCCCTAGTTGTGTACCCAGAAGCCTGGGGTCAGTCCTCCTGTGACAAGAAAGACAACAACTAAGGCTGGACAGCCAAGGGCAGAGTCTGCCCTGCCCGCGGGAGAGCAGTGCTGTCAGACCTCATGTGTCCTTGGAAAAGAAAGAGCCCAGTAACGTCAAGTCTAAGTCCCTGGATTTTGAACTTCAAAGACCAAGCCAACCAATTTTCGGGGAAAGACCCCGTCCTATGTTTTTGCCATCTTCAGCCCTAGAGAGAGATGGCGGATGGGCAAAACGAAGTCTTCAGTCATAGTCACTAGCCTCTACTTCGTAGGTTCTATGCATTTGAGGGAGATTGCTATCTAACCTGAGCCTCAGTTTGCTCATCTATAAAATGGCAATAATAATAATAAATATAATAACTACTTCATAGAGCGGGTGTGAAGAGTGACTAGATAAGACACTTGGCACAGTGCCTGGCACACGGTAAGCACTACTTCCATAAATGTTAGATGCCATCATTACTACCATTTCCACCACTACTGCCACCACCATTGTCACCATCATCTTCATCTTCATTAAGACAGCAGAGTGAATGATGGAAAGCTGTCTCTGGAGCCTGAAAAACACAGTCTGAATCCTGGCTCTGCCACCTTGTAGCTAGGTGGCCTTGGGTAACTGATAACTTCTTTGATCTAGAGTCTGTAAAATCAAAAATTCATAAGGCTGTTGAAAAGTGTATAACCTGGTCCTTTTTGTGCAGTAAGCACTCCATAAATATTGGCTATTATAATTGTTAAAAAGGGGTTATCAAGATCAGTGGTTACCAGGAGGAGTTGGGGGGAGAGATGAATATGTGAAGCACAGAGGATTTTTAGGACAGTGAAGCTACTCTGTATGATACTATAATGGTAGATACATTTCATTAGACATTTGTCAAAACCCATAGAATGTACGGCATCAAGAGTGAACCCTAATGTAAACTCTGGACTTTGGTATCAATGTAGGTTCGTCAGTTGCAACCGATGTACCACCCTGGTGCGGGATGCTGATAGTAGGAGAGGCTGTGTGTGTGTGAGGCGGAGGAGGTGGGGCAGGCAGTATATGGGTGTTCTCTGTACTTTCTGCTCAACTTTGCTGTGAACCTAAAACTGCTCTAAAATTATAGTCTATTTAAAAGGAAAAGAAAAAGTTGATCAAACTAGATTGTTATGAATTTAGGATGTTAACTCTATCCCCATGGTGACCACTAAGAAAATAAAAGATACAGAAAAGGAAATGAAGAGGGAATCAATCAACATGGTACACTAGAAAATAGTCCATCAAACACAAATGAAAGCTGTACTAGAGGAATTGAGGAAAAAAAGAGATATGACATGTAGAAAACAAATAGCACAACAGCAGGAAAAAAATTCTTCATTATCAGTAATCACTTTACATGTAAATGGGTTAAACTCACCAATTACAAGACAGATACTGGCAAAATGGATTTTAAAAAGACATGATCTAACTATATGCTGCTTACAGGAGACTCAGTTTAGACCCAGAGACAAATAAAATTGATAAAAGGATCAGTTCATCAAGAAGCTATAACAGTTACATACATATACACACCAAACAACAGAGCTCCATAAGATATGAAGGCAACATTGACAGAATTGAAAAGAGAAACAGGCAGTTCTACAATAATAGGTGGAGACTTCTATATCCCACTTTAAATAACGGATAAAGCACTTAGACAACACATATGTAAGAAACAGAAGACTTGAACAACACTATAAACCAGTTAGACCTAAAAGACATATACAGAGTACTCTACCCAACAAGAGCAGAACGCACATTCTTCTCAAGTGTACCTGGAACATTCTCCAGGAGAGATCATATTTTAGGCCATAAAACAATTATCACTAAGTTTTTAAAGATTGGAATTAAACAAACTATCTTCTTTGACCAAATGGAATAAAGCTAGAAATCAAAAACAGAAGGAAAACTGATAATATTGCAAATATGTGGAAATCGAACGACACACTTAACCAATGGGCTAAAGAAGAAATCACTAGGGAGATTAGAAAATGCTTTGGGATGAATGAAAAGGGAAATACAATATGTACCATTTAAAAATTTTTTCTGCATATATTTCTTGCAATATGCTTTTTTTATTTTTTAATTTTTATTGGAGTATAGTGGATTTACGATGTTGTGTTAGTTTCTGCTGTACAGCAAAGTGAATTAGTTATACATATCCACTGTTTCCTAGATTCTGTTCCCATGTAGGTCATTACAGAGTATTGAGTAGAGTTCCCTTACAGTAGGTTCTTATTAGTTATCTATTTTATATATAGTAGTGCTTATATGTCAGTCCCAATCTCCCCAACGTACCAAACCTTTGGGATACAGTGAGAGCAGTGGTCAGAGTTAAGTTTATAGCTTTAAACACCTGTATTAAAAAGGAATCTCTGAAATCAACGTCCTAACTAACTTTACACCTTGAGGAACTAGAAAAAGGAACAAACTACACCTAAAGCCAACAGAAGGAAAGAAATTATAATGGTTAGAGCAGAGTTAAATGAAATAGAGAATAGAAAAAAAAAAATAGAATCAATGAAACCAATAGTTGGTTCTTTAAAAAGATCAACGAAACTGACAAATCTTTAGCCAGACTCATTAAGAAAAAACAGACACAACTAAAATTGGAAATGAAAGCAAGGATGTTACCACCAACCTTACAAAAATTTAAAGGATTATAAGAGAATACTATAAGCAGTTGTATGCCAACAAATTAGTCTTGATGAAATGGAAAAGTTCCTAGAAACATGGAAATTACCAAAACTGACTCAAGAAGAAATAGAAAACGTGAACAGATCTAGAACAAGTAAAGAGATGATTGAATCAGTAATCAAAAACCTCCCAACTTAAAAAAAAAGAAAAAAGAAAAAAAAAAAAACCAGGCCTCATTGGTGAATTCTACCAGACATTTAAAGTTTTAACACTAATCCTATACAAACTCTTTCAAAAAATAGAAGAGGAAGGAACACTTCCTGACACATTCTATAAGGCCAACATTACCCTGATACCAAAGCAAGCAAAGATACCACAAGAAAACCACAGACCAGTACCCTTATGAATACAGACACAAAAGTCCTCAACAAAATACCAGCAAACCAAATCCAATGACACATTGAGAGGATTATACACCATGACCAAGCGGGATTTACCCCAGGAATGCAAGGGTGGTTCAACATAAGAAAATCAACCATTGGAGTACACCACCATGTAGGAAAATTAACTCAAAATAGACCAACAACCTAAACATAAGGGCTAAAATTGTTAGAAGAAAACATAGGGATAAATCTTCATGACATAGGATTTGGCAATGGATTCATAGATTTGTCACCAAAAACATTAGCAACAAAATTAAAATTAATTAAATTAAAAATAAATTGGACTTTATAAAAAATTTTGTCCACCAAAGGGCACTATCAAGAATGTGAAAAAGACAACCTACAAAATGGGAGAAAATATTTTCAAATCATATATCCTATAAGGGTTTAATATCCTGAATATATGAAGAACTCTTAAAGCTTAAAGACAACACAATTACAAATTGGGCAAAGCACTCGAATAGACATTTCTCCAAAGAAGATATACAAATGACCAATAAGCACATGAAAAGGTGTTCAACATCACTGGTCATTAAGGAAATGCAAATCAAAACCACAATGATATACTACTTCATACCCACTAGAGTGGCTGTAATCAAAAAGACAGATAATAACAGGTATTGGTGAGGATGTGGAGAAATTGGAACCTTCATACCGGTGGGAATGTAAAATGGTACAGCCACTGTGGAAAACAGTTTGACTGTTTCTCAAAAAGCTTAACGTAGAATTACCATATGACCTGGCGATTCCATCCTTAAGTATCTGCCCAAGAGAAATGAAAACATATGTCCACACAGAAACTTAGACACACATGTTTGTAGCAGCTTTATTTGTCAGAGCCAAATGATTGAAACAGCCCAAGTGTCCATCAGTGGACGAATGGATAAACAAATTGTGGTCTGTACATACAATGAGATATTATTCAGCCATCAAAAGAAACGAAGTACTGAAACATGCAACAACTTGGATTAACCTCGAAAACGTTATGCTAAGTAAAAGAAGACAGTGACAAAAGGTCACACGTTGTATGACTCCATTTATATGATATGTCCAGAATAAGCAAATTCAGAGAGACAGAAGATTAGAGGTTACTTAGGTGATGGCCAAAGGAGAATGGGGAGTGACCTCTTAATAGAGATGGAGCGTTTTATGGAGTGACGAATAAATTTTAAAACTAGAGAGAGCAGGTGGTTGCGCAACGTTGCGAATACACTAAATACCACTGAACTGTGTGCTTTCAAGTGGTTAATTGTGTCATGTGGATTTCACCGCAATTAAAAAAAAGTCAACAAAAGGAGGTGAAAAGAAAGGAATTTCTTTTTAGCTCTCAAGTGCCCTGTGCACCCTGCTCACAGGACTCACTGGGTAACCTTCCCAAGAGCAAATGTGTTGCCTGCACTTTCCCAGCCTAGGGCTGATCATTAGCAATTTCTATTTGATCTTCTCCAAGGCCACAGATTCTTCTGGAGTGGTGCAAACCCAAAGGGGGGAGGAGGGGCCCAACGTACCCTGCAGGAGCAATCCCAGCCTATTTGAACAACTGGATTAACCCCGTGTTCCTCTTCTCAACCCCATGATTCATGAGCACCACGGACCACATAGGCTAGGCACTGAGGGGCATGGCTTCATGTACAGAGGTCACTATGGCCACCCACCACTGTCCCCCACCACAATTCTGGGAAAGGGGCCATTGCTGAGGCCTGTGCCAGCAGGGCGGCAATATCTCCATGCAGAGTTCCTGGAATTCATGTGAATGTTTGAAGTAGAGAAAGTTTAGGGAAATGTTTGCGTTACTCACACTAGTACTGTCCTTCAAACAAGATGGGGGTTTTCCGCTCTTTCCAATCCAAGACCCCCTTTCTACCCTGCCAGGCTGTGTGCGAGTGGGGACTTTGATTGCCCCATCCATCTGTCTGGCCAGCCCCTGTCTCCTGTGCTGATGCACACAAATCCACTTACACATGTTGACACATATGCTAACGTTGGATCATTCCAGAATATCGTGGAGATGGAAATGCTAGTTTGATGAAAAGTGACGATAGCAACTCCTAGTTTCAAATCTGCCTGGTGTTCAGGCAATGACTGCGACTCTCCGCAGCTTCCTGTCAGTTAAAATGTGATTTAAACATTCTATTGTGTACCAGTCGTGTTTCCTGTTTTATAATATCCAAATTTAATATTGCCTTCCTGCCCTTTCTGTGTAGCGGGTGATTCAGAAAGTGACTCTGATTTCCCTCTCTGGGTGGGTTACCCTCACTGTCTTATCTCCCCTCCTGCCCCATGAATGGGTTTTTCCATTAGTCAGCATACTATAAACTTTCTTCAGGCCTCAGGGCAGCCTCGTAGAGCAAACAGCGTAGTCTCTCTCTGTGCTGTTCTCTCTCTCCTGGTCATGGAAAGGGCCTGATACCTTTCAGAGGGCAGATCTGCGGTAAAAAACAAAACTTTGAGCCACCAAATGCCACTCTGCATGTACACAGACCTGTTTCTTATACGGTCATGTATTGATAATTTCTCTCCCGACCACCGTGGCATTCCCGCTAGGGAGCAAGATCGCCTCATTGTGGGAACAAATCCTCTCCTCCGCTCAAGCAGCCATGACCGTGCCCGGTTTCTGGGTGGTCTCTGCTGCTAACACGTTGGAGGGCCAAAGAAATGCCATTTCCCAACAGGGCCGCTACAACTCTGCTCATTAGTGCCACTCTGAGGTGGGAGCCATTTAAGGGAAACACCATAAATCCAGCCCAGTGTCACCTGGGCCCCAGTCTGAATGACTTTTGCCAGCTAGACCAAACTTGTATGCCACTCACAACTCTTAGCTCAGAGTGAACTGTTAATTTGTCTTACAAAATGATACTGTCTTTATTCTGAAACCAAGCACGGTGCCATGCCTCTGGGGGGACAGGCACTCAGTAAATATTGATGGATCACGTTGAGCCTGACATTTGGGAGGAAAAGGCCAGATGGAAAAGGAGATGAAATGATGCTTTGCCAAAGGCTCTCGAAATAACTGGGCACGTTGGGGCGGCAGCAGTGGTTTTCAGGTTGTCCCGCGGGACCCGGCATTCTGTTGGAACTGATCGAAGTTTCCATAAACATTTGATTCAAAAAACGTGTGTGTGTTTAAATGTATAATATTTAAACACTGTAATAAAAACTGGAAAAAAAAAAAAAAACCCAAAACACCTAACCAAAACATCTAATGTGTTACATTCAGAATGGCAATTGAAGACCACCCAGTGGGTCAGCAGGAACCATCAAGTTGATACATTCTGTTCAAACCTCAGGCGTGATGCTTCTCTTGCCTGAAAACTTCTTGCAGGCCTCCATCGTCAGGCCTGGTTCAGAAGGTTGTGACTGCACCGGGGTTTTATAATTTAGGCCAATATGTACTCACTTTCATAAAACTATACGAAAAGATACCACCTCTTTCTCTTTGCAAATCAGGACCTTCTTGCTGCTGTACAGCCAAAACAATACAGAAATCAGTGGAGCGCTGAGACTATAACTACACCTGTCATCTGTCACCCCAATTACAAATTTTTATAGTCACCCAGACAGCCCCGTCGTTCTCATTAACTTTATAAGTAACTGGTATGCATTCGTACTTTGTAACAGTGAAATACTGTTTTTAATCTCGTACTTGTAACCTAATGAGGTGCCAGCTAAGATTCTGATCAAAAAGCAAAGAGGTTCTTCCAGCATGGAGGGAGACTAAAGGCTAAACAAATTACCAGCCCCTTGTGACTTGGCTGCATCCTTTTAGAGTGGGAGCAGGAGCTCAAGGACGCCAGGGCAGTTGTGAGCCCTGCGCCAGCGCGCGCTCCAGACTTAGTGCATCCTACATCTAACCTCTGTCGAGCTAATGCGATCATCCGTCATGATGGAAATCTGCAAGTGCAGGTCAGTGTTTGTTTATATAACGCGTATGCCCTCACCAGCCCTCTGGGTGGGTCCACTGAAACCATTTGAGATACATAGTCCATCTACTCGGAACATACTATATTAAGGGTCATTTTAAACATGGTTATAACCAAGTTCTTGGGATGAAGAGGTGGACTGGCTTGGGCCCTAAGGCAGCTTTTTTCCGATTCTTGAAAAGATTTCTTCCAACAGGCAGGGGGTTCGGAACAGGGGATTGTACCATGCGCTAAAGGGATCAAGGAAGGCCGCTGAATATAGTAGCCAAAGCAGTATACCCAGGGCCTGCCTCAGTTGCATCCTCCCATTCAGCTATTCCTCTGGCCGGTGAAAAGCCTGGGCAGACAGATGGGAAGCCATCAGAGCTTGGTCCAAACTCACACTGGTCTCGGCTCATGCGGTCAGAGCTGCAGGAAGTGGGAGAAGCCATCCTCTGAATGGCAGTCATTCACTGGGCGCTCCTGACTGGCAGCTCTGAGACCAGGTGTGGTTTCCTCACAGCCGACTTCCTCCCAGCTCACAGTGATGGTACTCCTTGGATATGACAGTATTTTCCATCAACAGAGAGGAGCTGCCGCCCACTCGCACAGTCACACTTGCCCTCTGAAGCAGTGGAGCAATTTAAAAGGTGCCCAGTGGGGCATGAAGTCTAAAGAGGAAATGCTGAAACTCTGGGGAGAATTTAGGTAGGTGGAGTGTGATTCCTGAAGTTGAAATCTGTCCAGACCACTGAGTTAACCACTAATGCTACAAAAAGAGAATGCTGTGGGCTCATTAAATTACTTCATTCTACCTGAACCTATTAATATCGTCTACATCATTAAAAAATCCTGTGTACCATTAAACATGAATGATGAAACTGGCCCTGAGCAGATGGCTGCCTTAATGGAGCTCTATTCCAAACCACAATCGTCCTCTAGAGCCGAGATGGCTGTTTTTAGCCACTGTGATTGACGTGAGCACGTGTCATCAAATTCACACGGGGAGTGGGGTTTTGGGGCAATGTAACAGAAAATTGTCCTGCATATATTCATTAGCAATTAATCCTGAAATATGCATGATGAAACTGAGACAGCAAATGATTTAGAAAGAGCCAGAGGTATGTCAGCAATGTCCCTGACGGCCTTTCCATAGAGGAAGAGATAAGGCAACAGCTGATAGAGGTAGCACACCGAGCGATCCCGTGCTTGAAGCAGGCTCCCATCTGGCCCTTGGAAGGCAGTAGCACTAGTTGCCTTGCCCGATACTCAAGACGTTTTCCCCAAGCTCAAGTGGCGAATAGGGTTCATCTCATACCACTCTGGAACTGGAAAACTGGAAATACGTTTATGTGTGTGATGTGCCCAGTGTGTGTTATGAGTGAGTGTGGACAAGCTCCGAGCGGCCACATCTTGGGCATGTTCAGTTTCTGTCCTGTACTGAGAAAATGGCAAAGAAAGCCTTGATGGCAGAAGAAAGCCTTCCCACCTCACCAGATGATTGTGCTGGATGATATTGGGCTTAAGTATAGCCATGCCGCCACTGGAATTCAAGTCTGCTGCTGGCCTCAGATCCGTGGCCAGGGTAGGGTGCCCAATAAAGGCCGGAGACTACTGTATCGCCAGGCCAGGATTCACGGCTGAGTAAAAGAATGACATAGGTAAATCGTACGGTAGGGAGCAACTGTAAGCAGATGAGGTTTCCCAAGTGCCAGTTTGGAAAGAAATCCGTATCAGTTCCTAAGTATATTATTTCAAAGGCTTCAACTGTTAGCTTTTAGTAAGAAGTACCCACGAGCCCCGAATCCTCTGATGAGGCCGGTTAAAGAAAGACACCAGAAATGGTAACTCAGTTTTAACATTTTATTGGGTAAATGATTTTAAAGGTAATAACAATAGTGTCAAAACTACTACAATATCTTTCCACAGCCATACCTTACAGACCCACATAAACCTTCCCATTTTTCTTTTTCTTCATTTGTAATATTTTAAAGCCATACATGTCATATAAAATGCCCATTTCCAATAGTTTCTTCAAACTATTAAGCAATTGAATGTGGAAGGAAGGAGGATCTAGTTATACTTGAAGGGGTTTCAGGTAATCTGTGATGTCTTACTGTAATCAAAAAACAGGGTACTAAGAAAGGGAGGAGGAGAAGAGCTACTCCAGGTAGCTTTGCTCATTACGAGTCTCAACCACTGCATCACCAAGAACTTATTATGCTGGTGACCGATTCAAAGTAATTTGGGGGAACATATAAAACACTAAAATAACTTAGAAACTCGATCCAAATATTTCAAAAGTAATCAACTTTCATATACAAAAACAGTCAGAGGTGGTTACAAAAGTTTGTTTTCTCAGTGCGTCTATGTACCAGCGCAGTTACTGGGTCCAGAGCAAAATAAAAGGTTTATTCTCTTCTGAAACAGTAATAAAAAACAAGGAAAACATATCTTTGTATATAAAGGATCAATGCTGGTCTTAAGAATAATGTAATCAGAAACCCTTAAATCGAGAGGCACACAACGGGTTTCTGCTTTTATAAAATAAAAGGAAAGTCACCAGTTTATTTAAATGGAGGAGGTGCTCACACCCCTCAAACTTAATTCAATTTAACATCACTAGCAAAAATCACTTAGAAACTGTACAAAAATAAAAAAGTTAACACATTTAATCCTGCAAGGTTTTGTAAGGACTGGAAGGCAGGCTTTTGGAGCAGCATTTGGGCATGGCTGGGGGCTTCTTTGGTTTGATCTAACACACACAAGAGATGGAGCCTATTCCAGATGACAGTTTCGGATTTCCTGCACATTTGAAGACATGAACAGAGGCCAGTATACAAACTTCCGGTGTGCTGCACACTGGGGCTGTATGCTCTGGACTGAAACTCTTATAACTGCTTTAAGTGGGGCGGGGGGTAAAGAGCAAGCCTTGCACTTCCTCCATCAATCACACCGGAGACTGGAGCGGGCAGGGCAGTAGCACATTTTCTCGTGCAGTCAGAAGGCCACTTAATGGGGGGGAGGAGGAGGGGCAATTGTTCTTCTAGAATCTGGTACCTGGCTGACCTTGTTTAAGAACAAGAAAACCCTTCCAGAAATGGAAGCCTTTTGCTACATACCAAAGTAAAATACGTACTATTTTCCAAGAGGAAAAAAATACCCAGTTGCATCTGAAAACGGAAAACATAAATGGAACTAATGAACATTTAAAAGGGGGGCTATGTAAACTTTGTGCTACTCAAATGAAGTTCAAGTATTACTTCTGAGCTGTTTAGAGATCGCTGAACTTACACAATATTCTGGTGACAAGAGTGCAATTCACATTTGTGTTTCTGCACAAATAAACCACAACTGGCTAGAACACAACCTGTGCAGTCAGAATCTTCGTCTGAGTTAAAAACACATGCTACATATTTCAACATGTTCAAAGTTAATTCAAACTACATATTTAACAGCTTTGTAATATACGACAAAGGTGAAAGGGTCTAGCATTTGTTTGAAGCACACCATTACAAGTTTGTATAACACCCTTTACACTACAAAGTCTTTTAGTCAACAGCTACTTAGACACACAAATGCACTGTGCATTAATTTGAACACAAAAGGAGACAAAACTATCCTTTTCCCCCAAGCCACGGTGGGAAATATTGCTGACCTCGTCCTCTGAAGCCTGCAGGATGGTTATTTCTTCAGTATAACATTATTACACTGGTAAGAAAATCTGTATAACATCTGCATATATCAAGAATTTTTAAAAATCTGATATGATTTTAGAGTCCGCATGACCAGTCACGTGACCTGCTCAAGATTGATTAGCACCGTTAAATACATAAACACACACATATGTATGTATTGTAAGTATACACACACACGTATGGAATAGATCTTTTCTTTAAAAACAAAAAAACTTCTAACCATGAGCTCACCCAGGACAAGGAGCCTGTTGAACGGATGAGATGATAGATAAGATGGATCAATATTGGTCTATTTTGTCTCTCTTCGGTTTGCTTGTTTTATTTACTTTTTTTTTTTTTTTTCTTGCAGCAGACAATATCTATCATTCAGCTTGTGCTCAGTTTCCCTATAAGGGCAAGAAAAAATTTCCATCAGGTAGCCACTTGTTTTTATACTGAAAGACTAATCTGCTCCAGAATGCTCCCAAGTAGAAATGAAAGGACTCAAAATCCCTTTCTAAAGCCCAGCAGCTAGCTTTCTCTGACTAATCTCTAGGTTCAGTGGAACTGGCTACCGAGATTCCATTTCAGGCTAACAATTGGCTTCTTGGTTAAGGCATCACGACTGAAAATGGTTATTCCAACAACAGATGCTGCGGACGAAGGAATACCAACAAACTTCTGAAAACTCTCATCAAAAACAAAAGCAGTTTGCTTTGCCATAAGGACAAGCAGAAGGAATTCAGCCGATTAATCTCACAAACTAGAAAAGGGTTTTCAAATTCTGAACTAGCAGTCTGTCACTTGTCACAGCAACTGCATGTATAAGCTATGCCATCTTGATATTCCGTGACATCTCATAGTTTTAGACTATATATTCTGCACCACACTTATATTCATCACTTGAAGTATTTGTTTCCTGTTTGAAAAATATTTTGCGCACACACACACACACACACACATATATATATACATACTACCATAAAACGAAGGTAATCTTTCTCCAGAATCATCTGTCATTTTTCCTGGGGATATACATACAGACCTCCCGTTGACATTAGGAAGTTCTCTGCATATGCATCATGGGAAGACTAGCCCTGCAAATGAGCTGGGCTCTAACAACTATATCGTATCTAAATGCCAACTCCGTTTTTACAGGGGTAACATAACATCTTATCGATATAGTAAATGTGTTTCTATCAAAAGTATGTAGTGCAGAAAGAGATTCAAGCAATTTTATAGTATTTCTAAAACTCCAGTATTGTCCCCATGACAAACATGTCTGAAATCACGACATGTATTAACTTTTGTTTCACTAGATTATCTTTACTATTTCTTTAAATGGTAGCTAAAATTGTCTCTGGCCAATCATGACTTATTGAAAGCTAAAGCTAACAAATTTAAATTAATATATAATAGACACATGTCTCTTTTTGGTTATTTGCTCAAAATAAATTTTTCAGCTTAAAAAAATACTTAAGAGTAAGCAATTTGTCTAATCTGTTGTTTCACATATAGAAATAAAATTTTTAAGAATATTTCTCTAAATTGCCTTTCTTCTAACCCCTCTTAATTCCACTTAATTATATTCTTCTCAAAGGCACTAAATTCTGTATCTGCTCTCTTCCTGATATTTGCTGCTCTTCAAAATAATTTCTGTAGCATATTTCAAAGGTAGCTTGTACTTTCTTAAAACAGTGTTTTAGTTTGTAAGTTGATTCTATAAAGTGATGAGGCAGTTTTTCCTGTGATAACCAGCACAATAGGCATAAATGATTTCTCACTCTCTGTGACAAGTCCTATCACGGACCTTCGAATGTTCTACACTAGAGCAAAAGTTCATCTATTCTAACCATGGGAAAAACATATACTTAAACAGAGAAGACCCACATACTAAGCTCTCATAACAAAATGAATTTTAGACAAATTCAAGAGTAATATACAAATACCTGAATCTGGTATGAATTACTCCCAAACACAGCTATCAAAAATTACCTATCTTACTGAGGAAAATGAAAGAAACACCTAAATGAAATCCTTAGAAACTGCACGATTTCTTCCATCCACAGTCAACACAAGGAAGGAAGAGAAGAAAGAAAGAAGGAAAGAAGACAGGAAGGAAGGCAAGAAGGACAGAAAGACAAACCTGACTGAGATAGCAAAGCAAAATTCCATATAACATTGTAAGGAAAGAAAACCCCAAAATTCATATATGCTGCAAAAAAAAAAAAAAAAACGATCTAAAATAATAAAACAGGATCATCTTAATAAATGCCATTTTCCTACCCGTTACCATGATGATCTTAACTGACGATGTCGAAGCTTCACCATGGCAACGGAAACTATCATCATAAAATGGTACAGTAAAAGAGATAGCTAGACCAAGAAGGGGTAGGGTCTCCTGGGAAGAGGTCTGCAGAGAGGCCCAGTGACTGGTTGTGTGGCTCAGTGTCAGGAATAATGGTTGTATGGCGGAAGGGGATGCCCAATGCCATTTTGGAAATGATGATGCTGGCGATGAGCAAGGTATTCAGCATAGCTCAAGGTCATCTTTTCACTACGGTACCTGAAAGAAAGTTAGGGAAGAGACAAAGTTAACATCACGAAATAGGTGACGTGTGAATGTCAGAGCTAGGAGGGACCCTTAGAGATAATTTTCTAGATCAGGAAACAGAGGCCTAGAGAGAAGAAGTGACTTGCCCACTGTCACACAGCTAATAAGCGGCAAAGCTGAGATCAGAACCCAGGAATCCAGAGTCTGAGTCCGGTGCTCTTTGCACTCTACTACTCCTTGTTTAAATTGTTCTAGAAATTGTATTGCCCCCTCAGCTCCGGTTTGCTAACAGGAAAGAACGGAGGAAAGCCAGCCTATTACTGTCATGTATGCATTTCATTCACTTGACTACTTTTTCTTCCGGGATCTTCCGTTGCTTCCTCTTTAACCATTCCTTTCCTTCTGTCCACACGTCTCAGGTCTTGCCATTAAGGGAAAACAGTAGCAACAAAAAACTTGTCTTGATCGTGGTATCTCAATCCTCTTTCCCCCCATCTTCAGGTTTCTTTTCATTGCCACACTTCTCAGAAGAGTAACGTGTATTTTCTACCTTCGATCCCTCATCTCACACCGCTCCTCGGCCCTGTGCCTCTTGGCTTCTACTGCCGCGCTTCCGCAGAAACTGCTCTTTCAGAAGCCACCCCTCATCCCGCCTGACCTCTCCATTAGGATACCACGCACCACTCCCTTTTGGAAGCTCTTTTGTGCCTTGTGTTCTACAGCTCCGTACTCGCTTGGTTCTCCCCCTGCCTCTCGGACTGCTCCTTATCTCTCTGGCTACTCATCCTACCCTCGCCTTGTAGGAGTTGCCTACATTTCTACCTTCAGTTCTTCTGCCCCTACGCTCTGTCCCAGCTCAGTGAACTCTTGCCTCACAGCTTCAACTATGTCCTCTTTACAGATGATCCCAAATCACCATCTCTAGCCTTGAGCTCTACACACGTACATTTTCAGTGACCTATTGGACATTTCTATACAGATAGCCTAGGAAGCACTTCAAATCCAGAATCAATACGTTAATGTAACTCTCCCCAGTGTGGTCCCTCTCTTGGTGAAAGGGACTGCCTTGGTCCCTTTTATTGAGATGAAAGCCTTGACTTGCTCCTCTTCCCTACTTCCGAATGATGACTAAGTCCTTTCATTTTTCCCACAATATTTTCTTTTCCTTCCTTTCTTCCCATCCCACTGCCACAGCTCGTGTTAAGGCTCCCATTTTACCTTCTTTGGATTGCTGCCACAGATTCTTAGATAATAACAGTGTCTCCTAATTATTTTTCCTGTTTCCAATTCTAATCTTACACTTCCCCAAACCCATCTGTTCAGAACCCTTCAATGGCTACCAATTGCCTATAGCATCAGGTTTAAACTTCTTACTCTCTACCTTCTGGGCCGTATTTTCCCCAGTGACCACCTCCTCTATGTACACTGAGAGACCAACCAAATCAGACTATTGCAGATTCCTTAGAACTTGCCCCCATACTTCGCCACCTGCATGCCTTGACTCACCAAGTTCTCTTTAAGTTAATCCCTTTCCTCCCCCACTTTCCACCTGTCAAATATTCTACTCATTCTTCAAGCCCAGCCTCACATCTACCTCCTCTTTGAAATTTTCTGTTATCCTCAACCCCCTCCTGGAATTCCTCTTTCCCTACTCTATGATCTCATATCATCTATCACATTCTGCTGTATATTAATAATTATTTTTGTACATGCCCTTCTATTCTCCTAGAATATGAACTCAGAGAGAGCAGCAATGCAGGCATTTTCAAATTTGTAACTCCTCAGAGCTGAGAATAGTCCATTTTTAGACTACAGGCATTCAATGTGGTTTTGTGGAATTAAAAGAAATGGAAACAGCAACCCATTTTCCCAAAATGTTTGATATTTTCCTTTTTAAATAAGTACCCCTATGAGCCCATGCAGAAATTCATTTAGCATTTGTGAGTCTAGCTCAATTGTGTTTTTCAGCAAGCTTTCTATCACTGCCAAAAGTCTAAGGTGAAATTCAAATTTGAGGACTGCTTATCGGGATCCTGGGGTTCTGCTAAGCAATGTCAAAAGCTGGCCAATTTCTAATTCAGGCAACTTTCTTCAATAATGTAGTCTAAAGGCTCAGAGGGCTTGCTTTAACAAAGCCAGAGTAAGCCCACAGAGCTACGATGCGAAGGATGGGCTCATACATCATATGGGCTTTACTGCCAAGCAGAGTTCATTGTATTCACCCTCAGTACAGCCCTGCCATTCATTTCCACTCTGTTTCAGAAAAGAGAAGCAAGTGTAGTTAGAGAGACCAAAGAAATCAAAAGGTTATAGGTATACGCATCAAAATGTACTGGTCAGCCTTGCACTAGGAAATGCCTTCTGTACCTGGTCAGTTTTATGGTTTTCCTGAATTCATTAGTAATCGGAGCTTTGTATCCTCCTTTCCTCAGTAAGGAGTCTATGGTCTGAATATGGTCCCATCCTGTGGAGAGCAGACCAGATAAAATACCAGTCAAGCACGTGTAACAGCCACCTTTGGTTAAACACAAAATGGCTTTGTAGAGGTCAGCTATCACTGTCACCGACCCCTTTGGTCCTAAAAACAGTCACACAGAAGAGCTAAGATTTCATCCTGCACAGAAGCAGGGACACCATGGCACACCTTAAATTCTAGCTATCCCTGCTGGCTAGCAACATTGGCTTCTTTATCTCAACCGCATTCGAAGGCAAGGAGCCTGAGAGGCTGGCAGTAACTGCTCGGTCGTGTCTCAGTAACAAGCCACAAACATTGTACTCTCCTCTAACGGTGACATCTTTAAAAGGGAAGGAAAAGCCTCATTGAGCCAACTCAGTAGTACTTAGGACTCCCACACTAACTCATGGTAATCGCCATTTCTAACCGTATCTTCTGCAGGCTATCAAGTGCATCTGTGTGCAGCATTCAAAGGCATTTTTATGGGTTCTGACACGGGATGCACACTCATACCCGAGGCCCTCGACCTCTTATGTATGTTTTACAGAGTCAGTGGAACTACAGAATTAAGAAATTTTCGAAAGCAACCCAAATAAATCTGCAGATAGCTGCTTTAAAGACTAACGCTCTCATTTGGGGGTTTAATGATATTAAATTTTGTAGTTATATATCATATTTATATGAAACAGATATGGGAAAACCAAATTACCAATGCTTTCTGATGAGAAGAAAAGCTCCATGAGATAAAGAAGAGGTATTCATTTCAACTAACATGAAACTATAATTTAGTAGTGGCTAGAAAGGACAAGATACTACAGAGTGAAACGTTATTTTGTGTTATACTGGTAGTTCATAAAGGTTTGTGCTATATCTGTAAAATCAAAAAACGTTTGTTGATTAGGAACATATAAAACACTAATAGTTCATGTATTCTCAATGCTCCTTTTCTTCATGGGAAACTTACAATCTTAATAGTAGCAGAAGGAGTAATGGCAACCACCTAAGAAGGAAACGTTTGATACTGACAATGAACGGTGTGGCTGATCGTCAAACTAAAGGCTTGTTTATGCCACAAGGCTACAGCCCAGTGGAATATGGGGAAATGGCACTTAAAATTCATAGCAAACCATTGCCTAAAATAAAGCCCAACTTTTACAAATCTATGCTTTTTTTGAAAGTATACTTTTATATGTTTTTGCTGCCAAACTTCAGTGCAGAGATTCAACTTCTGTGTAATTCACCGATTTCATACAGACATTGCAGTGGCAGCGATGGAAGAGTCATTTCTTATAATCTGACAGTGATCAATTACCAGATATAACTGCAAGGTCAGATAACGCATTTCAATTTGTATATTTGTTTAAATTCTTCACTAGATCATATGAAATAAAGTACAACAGTGACCTTGCTCCTTTGCAACCTCCGGTAGGTAGGTGGCGGTGCGTTTTGATCCTTTTTCATTGATGAATTCTATTCTAATGCCATGTACACCCACCTGAAAGAAAGTGGCAGTTTTATTAGTACAGTCTTCTTCATAGAAACAGAAAGAAAAAGTTATAATTTAACTTTCAGAGAATGCAGTTCTTCCTTTCCCCTTGCTTTTGGAAGGGCATATCTGTTTTCTCTTTCCGAAACACTAACTCTGAGGATTGAAGGCCGTTATGATGGCCACGGAGACTTGAAAACACTGATTTTTGCATGTGCCCAGCATGCACCGGGCTATGCTATTCTGTTTGGAACCAGGGCCACCATTCTGAGGCTGTGTGTAGAATAAGACAATCGATGATGGCAAGAGTCCTGCCCCCACCCCCAAATTGTGGCTCATGACAATAAGGAACTAGACCAAGGGAACCGACTTCAGAGAGGTAGCAAGCAACCATCCTGCTTTCAGGAATAATCACCATTTCAGATTGAGTTCCAAAACTTCTGGGACTGCTGGCTCTCTTCCCAAACTGTCTAGTCTCTTTGAAACCTTGAATTATATGTAGATAAACAAACACAGATAAGACTGAAAAAAATCTAACAATCAGATCCTGCATCGTCACCCATTACGGTATTTCTAAAAAAATGTATTATGGCTTAAAGCGTGCCGGTGGCAAACCCTCACTGTCTATCTACAACACTGCTGCCAAATCTGAGAGCAATAAAGATTTCAAATGACTTTGGGGCAGGGCATTTTTACATAGTTTCATATATACTAACCCAGAGACCACTATAACTTTATTATGTGAAAGACAAACTTTTGATGGTACCCTAAAAAAGGTGGTCTCCTAAGTAAGTGTGGGTAATTTCTTGCTAATGTTTTAAGAAAGTAATGTACTTTTTCTTTGATCAGCATTCAGTCAAAAGGAATCTGTCCTTTCCCGTCATGTCTTACATAGAATAGTGTTTAGTGCTAAAGATCACAAAAAGTTCTTGTCTTCTTTATATACGCTGATAATAAAAATGACATTTCAAACGAATAACAACTCCATTCTGCTCTCCCAAATCTATGGTTGCTTTAGATCAAGGGTTCCCAGGTGGAGTTTAAGGTTGTCCAAGGTCCAGGAGGGAAGATGTTAAGACCAGGTAAACATTTTTACCGGAGAAAGGGGCTTCTTTTCAGAGCAGGTGGCTATATCCATTCATCTGTATGGAGGTAAAGGTCTAGAAGAGGAAAAGGGGTCCATGAAAACTTCTTTTGCTTCTTCTGCACTTAGCCTGAAATTTCCCAGTTTTTCAGGGAATAAGAAGTCCTCTGGAAAATCCATTTTATTTTTTCCCCAGGTCTTCACATATCCATCCATTAGAGTCTGTCAGATCTTCTGAGCAGTTGATGTTTTTTTATTAAAGCCTATCTCTGTGGCTATTTCTTCTATCTAATATCAGTATTCTTATGAATATCCTTCTGCTGAAAATGCAATCAGGGCAGCTGTTTAAAAACTAACACAGTAAGGCCTCTCATACCCTGTGGGAAATGACTGTGGACAGCTGAGAAGAAATATGAGTGCTTAGCTATCAGGCATTTCCAGGATAAAGGACATCTACTAATCTCCCTAGTGCCTGACACGTTATGGAGACAATGACAGATTTGCAACAGTTTCTGTATACTGACTTTCTGATCAGTGACTTTGAATTTTTTTCCTTCAACAATATTAGATCCTTCATAATTTGTTTTTAAAAACATACGGCATAAATAATTTATGCTCCCATCATTCACGGAGGTGAATTCTGCGACTTCAACTCAATGTATCAAAAATCTGTCATGTTAAAATTGAAAAGAATTTTGGTGTTTATTAAGGTGTCTCATCAAAACTGTGAAAGGAAGACTGTTTCCCTATCTGGGAGATGAGAATGTTAGACTCAATCAGTGCTGTTTAATTGGTATGGGGTCGGGGTGTGGGCTGCGAAGGTTATCAGAACTTCCGGTTTCCTACTTCAGCAAGTATAGTTTGTAAAAAGAGTAAGTCCCCAGGTGATCTTTATTCCGGGTTAACTAGATAACCTCTAATAATCAGTCTAGCTCTGACAAACTGTGGCTAAGTATTGGGGGGAGGGGGGGGAAAGTTATTTACGCAAATTGGAGGTGATTTAGACATAAATCCTTTCTTCATAGGAGTACATTCTGTGCTATTCAACAAAAATGACAGAGATTTTGAAGCCTAGTAATTTAAAAATGAAAAGAGGTAAGACCAATTGCATGGTATGCAAATAATATCTTAATAAAGATATATGCATATGAAGAGGTTAAGACCAAACTGGAAGGACATGTTGACCAAAATAAAAATTACTCATGGCTAAAATTGATTTACTGTTGTATTTTGAGAAGGCCCCCCCATCAAATTTGACATGAAAGAAATTACCCAAATTCCCCCATTTTGAATTAGTACCACATTTACAATTTTTTATTCTTTTCTGTGTTCCTACGATTCTGAACAATCAAAAGCCCTGTAAATTGAACTGTAGGTATGGTGATTTTCAAGTGATTCCTTTGTGAGAAATAACTTATTTCATAGGTCAAAAATATACTCCACAGAGATATAAAGCCAAAGCCAGAGTGACTCATTTTTTTTTTTCAACTAGTGGAATCAGGAGAATGGTAATAATGTTCTGAACAGAATCAAAGTATAATAGCCTTTTATCAGCTGTTGAGCAACAGCATCTTGCTCCCAGAACCACAGACGCCACCAAGTAGTCATACTGCGCAATCAAAACAGGAGAGTGGAAAATGGCCTGCTGTGGAGACACTGACCCAATCTGGCCAACCTGTGGAAATCACTGGCTTTGCAAATTAAGTCATCTCCACTGAAATGAGCACCAAAACGAATTCTGTACTGTTGGAGGGAGGCATCTGTCACAGCTGCAACTCCAGAATGGAACCCTCGTGTGTAATAATTGAATCCTCCCTTCAACAGACTGGAGAATCCTTCGGGCCAGCAGCGTCCCAAGAGACAAAGGCTCTAGCTGCAGTGATCAGCTAGATAAGAGATCAGCTAACCAGGGCTCTGGGATTCCTTGAAGCAAACTTGCTAGAAAACTCTATCGCAGTAACTTTCCATTTCTCAGGATGGATAAGGAGTTAGCATATGGGAAAACTATGTCACCAAACACCCCTAACCACCACTGCCCGAAGTACAGCCAGGTGAGCAAAAGCTGGAGACGTGCAAATCTAGCCTTATCGGAGTCTTCAGGTCATTTTCAAAATTATTAGAAGGTCTGGGGAGAAAAATGCTTTCAAGGTCCATCAGCTGTGATAATGTCCTTTTAATCAAGACTGTACTTTTGCTAAGCAAAGCTATAAATCAACTCGAATGGTAGCAAATTAAATGTAGGACTTATAGATAAGAGGATATGGAATTAAACAGAGCTGTATCTGTGTGTGCTGTGAGCGAACATTAAGAGCAGTTCAACAGATTCCTATTTCATGTTAAAAAGAAAGCCATATTTATTCCGAACCTTTCCAAAGCAAGTGATTTTTATTAATGCTATTTATACAATCTTTTGTTTTTAACATCACCCAGAATGATTAAATATCAAGATTAATGTTAGGACCCTAAAATATATCTTGATTATTCTGGAGTTGATTATTCAGTGTGGGGATTATGCATCCCCAACTCCCCCTGGCCTCGGCCTCATCCTCTTTCCTCCCTTGTCCATCTCTCTATTTGTTCACCGCTCTATCAGAGAGCATGTGGGCACAGGGAAAAGAGATACACGCAAATTAATCAATTTTGCTACATAGTAAAAAGGTTTGGTAGGAGAAGAGATTATAAATAATGGCTAAAATGAAGCTTCTAGACTGTCTGCAGATTTCATTTATCCTCGTTATCTGGTCCCTTGTTAGAAACGTGGCTTCATTTAAAACTATTACCCCCTAATGCAGTGACTCTCAACACAGGAACATTAAAAATAAGTGCCCTCTCCCTCCTCATTATAATACATAGTCCATATTATGCTCTGCTCAATTGCACAAAGTTTAAAACACCCTAGTCTGTCTATAAGGCAAGTGTTAGTCCTATAATCCACTAGCAGCACTACAAAAGGGTCTCGCTTTTACTTGTGAGCCTAATCAGCAAGCCAACAATCTGGATATGCTGAAACATGAAAAAGTCATCTGGCTAAAAGCATCAGTGAGTGTAAACTGTGCTCTGGTTAAGTGGAGTAGGCTCTATGCAAGCATTGGACCATTTGGGTCCCCAGTTACCTCCACGGTCCTGACCCTCAAAGCTGAATCTGCCCCTGATCACATCCCGGCCAATAAAACCAATTTACTTCCTCAGGTTCATCCTGTCTTAGCAATGTCACCGTTAGTCCCACCCGTCCCCATTTTCAGAACCAAATGTTGGGTTTCCCTGTAACGGTATGGCCATAGCTCACCCCACTGATTTTCAGTGGGTTCACCTTGAATAAAATAAAAAATATCAGGAGATCAAAGAATCGAAGGTTTGTCTGACATGGCTTTGTTGCTGATCTCATTTGGCAAAACGGGCTTTGCAATTAACAAAGCAGCCAGTTGCTGGTCATTCATGAAAGACTGACCTGCCAGGCTCAGTATGGCAGTTCCATTGAATTGAATGGAAGGACTCTGTTTCTAAGGAGAGGACACCCCCTAACTTCCAGAGGCTGGCATCATAGGAGACACACACGCTCTCTCACAAAACAGCCCGTGGTACCACGGACAGAAACAAACACTGCATTGGACAACCTATGGGTCTGACCCAGAGTCTGGTGTTTCTAATATTTGTAGGAGGACAAAGCCACAAGTGATATTTTTGCCTGAAAGCACAAAACCCATAACGCAGCACCTTCAACTCATTCACTCATAGCCCCACGGTACCTTTTGCCCCATCCCCAGCTCAGACTTCTGCAGACTGACTCTTCCTCTTCCCAATGAAAGCAAATTCCACATAAAAGAAGAAAATACTCCAAACTTGGGTCTCCACCAAGAATAGTTCTTATTTGAGCAAGAAAAATTAGCATTTTCATCATAAAGGCTGATGACAATTTGCACAGATCATAATGAAACACTTCCCCCAATCCTGATAATGTCGACTACACAAAAATAATGTTGACTACGTACTGATTGTCCAGATCTGCCCATCAAATCCTCAAAGTTGTGATTCCTCAACGCTTTAATCCACCCATCAACTTCAGAAGTTAAGTCTGAAGTTTTGAAAGTGCCCATCTGATTAACAATTAACACTTAACAATTAACAATGGTTAACAATTAACACTTCAGAATCTGGCCAAATAATAAATTTTAAAAACAGTGTTGCTGCAATTCAGGGGTTTTTTCTCAGTAATTTTTACTTTTGTAAACCTTAAAAATTATAAACATGGATTTTTTTTTGTTTATAAAAATAGTACATGCATATTACCAAAAAAAAAAAAAATCCCTTTTGAAAAGTATAAAGGAGAAAATAAAGATGACGTGTAATCCTAGTACCAGCTAGAGACAACTCTTGCCTTCGTGACTTAAAAAATAATCTTCTCTTGAACCAAATGAGATGTCGCCAAGGACTATATTGTTAGGCTGTTTTTATCCATTATCTGACCAGTTCCTGTAGCTGTACTTGCTTTCAAATCTCCTTCAAGTGAGAAGCTCTTAAAAGCAGAAGAAATACTACAAAAATAAATCAAAAAGGGTAATTGACTGCAAAACCATCACTTGGGCACAAGTAACCTTTTAATATATTCTACTATAAAAACTCCACTTCACCATCTACCTCAGCTGAGGTTTGTTTTTTTTTCCCCCCTGTTGTTATTTTGTGAAAACAACTGCAAAGGTCTCCTTGACCAAAATACATATAAGCTGCTCTTCTCTAAAATCCCTGCAAATCAGACACCTTTAGCTTAGAAATTAGTTTGGTCTCCATGGACCAATTCTTGGCTTTTGCAGAGCTTACCAAAAGACCAATTAGTGCCAATTTTGATTCATGTAGGAGATGTAGGAGACTTAGGCATCTTGTCTATCAGGAACATAAGGCTGCCAATTTATTTCACAAAGGCCACTGAACAACAATCTGAAAACTTGTATTTTAACTAATAGACGTGCAACTCTAAAATACCTGGACTAGCTAATAATCATCCCCATGAACTTTGAAAGAATTAGTTAAGATTTTAAAATAAAGCATGGCTAATGAAGAGGTGCTCTGAAAAGCTATGAAGCCAAACATGTTTATATATCATTTGCAGTGAAAGAAACTGTTCTTACTCTAAGGTTTTGCAGGGAACAAGAGACAGCTCAGAATGCAATTAAGGAAAAAAAAAGAAAACCTATTCTCTGTAATGATTAATTATAATGAGCATTCCTTAAAAATTGAACATCCTGAAGCTTTCCAAGGAAAGTTCAGGCAACACAGGTGACCTTTAAATAAAAAGCCTGCTTTTTGTCAAAAGTTAGAAAAGTGCATTCCTACCATTTTTTAAAAGGGAATGAGGAAGGGGGTGACTTTACAGACAAGGAAACTAAAGTAATAAAATTTTCTTAAAACCTAGAGATGTGATTTAGTTTGCTTTTCAAAGGCTGGGGAAAAAAATACCTCTTGCAAGTGTACCCAATATAAAAATAATGTTTGCCTGATAAGAAACTGAGAAAAATCTTATACACATTACAACTGTACATTGAGTATCTGACTCAATACGGTGTTACTCAGTCTACAAGAGATTTGTTCCTAAAAAGTTCCATATGGGTTGAGCTTATGTAAATGAATTAATCTTCAAGTCATGAGGAGGATAGTAAAGAAACCCTATAGTGTGTCCTTCTGCAAAGGAAAATATCTATTTGTAAAGTGAATAATCACTCCCTAATATGTTTGCTTAATTTAGATTTATACATATAATGTTGACTTAGAGGACGATGCAGTAATATAATAGAAGCATATATGGTTTAGAATAGAGTATTTTTCTTCCTGAAGAAAATTCTTTTGTGAAAAAGAAATCTAGAATGTAAAATTTTAAAAACTGGACTATCTTTTACTTTGTTTCCTACATTTAAGTTGGCAATGGCCATTTTAAAAGTTAGGGACCTCTTATGACTTCTAAATGGCTAGCAGTGATTGATTCCCTGGAAGTAAAACGAAACAAGCCATTTTTAAAACGGGAGTCACAGCGTCACACTGTGTCAGCATCCAGAGAAACCTTAGGAATTATCTAGTCCAACTTTTCCAGCTTCCTGGTGAGGAAACGGAGATCCAGAAAGGTCACCAAGCTGGGTAGTGGCCGTTAGGAAGAGAACCCGAGTCCCCTCATTCCCACAATTCAGTACTCTCTTTTTATCAAATGCCAGGGATACACACACAGAGTCAAACTGTACAGGAAAGAGTAGACTGGAATGCAACTACTAGGGAAAGGGCTGGAAGAATTTATGGATTTGGGGGAAGAAGCAGGAAAACGTTCCCACCACCAAACAACACACTGGGAGGGAAGCAGGAAGCGACTGGAGGAGGCCTGAGAATGGACTACAGCAGCCCATTTCACTAAGAGTATCAATAGCCAATGGAAATTTTTATGCATTAAATCACCTTCTAGAAGTCACTTTACTTTGTTCGGCTTGCTTCCTCACTAGGCTTCTGATACATTGAATTGTTGATTCACAGCAAATTCTTTCTAGATGGCCAGGAAGCGTGAAGCATTCCTTTCCCAATGTTCCACAGCACTTGAAAAAACATTTAAAGTAGAGCATCAGGACAAAGACTAAATTACCATAATGATAGTGACATCTTATACAACAACCTCAAGGTCCCTGAGAAAATACTGTGAAAAACATTTTCTTGGATATATGAAGCCTATGTATTTTTTTAAAGAGGCAGAAATCTTCAGTTAGAAGAGAAGGAAAACATAGTGTATATCACAGTTGGGAAAAAATAACCAAGGGTTGGGGGTTGACAGAACATGTACCACTAGAAGTCATTTCACTTGGTGACTTTGTGAGTCATGCTAATCACCTGTGTATGAATGGGAACACTGTTTTCAGTGGAACATTAAGAGGATCTAGAAAAAGGTAAACCTTTAAGTGGGGAGAGAGGGTGAAAAGAAGAACATGAACTTCTAAAATATATGCGAGATAATGATGGCAGCTGATTTATTCATCTCATCTGTTTACTCATGAAGGTTGCTACAAAAGCTCCCTATTATTAACTGCAACTGACCACGTCAGAAATCAGCTGTGATCATTCAAGAGGTGTGCTTTGGAGGCTGCTTTCAAAGTGAAGTGCAGCTCTCTGAGTACCAGCAGTCCAGCAAGCTTGGGTGCTTTAGGGACAGAGTGAGACTAGGGGCTTGAGGTCTAGCTTTATAGTCTGGGGACAGATTTTTGGCGTCACATAAGGATCATGCTGGCCAGCCCCACCCAGCATGGGTTTATTCCATGTAAGTGTTGGGTGCTATAAAGGAACCATCTGCCTTAGGACCACAAGTGACAGCTGTATACACAGGTGAGATCTCAGTGATTTGGGGAGCTAGATATAGCAAAAAGTACCTTACGGTTTGTGAAAATGTCAGTAATCTATTGAAATATGATCTGAAGGTCTACTTCAGAATACAAAAAATATTTCTTCCTCATACCTTCAAAATGATCTTGTCTCTAAAGCGGAGATAAAAGATGCCTGACTACAATTTATAAAATATTTTGACGTCTGTCAGCAAATTGCTACATCGGTTCCCCACAGGATCACTGGTAGCATACTTGCTATACAAGTTCTTCTACAAACAAAAAGCTTATTCATTTATATCTCCCTGAAAATGAGCAGCTAGTAGATGACACACCTAGAATCATCCCACGAGTCAAAACTCCAGGGATTGTGATGTCATTGGTTTTATCTTCTTTCAGATCTTTAAAAGGAAGCATGGCTCCCAAATAGTGTAACTATACAAGTTCTAGGCTCTGTATCATTTTAGAGGACTCCAACATGCTGCATGAGCTTTTCTTTCTTTCTAAAATGCCACGTCTGTCAGCCATGCTGCCATTCAGAATTAAGAGAGTGTTGTCGATTGAAGAACACAGAACAATGGTGATAAGTTTCTGTGTTCAAACACAAGGCAGATCACTTCAGATTTCTCCCTAGGGGAGCAATTTTCCTCATTTAACAATCATTTTAGTCTTGTAGGTAGATATTTCTACTTATCAGCAATGAATTTTTTTCCCCAGTTCAATCACTCCTCATTCTTCTCATGCCTACCAGGGCAATAAGTAGATCATGATGCGGGCAATGATAAGGGAGGGACCACTGTTCCAATTTGTCTTTACAGCCTTTTGTGGCTGGCTTTGTTGTTTTTAATGACTACCCAGGTTCCTTGAGAGGCTACCTACAGACACTCATTTTAAATGTATAATTACTACTTTGAGGAAATATAACAGATGGAAGCATTACTGATCATTCTGTCAATTCAATAGTGACTTGAAATTAATTACATCCACTTGTGAAACCATTTATCAAACATTCTTCACATTATCAAATAGAAGCATTCTAGCCTCTAAAACAAAGTCTGATGTAGATCCTATTTTCCTACTAACTGCCATCATAAAATTAGAGACATGTTACCAGAAGACAGCTCCCAAACAGGCTGAGTTAAAAACCTTGGGTGGAGAGTAACTGCCAGCCCTGTGGCAGTTCACTTGTCATTTGAAAATTAGGTGTCTATTACCACTGGTCACATCCCTCATCCTCATGACCACAGGGATGTCTTTCTTGTTGCTGAAGTTACCTAACTCTACCCTTGGGGACTTCTAGACTTTGCCCTCTCCCTGCATTGATCTGGGCATTTTTGTCCCTTTAATTAGGAATTCTACTGCAGTAACACGCTGCACCGGTGGGGGTCAACTCTCAAACTGTACTTCCACCAGAAAAGCCCTATGTTAGAGGCTTCTGCTCATATGAAACATACTCATTACCAATCCCTGACTTAAAAATTCTCTATTGAAATTCTGTAATCATCTCCTGTTTCCCTCTCTGGCATAAACATGTATAGCACCTTGCATTTCCTGTTAAAACGAGACACTTATGGTGAAAAGGATATTTCATTCTTGGAAGAAAAGGTGTACCTATTTGACAGTGTGAAATTTCTCAAAGTGAAACGTATACCTTCATAATATAGACTGACACCTCATAAAGGAAATCCACAATATAAATAATTAACTTATATACAAAGGTAAACCATAAACGAAGACTTCCCCATAGTCCTCTTTTTAATAGTGACTGTAAATTTAATATGATCTCAGTTACATAAACAAATATGCAGTTTTATTGATACAAAGACACAGAAAAAGAAGAGAAATAATTCCAAACTATTAACAGTGGTTATCTCAGAATGGTGTGACTGCAAATGGCTTGCATTTCTTTCTTTATATTTTTTGAATTTTTAAAGTTTTCTTCTTCTTAGAATTACTATATTATTATGGACAGTAGGTTTAAATACATACATATATATGCATATGTGCCTCTTTATTGTGGTAAAATACACATAACATAAAATTTACCATTTTAACCGCTTTAAAGTGTACAATTCAGTGGCATTAAGTACATTCACAATGTTATACAACCATCACTACTATCCAGTTCCAGAACATTATCATCACCCCCAATGGAAACCCTGTACCCATTAAGCAGTCACTTCCCATTCGCCCTGGCAACCACTAATCTGCTGTCTATCTTTATGGATTTGCCTACTCTGGATATTTCATATAAATAGAATCATACAGTATGTGGCCTTTGTGTCTGGCTCTTTTCACTTAGCATAATGTTTTCAAGGCTCATTCCTGTTGTAGCATGTATCAGTACTTCATTTCTTTTTATGAATAATACTCAATTGAATAATACTCAATTGTATGGCTATAATGCATTTTGTTTATCCAGTCATCTGTTGATAGACATTTGGGTTGTTTCCACCTTTTGGCTATTGTGAATAGTGCTGTTATGAACATTCATGTGTAAGTTTTTGTTTCAACATCTGTTTTCATTTCTTTGGGGTATATACCTAGGAGAGGAATGTTATTGACATATGCTTTTTTAAAAATGTCTTTAATTCTACTTTGGCATTCTGTGTTTAAAGTAGCAATGCTTTTTCAGAATTATTAAGGATAACCCTAATAATATCATTCTTATGATAATACCATTCCATTTTCAATCACTGATTATGGTACATTTTTTTTTAAAGGCCAAATCACGTTCTTTTCAAAAATGTAATTTTCATCCTTATTCTTTGGGAACAAATTTCTTTTATGCTAAATACTTTAAACTATGATGAACTAACTGAAAAGGACAGTCTTTTCCTCTTAGCATAGCCATTCTAGCAGTACCTACATCACTTTCAAATGCTTATATATTAAAAGTACAAAAATATATGTATTTTGTTGTTGTTGTTTCTTTAAAAGAAGAGCATCACTAAATAGACATCAATGTTTAAACCTTAAGGGATGTATTAAATATACAATACCAAGTAGAAGCATACAGAATCTTCCAGAAATTCAAACTGGCAGATGGTGATCAGAGAGGATAAATACACCCTCAAAGAGTACACAGTACCAATTCTTAGAGTTCTACCTCCCACCCTCCCAACAGAAAGATGATACGTCTCATGAACATAAAAGCCCAATAATATCAAGGTTCATTTTAGCTGTAGACAGTACTTGATGTGGGCTAAAGAAGATGATGGTGTGCTTACCCACACCTATTTAACAACTTTCCCCAGAACACATGCACACACGTTTATGCAATAAACATTCATGTACATGCCACACATGCACACTTAGGCACACACGAATGCACGCCCTCCCCCCAGAACCGTACTTCCAACTCAGTGGCTGCAAGTAAGGGAAGAAGTGTTTTTGTAGCTCAATCATCCCTTAGGTGTCAGGCTTTTTCTGTTATCACTCCCATCCCCACCAATACACACACAGCACCCTGCAATTCAGAAAGCAGGAATAAAATTCTAGCTGGAGAAGAGGGAGTAGTCCCCTTAAAACAGTCAAAGAACCACCCAAACTGTAATATTTGTTAATAAGTAAGGGATATGATTTGGGACCATTTAAAAGTGAAGTACTGGGAATATTTCTATAATATCGGTGGACTTCTCTTTACGAAAAATTCAAATAGGAACAATAAAACCTATAGAAAACAATCAGTTAGGAAATTTTAATCCCATAAAAGATTTTACACACTCCAACTTTCCCAGGATCAACACTATCAACAAATTTTATTTTTTCCTTTAGAAAAAAATCTTAAGATGCTTTCGTGTTCTAATAATGCTCCCAAAAAACCCTACCACAAAATGCAGAAAGGAACTCTTTCATCCTACTCTCTGCAGAATTTTTTAAATAGCTCTGGCATAAAAACAATGTTTATATCACAGAGATTTTTTTCAATGAAGATTACGAACTTTATAAATGTCTTTTTCTCTGTGTGGAAAAACTGAATCGCAGTGGAGTAAGTTGTCCAAAGTCTCACAAGGAATGAGGGGAAAGCCAAAAATGAAATTAACTGTCAAGAAAGTGGTCTGTCCACAAAGCAAAATATCTCAGTTATCATGGGGGACAGTCATTCTAAAAAGGCAGTAGAATTAAACATGTTATATCATGATGATACAGTCATGTCATTTATGAGTGTGTGTACACACAAGAATGCCCTGTATATCACTGAATTCCCATTGTTTAATTCTTATAGCACTTACTTCTTCGTGCTTGTGTATACTCCTTTTCTCTGCTATTAGACTCTAAGATGTTTATGGCAGGGACCAAATCTTAACACTTTTGTACATGTAGCACATGCCTTGAATACAGTAAGCAGTCAGGTAACATGGGTATGTTTGCGTGTAAAATTTCATAGACATACACTCAACTAACTCCCCCCAACCACCAAAACAAATCATGGTGAGAACTTTGAACTTCCTTAACAACTCAACCCCACATACTAACAAAGAACAAAAATAAGATCAATATAGGCTACTCTGATAATCCCAACGCACAGAGACACCCTAGATATATACCCTTACCTGTTAGTGTGTGTAAATACACAGATTAAGGTAGCCAAGAATGAATTAGCATGGTTTACCTGTAGTTAACCAACACCCTGTTATTATCCATGAGCTGATTTCCCCAACTGGTGTATTATCCTAACCCTTTTGCTCCTTGTTTCTGTGATGTATCCTCTGATCACCTTAACTGCTTGATGGCAGTCATGCCAGGGTGCATTGGAATGGAAATAAGAGGAGAAATAAATTCCAATCAGTCCTGCCTACTACTTGTTAACAGCTTTTATGAGGTGCTGTAGTGAAGTAATAGGATAAAAATGAAGAGCAAATTCAGTTTGGGGGATTAAAACAACACAGGGTACTTTGCCTTTAAAAAAAAAAAGAAAGAAAAACTCCTTCGCTCACAATCTCATTGATCAGCTGTGAGGTTTATCCAAGTTACTCTCCACCTCCATTACAATAGGAAATGGGCTGAAAGAGTTATTTTCTGGGCCTAATTTTTAAACAATTACTCAGGAGTTACTTTCATTTTTCTTTAAAAATTCTCTATAGCCTTACCTCCCAGTCCAAATAATCACAGACGTCTTCGAAGTTAGTGAGCAGAGACACTGAGCAGAACAGCCGCGGCAGCTCGTCCCTTGTCATTGGGGGAAAACGGCTATCTTTAAGGGCACTGTTGAAAACAAAGCAAATATTAAAGCAATCACTAGATATGGGAGTTCTTAGTTTCAAAGGCAGGCAATCATTTGAAAAAGGTATGAGATTAAAAAAAAAATCTCAGGTGAGAAAGGTGCCCAAATCTTCAAGTTTATTCACAGGCTCCAAAGATTTTAGAAGTCGTTATTTTTGTTCATTCAGTAGATTGTGTTTACTAGCCAATCCTGTGACCAATTCAGTTGTAAAGAGTGAATGATCAATTACATTTCCTGTACAGTTATTTCCTTGTATGTTTCCCTGTTACTTATAGAACCTGACAATGTTTTATTTTACTTTTGAGGAGAATAAAAACCAGAGTAGTGGAAACTCGTGGGAAGACTTCTGGATCTAGCACTGTTGGAAAAAATATATACATATTTCACGTTGTTAAAAAAAAAGGTTCGTACTAGGTTGGCCAGTTACCATAGAACAGCATATAAAGAGTCAAAAAAAGATAATTTTATTTTCTTCAAGCAAAAGAAATCAAAGAAAATGAAAATAATCATGCAAATTACACACTAAAAATACAAGGATTTCAGGCCCCCTATAAAGGATAATTCAAGATATGACTCAAAAATTGTGAAACTTCAGGAAATAGGGCTAATCTTAGGAAATAAAATTATGATTAGGAGACCATTAATCACATCAATGGATTTCTGAGTACATCAAGTCTGACTGGACCCTGTAATCAAGGGTAGTGTACCACAGTGCCTAACTCTAGAAAAACCCAACTGTAAAGGACAAAAACGTTGGAAGATCGTAATTCTTCCTACAACAGTAGAATAGACAATGTAGAAAATACAGTAGAAAATACAAAGACACACACACACCACACACACACACACACACACACACACAGGCACTGTGTGTTCCTTGTACTTTTAAAAGAAACCACTTCCTGGTCAAGAAAACAAACACACCTCTGATTACACACTATATTAATGGCACTGCTGGCATTTGCGCCGTCGCTCTCCAAATGTCCTATAAAGTAGAGCCAGGCTTAGAAAATGTTTTCACAGATTAATCCTTAGAGGTTAAAAACTTAGAGCCTACAAACTGCTTGGGTCATAACAAAGTTCCATGACCTTTGGAAATAATTCCTTTTTCAGTGAGCTCCTCATTGTTGGATTTTCTTTTTTCCATCCCTTCCTTTGCATTCAGAAACTCACTCACTCTATTGTACAAATATACCCCTATGTTTGTAAGTATTTTCAATACATTTTGGTGCTCATTCTATCCTGCTATACAGAGGAAAATGCTTACAGAAAGATAGAGATGTTATATATAAAGCATACATGTTTTTCCCCATTCGAGGAGCCAAGATTAACCAAGAAAATCAGGAAATCTGTGATAATTCATACTCTGAGAACAGCACTTCACTACTTTATAATTTAACAACATAAATTTCCTATGGCTTGGCTTCTTTTATTTTCCAACTGGCAAATAAAGTTTTAAAAAATATTCTCAAGTTCTCATTCAAAGCCAATATAAAGACATATATGGTGTGTGTGTAACGTCCCCCCAGCCCCAGACCTGCCACAGGAGAGAAGTTCTAAAATACAGACCAGAAGAATCCCATGCATAAAAACCCAAAGGCCAGTCACACTTTCAGTTTTCCTTGTGAAAAGCAAAAGAGGGGAAAAGAACCTTATACATTAGAATAACATAAAATATAATTTTTAGGGTTATAGATTTTTATTGTGGTAATATACATAACATAAAAATTACCGTTTTAACCATTTTTAAGTGTACATTCCTATGGGATTAAATACATTCACATTGTTGTACAACCACCATCACCAACCATCTCCAGAACGTTTTTTATCTTGCCCAACTGCAACACGGTACCCATTACACACCAGCTCCCCATTCCTCCCTCCTCCCAGCCCTTGGCAAAAATGTTGTAATTTAAATACACTTTTATGATTTCAAATAATTATAGTAATATAGTCGCAAATGTTTTTCATATATAACAGCTTTATTGACATATAATTCACATACCATAAAATTCACCCTTTTAATGTACACAGTTCAATGGTTTTTAGTATATTCAGAATTGTACAATCATTACCCCATCCAATTTTAAAACATTTCATCACACCAAAAAGAAACCCTATACCCATTAGGAGTCAGTCCCTATTCTCCCCTCCCCCCAGCTCCTGGCAAGCACTAATCTCCTTTCTGTCTCTATGGATTTGCCTGTTCTGGACATTTTATGTAAGTGGAGTCATACAATATGTGGCCATTTGGGTCTGGCTTCTTTCACTTAGGATAATGTTTCTGAGATTTTATCCATGTTGTAGCATGTATCAGTACTTAATCCTTTTTTAATATATTTTTTTCTGTTTGATAAATTTGACATGTTACATTTTATAAAAGTACATCATCTTTTTAATTACCCAATAATATTCAAGTCTATGGATATATCACATTCTGTTATCCATTTATCTGTTGAAGGACATTTGAGTTATTTCCACTTTTGGGCTACTATGAAGAATGCTGCTATGAACATTCATGTATGAGTTTTTGTGTGGACAATAATGTTTTCATTTCTCTTGGGTAGATACCTAGGAGTGGAATTGCTGGGTCATGTGGTAATTCTATGTTTAACTTTTTTTTTTTTTTTTAAATGGGAATTATTTATTTATTTATTTATTTAGTTTTGGCTGTGTTGGGTCTTCGTTTCTGTGCGAGGGCTTTCTCTAGTTGCGGCAAGCGGGGGCCACTCTTCATCGCGGTGCGCGGGCCTCTCACTATCACGGCCTCTCCTGTTGCGGAGCACAGGCTCCAGACGCGCAGGCTCAGTAATTGTGGCTCACGGGCCTAGTTGCTCCGCGGCATGTGGGATCTTCCCAGACCAGGGCTCGAAGCCGTGTCCCCTGAATTGGCAGGCAGAGTCTCAACCACTGCGCCACCCCGGAAGCCCTATGTTTAACTTTTTGAGGAACCATCAAACAGTTTCCCATAGTAGCTGTACCATTCTACATTCCCCCCAGCAATGTACGAGGGTTCCAATTTCCCTACATCCTTGCCAACACCTGTTACTGTCTGGTTTTTTCATTATAGTGTAGGCCTCCTTTAATGAAAAGGTTTTTGTATCTAGCTCTAGCTTTTACATTAAAAAAATACACATGTTGAAGTTGCCATGCAGTTAATTTCTCAACACTCTGAGGCAAGTTATTATTTTGTTTATTTCCTAGCAAACCAGTGAAAGGTATATTTTAGCTCAGTGCAATTCAAACTATTTCAAATCAATAAAATTTTCAAGTACCTAAAATGTAACTGAGGATCAGGCTAGCAAGCTTTCCTCGTGATATGGAGCTGGTTGCTCAATCATTTGGGGCTTTTAAAAAAAGAATGTTTAGAACAAAGAGTGAGTGGGAGAGGGCTAGTGTGGCTAATAACATAAATAACAATCATGCCTCGCCATACCAACACTCAAATGTTTTAACTTCAAAACTCTGAAATAGTGAAGGTACATTAATCATGATGGAAACGGTCTGATTTTACAGAAACACTCATTCAAACAAGACTTTTAATTCTTGCATTTTTCATCAACTCTAAGTAACTTTTCATTAAATTCATGAATACAGACAAATTCTAAAAGGCAGGAAGCCCTCAATATCTCTAAATGCAAATTCCTAGGGAAAAGAACTAGCAATGAAAGCCTAGCAAGGATTTAAGGGATTATAAGAAAAAGATGAAAAATGTGGCTGGAGACTGACCTCAGAGCTGCTAGGCTGGTGTGGATGGCTGATAAACAAGAGGATTCAGCTTCTCTCAGCCCCGTTCTCTTTAGTATATAAAATATGTGATGTGGAAGCTGAGCCTTTAGAGAGGCTATGCTGTCTGGAGTCAGGCAGTGACTTGCTCAAGGTGACCCAGCTAGTTAGTGACACAGGTGGGGGTACAACCCAGATTCTCTGACTCAAGTCCGCAATTCTTTCTAGTATCTGTACCTTAGTTGCCACCTTTGACTGGTTTATGGGGTTTTTTTTAATTTTAAAATGAAATGCTTGCTTTACTAGGCAATTCTGATCTCATACCTGCAGTGCCTCTGCCTAAAGAAGATAAATAATAATTTAATAGCATTCATTAGTAGCCGAAGGGTAGATAGAGCTAGACTTCCTGTCTACTGGAAATCTGCAGGAGCAAAAAGGACTTTAAAATATTAATATTGTCCATGGAAAGCATTTTATACCAAAGTAGTGTCCGCCAATTTAAATTCTAGGCAGTCTAAGGAACTGACAAAGAAAGAGATCTTGTAATAAACTCGTATGAAGTTCTCTTTGCTACAATAGGAAGCCATTTTCTAGTGTTTAAATATTGCTAGGAAAAAAAAGAACACTTATGTACAAAAACCTGCGGGCTGCTCCATCACCCATATGATGGATGGCTAAGGTTTAAACAACAGTTTAATTCAATACCAAATTCAAATATATTCAATTCAAATTGGCATCCTCCCAAGAATATATTTCACCTAATTGAGAAGCAGCATTAACACCTGTCAAAGTTAATATCTAATGTTAAATAGCACTTTAATGAAAATGAACATTAAAAAAAGGAATTAGCTATCAAAGAATCAAAGGGTTTGTGACAGTACCTGGAAACTATGAGGGAAAAAAAACAGCTGAAAAGAGACAAAGCCTTAGATATTGTAAGGCTCATCACAAACAATATAGCATGCAACAGAAATTATTTAAGAATCTAGCCAGCTAGCCATTCACTCACTCATCCATTCATTCCGTTGCTTTCTAAAACACTGATGACCTTAATTGGTTAAACAGTGGAAAGTTACCAAACTGCCGAAGGGCTTCATAATTACAGGCAATCATTTTTCAGGACAAGGAAGTAATTAAAACTAAAATTAAAAATCCCTGTTTGGATAGGTGAAGAAAAGCAAATCAAGCATACATTAGTCTAAAATTAAGACAAAAAAACCCCAAAAAAACAGCTTTTTCACGAGGGGTTTCAATCATCTGGAAATTCTGCCATTCCTCATGTGACAGGTCTGAATTCCAGGAACTTAGAATACTAGAATCCTAAGCCCAAATCTGAAAAGTTATCTATATCCTCTCTTTCACATTAAGTAGCAATGTTAGCTTCCCACCGTTAAAAAAATAATAGACACAAAACAAAATGCAAAAAAGTTAAGTGACTGTTCATCAAACCTAAGGGTAGAGAGGAGCAACAAAGGACATGGTCATGGTTAAGGAGGGAGGAAGGGAACCTTATTCTGGTGAGAGCTGTGACCCAAAAAAGGGAAATTTTCCATTGTAAGCCATATGTAAAGTGTTACTTAATTGGGAGATGTTTTTCCCCTTTAGAGTAATGAGTACAACCTACCTGCTGCTTGATGAACATTGACATTAAAATTTGTTCATTGTAATATATATTTTTAAACATGATATGATGGGTAATTAACAGGGAATAGAGGAAAGAACTAAGGCATGGAACAAAAGGAAGAGAAAGTAGGAAGGTGGGAAAGAAAAAGAAAAAGGAAATATATGCAAGGAAAGATGGATAGGGAGAGAAAACAAGAAGCAGGAAAAGGAAGTGGGAAGCAAAGAAACTTAAACAAATAGAGACACACAAAGGGGCAGAGAGAGAACACAAGGAAGGAAGAGTGGAAGGGTAAGAGGGAGAGGGAAATCCAGTGGGATGGGTGCTGGAGGTTTTCATATATGTTATTTGGCTCCTATCCTACAGGATTCCCTTAGGCTTTAGAGTGTTATCACCTATTGCCCTCCCATTGGCTTAAAGTTCTTGAATTGCTTTAATCTCGAATTCTTAAAAGCCTCTACTCTCTGAGATGGCTACAGCTGCCCAGCAGGAGGGAAAAATACTCTGTGGGCTGCATGCTCTGATGACTAGAGCAATATTGTCAAGAATCTGCCTCCTAGCCACAAGTTCCTCACCTTTAAATTAGGAGACGAGGTTGTGAATTTGATTTAGTGGAGTGGAACTATAACTGGAAAATACAAGATACATGAAGAAACATACGGCTAAATGTCTGGCGTATATGGTGGGTATTCCTCATCTCCCTCCATGTAACATCCACATAATGCTTTCCCTGCAGACTTTCTGGATTTACTTGATACGGTTTTTAGAAACGAACTGCTAGAAACTGGTTTTTGTTTTAATTATTTTTCTGACAAAATCTTTTAAAATATATTCTACCAGAGTGTAATGGACATAATGAGTCAGGTTCATCTTTAAGACTCAATATGACTTGGGTCATTCATTACGGTACTGAAACAGTGCTCTCAATATAGTCTTGGCAATAAAAAAAAAATCTGTGGGTATGGAAAACAGATTAACAGTATGACCACCAGCAAGTTCCATCTTGGGAAATCTGAAAGCGTGAGATAGTCTCTACTTTTAAGAGAATGTAACACAAAAATAACCTGTCATAGACTTTCAAAGTTTCTAGGGATCTTGTCTCTGTGTTCTCTAAGTTAGGATACTATAAAACTGAACTACCTCTCGAATTGGATTAAATGTAAATTTTATTGCCTTTCTCGGAGAATCTAGAAAAACTTCCACAACCCTGAACAAGTATTATTTCCCCAGGGCCATCAAAAGCACTTCTCCAAGGTGTAATAACTGTGACTTACTGCCAATAAATGTAGCTCCTAAAAATGAAAACTTGAAGTCATCATTAATACATGAGCCTTATTTCACAGTCCTATAGAACACAGCACAGGAGAATGAATGGCTAAGAGCCTGGATTCTAGAGTCAGACATAACTACATTTGGATCCTGGCTCCATTGCACACTAACTGTGTGACATTTGGGCAAGTCTCTTAACCTGTGCCAGCCTCCATGTCCTCATCTATAAAATGGGGATAATACTAGTACCTTCCTCACAGAGCTACTGTGGCAAGTGGACAAAATAATAATACCTGCAGAAGTGCCTTACATACACCAGGTGCTCAATAAGTAGTGGCTGTCAAAGAACTTTGGTCCTCGGCATATTTGTTAAGTTTATGCCCACAGGGCTGCCTCCATATCATGGTTCTGGTGAAAAGAATGGAGCCCCAGGACTAAGATTGACCATTCAACCTTATGATGAGAAGGTCTAAGCAAGTTATCTGCTCTAGAAATTTACTGTGACCATCTAAAGGGGATAATGGCTACCCTTTCAGGTTCTGGTGTTTCTGAGAAGCCTTCATTTCATTTTCTTTCATTTTCAAAATATTTATTAAGGCTATATGCCTTTTATTAAGTGAAGAGCCACAGAGGATATAAGAATAGTAGATTACAAAATAATATATGAATATGTGTAAAAGACTTCGACAGGAAGGCTGAGAGGAATGGTCAGACAAGGTTTAGCGTCTTTCCTGGAAGGATCTGTTTTACACTCTCTGCTACTGGTTTACTTGTTACCAAGTGACCCAGAATTGCAAGTAAATTTACAGAAATTAAATGTATACACATTTTTTTTTCTAGTAAGAAATCTACTACATCAAGCGAGGTACTTCTTCATCAAAAATTTCCATTATCCTGCAGCCATGCATTCACATGTTGCTTTGTAATGTAACTCTTAGATTTCCTGAGCTAGGTTTTAAAAAATCTCCAGGGCAGGGATTGGCTTTTTTACTTCCATACAAAAAAAAATGTTTACCGAGAGATGTAGTTCCCTGAACGGTACTCAATTAGCCTTCAATGGATTTAGATATGTTATTCTCTATCCTACTGGATATGCTCCAGCAAAGTCCTTAGGAAAAACAAAACAAAACAAAAATACTCTCTAAGCAGCAGACAGAGAATGAGAGCTGAGAAGCTCCATGCTTTCCTCATCTAACCCAATGGTCTCCAAACTGTTCTGACTGAGCATTCTTATCAGCAGAAGTCTGAGCACACATCCTCAATATGTATATTTATTTATAAAATACATACGTGTACTACTGTCATGTATAGCTAATATATCCAAAGCATAGTATAGACTTAAATAAGTTTTGTTGTTAAAAAAACAGTGGGTATAAATACATATTTCAAATAATGTTCTTGATAATTTCCTTCTTATTTGGGGGCTGACATCTTGTCAGGTCTGATTAGATTATCTTCATTTTTACTTGATGACTTGGCCGACCAAGTTACAAGGCGACTTGCAGGAGAAGTGGCAGCTAGCTCCACCTTTTTCTTGTCCTTGCCTTGTGCTTGTAGTATGACTATTATCGTCACTCCATTGTTCCTTTGCAGGAATCTTAAGCCACTTGTCCATCCTGAGTGGCTTTATCTAGCTTTAGCTAACCTATGCACAATGGTCAAATGGTTTAAGAAGATTCCTGCAAAGAAGCCACAAGTTGAAAATAATACTACTTCAGTACTTTCTTATATTTTAGATAAAAAGATCATAAATAGAATTTCTAATCTTTTCTTCCTGCCCCACAGTGGATCATCTGGGTGCACCCCTCTTAGGAGACTGCTAATCTAAAGCTCTTAATCAAGTTCTAAGAAACTGGTCCTCCTGATATACTTAGACATGACACTATGAGCAAAAAGAGCTTTAAATACAAAAGAGCCAATATCTATGGAGCGCCTGCCGTGAGCCCGGTGTTAGACATGTATTATCTTGTTGAGTCCTCAAAACAACCCCATTTTGTAGATGAGGAAACCGAGGTTCACTGAGTTCAGTGAGATTAAGCAACTTGCCCAAGGTCACAAAAACAGGTAAGAGAGTTGACATTTGAACTCTAGGCTGCCTGCCCCTATGGCCCATTCTCTTTTCACAGCACCGCTTCTAGAATGTTAGCAAATCAACTTCAGTATATGCACATTCAGTCAGTTTTAAGGAATTTTCCCCCCAATTCATGCTTCTCCTGGGGTTTAACTGGATGCTTTAGGTTATAAGTGTGGGCAAGTTCTGCAACGGAGATAAATGGTACTTTTTTAGTGAAAGTTTTGGCTTGTTTTTGTTCTCTTCTTTCTCCATTTTGATCTTGGTGACTCAGAGCTGCTGTCATTGAAAAACATCTGTTTTATCTAAATTTAATAAGCCCTATTAGTGGGACACTAAGCCTTCCCTTATTCTGAAGCCTTTCCACAATTTGAAATTTAATCTACTGGAAGTCATAATAGCGTTACCAAAGTACTAGTTTCGGACATATCTAGGCTGGCGGGCCTGTTTCTGATTTTTAACTTTGCTTTTCCAACGTGAATGAATAAGCCCTCTCATACTCACCACAAGAGTCATGCAATTTTTTTTCCTTCCCTCTTTCCATGGTAATCAAATCTATAAATTAAACTCTGTAAACTGCAAAACATATGGTGTCACTCTAACTTGTGTGCCGTGTGTGAAGGTGGCTTGGTCTTACCCACGGGTTTACTGTCCTTTCTTAAACTCTTGTCAGTTCTAGATGGTGCAGGCCTGCTGAGAGCTAGCATGCTGGTTCTTATTGTGGGGGCTGTCTCTGATTTTCTCAGATGTCTCTGACAGGGGACTAAAGGTAACAAAGGAAAAGGGTTAAGTCAGTCTTGAAGATGAGGTCCAAAATCAACTTATCAACTCGGTCCTGCTGAGGAAGGGGGAGCGAAGGACTCCAGTCCTCTCCACTGCCTCAACCGAGATGTTTTTCACCTTTATTTTCCTTCTCTTCTTCCCCTCCCCCACCTTCTGGATGTTTTCCTCCTTTTCTTCCTCTTCTTACTCTACCAAGGAAAGGAAGAAAGAATTGTAAAATGTCACAAGAAGGAGATGAAAGAGAAGAACGGGGCTGGTGGGGAGGGATGGGAACATTAAGTAAGGCAGCTGCCATTGGGTCAAGATGACCCATTCCATTCCGTACTGGTTTTAATGTTCTATTTCAGCCTTCGGGAAGTAGATGAGTGATGGTGACAGAGGAAGGTACACAATCCACTGCCTGTTTCTTTCTGGGGTTTTAAGGATACCCTTGAAGAGCAGAAGGATGGAGGTTGGGATGAAAAGTCAAGGGCCTCACCCCCAGAAGCCTAGCTGCTTAACCACACAACGGTTACAGAATCAGTTTCTTTGATCTGTGTAATTTCCAACGACGTATATCTCTACAATGAAGCATAACTACACGCCTGTTTTTAAGGCCTCTGTAACTTTCCTTACATTCGTTTAAATGGAACTACCTTAATTTTTATCACTATGTGGTATCTTTAGGGGAAAGTTTCCTTTAAATCATTCATATCACCTTTGTTTTATATGATTCTTCATGGAATTTCTAAAGGGTCTTCACATCTTCTATCCTGACGCTCAAAACAGCCTCATGAAGTTGACAAGCTAATGCTACATTATATTAGAAACCACAATAGGTGTTCCTCCAAGAACAAGACCCCCTATAGTCACAGAGTCACGAAATGTCAGAGCTACAAGCACTTAGAGACCATCTAGTCCACACCCTTCACTTGACATCTGGGGGAACTGGAGCAGAAAGTGACGTGCCCAAAGTCACACAGCTACTGAGCAGTGGAGTCGGGACTCATCTGCTGCATCTCCCGACTTCCCTTGTCCCCCATCCACTCATCTTTCCTGTATTCTTTCACATGTTTGTTGACCAACTCTGTTCTAATCCAATAATACTCTACCAGGGATGTACGGAGTAGGAAGAAGAAAATGATGCCAAAGGCACCGGGGAATAGCTAGAACAATAAAGCAGTGAGCTTCCCAACACTGCCAGGCCCCTGGGACTTGCCAGCATGCTGAAGTCACGCAGAACCTACAAACTGAGCAGATAAGGGTGAGGGAGCAGCAGAGCACAAATGCTGTGCTGTGAGGGCAGCGAACGCAGTCATCACTACTGCCCTCCTCTGCATTTCTAATCCATTCCCTCCTCACCTCTCTTTATAGTAGGTGTTGCTCTCTCCTTGTTGTGCTTTCCCCTTGTTCTTTTCGCCCTTGCAGTCTGGGCCATCCATTCTGGCCCGTCATTTCTCCCTAGCTGCTGAGCTACATAGAAGAATCGCACAACAGGAAAGTTATACATTTTTAAAATAAGATATTTAATTCCCTTTTATCAAGCTCTCGCAACTAGAGAATCTGTCCTTGTTGTAAATGCCACACTATGTTCTGATTGTGTGTATATAAATATGTCAGACTATAAGCTCGTCAGGGCAAGGTAACCTCAATGCCCATTTTCCAGTAAATAGCACACCACCATGCAAGGATCCGGCACAGGAGAAATATGTCGTTCTTCATGTATTGCTAAAGCCCTCGGACTTTAATCCAATCTACCTTCCTGTCTCTTAACTTGGAAAAGATTTTTACTTTATTCCTTTCAACAAATGTTTAAAGTGAGGCTGGTCGAAGAGAAAAGGATATTTTAACGCTTCATCTCTTGCTTGGTTTATATCTTGATAAATCTAATTTTCAAAGGCAAAGAAAAATTTCACATGTATAGTTTCCCATTCTATTACCATTAAAAATTACATAATTCTCCCATTGAAGAGGTCCTACTTTGATTTTGTTTCCATGAGACAAGCACATGGGGTAATGAAATATGTTGGAAAAGCTTCACAATATGCTGTTGAAATAACAACAATTGCTGATTCTGTACTGCAGTACATATTAGGAAAACCACAATAGATACTAAAAGGAAACTGCATCATTTGGGGATGGAAAAAATGCAATGGATAAAAGCCATGCAATTTAAATTACAGTCATGTGACAATAGCTCTGTCCCCCACAGCAGCAAAACTTGCAGTGAATAAGTGGCAGTCCTAATGATTACTGATGGAAGAGAATACCTATGACCGTGAACTAATTAATGCAGCAAATATTTATTGAGTGCTTGCTATATGCCAAGTACAAGTCTACACATAGGGGCATAGTCTGTTCAACTGCAGTCCTGTGGAACACCTTCCCCCATAGAAGTTTCACTATGGTACAACTGGCGTTTACATGAGCAACTCAGAGTACCTAATGATAAGTACAAGTCTCAAACTAAGTCATGTGTTAGAGACATTAAAAAGAGAGAGAGAGAGAGAGAAAGAGAACGGCACTTAAACTCACAGTGCCGTACTACTTTTAACTTTATGGATACTAGGCTACGTATAGAGAATCTACTAGGCTAAGAAAAACCCTACAGAAACTCAAAAACTAGGTTTTTGACTACTTACACCTATGCGTGTGTTATATGTATAATTTCATTGGACCGTCAGCTCCTTGAGTGTGATGATGATGATGTGCCCACTTCTGCCCACCACTGTATACCCGGTGCCCAGCATGCAGTAGCTAGTGAGTCAATATTTAATGAGTGAAAGAAAGAACATAGGAAGGTAGTCTCACATCATTGCATATTTAATAAACATCTATTGGCAATATAATAAACATTAAATGGCCCCACTGGTTATAGTTTATTAAACAGTCAACATTCCCCTATACTCTAAATAATATCCTTTTATCCATCAACTTAAAAACTGTCCACTAAAGTGTGTTTTCCTCTGTTTAGTATCTATTAAATGCTGTTCATTTAGAAGGTGGTAACTGGTGTTTTGAGTCTTTAGTTAGATTACCGTGCATTCACAGTGCAGCACAGTTTGGCGACATTTTTCAATCTAGAACTCATAGACTGCTATAAATAGATAATAATCTACTTCCATGATAGAGTTACAGAGTTGCTTTGATCTCACAGGCCTTCCCTCCCCCCCACACCCCACCCCACCCCCCGCAGAAAACACAGATGCTTTGCAACCTGGAAGAGCTCAGTGGCCTCTTATGTTTGTGCAGTGATTATTACTACTATTTTGCTGTAGTTTGGAACATATAGGGACCCATATTACTCATCTATTTTTTTATGCCTTTCACACCTTCTTATAAAGGAACATCTTATGAACTGGATGAATCACAAGTCAGCAAGGGCAGGCATAGAAAAAAGAAGCACAAGATAACAGTCTCTCTAAATGAACATGGGTCTAAAAGAAATCAGATGTCAGTTCACAAATTAAAAAAAAATCCTCTGCCTACTCTTCCGGTTCTCTGTGGGATTTCAGGTGAGTAAGCGTCTACGGGGGAAAGGGGACTTGTTGGAAATCAACCCTCAGAGGCAATGAGAATGATCTAGAGGGAGAAGAGCTGACTCTGGAGAAGATGGGTGGACCTGTGATGCCCCTCTGGTGGGGCTGGCAGAACACTCGTCAACTGAGACATTCTGACAACCCACCGGGCTGATGGGGGTTAAAGAATTAGTACGCACCAGCACAGATTCCCTCAATCACATTAGACTTTAACATTCCCAGGTCTGGTTTGCCTTTTACAAGAAATAATGGTTTAGAATGCTGCTCAGAGCCTGCTCCACAAATCTGAGAGGCCAAGTTATAGCACCTCATTTTCCTTTGCTCTCCCTCCCCCATGTAACTAAAAGCCACTTCTTAGACTTTGGTAAACAAAGTGAAGGAAACTGAGAGAGTATTTTCTGTGGACTTAACTTTCCTGGAAATAATTATCAGTGATGGAAAACAAACTCTTCGTAGCAGAATAAAACGTCATTAATTTGAGCTCCACTAATTCAAAATCTGTGCTAATTCAAACAGACCTAGGCTGACAGGAAAAGAAGGGTCTGCTCCGCTAAGCAAATCAACTTTGTAATTAAGGTTGGAAGAGAAGTACAGGACTGGCTGAAAGAGAAACTATTTTCAGAACTTTAGAATTAACCATCTGCGTGCACTGTAACATCATAATTACACATTTGTGTGTGTGTGTGTGTGTATATATGAAAAAGCAGATCTCTGGAAGACTTCTATTTAATAACACTCAGCCCATTTGGAGTTACCTGTGTCACTAAATCAAGCAGAACTATTTTTAAAAGAAATATTGCATTCATTCTTTATTGATCATTCTGGACTTCCTGCAATTATTTTGAATTTGGGAGCTCTGACTTCTACTTTGGTGTTGCTAGGCTACTCGCCTACAGTTGTGGTCACGGTCAAAGACCTCTGAGTACAAGTCTTCACGGGAGATCACTAGTCACTGAATCAGAAATATGGCCCAAGCCTCCTGACTGAGTTCAATCACTTCCTTACTGTCTGACCTAAAGAAGTCACCAACTTTTAATACCTTGGGTTACATCTAGCTATAAAACAGGGGGGAGAGAGAACAACAACAACAAAAAGAAGCCTTATATCCCTTAGATTAGAGGCCTACACACCAGAACAAACAAAATCAAAGGGAAAGCAACAAAGTCCTTGGGAAACCTAAATACTCAGTCATTATGAAACAAATATCAAATGAAAGTCCAACAAAGTAGCATCACTCTCCAAAGGAAGTACTCCTGAGGCTGTTACTCCTCACACCTCCATACTGGCTCTAACTTCACTAGCACAGGGCAGACTTCCAGCTCCCTCTGTGAACATGGCTCACTGCCTGAGAGGCCTGGTTACCTTGTCACAAGTTTAGGTATGACCACTCTAATAATATTGTAAGTTCCCGGATTCCTACCAGTTTCCCTTAAGCACAAGACACGCAGAACTAGCACATCATGGGTGGCTACACTACTAATTTCGCTTGGGTTGAGGTGATAAGACTCCCTCTTTTCATATACAGAACTGTAAATCAGAGCAGTAGGATTTTTTTTTTTTTAAAAGGTGCCCAAATTTCTAGTTTCTATAGAGACTCTGAAAATACCAGAACCACGAAATGTGTTTGCTTAAGAAAATTTGGGACACTAAAATTGATAGGTGTCCCACAAGAATACTGAATAAAATAATCATAGGTCAATGTTCCAACAAAAGTGAAATGCTAGCCAGTAAATTTTATAGGGAAAAATGTTCTTTGAAATGGTTTTGGGCAAGAAAGTCTATACTCTCTTTTTTTAAAAAAAATTTATTTTATATTAGAGTATAGTTGATTTACAATGTTGTGTTAGTTTTAGGTGTACAGCAAAGTGATTCAGTTATACATATATATATATCCATTCTTTCTCAGATTCTTTTCCCATATAGGTTATTACAGAATACTGAGTAGAGTTCCCTGTGCTATACAGTAGGTCCTTGTTGATTATCTATTTTTTATATAGTAGCCTGTGTATGTTAATCCCAAACTCCTAATTTACATACTCTCTTTTAAAACACAGGTCTCTTAATGCAAATCAAAACTACAATGAGGTTTCACCTCACTCTGGTCAGAAGGGCCATCATTAAAAAGTCTACAAATAACAAATGCTGGAGAGGGTGTGGAGAAAAGGGAACCCTCCTACACTGCTGGTGGGAATGTAAATTGGTGCAGCTACTATGGAAAATAGTATGGAGGTTCCTTTAAAAAGTAAAAATAGAGTTGCCATATGATCCTGCAATCCCACTCCTGGGCATATATCCAGAGAAAACTGTAATTTGAAAAGATACATGCACCCCAATGTTCATAGCGGCACTATTTACAATAGCCAAGACATGGAAGCAACCTAAATGTCCATCGACAGAGGAATGGATAAAGAAGATGTGGTATATATATATATATATATATATACAATGGAATACTACTCAGCCATAAAAAAGAATGAAATAATGCCATTTGCAGCAACATGGATGGCCCTAGAGATTATCATACTAAGTGAAGTAAGTCAGACAGAGGAAGATAAATATCATATGATATCACTTATATGTGGAATCTAAAAAAATGATACAAATGAACTTATTTACAAAACAGAAACAGACTCACAGACATAGAAAACAAACTTGTGGTTACCAAAGGGGAAAGGGGATGGGGAGGGATAAATTAGGAGTTTGGGATTAGCAAATACAAACTACTATATATGAAATAAACAACAAGGTTCTACTGTATAGCACAGGGAACTATATTCAATATCCTGTAATAAACCATAATGGAAAAGAATATGAAGAAGAATATGTATATATATGTACAAGTGAATCACTCTGCTGTACACCAGAAACTAACACAACATTGTAAATCAACTATACTTCAATTTAAACAAAAAACAAACGATCAAACAAACAAAAAACCATAGGTCTCTTTATCTACTGGGTTGATCATCTGTGTCAATCTCTGTATCAGTGTTAAAATGAGAGCTATGAGAGGGTCCACAGTCTCAAAATCATCTACAACTGGACACCATAAGCTTGTGACTCTTTTTTTTTCTATTTATAAAATCAATTTATTCATATATAGGTTTTTTTTGTAACATCTTTATTGGAGTATAATTGCTTTACATTGTTGTGTTAGTTTCTGCTGTATAACAAAGTGAATCAGCTATACGTATACCTATATCCCCATATCCTCTCCCTCTTGAGCCTCCCTCCCACCCTCCCTATCCCACCCCTCTAGGTGGTCACAAAGCACCAAGCTGATCTCCCTGTGCTATGCGGCTGCTTCCCACTAGCTATCGATTTTACATTTGGTAGTGTATATATGTCCATGCCACTCCCTCGCTTCGTCCCAGCTTGCCCTTCCCCCTCCCCGTGTCCTCAAGTCCATTCTCTACGTCTGCGTCTTTATTCCTGTCCTGCCCCTAGGTTCTTCAGAACCATTTTTTTTTTCAGATGAGAATTTTACTTTTGAAATTATGCCTGGTATAGGCAAATATTTAAGGTGGTCAGCAAACACAAGACACAAGCCAACTGCTGGGCCGAGTGTGAGGTAGCTCCGAGTTGTTCCGGTCTGGGAGGGTTTTTCTGTGGAAGATCATAGAAGGCATAATCCACACCCAGATAAAACTAAGCACTGGCGATTAATTTTCTAAAGAAATATTAAGAAACAAATGTAGTCATAATACAGATTGGACACTTGTCTAATATTGTTTCACTACTTAATGCTGGACTATTACAATGCATTAGCATTAAAATAAATGTTTGCAATCTTTTATTTGAAGATGGTTCTTTGAACCATGTATACAACAGCAACCATCCTGTGATTTTCACTACATTTCAGGGCTTCTCTTCCTTTTGGAAAATACAAGTCGACATTTGTACCTAAGGAACCATCTAAATAATCTTGTGGGATTAGCTGTTCATGCTCACTGTACTACACGAACACTGCTCAAAACTCAGTGACCCTGGCTGATACCTGGAAATGTTATTTTCTTTGTTAATGGAAATTACTGCAATAGGGGCTGGATTCATTGACTCCAGGAAACTTCCCCCATAGGCAGCTTTGACAGTCTAGGCCAGTCGAGGAAGCCGAAGTGTCACAGGGCACTCCTACACATACGGCAGAGGACCCCTTGGATAGAATTACACCAGTCTAAGAGTTTCAGAGTTAGGACATCAGTCAGCTACAATATAAAAACAATTCTTCTAAATTGGAATCATGTTCACAAAACATCTGGCAAGTTCCCCAAAGGAGAAAAGATTACCCAGAAGTATTGCTAAATAGATGGAAGAGAAGATGCTGACTTTTATCATAATACAAAATTCAGTCAGTTTCCATCATCCTAGACAAATTAACAGATGTGCTGTTTACCTTTAAGGAAGCCTGGAATCTATTTTAATTCAGCATTGAAACCCAGACATTCTTAGGTAATAAGTACAGATATTTAAATTCCCTAACAACCATCCAGTGTTTACAAACATTTATTTCTTTATAGATTTCTCATCCACAAAATGTATATTTAGTTAGAAAAGGAATTTTGAGGGTTTAGTTGTACATTAACAAATGTTTCAACATCAATGTTTTTTCAAGCAAGTGTAGCCTATAAAAATTATCTTTTATTTTCTGAGTTTTGCTTTGTGGCATGGGCTAAAAGAAAATAATGATATCAAGGATCTTGTTCCTCTATTTTCCTTATTATGCCTTTATATAAAATAATATATTAAATAATAATACTATCCGATAAAATAATATATATATTTTTTTAAGTGAAGGAGATTAAGAAGTATCAATACAAACTTCCAGTTGCAAAATAAATGAGTCACGGGAATGAAATGTACAGTGTGGGGAATATAGTCAATAATTACCTAATATCTTTGCATGGTGACAGGTGGTAACTAGAGTTATCACGGTGATCATTTTGAAATGTATAGAAATATCAAATCACTATGTTGTGCAACAGGAACTAACACACTGTTGTACGACAACTGTACTTCAAAAACAAACTCATAGGGAAGGAGATGAGATTTGTGGCTACCAGAGGTGGGGGTGAGGGGAGGGGGAATTGGATGAAGGCAGTCAAAGGCAAAAACTTCCAGTTATAAGATAAATAAGGACCAGGGATGTAATGTACAACATGATAAAGATAATTAGCACTGCTGTATGTTATATATGAAAGTTGTTAAGAGAGTAAATCCTAAGAGTTCTCGTCACAAGGAAAAACTTTTGTTTCTTTTTCTTTTCCTTTTATCTGTATGAGACGATGGATGCTCACTAAACTTACTGCGGTCAGGTCACCATTTCATGATATGTGTAAGTCAAGTCATGATGCTGCACACCTTAAACTTAAAAAGTGCTGTATGGCGGGGCTTCTCTGGTGGCGCAGTGGTTGAGAATCTGCCTGCCAATGCAGGGGACACGGGTTCGAGCCCTGGTCTGGGAAGATCCCACATGCCGCGGAGCAACTAGGCCCGTGAGCCACAACTACTGAGCCTGTGCGTCTGGAGCCTGTGCTCCGCAACAAGAGAGGCCGCGAGAGTGAGAGGCCCGCGCACCACGATGAAGAGTGGCCCCCGCTTGCCGCAACTAGAGAAAGCCCTCGCACAGAAACGAAGACCCAACAGAGCCAAAAATAAATAAATTTTAAAAAAAAGTGCTGTATGGCAATTATACCTCAGCAAAACTGGAGGAAAACAGAAGTGAAATAAGACAATAATACATTAAAGAGGATACGTCACTCTCACTACCGTTGAAAGGAAACAATTTTCAATAAAATTTTAATTTAAAAAATCTTCAAGGCTCAAATTCAGAAAAAAAAGATAACCTAAGATTAAAGCCAAAATTACTTTGACATTAAAAATGACTCTTCTACAAGCAATGTGTCAAACATGTACCTCTTCCCGTGTTGCCTATCACTTGTAACTGTGCCATCTCCCCGTCACATAAGAAAGAACCTTTGGAGCCATCGTCAACTCTTCCCTTTACCTTACTCCCCACATACAGTCTCATCTTGTTCTATAACTACCATGTCTCTGTTATAAGTCTCTTTACATCCTTCCTGCTACTAATCTAATTCAGGCCTGTAGCATCTCTCATTTGGAATATTTAAAATTAGCCTCTGCACTGTTCTGTCTCTCATCTCTATCCTTTTCACTCCATCCGATGTACAAGCAGCCGGAGTCATCCCTAATGATCTTCTTACTCTGCTGAAAATCTTTCAACGGCAATTTAATGCCATTAGAAAAAAAAAAAAAAATCCAGCCCCAGTCTATCATTTTCTCTCCCACTGTTCTCACTGGAGCTCAAGCCACACAGGGTTACTTACTGCTCTCCCCCAAACAACATACACTGTTCTGCCTCCTTGCATTTGGCTCAGGAAGTTTTTTGGACACATAATGCATACCCTCTCCACATCCTCTCTTTTAAATGTTGAAATGGAGTCTTAAATGTCCACAGAGGTTCAGCTTAAATGTCAGTTCTTCTGTAAAACCTTCTACAGTCTGTCCAACCACAGCTAATTCCTCTAACTTCCAGTAGTGTTGTTTATACATCTAAATAGCACTTATACTTTCTTCCTCATCGTTCTTTTGTGTGTCCATCCATCTCTCTTACAAGACTACAAGCTCATGGAGGGTAGATATCATGCATTGTTCATCTTTGTAGCTCCACAGTACCTGGTACAGTATCATGCTGAGTTAAGTGCTCAATAAATGTGGAATTGAACTGAATAAACCTTATTTCAGCCTGGTGTAATTGAGAAGCAAGACTGTCAGGATTTATAATAAATTCTATCTTTAACTACAGCTGTGCTGTTATAATTGCTGCTTATTTAGAGAAAATACTGAATGCATCTTTCAATCAAGCTTTGAAACTACAGTAACTATTCTAAGTTTGAATTACCTTATTAAGAAAATAAGTAGAACAGTAAGAACACTGAAATCTGTAGTAAAATAACGCCAATGAAGAAAGACCTTTTACTGTAGATTCAGCTGTACAAGTTCAACCAGTAAACCACAAAGGCAGTCTTTTTTTTTTTTTTTTTTACCCAGAATATAAAAAGGGCAATATTAAGCATTGCCCTTAATAGCATGAAAACTAGCGAAGAGACACTGGGTACAGCCTGAGTTCTTAATCAGTAAACTGCTCCTTGCTGCAGCTGGATTTGGATCTTCTCCCACTGAAGGGCTGAGTAGATTTGATCCCACTTAATTTCCAAGTCTGACAAAATCACAACTTGGAAGTGGCCTGACTACTGGCAATTGTTAAGCACAGTAAATCCCTTCTTCCACAACTCCCTCAGACATCCTGCATTCACAACTTTTTTTTATACCAGATGTTTTGTTGAAATTAACACATCCCTATCAAATGCATATCGAAAGGACTTCTTTTTTTCCACTGCATTCTATTTAATCCCCAAACTGTTTATTTGTTACACAGACAAGTATTGCATAGTATTTATTGCAGGGGGAATGACAAGGAAAGTCGGGCTCACAGTAGGGTAGGATCCACTCCCTGAGCGAATATTCCCACAGATAATCACAAACGGGAGCCCTTGAGGCATCTCTCAAGGGGACTTTTTTGAACTTGCTAATAAATACAATGATCAAAATGTTGTCGCAATCCCTAGCCCAAATCTTCTTCATTGGGAAAGAGGGGGTGAAGTACTGTTTTGTTTGTTGAATTCGAGTTTTATTTCTATGTCAACACAGCCTTTCTGTGTGGTTTCATCCATTAACAGATTCAAGCATAGTTAACTAGACACTAATAAATGGCACAACGTGAAGACATTACCTGGGATTGCTCACCTCAAACTTTGATCCCCCCAAGGTGTCTGGCCATCACAGAAAGATCATTTCTGACAAACCATCACCCACTAACCCAAACCTTTTTAAGACTAGGAAGTACATGTAAAACTTCCCAGAAATGGCCATCTCCGAGGACTTAAAAAAAATACCTGGACAGTAGTGCCACTGTGAATAAAATGTCCCTCGTGAAACAATTCTAATAATCAGCCTTGGGGCACCAAATGCTTATAAGTTGCAATTGTGCACTACAGGTAATATATAGGATGTTAAATATCACTCTCATTTCCTTTCTTCAGGCTATTTCTGTTTCTCATTCATCACATTTGTAGAATTAGTATATATAGGCTTTGCCATGGAAGCACATGTTAAACTTTTATTTCAGTTGTTTCACTTTATAATAGCAAAACTTAGCAGCTGCAACTAGGATACTGAAATATTCTGTCAACCTTGAAAAGCCTCTCATAAGAACTGTGTTCCCGTCCTTCATTAAATGACAACTGATGCAACTGTAAAGCAAATAAGGTGTTAAAAAAACTCCTTGACTTAAAATTATAAATAGAAAACAAAATACAGATATGTCTCACCTTAGGTTATATCTAGGTTTCTAAAAATGAAAGTAAATTACTTTTGTAAAATAATTTTATTGTCCTATGGTTTACGTGTTCAGAGATGGTTTAATCTTCATCTCCTGCTTCCCTTGCATAGGGTCCTAACATTTTCTTTAATTACCTTACGCACCTAAGTAAACAATTATTTCAGTATACTAAGGGAACTCTCTTATTCAAACATTTATTTTGATCTATGCCTAATCCCCCACAGCTACTTAAGGGGTGCAAAGATGTGAAAAATTTAGCCCAGGTCCTCAAGGGACTATCCATCTAGGTAGGGAAGACAATCATGTAAGAAACTAAGGACACTGCAAGGCAAGATAAAGCAAGTGCTGTAACAGAGGCACCAAGCAGTGTGTAATGAGCACACCAAAAAAAGCAGCAGTAACTCTGGGGGTTTGGGGAAAACCCTGGGTGAATCCTTTGGGAAACAGAAGATGGAATCTGCAACGTGAAACTCGACAGCCATGGGCGTTTACTAATTTATTTGCTTTGAAATTTTTCAATTTTCTTTCTGGAAGGTTTTCTTAGTCTTGAACTTAAAATGGGATACACCTAAGGCAAGAGACAGAACAGCAGCAATCAACTCTGACATTAAACAATTCCACAGAATTTCTGCTCTACCAGGCCCCCATCACCCTTTCCTCCCACCTCTTTGGCCTATGACGTAAGCCTACAAATGACACTTAAGTGCCTTGTTTAGCCTCACTGGCATCCCAAAGACTAAATATGTTACTAATTTCTGGGCTAGCATCCCCAAGCCATTTGCTGGTTTCTCCTCCACTGCATCATTAATTTGCCATGTTGCCATGATTGAGTCTCTGGTATGTGGGACCTTGAATATGTGAAATGACTTCTTATACTGGCAAAATTCTTGAAAGCCTATTAAGAAACATGTGACGTGGACAATGTACCAACCAACACTGCTATTAAGTTTACAATAATTAACAGGCAGTATATGAATATAAATTTTGAAAGGTATTTTCCTGTCAGATTTTAAAATAACTCTCCTGAAAATAGACTTCCAACGATGTATTACTTGCTTTAGACAAAGAAAAATTTTTAAATGGATCAGGGGCAAAAACAGAAGATATTCACAAAGCCTATGGTTCTAAAGTTTTTATTACCATTCACCTCAAAATTTAAAAAAGATAACGCACCCATAAAAGACTTGCATACGATTTTTAAAAATACATTAAAAAAATCTTCCCTGTCTTCCAAATACTCAGATCCCTGAATCCCAGCTGCAGTAAGAGAGAGACAAAAACTGGATCGTTTTATTTTTTTAAACCCTATGATTGTAAGAAATCTAAGTTTGGTAAAACCGACATAGTCCATGACCAAATACATACAATTCTTTCCTGAAATTCCTTTTTTGTTACTATAAGAAAAATGTCCGTCATGGATATATTTGTCCTCCATTTATATAGCTGTTTCTTGTTTTATAAGTTGCCCTAAGGAACTTCAAGTTGTAAAAATGAAAACTAAGGCAATAAATTTGGCCTGAATCACCTAGATATTTGGAATATGTTTCCTTAATTATAATTTCCAAGGAACAGACTGATTTCCGATCCCCGAAATGATGTCTCCCTTTTGACTGACTGTTGAGAAGAGCAGAGCCCCTGAAAAGTCACAGTAGATTTCAGTGGGTTATGCCTGACTAGAAACCTAAAGGCTGAACTAGTATTCCATGGAAACTTGCTGATATTAAATGCAAAAATTGCACAGAGAGAAATCAAAGCTTGGGAAGTGTGTATCCCTGAGAGACTGATCAATTCTGATGAGACTATGGGAGTTCAGAACACCAAACTGGACTGACAGGATAGCTGTGAAGAAAAAAGGCACATGAGGGAGACATTGCACCGCAGGATTCTAAAAGGAAAGAGAACTCAGGAGAAGTTGAGTAAGACTGGAATGAACAGGCTGAGGGTGTACGGGAGATTTCTGGATTCCTGAGTTAAGAAACTGAGTCCCCGAATGAAAAGTTATTCAATGTTTGTTTGTTTTTCCTGTGAGCTGAGACCAGGGGATACCAGTTGAGTTAGCAGAACAAATAGCTGTAAGAAGCTTTCATGGGAGAAGCGGGAGCGATGTTACCGGAGGGGAACAGTATAGCAATGTGGTTGGGAACACAGACTTTGACAGAATCAGGTTCAAATTCAGGTACTGTCATGTAAATATTAGCTGTCATTCAGCAAGTCACTCAACCTCTCTAAGCCCTGGTTTTCCCTAACTGTAATATAAGTGAAATACCTTCAACTTCACGCAGTTGTTGAAAAGATTAAATGAGGTAACTTACATAAAATACTTAGGACAGGTCCAGCACACCCACAAAAATAGAAGTTATTATTGTGCTTAGGAAATATAACTAGTAGTATGTTGGAGGCATGTTTGGAAAAAAAATGGAAATCTAAGACACGAGTAAACTTCATATATATATGAGTTTGTGTGTGTGTGTGTGTGTGTGTGTGTGTGTGTGTGTGTGTGTATGTTTTGCTTCGGGCTTCTCAATACACATATCCTATTACACCTGTAGTTTTGGTTGAACAGCTCCAAGGGCATTCTTCACTTTACGGAAATATGCCAAAAACTTGACCCAAGGCAGATAACTTGACGGTGAGATGTTACATTACAAAATGATTATTTTATTACAGGGTGCCTTGAAACTGTATGCTTCTTAACATAAAACTAAAATAAATAAATTTACATACTTTTATGGATCCCTTCTATTGTGGAAATTGTAGTGACAGTCTCCCTGGTGATGTCAGAGGACCTGTGTTCTAATCCAACACAATTTTGTGTGATGAGTTGTTGGGGGTACTAAAAGTTCTAGTGCCAGTTCTATCTCAGAATCTGTGGACTCTCTGGCCCAGACAATTCCAGAAGTCTAATGTAGGCAGTGAGAGAAGATGCGGTGGCAGCAGCTTCAAAGGTTTCAATAAGGGGCCAGTTAAAATTGTTATGAGTGGGTGGATGGGAGTCAGTTGTAAAGCTGTGTATCTTACCACTCCTAAACTTCTAAAGACTCAGCCATTACTCAGAGGGCAAGTTTAACCACTGCTGGTTAATGTGGCTTTCTATAAAGGATAAAGTGCTAAATACAGGCAATCTTTGACTTCTGGCACTTCAACTACAGCTATGTGGTAACTGGAGCTGTGGCGGTGGGTTTAGAGGTGTTTGAGAATGAAATGACTACTTAACTGGTAGTGAGTTCCAAGTCAGTGGAGAGATTCAGATAGAAGCTAGATGCTCATTTCTTGGGAGACTTTAAGAGAGATTAAAGTACCTGATAGGGGTTGGACTAAGATGACTTCTAAGGATGTCTTCCAGCTATATGGTTCCATGGTGAACATCAATTCAATCACTTATAGCACTTATAACAAGAGATTGACCTTACGTTAACCTGCTTTCTAAAGTGTACTGGGTACACTGTCCCCTGGCTCAGTCTAACTCCAAGTGGCCTTAAACTACCCCTCTCACTACCAATCAGCATCGGCAACTCCTACCAGCTCAAGCACACTGGCAGCAAGAGAAGGTGACAAACCTAAGCTAACAGAAGCAGACAGAAAGGGAAAAGAGTAAAAATGGTTCTCAGGATCGAGGAAAGTTGCTACAAAGTCATGAGCCTGGTTTCTGTTGACTTGCTTTGATGTGGCTTGCTAAACTACTGCTGAGAGCAATTTCAAAAGGGAGAGACAAACATGTAAAGCTAATCATTACAATCCAATATATTAAGTGTTATAATAGAGGCCCGAACAAAGTGCTACGAGAACATAGAGACGGACCAGCTTTGCTGGGGAGTGTCTAGGAAATCTCACAGAGGAAGTAATGAGCAAGCTGAGTCTTGAAGGATGAGTAGGAGTTGACTGGCTGGAAATGGAGAGAGGTGTGGTTGGCAGAGAAAAAAAAATGTTCAAAGCCAGAGAGACACAAAAGACTACATTTGGAAAGTGGCGAATAACTGTGCATGGCTGGAGTGTGAGGTTCGGGCCTCTGATGCTGTGCTTTTTAAGAAGGATGGGATAGGAGATGGGGGGAGAGGCAGGGGCAGACAAAGATGGTGGCACTTTAGAACATTAACTTTATTCTGAGTGAAATACAGGCTCTGGAATGACTCTAATTTTACTCTAGACAAGATGGGTAGACAGAGGGGGAGGCTTCTTGTCTCGAGTATAAGGATTAACAATAACTGAGGAGAGTTTAGTCACGCCAGTGGGTACGTCTGTGCCCATTTTGGCTGATGGGGTAAGTGAGCTGCTCTGAGCAGTAACAAAAGCTATGAAGAGGATGATGCAACAGCATGGGAGGGCACAGATGCTTAGACAGTAGACACACACCTTAGTGAGCTGATACATGAGGCACAGGAACATCTCAATACACCAGAGATGACAACCTTAAAAGGCAGCCTTTTCAAAAAATGTCTTTTAAAAAGAGCAATTACATTTTATAACATGTCTTTATAACCTTATGAATTTAACAGTCATCCTTTCACCACTGAAGTGCTTAGGAGTTGCTTTAGCTGAAATCCACTGTTATCTGGGATGACTCCCATCCCTAGCCACTACTCTTTATTAGAGGTGGAAATTCAGGGAAAAGGAACTAATACACAATTTCTCCAGGCTGCTCTGAGGCCAGGGATCCAACCAGAGATCTCCCCTTTTGTCCACAGCATTTTCAGGCCTGTTGAAACCCGACCTGTGTTCTCAGTCCCACCGCTACTCCAAAGAGCTCTTTTTCCAATGTCACACTGGTTCTCTTCAGAGAGCTTGTGGAAAGAAACTAACATTTTTAACATTCTCTTTTTTTTCGTTGAGATTCAAAGCAATTATTATTAGACTTACTATTAACTACTTCTGAGACAGCTCAGTTTGGGGTACTCCAAATGTAGCATGTCTCATATGCTGAGACAATGCTGAGGTTTGGGGTGTGGTACTGGATCATCCACATGCTCTCACCTGAGGCCCCTTGTAATCCACTGCCCAGGGTCTAGGGTGCAGGCTGTGAGTCAGAGCAAAACAAAGTGAAGTGGTCCAAATGGGGATTGAACCTGTGACCTCATTAGCAGTGGAAGTCTAACCACAGCGTATGGTTATTTACTGCTTTTCATAATATTGCAATGCAGCTCCACTCATTTCAAAGGCTTAGCAGCCTTCTCCCTACCTAGGTAAGCAAATCAATCCCCCTTAGCCAAAGAGCAACAGAAGGCCATCTTAGAAGAATCTGGCTTAGGTTTAAAGCAGCCTGAAGAATTTAAGAGAGATCCTCTTTCCTCCCATCTTTAGTGAAGTGGTAACCTTTTAAATCAGCTTTGTGGAACATACAAGGCAGTCCTGAAAGTAGCCGGGTATAGGAACGGGAAGTTGAGTTCTGGGCAATCCCTTTAATTAAAGCTTCTGAAGGGGGCTTCCCTGGTGGCGCAGTGGTTGAGAATCTGCCTGCCAATGCAGGGGACACGGGTTGGAGCCCTGGTCTGGGAGGATCCCACATGCCGCGGAGCAACTGGGCCCGTGAGCCACAACTACTGAGCCTGCGCATCTGGAGCCTGTGCTCCTCAACAAGAGGGGCTGCGACAGTGAGAGGCCCGCACACCGCGATGAAGAGTGGCCCCCGCTTGCCGCGACTAGAGAAAGCCCTTGCACAGAAACGAAGACCCAACACAGCCAAAAATAAATAAATAAATAAATAAATAAAATTTTAAAAAAAAGAAAATAAACTTGTTTAAAAAAAAAAAGCTTCTGAAGGATTTATTTTATGGCTTTTTCTGATCTTCTCTTTCACTACTAGAAAGGACACAAGAGTTGGCACTTCAATGTATAAATGTTAAAAATGAGGCTTAAATATGGGACATAACCTGCTAATCTAATCTGAATGATGAAGCCTATACTTCCGATATATTTATTTACAAGATAGCTTCGTGAGCTGAAGTAAAACTGTAAAACTAATAGAAAAGTTTTCTGAACATGAGACCAACTGTAAATCTATACTTTATGAATCTAATGTATTCTCTTCACTTTTAAATTTTAAACATACTAAAAATGTACATTTGATATTAACAATAATTAGAGCTACATTCTCAATAGAAGGTGTTAAATACCAATTTTCACCTTTAAAAATCCTTAGCACCTATGAAATTCTTATTCCAGTAGAACTTTTTTTAAGTTACCATTTGTCCATGTCTACTTTATTTGTTATATAGTATGGGTGTTTTAATTTATTTTGTTAAGAAGAAGCAGCTCAGAAAATGTAGCTCTTTAGAACAAGACATATTGAATGTTTGCTCTTTATTTAAAAAGAGAGAGACTGTAAAAAAAATCTGGAAATTGTTTCTAAGACAAATATATTTATAATGCAAGATAAAGGGCTAACAATAAGTGTTTAGGCTTTAAAGAACACCAAATTGTTATCAATAATGAAAAGGAAATGTTTTCCAAAGTCTACTACTTTGGATATCCACATATGAGGTAGTTGAAAGTTTGGGGGAAGGGCAAAGATCACAGAGGAGGGCTGTTTCTTTTGCCTTTTAAGGAAATCTTTTAAAAAGCATTTGCTCATGCTCATAAAATAATAGCTGAAAATTTAATATTAAATTGCTGCACAAAAACCTCAACATTCAATTATTTTAGAGTACTCAAATTACTAGCGACATTGTCCCCTAGAGTGGTAAGAGTATATTACTTGCATGCTATTCTAGAATGAACAGTCGCCTTGAGCATACATTGGTGTGAGCATCTTATTCTTCCAGAACACTAACATACAAATCTGTTCTCTTGTTCGTTCAGGCCCTAATGACTCAAATACTTCAGACATTTATAAGTAGACCCAATATTTATTTTTTAAATGTTCAGACAAAAGTAAATATATTGTTAAATGCCTATGGTATGATTTTAGACCACATCTAATATGATAATAATTTCATACAATATTTGTGTTCTAACTTATCTTTACCACTTCATCCTTCATCCGAAAAAATGAAGAATATCTCAAGCAATGATTCTCAGGAAAGGAGGGAGATATCAGTTTACTGGACTGACACAAAATATGAATTTATTTTAATGGGACAAGAGGAAAGTAGAATCTAAACTGTTAACTTTTAATTTTCTTCATTTGCCAAGCATCAGGCTATAATCCAACTGGTTCTAGATATTCTTTGGTGAAGAGTATGTGTGTGGGTACTCTGTTTCTGAGGTTTTATTTTTTTCCATAGCAAGTTCATTCCGCCTCCCTTCAAAATATGTGTTAGTAAAATCTCTCAAAACACCCAATACCTTGTATGTGGTCACTTTGATAATAATAATTTACACACATCCCTGTAATCTGGACTTTTTTTTTGTCCATGTAGGATAAAAACAAACCAAAAAGTGGTATAAAGTGTTCTGCTTTTACTCAAAGTGAAGTAGGGATGGACCAAATAAAATAATTTCATAAATTGCTTTAAATACATTTCTGCTTTTATTACAGATATAGAATATCTGTTCATCCATTATCACCGCCTCTGACTTTTTGGCAAAAGTCACTTTCTACCTAGGACTGTAATTATTTATATAGCTTATCTCTCCTACTACATTATAAACTCCTAAGGCAAAATTTAGACTAGATTTACAGGATGAACTGTTTAAACATAATTAAAGGGAGAAAGAGCAAAGGGGTAAGGTTTAGAGTTAGATGTAAGAATAGGGTCAATTTCCTGTAGTTTACCCTCTCCTTGTGAAACACAGAAACCAAGAGCTCTGACGGGGCAAATACCCATTATCAGCTTCTCTCACACCTTCACCTTTTTCAGATGGCTTTTTCTGATTTTCTACCCAAAGGCATTGTGCCTGTGGCTCTTAATCAAAGCAGCACAGGGATTCCAAGTAGAGACTCTGAAGATCTGAAAGATGTGATAAGGAATTAGAATCTGATATACTCACTACACTTAATTTCTGTGGCAGTAGGTGCTATATGAATTCAGATAATTCTCTGTAACTCAGGAGTCATCACCCATACCGGGAATGGTTCTTGCTCTTTGGTTTCTCCTGGCCAGTTTTTGGCCACATCTCTGCACATTAGCACAACCACGGGATAATGAAGTAGTGCATTAAGCTAGCGGCTAAGATCAAGATTCCAGGACTCCACAGATTATATTTAGCTGTGCTATTCTATGGATAATTTCGAGTAAAAGGCATGTAACAATCTAGGTTCCAAACTACACCTCAAATTAAATGCTTATGAAATCTGACAAACACTTAATTTCTCATTTGGTAATTTATACACTGAAACTAACAAATTAGGTATACCTTTTAGGACTCAAGCCATGCCACCTTTTGTAAAAGGCAACAAAATGTAGATTGTAAATTAAGATAATTAATTTTGCATAGTGTTTTTGATAGATCTAATTTCTCTCTCCAAAAAGCATATTTTAGCCAGGAGCCTTGCCACAGACACTTGCCAAAAATAGTCTGGCCTTAACATCTCCAGAATGAGCTTCGCTGACAATAGTGTACAGTCAGAAGTGACTCATGTACAGCTTTTCTTTTCATAAGAAAAATCAATCTGGCTGATATTACCATGAGGAATGGGGGGAGCTTGCTTAAACTAATTATTCACAGGGAGCCAAGTCTAGTTACCGAAAATAATCAAGAAAAACAATGATCACAAAATAGTCCGCCCTGAGGGGGAAAATAAAATTATGCTGCTTTCAGTGGTTTTAAACTCATACTACTTTAGAAAAATGGCAGATTACAACACCAAAATATAAAAGCAAACTTGGTTTACAATGAATCTAGTTACCCAAAAGTACCCAATCTAGCCAGGACCCTTGAAAGTAATAAAGTAGGTCTGTTAGCTATTTGCAGTATCCCAAAAAGCCTAATAGTAAGTGAACATGTGTAACATGTAAACAAACAATCATCTTCTCTCTCTCATCCCACCCCCCCCCCACACACACACCCTTACCTCACTCTCACACACACAAAAAAACACATCACCTTTTATGTGGTCACCCTATTCCCTAGAAAGAACAAACCTCCCTTGCTATTTTCTCAGAATTAAGCAGTGCAACAAAGTGGCATAGTTCTGAATCAAGCTCCAGACACTGCCTGCACCTGCATAATTATTTCACTGCCAAGATGTCTAAGAACAACCAAGTAAAGGAGAAGAAAGGAAAGACAGTCTTTTAAGCGTGATGATAGGCTGTATTCCTGTTTGATGAAATAAGAACACATCTATTAATCACTTACATATTCTAGAAAAATTACTATCAACTTGAATTTACATAAAGAAATAGACCTACACTTCACTGGATAATTATTAACCAAGATTTTAAGGAATTTTCTTTGACTGAGATGTTTGTGTTCATCTATATTAATTGTAATTCTCCTCTTTATAAAACTATATAATCTAAGTACTAAAAAAGAGGAAACAAATTTGTCTTTGCTTTCTAACAGGTAAAAGCCACTAATGCAACTAGCTTGATAAGTACTAGAAATTATTCTTTTTCAAGTGGGACAAAGAATATTTCTACCTTGAAGTTTTGACCACTAATAAATACACTAATCTGTGAACTTTAATTTCACCATGGATAAACTTCTATCAATAATTCTGAGCTCTCCATCCTGCTTCTTATTTGCTATAATCTTTCCTGCTTTTACTCAGGTCAAGGAAATAATAGTCTATTTAATAGTTCAACGTTGTAATTCTCACAAAGTTTTCCTGCTACCTACACAGAAACTATGTATTTTTACAATTGGGAGAAATCCTCAGCCTACTTATAAGGTCTTATTCCAGTCTACAATAAATCAAAATTTCAATTAGGAGAACATAAAACTTGACTATGACAAGTATTTTAATTTTAAAACAGTATATTTATACATAAAAACTTAATCCAGGATAGGCATTTCATTTAAAAAGTACCTGGTCATTTTTTACATTTAGGTTTTAGAGATTAAGGGACCACAAACAAACTAGATCATTATTCTCTATAAAATGGTTAGCTTTTTAAAAGAAGAAAGGGTACTCATACGGATTTTTGCGTGCCCATGTTCATAGTAGCATTATGTGCAATAGTCAAAAAGTAGAAGCCACCCAAGTTTCCATGCATGGATGAATGGACAAACAAAATGTGGTAGATACATACAATGGAATATTATTCAGCCTTAAAAAGGAAGGAAATTCTAACACATGCTACAACATGGATGCACCTTGAAGACACTATGCCAAATGAAATGAGCCAGTCACAAAAGGACAAGTACTGTATGATTCCACTTATGTGAAGTACCTAGAAGAGTCAAATTCATAGAGACAAAGTAGAATGATGGCTGTCAGGGGCTGGGGGAAGGGGAAATGGGGAGTCAGTGTTTAGTGGGTACAGAGTTTCGGTTGGAGAAGATGAAAAAGTTCTGGAGATTTATGGTGGATGGTTGCACATCAATGTGAATGTACTGAATGCCACAGAATTATACACTTAAAATTGGTTAAAGTGGTAAATGTTATGTTATGCATACTTTACAATAAAAAATAAAGAGTATAGCTGAGTAACATTATGAAAACTGAATAATAATCTATCTAGTCACAGATGAAGACAGTGAGTAACCAGATATCCTAATGTTTTTTAAAAAGACACCTATACCTGATGAGTCTTTAATTTCACTGTTTATTTTTTGTTTTGCTCTCTCCTTCCCTTTTATCCCAAATACCCTAAGTTCGTTTGATTCCATTTATAAGTTTCATGATTTATAGGTTTTAAGACCAGACTCCAAGAATCACCAACTATTATGTTCAGAAGAATTGTATTCCTCTTGAAGTCTAATCCATTATTTACATGTAGCCAAAGAACGCAATTTCATACCATACAGTAGTACATTTTTGTAATAAGCATTATCCTTTTCTACAGTATTAATCCAAGTCAATTTTCTTTTGACTAGTCTATGCAACCCTGAGTTATATACTTTTTATGATTCCATCTATGGATTTTCTGGAATTTAAAATAATGTTCTAAAATTTCAGTCTTAACTGCTAACTAGAATTTTTGAAGAATTATTGACCCATGATTAAACAATTTATAGGAACCTGCTTTCAAGTTCATTATTTTCACCATGAAGCTACAAAACATATATTCTCAGAAAATTTTATTTTATCTTATCTTAAATGTAGTAGTTAAGAGCTTGGACTTTGCAGTCAGATGGCCTGGGTTTGAATCCTGTTTCTACCACTTACTAGATGTGTGAGTGGGTGTATTATTTAAATTCTCTAAATCTCAGTTTCCTCATTTTTAAAATGTGGATATTAATACCTAAGAGTTGTTGTGAGGACCATGCATATAAATTAATACCACTAATAACAACAGCATGTAGAAATGATAAGTACCCTATGGGACTGAAAAACATTATATTGCAACTTTTTAAAATGATGCCACAGTTTTGACTCTAAAATGAATCCAGAAAAAAGAGCAACTGTATATTTTAAGACTTGTTTTCTTTGTTCGTCTCTTCCAAATAACTTCATTCTTATTATCATATTAAGCAAAAGAAATGAAACCAAACAAAAATGAGAAGACCAGGTACATATATGTGTATATACACACACAAACACACATATCTCTCTAATGTGCTGTATACAATTTCAGGAAATTGTATAGAAAGATGGGGAAAAAAGCTGAAAAGTAAACAGGAAGAGCCATAGACTACACCTGTATATGTACAAATACAAATACAAATGTAGGCAAATTTCTAAGTCCAACTATTTGAATGATTCATTCCGAATCATATTATTGTCAGAAAAAATATACTATAATTCTTCTGGTAACTGCCCTAGGAGACAGATTCACAAGTCCAGAAAAATTGGATATTTTCATCCCTTTTTATCAATGTAGGCAAAAGAATTTCATATTTTCTTTAAGTAAAAACAAATTGCTACTATAGCTACTACTACTAAGGATTTCTAAAGTATATAATATTTGATACTGGGATTTCTGCCACAATTTCACTTGAAAGTACAAAGGTTTTCTATACTATCAATTCAGGCTCCCCAACTATAAAGAAAAATGGAAATTTTATAACATACTTCTGTTTCTGAAAATGTGTTCCTTGGAGCACTAATGGCATAAGACACGAGGGTGGGAGGATAAAAGGGTTCTGTAGTCAAAAAAGTCTGGGAAATGCTGCATTCTGTATCCCTCAGAGATTCACCACACCATTAACATAAAAGGTTCTGAGAAACCCTGCAGTGAGCAGAGCTGTTTAAATTTGTTTCACTCGTGTTCCCAAAATTTATTTGGCCATAGAATTCTTTTTTCAAGCAATACCAAGGAACTGGTATTCCTCATAACAACTTATTTTAGGAAATATATAATAAATTGCCTTTGATTAGCTATTTAAAATGTAATTTCATATGCACCTGTCCTGGCAGAATTTGCTAAAGTCCCAAAATGAGTCCATGGTATTTCGTGTCAGCGAAAAAAAATCTAACATGCCTAGACTTATAACTGTACTATCTTTAGTAAGTTGTAGTTATTTCCAGAATGTGTGTTTCAACCCCCTTTCTGCCTAATTATTATTTAATCAAGTCCAAACACCCCATTTCTAATACCTGTGAAAATCTAAGAATGAACATGACCCTCCAAGCCTTTCCTTTTCTTTCTGGGCTTCAGTGTAAGCTAAGAAAATCCTGTAGCTGTGAGCTACATCTTCAAATATAAGAATACTAAACTCAGTTGCCAGCATTTTATTAACTGGTGCTATGAGCAGCATTTATGCAATTCTATAGTAAAATAATGAATCTTCCACAACATTAATCCTGAAGCAAAGTAGTGACTGATTATTACTTCATTCCCCTGACATCTCCCTAATACTCCTATTAAGTATAGAGAACAAAGTACTATAATTACTACTTTATCTATTGGAGATTGAGCAACTTGCCACAAGTACCAATAGTCAGCAGGGACCAATTTCTTGTTGGACAGACACTGTGCATATTACAACTATAGAAACTGTATCAGATAATCACCCTGAAATATGAACAAAAACAGGAAATTCCTTTGCTAATAGCTTATTATTTAAGGAATTTTCTTCTTTTGAAATAATTTTGGAACACAATTTGTTAGAAATCTAAACTTGAACCCAAAAAATCTGATGGCATGCTAGATAGCTTTTTGTGAGTTCAGAAATTAAGAACAAAGTCTTAACAACTGTAATGAGGCATTCATTACTTTGTCCTTGTGTTGGATGAAACAAAATAAGTAAGCTGCAATTAATTCTGGGTAAAGTGTGAATGTGAATGATTATGCTGCCAGGCTGTTGCATCACTTTCTTCTTAGGTTCTCCCTTCAATTCCAAAAGTACATAAAAGTGTAACAAAATGTGTGAGATGGAATAGACATCAACAATTTTTTAAAGCCTAACAAAGACGACACAATGACTATTATTATGGAAATAACACATTTAAGTAACCCATAGATATTTGGTCATTGATTTTCAAGTTATACAAAATAAGATGGCCACTGAAAGAAAAAAAAAACTCTTTAAGACATCTATGGCAGAATACATGTAATCACAGTATTTTATGTTATGATAATATATATCAATAACATTTTATCAGAGACAAGGCAAATGGTCGAAGAGAAGAAAAAAGTCTGACATGAAAGGAGTCAAGAATGCTGACAGTTCAGGAAAGGAAAAGGAGTTAAAGTATCAGGTTCAAGTTTCGTAAGGTTTTTCTTTTTTTTTTAATGTAGAAGCAGAGGTAACAAAAATTGGTCTTCACCTGGTAAGTGTGTACTCCCTGAGTCCTGAATGCAAATTCATGGCAGAAAAAGTACCTATGCATCCACGCAATCTTTTGTCTCGACCAATCTTCCATGTTACAAACAGTGGGCTGTAATGGAAGATAAAAATAGGGTAAATCAATCAATTCAATTAAAAGAAGTATTTGTTGAATATTTACTATATCAAGGTTAGGTGCCTGAGCTATAAAGACCAGAAGACAGGCCCTCGGGGGCTTAGCATCTAGCCCAGTAGGACTGCGTTTAGCAACAATTATAGCTATGCTGTATTGAATGTATTCTATATGTTAGAAAGCCCAATAAATGGTTTTAACAGATTATCTATGTTAATCCTCATCAACAACTCTAGGAGGCTGATACTATTACTAACATTCCTATCTTACAGATGAGGCAGTCCCACAGTTAATACATCATGAAGTAGGAACTCAAACCTGGCCAATCCTGACTACAGAGCCATTACTATACCTCATTCCTCATTTAAACCTCAAGTCACTGATTGATTACTAAGTCTAGTCTAGAAAATCAGGGGAAAAAATAAACAGATTTGATAAATACTTACTGAATGTATGGGGGGTGGTGTGCAAAGCACTGTGAAAGGTGCTACTGGAGATACACAGTTGCCTAAAACATAGTCTTTGCTCTCTGGGAGCCAGTACAGGAGGAGGGCATGTTCACAGCTAACTAACGTACAGGAGGAGGGCAGGTTCACAGCTAACTAACACAAGGCAAAAGGAAGTAAGTGCTATAAGCCATGTCCAAAATGCCATAAATTAAGCTACTGGGATAGGAGAAAATTTCAGTGAGTTTGATCATCTTCAGCTTGGCCTAGAAGAACGAGTAGGGTTTGGAGAGGTGAAGGACAACAGCAAATATTAACAAAGTAATACTCTGAAACCAGAAAGTTTATTTTAATTTTCAGATAAAATTATTGCCAATAAATACAATCATCAAACATCAAAATATCAATTATAATAAAATGGCAACAAGAAAATAATTTAGTTGTTTTGACTGTTGTTGTTTTAAGAGGGTAATATAGTTTTAAATGAAGTTTAATACAATAGATGTTTGGATTCTGCAGCAAAGCACTGATAGTCTCAATTAATGGTTAAGTTTAAAAGCAATTCGTTTCTAAACAGAAGCAACTTTGTCAGATTTTATGAAATTAATTTATACATTTTAGGACATTTTGTAAAAAGATTAATACCCTACAGTTGGGGATGGTTCCTGTTAATATGAGTATTCACAGTATTATTGGTAAAATATAATACATTTCTGCTTTCTAAAAATTAAAATTTGGGGGGATATACCGTATGTCATATATCTCTTATAATATGCTGTTAAGTTGGAGAACACATTCTTTATTTAAAGTACTCTCTAATCAGTCATCAGCAGTTGGGGAAAAAGTTCAAGTACTTCGATCACCCACCTCGGACATTTAAATTATGCTGTGTTCTGACAAGTAACCACAATGGCAGACAGGTTCCCAAATAAATAATGCAAACCAGGGAGCAGTACTAAGAATTACCTCCTTCCAAGAGCCAAATGCCCAGAGGCATTGAAAAAGATGACTAAGTACAAGGCCAAGTTTTGTCAATGTTAGTATTCACATGCTGGATGACCTACACTAAAGGCCCTAAAATAAAAAGCAAAAGGTAAATTCCAGGGTTTTTTTGTTTTTGTTTTTGTTTTGCTTTCTACATCATATATACTATCTTATAACTTGAGACAGGATTCTAATGCTCCAGATGAAATTTTTCTCTAATTGCTCTTGACTAGTAGTTGATCAGGAAGATAAGTATTAGATGGGATCACTTTCTCACCAATTCTTCTATTACTCATACAAATACTAGTATCCTAAAATGCACACACGTTATCTTTAAAGATGAATTTCACCTCTTCATTTTTCACCTTCTAATTTGGTAGAGTCAACGTCAGCAACCAGTAAATGGACAGTAAGAGGTCAATCCTCTCCCATAGCAATGCCTATACAAAAGAGCTGTGTGTAAGACAGGTCCCTTGGCAGATTCAGAACAAAGTGAATCATACTGTAACATATATATAACATGTCTTTAAAATACCATTGATGGTTTCTCAATAACACAGAACTAAGTTGTATATTCTCTTCCTCAGTGACTTGAGTGGAAACCTAAAAGTATGAGTGAATTCATTTCCTATCAAAAACATGAAAGTCATTTACAAGTACTTTACCTTCAATCCTCTTGTTTATCCCACTAAAATAGATATGTACGCCATTCTTACTATAATCCTGTCTATTCAAGCAAACATTCAAAATTTGTAGAGTAAATAAAAAAAGAACACCATTAAACACTACACTATGAAATGTGTTGGAGGGCATTCAAACACATAGTGGGAGAAATTATACACAGTTTCTTATTAGGCTATGCTATGACTGATGAAGGAATGATTCACTCAGAGGGTAGGGTGCTAGAGGATAAGCTGCATTTTGCCAGGCACTCCATAATAAGATGTAAAAGTACACAACACTTTCAGGGACCAGGAAGTAGTCTGCCAGTCTTGATAACTTGTTATTGTCTCTTCCAGATTTAACATTCTATGAATTTTAGGCACTGTTGAGTATATGTTCTCAAGAGCCCTCATAAGAGGTAGAGCAGATACAGAATCATCTGTACTCTCCCTGTTCCTTACCTGCCCCAGGAAACATCCTCTTTGGGGGTTGGTATTGCAGGGAAGTATCTGTGTCAAAGATGGGAGGGATTGCTACTTGACAACCCCACTGTGTTTAGGACAGATGCCTGAAGATGGAAGAAATCAGACTTTTAGTAGACAGAATAAAACTATTCCTTCAAAATCTGGGACTCTAATTTTTCATTTGCAAATGCCCATCCAATGTCTTTTATAAAGAACATGTATATGGAAATTTAAAAAAAAAACAAAATATCTAAAGGCAATATTTAATGGGGAAAAGAACTTGGGAAGTTAAGCATTTTAAAGTAGACTGAAACAGAATAAACACCACGGAGCATGAGAGATTGTATCTTGTGTGTGATAACTACTTTACACAGGGCAATGATTATGGGAACATTCAATACATATCATCTAAACATAGCAACAAAAGTTTTTCTTTTCCCAACACACAGAGGGAAGAAATAGGCAATTTCATTCTTAAATGTGTTATTAAAACATGTATGAGTTCCCAAAAGGACATAAGACATCAGCATAATCAGAGACAGATCAAAGTAGAAAAAGGGATTTGAGCCTGTTGAGAGGAGCTGCTTACTCAATGACAAGGAAATAAGGAAAACAGTTCATAGTAAGACAAAAAGTGAATGTTTTTGGAAAATACTTTTACCGTATGGTTTGAGGCCACCTATATATATTGAAGAAATACTACAAACCAGAAGGGGCTCAAAATGAAATGAAATATTAATGGAAGTGTTTATCTGAAGGTAACCAGACATAGCTTTTTAAGGAATTTTCCCACTTCTGAACAGTTTGTGCCACTATGTTCTGAGAAGTGTTTGGAGGAAAGTAAACTCTCTCCATTTTTCCAAGTCTGTAGACAGGAGCAGGAAATAACCACCTAATCTAGGTAAATCTTCCCTGCCAACTGGCAGCCAGTACTATCAGGTCAATAGTAGCTCTCAGGGGAAATGTAGCTACGCGGAATCAGCAAAAGTCCAGAAAAGCAATGTAAATCTGAGCAGGATACTCCCCAGTCTAAGCTGCATGCCACTTCCTATGCCCCTCTTCTGAGACTATTCTATTGATGCAGACCAGGAAAGATTAGAAATATGTTTGTGGGAGAGGGGTACAACTCTGAAAAAGGTGTATTTACTTAATTTTTTAACCATAAATCCTATCTCCCCTGCCATACCAAGGCAAATACAGGTTAAAAATACCCTTAGACATTAGCAAGCCCCTACTCCGGCAATTTGCTCTTCTTTAGAATGAGATTTGTAGGCGGTAACATTAACAACACAATGTCAATCCCCACCAATATACTAATTACTGTAACAGGGGTATTCAACAAGGTTATTTATATTGTAGGTAGATACAGGAAAAGAGAGAAGTCCTCTAGCTTCGTTCTTTTCTTCTGCCATCAAATAATGGTCGCTTTTCAACTGAACTCAGGTTCCTCACCAACTTAGTTCAAAAAATCCAACTGTATTACTCATAACATCCAACTCAATACCATAATTCCACAGTATCTAGAAGCTCAGAGAAACACAGAAATGGCAGAGACTTCCCTCCACGACCAGGTTAAAACCTTTCATGTCCTATTTCAACACAAACAAGCTATATATCTCATTTCCAGACTATATAAACAACTGATTCAATTTGTGAAAATATACTCAATTATGGTTAAATCCTATATTAGTCTGCTCGAGCTGCCATAACAAAATACCACAGACAAGGTGGTTTAAACAACAGAAATTAATTTTCTCACAGTTCTGGAGGATAGGAAGTCGGAGATAAAGGTTCCAGTAGGGTTCTGTTTCTGAGAGCTCTCTTCCTGGCTTGTAGATGGCTGCTTAGTCTTCGCATGGCCTTTCCTCTGAGCTTCAGAAGGAGAGCGAGCATCCACATGAGCTCTCTAGTATCTCTTAAAAGGACACTAATCCTATTGTGTCACGGCCCCATCCTTATGACCTCATTTAACCTTAATTATCTCATTATAGGCCCTATCTCCAAATACAGTCACATTAGGGGTTAGGGTTTCAACATATGAATTTTGTGGAGACACAATTCAGTCCATAGCAAATTGCTAACAAAAACTTTAGCACATAGTTCAAAGTTTATGTAGTAAGGTATCTAAGGTTATTAGCTGAAAGAGCTTTTAAGAGATTAAAAGAAGAGACTCTATTTCCTCTTCATTTTACAGGAGAAAAACAAAAAGCTATCTAGGCATAGTGTAGGGTCAACTGGTTAGTGTTAGAACCTGGCTAGTTCTCCAAAATTTCTCACTACTGATTTAATTTTTTAATTAAAATTGTGAGTAGCAAACCTAGATGTCTTCTAAAATAACAGTGAATAGGAATACCCCATGAATACTACACAGTACCACCTAGGTGAGCCTAAGCACAAATCTCCTTTTCCTCCTCCTCCTCTTCTCAGGAGGGGAAAGAGAAATTAGTTGAGAAGATAACAGGACAAACTGGAAACACTGGATCGGCCTAGAAACACTAGACCCAGTTTGCAAGCTTCTATACCATTCCCATTAGAAGCCCATACCAAAATCTGACATTTTATCTTTGATGGCCTCCAAACACCCTTTCTCACTCCCGTGCAACCTTCATTTTTTCCTATTGCTTAGCCAGCCTTCATCAAACTCAGGTGTTCTAATATCTACAAATTTCCACCAAATCAAAATTCCCATTTACTATTGGTTAACAACTATTTAGCTAGGTACCGATCTGATTGTTTAAGTAATTCGTATTATTTAATGAGGCTTTTGAATGAATGAATGAATCATTAATGAATGAATGATGCTTAAGTCTTTCAGATAATTTGAAATTCAAATTGATAGGAAGCCCTGAAAGGAGAGGAATAGAAGGAGGTATATGGTTGCGGGGTGGGAAGAGAAGGTAAGGTTCCAAAACATTTAACACTTTCTCATCTACACCAATCCTTTACTGCAGGTAAGGAAAATACACTATATCACCATTACAGCCTTATATACCACACTCCTCCCTCCAACCTTTGTAACTAGCCTGTATCCCATGGGGCTCAGGAAAATAAGGAGACACTCCTTAAACAGACAGCATGGGTTAGTACAGAAGACCACAAACACCTGAAAGTGGGAATCAGGAATTACTAATCTTTCACTACTTTTCTCTGCCTGGTGTTCCCAGAAATTCTATCATAGCAGCGTTATATTCATATATATTATATATATAATGCTAATTTAACTAGCAAATGCCAGAGGGAGAGAGGCAGTCTAAAAGTCTTACAGATGATTGGGAAGGTTGAGTGTGTGTGTGTCTTGTAAATCAAGGGTAATCACCACCGACACACAAACAGCCAAATCACAAGCATACTTTAAAGGATTACCTTGATTCTGCCAATTTTTGAACTGAAAGAACCATTTCTTCCTTTTAGCAAGACCAAATCAACAATTTTCAGTAAACTAAAAAAAAAAAAATCAGTCTCAGGCTTGATAAATTGAGATAGTCTCATTATTATTTTCATTTTTAAAGTCCCAAATTAGATGAGAACGGCAGTGCATTGGGAAAAAAAATACTACATTTGCACATATTTTCTCTTATTAGTTTACACTGCAGTGTGTATTAAATTTAATATCTGGTAGCATTTGAAGGATGAAATAGCTATGTGCTTTCTTCTGATAATAGGAACAAATCATAAATCTTTATTATCTGAAAATCTAACTCATAAAATAAATTTTAAATGACAAATTGCTATAGATTTCCAAAATGAAATAATTTCTATTTGGAATTCCTATTCTGAAACCATTTGTTCAAAGAGCTTTAAAGTTTGAGACTCAGCCTTAACTATGAAAAGAATTAATTATTTTAATATAAAACAGACCAGGCCAAAAAAGATGACCTTGTGCTGAAGTCCTAAGATTTCTGAACTCAATATAAGCAAAAGTAAGAGAACTAGGGGAACTAGATCCAGGGGTTTTAGAATGAATGGTGATTGATACAGTCAACTTTTACTTTTTTTATGCCATTAAAAACTTCTGTGGAACTGTGTTTTGGTACTTCCATTTAATCATTTATATGCCGGATGGTCAGGGAATTCATAACACTTAAAACAAAACAATGAAAACAACTAAGGATTTTGTTGTTGTTTTGGTTTGGTTTAGGTTTGTCCCTATATCTTACCTCCCCAGCTAATGATCCATCTTCTACCATCCCGTTGTAGGAAATAAATATGCTGATTGATTTAAACACTAATATAAAAACAGGACTTCCCTGGTGGCTCAGTGGTTAAGAATCCGCCTGCCAATGCAGGGGACACGGGTTCGATCCCTGGTCCGGGAAGATCCCATGTGCTGCAGAGCAACTAAGCCTGCGTGCCACAACTCCTGAAGCCCGCGTGCCTAGAGCCCGTGCTCCGCAATGGGAAGCCACCGCGATGAGAAGCCCATGCCCCACAACGAAGAGTAGCCCCCGCTCGCCGCAACTAGAGAAAGCCCACGTGCAGTAACGAAGACCCAACGCAGCCAAAAATCAATAAATTAATTAAAAAATAGAAATAAAAGTTACATTTATAAAAAAATAATATAAAAACAGCTGGAAAGTTATTCAGCTTCTTCATTCTAGATTTTTATCTTGTTTCCCATTCCAAGGAGATCTCATGTAATGTGCCAGCTTCATAAGTAAGACCAGCAATAAAACTGTGATGTATTTGTTTTTCACATGTTTTCTGAGTTTAGAAAGGTAACTGTTGATTTTAAGGTCCTTGTATTGGATTACTTGCTCCTTTGAGAGAAAGGAGCTGGATAGACTCAGCTTTGCAGCAGGAATTTGGCAAGCCTTTCTCATTTTAGGGGGAAGAAGAAACACAGGATCTAGGGACAAAGTACTCAACTGAGACCAGTTGTATCAGGGCAACTTATGTTGCCTTTGCTTTCTTTCTTCCTCCTTCTCTTTTACCTTTCAGAAAACACTTCAACCTCTCAAGAACCTCTATCATGAAATATCCAAGAGATTATGATTTTTTTAAACATGGAATTGACATCCTCACCTCCAAAGTGCTTCTTTTAAAAAATCAACTTTATTAAAGTATATTTTACATACAATAAAAGCAGCCTTTTAAGTGTAAAATTCAATGAATTTTGATAAACGTGTATATACAGGTAACCTAAACCACAATCAAGGTATAGAACATTTCCATCACCCCAGAGAGTTCCCTTGTGTCTCTTTGCAATCAATCCCCCTCCCCACACTCCTGCACTATGGCAAACACTGACCTGCTTTTGGTCACTATAGCTTTGCCTTTTCTAGAACTTCGTGTAAATGGAATCATCCAATATGCAGTCTTTTCGTGTGTAGCTTCTTTTGCTTAGAACAATGCTTTTGACGTTCATTCATGTTGTTTGGTCCTTTTTATTTTTGAGTAATATTCCACTGAGTGGATATATCACAATTTGTCTATCTACTCACTCGCTGATGGATATTTGGGTTGCTTCCAGTTTGGGGCTATTATAAATAAAGCTGCTGTGATAATATTTGCATTCAAGTTTTTGTGTGAACATAACTTTTCATTCCTCTTCGGTAATTACCTACAAAGAGGACTGCTGAGCCATGAGTAAGCATATGCTTAACTTTATAAGAAACTGCCAAACGATTTTCTAATTGGCTGTACTAATTTCCAGTGGCTGTACCAATTACCTTATACGAGTATTGTATGAGTGTGCCAGTGGCTCCACAGCCTCACCAATACTCGGTATTGTCTTTTTTTTTTTTTAATTCAAGTTAACGTGTAGGGATATCTCACTGTGGTTTTAATTTGTAGCTCTCTGATAACTAATGATACTGAGCAACTCTTCAAGTGCTTAATATTCATTCACATATCTTCTCTTGGGAAGTGATTGTTCAACTCATTTACTCATTTTTTTAATTGGATTGTTTTTCTTCTTTTTATTGAGCTGTAGGTTTTTAAAAATATATTCTGGAAACCAATCTATCACATATATGTATTGCAAATATAGTTTTCTAGCCTGTGTTTTGCCTTTTCATTTTCTTAATGGTATCTTTTGAAGAGCATATGTTCTTAATTTTGATGAAGTTTATCAATTTTTCTCTTCTGGTTCATTTTTTTAATTAATTAATTAATTTATTTATTTATGGCTGTGTTGGGTCTTCGTTTCTGTGCGAGGGCTTTCTCTAGTTGTGGCAAGCGGGGGCCACTCTTCATCGCGGTGCGCGGGCCTCTCACTATCGCGGCCTCTCTTGTTGTGGAGCACAGGCTCCAGACGCGCAGGCTCAGTAATTGTGGCTCACGGGCCCAGTTGCTCCGTGGCATGTGGGATCTTCCCAGACCAGGGCTCGATCCCGTGTCCCCTGCATTGGCAGGCAGATTCTCAACCACTGCGCCACCAGGGAAGCCCTGGTTCATGTTTTTGTGTCCAATAAAAGAAATCTTTATCCAAAGGTCATGAAGATTTTCTCCTATTCTCTTCCAGGAGTTTTATAATTTTAGCTTCTACATTTAGGTTTATGATCCATTGTGAATTACTTTTTGTATACACTGTAAGGCAAATATTGACGTTCATTTTTTTATTTGGTGATGGATTTTTGTGTATATGTACGTAAGGAACATTGGTCTATGGTTTTTTCTTCTAATATCTTTGTCAGTTTTTGGTATCATGGCGATGTCAGCCTCATAGAATGAGTTGGGAAGAATTCTATCCTCTCTTTTCTACAAGGTTGGTTTGTTTCTTAAATATTTGATAAAATTCATCATTGAAGTCATTGGAGCCTAGATTTTAATTATGGGATGGTTTTTAATTACAAATTTAATTTCTTTAATAGATATAAAGCTATTCAGACTTTTTTAGTTCTTTTTGAGTCAATTTTGGTAATCTGTGTTTTTCAAGGAATTCTTCCATTTCATCTGAGTTGTAGAATTTATTGGCATAAACTTATTCCTAATATTCCCCTATTATCCTTTTCATGTCTGTAGGATCCGTAGTGATAGCCATTCTTTCCTTCCTGATACTGGTAAGTTGTATTAATTTGTATCTTTTCTCTTTTTTGTCTTTATCAATCTAGCTATAGGTTTATCAATTGTATTAATCTTTTCAAAGAGCTGGCTATTGGTTTCATTGATTTTTCTCTATTGTTAGTTTTCTATTTTATTGGTTTCTACTCTTCTAATATTTTATTCCTCTTATTTGGGGTTTAATTTGCTCTTCATTTTCTTGCTCCTTAGGTTGGAATCTTAGACTACTGATTTTTAGATCTTCCTTATTTTAAAGCTATAAATTTCCCTCTAAGCACTGTTAGTTGCATCCTACAAGTTTTTTTTTAATTAATTAATTATTTATTTTTGGCTGCGTTGGGTCTTCATTGCTGCGCGTGGGCTTTCTCTAGTTGCAGCAAGCCAGAGCTACTCTTCGTTGTGGTGAGCGGGCTTCTCATTGCGGTGGCTTCTCTTGTTGCGGAGCACGGGCTCTAGGTGCGTGGGCTTCAGGAGTTGTGGCACACAGGCTTAGTTGCTCTGCAGCACGTGGGATCTTACCGGACCAGGGATCGAACCCGTGTCCCCTGCATTGGCAGGCGGATTCTTAACCATTGCACCACCAGGGAAGTCACGCATCCTACAAGCTTTAATACGTTGTGTTTTCATTATCATTCAGTTCAAATATTTCCTAATTTCCCTTATAATTTCTTCTTTGACCATGGTTTATTTAGAGGTATACTGTGTAATTTCCTAATATTTAAGAATTTTCCAGATAGCTTTTTGTTACTGATTTCTAATTTAATTCCATTTTGATCAGAGAACATACTCTGTATTATTTCAATTGTTTTGAACGTATTGAGGTTTGTGTTATGGCCCAGAATGTGGTCTTAGCCAATGTAGTATGTGAATTTGAAAAGAAGATATATTCTGGTAGTGTTAGGTCCAGTGTTTTATAAATATCAGTTAGTTACAGTTGGTTGGTAGTGTTGGTCAGATTTTCTATCTTCTCACTGACTTTTCTACTTATTCTATCAGTTACTGAGTTAACAGTGTTGAAATAGCCAATTCTAATTGTGGTTTTGTCTATTTATCCATTCAGTTATATCTGTTTTTTTTTTTCCTTATGTGTTTTGAGGCTCTGTTAGGAGCATACACTTTTAGGATTGCTGCTTTTTTGATGAATTGACCACTTCATCATCATGAAATGTGCCCCCTGCCCCAAAGTCTAACTTCTCTCACAATAACATAGTCACTCCAGCTTTCTCATGATTAGTGCTTGCATGATGTATCTTTTTCCATCTTTTTATTTTTAACCTATCTGTGTCTTTATTCTTAAAGTAGGTTTCTTACAGACAGTAGTACATAGTTGGGTCTTGCATTTTCATGCAGTCTTTTCTTTTAATTGGACTATTTAGACTACTTATATTTACTGTAACTTTCATATTGCTGTGTTCTTTATATTTGATATTTGTTTTCTGTTTCCCATCTGTTCTCTGCTCCTCTTTTTCTGTCTTCTTTTGGATTAAATGAGTATAGTTTAGTATTCATTTTTATCGCCATTATTAACGTATTAGTTATACGTTTTTTGGTGGTTATTCCAGGTTGCAAATGATGCGTCTTTAACTTATTGTAATCTACCTTCAAGTAACATTACATCACTATACATATAACATAAGGACTTCAGCGGCATACTTCTATTTCACTCCTTCCATGCCTTGGGGCTATTGTCATACCTTTTATATCTACATACATTATAAATTCCATGACAGATTATTAATTTTGCTTTAAACAATCATTTAACTTTTTAAAAAATTTAAAAATGAGGAAAAAGTCTTTCATATCCATTCCACACTTACCGCACTTATCTGGAACTCTTCATTACTTTCAGAGATTCGAGTTTCCGTCTGGTATCATTTTCCTTCAGCCTGAAGAATTTCTTTTAATATTTCTTGTAGGTCACGTCTGCTGGTGACAGATTTTTGTCTGAAAAAATATATTTCACCTTCATTTATTTTTGCTTTCTTTCTTTAAAGATTTTCATTGGAGATAAGACTTGAGGTTGACAGTACTTTTTTTTTTTCTTTAGCACTTTAAAGATGTCATTCCATTGTCTTCTCACTTGTACTGTTTCTGATGAGATGTGTATGACTTCTTATCTTTGTTCTTCCATATGTACTGTTTCTTTTTTTCCCCCTCTAGCTTCTTTTCAGTGATCCCTCTATCACTGGTTTTCAGCCATTTGATTATAATAGTCTTAGAGTGGGTTCCTTTGGGCTTATCCCACTTAGGGTTCATTGAGCTTCTTGGATCTATATGTTTATAGTTTCCATAATAATTGGAAATTTCTAGCCATTATTTCTTCAACTATTTTTCTGCCTATTCCTCTTTCTCCTTTCCTTCTGGGACTCCAATTACATACATGTGAGTCTGCTTGATATTGTCCCACAGTTCACTGAGGCTTTCTCTTCTTTTTCTTCAGTTTTTTGCATTCTCTGTTTGAGACCAGCCACTTTATTGTTGTCTTCAAATGCATTGATCTTTTCTTCTGCAGTCTCATCTATTAATCTCATCCAGTCAATCTGTCACTTCATATAGTAATACTTTTCAGCTCCAGAAGTTCTGTTTGCTTCTTTATATGTCTTCAATTTCTTTCCTCATTACATTCATGTTTTTCTTTCAATTGTTCACCATAGTGTCATAGCTGCTTTAAAGTCCTTGTCTGCTAATTCTGTAACTGTTATTTCTGGTTCAGTTTCTACTGACTGACTTCTTCTTGGTTATGGGTCACATGCTTCTTGGAATGTCTAGTAATTTTTTGGATATCAGCTATTATAATCATTACATTCTTGAGTGTTTTGATTTTACTGTCTTCCTTCAAAGAGTACTGAAGTTTGTTTGGTCGTGCGCGTCTAAATTTTTTGTGGATAATTATTTTTCAAGGCTTGCAAGGTTTTAAGTTTTGTTAGTTTGGGTTCAAAGTATGCTTTATTCTAGGGCTACATTAGCTCAACTACTAAGGAATGACCCTTCTGGGGTCTCTATTGAATGCTCTGGGTGTTCAACAAGGTCTCTCAACTCTTGCTGTAGGAACTGAAGTATCTCTCAGTCCTATATGAGCTCTGGCAAAATTTCAGCTTATAGCTCCTGAGCATTAGTTTTTTGCCCAGCCCCATGGTGTTTCTCTCAACACATTCACAGATTCATAATTAAGCCAAAGACAAAGGAGACATTTATGCAGATTTCTGGAGCTATTTCTCTGACTAGCTCCCCCCGCCCCTCCCAGTACTCTGCTCTACAAATTCCTGCCATCTAGGTAGGCCTCCCTGAGTTCCTATCTCTGTCTCATCAATTCAACAAGACTGCAGGCTCTGCTTGGGTTCCCTCTCAGAATGCTATGGGCCAGAAACTGCCTACAGACAGAAAGCCAGGGTGACTGTAGGGCTCCTTTTGTTTGTTCCCTTTTTCTCAGGGATCACAGTCCTGTGCTACTTGTTGCCCAATGTCTGAAAACATTGTTTCATATATTTTGTCCAGTTTCAAGTTGTTTATGGGGTATGCGAGGCAGAAAGGAACAAGTCTTATACCAGTTACTCCTTCATGGACCAAAGTGGAAGTCTCAAAGCCTTTCAACACTGAGTCACTTTAAGGGTCAAACTCTGTGGTAGGTTTCACATACTAAATGTGGAAAAAGCCTACCACAAATAGTAGACGACTACAGTAAGCAGGAAAATGGTTCAGGAAGCAGAAAGCAAAAGGGACAGATCTCTTCAGCTTTGACAGCTGGTGCACTTTTAGAAGAATATGAAGTGACTCAACCAGTTTCAGGGGCAATGCACTGCTCAGAACCAAAAGGTTAGAGATGTCACTCTTAAAAATATCAAAGCAAGAACTCTAAAATCCAAAGTAATAAAATAAAAAAAAGTCAAAGCAGTCAAGTATAAACTGAACTTGACAAAAGTGTCAGTTACCAGTCACACTGATATTTCCTTCTTTAAGCCCATGCCAAAAATAGCTCACTCCTCTTATTCTCCCTCCGTACAAGTTAAAACAAAAAATAAATAAATAAATAAATGCAATCTGAACAACCTTATTTACAACACTTAAAAAAATCTTGAGGAAGTCATTAATAATTATGAATGATGTCTGATGTATGTATGTTTTGTTATGACTATTTTTAAAGGGCTGTTTTTTCAGCTATGACGACTGAAACAATCTTAGGGCTCAGCTATTTACCTCACTACTCTGCTAGATAACACTGCGTTTATCATAGTCTTAATAGAATAAACCTTGCAATCACAATGCCACATCTATAGAAGGGCAGTCACCTAAGGACAGGAACTCCACATTAAGGAAATCAGATTCGCAAAGATCTTTTATGATGGAACAAACAGAAAAAAATTCTGTGACATGTGCCATTAAATTATCATATCAAAAGTTATTTTTAAAAATTTCCCACCAACTCATCAGGCAACACCATGAAAGCTCAATGTTCAGAAAGTAAATTGAACCAGCTTCTAATCTGGGAGGCACAGAACAACATAAGTTTCCAAAGAAAACTAGGATAGCAGAAAATAAGCCAGAGCAGAACCTATGAGAAAAAAGCAAAATCCATGAATGACACTGAGAAACGGAGGTAATAAGGTAGTGAAGTCAGAAGGATAATTGCTTACCTTCTCGCCTTACACTTCTCTTTAGGCAGTCCTATAGAACTGCCTACTTCAAAGCCTAGAACTTTGTAAACAAATGAAACAGAAGCTAAACAAAGGGACCAAACTCCCTGGGAAGATAAGAAAGAACACAGCAGCCCTACCAACAAGCACCAGTACAACAACTTCCTCTGTATATTTAAAGGCTCTGATTTAAAAAGCCTCCAGCTGAACTGCTAGGTACACAGCGGACTACAAATCAGCCAAAGGTGGTGTATAGGGTCTGGAAATGATGGTGACCTACTCGGCTTCATCACGTTAACTCAACAAGAAAGTAAGATTTGCCACCTGAGCTGTTGAACATGCTCATCCCTGAAAGCTAAGTTTTTCCCTAGAGTTTACCTAGTCCTCTTTAAAACCAACAAGAACAATCCCCAAACCTTTGCGTTTTAGATAAATCCCACAGATAAAAAATATTTTGTTTTAAACTAGAGTGCTCTACTTCCAGATCTGAAATGCACATATGGAACTTCATATTCAGTCCAGGGTTTCTATATAGCTATAGAACCAAAGACCAGGGGGAATGTAATTTTGCATTGGGCTTACCTCTTCCACATTGTCTTGGCATTAAACACTAAACAAATTTCCAGTTAAAGATGCGGATGTCTGGACTCTACTGGTCTCAGTTGAATACTGCTAAACTGATGAAAAAAATCTTTTTATTAGAGTCTTTCAGTGACCAGCTTCATGCTTTCAAACTTGCCCAGCATCTTTCCTCATTTTGACAATGTAAACATACCACAAATGCACCTCTTCTTCGAGGAAGTGAAACTGAGCAATGACAAAATTATTGTAATTAGCTATAGAGAACAGGTAATCAGTTAAATCCAAATTGTTTTCCATAGGAACATATTTTGTAATATAAGACAGAAAAATTGGCAAATGATTATTTTACTTATAATAAAATATTGGTAGTTCTCATATGGACTACAAAATTACATAATATACCTAAGTATAATATATATGTAATAGACAACATATTATAATGTATTTTATAGGTAGTATGTATAGAACGTATTATTATTTATTTTACATATATATATGTAAAATACATGTAAGCCCAGTGCATGATTCACTAAAAGGTAGCTCTCTTTTCACCCCAAATCTGTCCGGGAAGATCAGTTTGAATTAGAGAAGTCTGAATTACAGAGTTTAAGATGAAACAAATGTAGTTTTATTACTCGCGGGTACACTCTCACTTACCTGCCCATCCCCTTCCTTCTCTACTAAAGCAGCGCTTTAATAAATAAGGTAAATAATTTAATAGATGAGAATAACTGGCAATGAATACATTAACTATTTGTATGTAAACAGAAGTTCTTTTATACCTAGGACAAAGCCAACCTCCTTTCCATCCAGCCCACATGACTGAGCATCAATTCCAAAAATGGAAAAAGAAGACATGATTGGAAAACAAATCAATAAGGTTTCTATTGTTGAAAATATGGTAACTTTAAAAAATAATTTCAAAGAATGAAAGGAAAACTGACCAATTACCTGAGAATAAGACAAAAATCTTCATTTTAAAATTACAACTGTATAAAAGAATAAGACAGACAGAAAAGAGCATTTTGCAAATGATCATGACAATATATGTATGTTTGTGTATATATACTACTAAAAATACATAGCTAACTTTTACTGAATATTTCCTATGTGCCAGGCCTTTTTCAAGTGCTTAAATGTAATAACTCTTTAAATTCCTACCACAACCCTATGAGGTAGATATTATTATTATCCCCATTTTACTGATAGGGAAACTGAGGATCAGAGAGGACAATTAACCTGTCAGTGGTCACATAGCTATTAAGTGGTAGGACCAGGATCTGGACCCAGGCATTGTGGCTCCAGGGCCAACTCTCTTTACTACATACTATGAATGTATGTGTGTTGTTTGATATAAACCAGCTAAAAATTAGTATTCCAATGTGGAACTGAATTATTTGCTTTAAGGAAGAATACCTGGAAATTAGAGCAAGCATAAATAAAACTGTTGACACTGACTATGTATATCATAAAAATTAAAATAAACAGAAGATTAAAAACATAAAACTTCACTAGAAAGAATAAATGCTCTAAAGATGAAGATCTGGAAAAAATTATGTCATAATACTATAAATGGACTGGGTATTAATAAAAAGCATCCCATTGAAAGAAAGACTCAAAACACTTATATAATATTTTATTCACTATAAATGTAATATATGTTCACTGTAAAAAATTTTAAGAAAATACAGAAAAGTAGAAAGAAGAAAATAAAAATCACACATAATCTCACAACGCAAAGAAAATGAAAACTTACAATGTTTCCTGACAGCCTTTTTCTATGAAAATATTTTCACATAGTTAAAATTATACTGCATGGTTTTGTCTAGTTTGTTTTTCAACTAAATTGCATAAACATTTTCCTACATGGTTAAGATTCTTCAAAAATATTTTAATGGCTCTATGATATTCCATCATATGGGTGTACCATAATTTAAGTAATGCTTTCTTTCTTATTAAAACTATGGGGAACATCTCTGTGCATTAAAGTTTATACAGATCTCAGATTTATTTTCTAAGGATAGATTTTTCAGAAACATAATTACCAGTTCAAAGTGTATGAACATTTTTTGAGCTCTTGATGCATTTTACCAAATTGCCTTCCAGAAAGACAGTGCCACTAAAAAACTAAAAAAAAAACAAAAACAAAACAAAAAACAAAAAAGACTGACTTCACTGAGTTAAAACTTCAAGAATATTTATTTACAACCAGTATTTCTGAATCATTTTAATTGGTGGCAGCTGCTTTAAATGTTCTCATTGTTAAACCGGTAAAACACCACAATGGAAACAGGCTGTCTTAATTTAAGGTCAAACAGCAGTTATAGTTTAAAAATTAAACTCAAGTATATTTGCCTCATGGTAAGAATGGCTTCTTTCCAGCTTGCAGACTCCCTGTTCTTCAAAACTTTTAAAGCACTTATGTCAAAAAGAACTTCTACAGTCTTACGCCATAAAACTAGAAGCATCTGAGGAGGCTGCCTTTTTATACTATGTCTTGTTACACGTAGCATAGTTGAATCAATACTTTAAAATCCATTTATTTTCAATGTTCTTCATGTAACACACTATAAAGCAAGACATTACACTTAAAGAATAAAAGATAAACACAACTCTAAAGGTGTTTGGTGCAAGATTTTGTTTCTCCTCTTCAGTCTATCTTAAGTGCTTGGCTGTATCCTTACAATCCGATTCTGTCGGGGTTCCTCACAACCATACAAGAAAGCAAGGTTTTAGTCCGAAGAATGGAAAGGAAGGTAGGAACTGTTAAGGGCTGTCAGAGACAATGTTCCTTTTCTGAGGCCAGCTTCCCAATAACTAGCTCTTTTATAAAGTCTACCAGGGGCCAGTGGTAGCTATCGCAATTTAGTTACCTCATGGTTTGAGCAAAAATTTTAAAGTGCTTTATTTTTCTTCATAGCACATACCACTACCTATTTGTTTATTGTCTACCCACCAGATTGTAAGCTCCAAGAGCTTACATGCCTTTTACATCGCTGTATTCCTAGCCCCTGGCACACAGTAAGGGCTAAATATATGTTTGTTGAATGAATAAAATAATTTAATCTAAAAGACTGAGAATCACACTAAAAGAGTTTTGTTGTGGGTCTAAACCCAATACTGTTTTTGAATGTGCAGTGGACGTCTAACTGTGGCACACAGAATTTATATCAAAAGCATAAACAGCTTTCTCAGGCCCCCAGGAAGAGTGTAAAATTTTCACACTTTAGAGATATCTTTTAGGAAGATAAATGTCTCAGGGATAAAATCAGGGGGAAACCTAAGAGATGTTTTGTTCTTAGAATTCTAGTGATTGGGTCAATCATGTATCAGAACCTCAGAGTTCAAATCAATGTGGTACAGTAGGATAAAAGTGCTGGGATAGGGTGGGAAGGGAACGGAAATAGGCATGGGGTGTCTGAAGACATAGGCCCAAGGCTCAACTCCACCATCCAAGTCGGAAGACCATGAAAGAGTCATTCAATTCCCTTCATCTTCAGACATGGATATGCAAGATGGGGGCAAGTGCACTGTCTGCTTGATAGGCTGCTACGCTACAAGGATCCAAGGACACTAGCCAGTTAAGAGGTTCTGGAAACTGCCAAGTATTATAATGCCATATCAGTAAAGGTATAATTATTAATGTTATCATCACTTTTGCCCAATGAAACCTCTAATAAGTAGCCCCTCAATAACTGTTAATTTCCTTCCTGGGATACCTGGGAGAAGTAGGGATACTTGAGTATTATAATTTAGTATTATAATTTCTTATAATAAGTATTATAATTTCACAGGTGGTTCCTGAATGGATTCCATGTCTGGGGAAATGTAAGATTCTGGTGCTGATAGGTGTACCATGAGAGACTGTGCCTTGCCCAGTCAAAACTCCTGACTTTAAGAACACTAAGGAGGAAAGTGAGCGTTAACATTCAATGACAGCATACTATGAGTCAAGTATGATTAGGTGTTTTCATGTGCATTTTACGCTCCACAGCAACTCTATTTTTAAAAAGGTGTTATTATCCCCATTTACAGATGAGAAAACTGAGGCTGAGAGGTTGGTTACTTAAGCCTAAGACACCACTAGTATGGGGAAGACCTGACATTATCACCCAGGGCTATCAGACTCCAAAGCCACACAAAAAGTTTATCATCTCCAGATATGAGTGAGCTTGCACACCATTTCGTTTTTTATTTCAGTCATTCTTGTGGTTGATATACGTGTTAACAAAAAATGCTGATCCACTCTATATCATTAGGAACCAGATTAACAGTAAGAAGATTCTGAATCCACAGGGAAAAGGTGATTCTCAATCTGGGTAAAGTAGTTAAATATGACTCCTAGGTATGTAGAAGAGACATCACAGCCCATGAAGCATGCACTGGATGACTGTTTAAAAGATTTCTTAAGTAAACTCAGGATATCCTTGGCAACCAGAAAAGTCAGTTTCCAGTATTCCGCATCTGATAAACATCCTTGGGTTCAGGGATTTATAGAGAGGTGACTAAGGAAGTCCGTTATCCCAAAAAAGTATACCTAGGCCAAAAGAAATGCTCTGCCTGAAAACACCCAGAGAAATATCTAGTAAGAGTCCCTTTACCTCTACAGGAACAGAATACCAGAGGAAATGTTTAATCAAAACAGAATAAAAGTGAACATCAAGGAAATGGTTCTAGAAGCGGTAGGGTTCCAAGCAAAAGCTAGTTAAATCAGGGCACGGTAGATCCAGAGCAAAAAAAGAATAAGTTATCAAAGTAAAATCTGAGTTGAAATCAGAGCTAAAAACCAGAGGGCTAGAGATAAGGGCAAATGGGACCAAAGTCATCTTCAAAGATCTAAAATTTTTTCCAGGTTTGGTCAACACAACTAAAAACAAGGTTTGGTTTTGTGTTGCTCTGATGCACTTTTGGAAAGCAGAAAGCATCCTCTTAGAACACAAAAATCTGGGAATCTTCTTTAAAGAAACCCAACATCAGGGTAGCTAGGGAGTCACGTGGATTCCTATACTGACACCCCTTTCCGGGCAAATCTGCCAACTGGCAAATAAAACAGAATCTTAAAATGTCACTGATAAATAGTTACAAGGTGAAGGCAGTGGCCATGAATGGTAAATTCACAGGCCCAATCCCTTGGTATATATTCTTCCTAAGCCATTAGATACCAAGGAATGTGACCTAGATGGAGGCAAAAGACAAAATTAGCCTACCCTTCAAATTCCTCTGACCCCTGTATCTTTATTGGAGGTGGGGGGGGGGGTTGAGGTAGAGGGGAGGGAAATAGTCATGGAAGAAGTATGCAGTCAAGCTTGGCCAAGGCCACAGAAAGTGCCAAGGAATGAATTGCCCAGAGGTCACTCTGAAATTCATGGAGTTCTCCCAAGGTAGTCATCACTAGTGACAGAAACAGAGGTTGAGCTGAAAAAAGCCAATGCTGAAAGCCTTAATGAGCTCTTCACATCCTTTAAGTCTTAGACTAAATAGCACCTCCTCAAAGAGACTTTCTCTCAGCCTATCTAGAGTACAGGATAGCAACTGTGTTATTCTCCATGTCGATCCTGTTTACTTAGCCCAAATAAAATTAGTTCAGTCGTCTATTTCTCCCACTAGACTATAAGCTCTAGGAGAACAAAGACCCTGTCTGCCCTTTTCACTCTTATAGCCCCAGTGCTTAGCACAGGGCCCAGAACACAGCAAATGCTGAATAATAATTTGTTATAACAATGATTCTCAAAGTGTGGTCCCTAGACCAGCAGCATTGGGATCATCTGAGAACTTGTTAGAAATTCAATTCTCGGGCCCCACCCCCCAGACCTATTGAATCAGACACTCCGGGATTGGGGCCAGCCACCTGCATTTTCACAAGCCCTCCGGGGAATCTTCATGCATATTCAAGTTTGAGGACCACTGGTATATAACAAGAGTACAGAAATATACATTTCCTGGTAAGGAGAAGTATAAAGGTAAAGGTTCTTTTCGAATATGGGGTTGGAATGCTTGGCCACATCATCCACAATTCTGAGCCTGGTATGCACACAAATAACATTTTACCTGGAATGTAGTAAGGATTTCCAAATGGAGGTTACTAAGCAGGGATCTTGCACAACTTATTTTACCTCTCTAAGCATGTTTCCTTATCTGTGAGAAGGGAATAATACCAACCTCACAGTTTGTAAGGATTAAATGAGATTTTTTAAAGAATTTTACCTAAGTTCTAGAACATAGTAAACACTCAATAAATGATAGCGGTGGCTTCTTCTTATTGAATCTGTTCTGCAGGGCTGTGAAGATGAGGATCTCACAGGAACAGTTTTCAACCTCCAAGAATGCCCTGGGAAGAAAGAAAGTGTGCTAGTTTTCAAAGGGGTGTCACCCAAATGCTAGGATACAAGCAGCTTTCTGAGAGTGTAAAGATATACCATTTGCTAGACTCCTGAGAAAAGAGATGCCAAAGAAAAAAAGAGAAGTTAACCCATGAAGGGTTAAAGACAGGAAGCAAGACGGGGACAGTATTAAGAGATTTCTTGTAGTGGGTGAGAGAATTGCTGGCAATGAAAATGGCAGGGTTGGAAGAGCAAGGCTAGGCCATGCTGAACTCTTCTCAGTGGGCAAGAAGGAAGTCCTTGTATGTTTGGTGTCTATGTTTTCCAAACCAAAAACTGGTACAGAGTCTGACGAATATGAGCATACTTAGGGACACAATGGGACAGACTGAAACCAGGGCTGTCCTGGGAATTTCAGACTATATGGTTACTGACTGGAAATGGTCTATTTTTAAAAGAACCCAACACCAGTATGGCTAAAGAACTGCAGAGTTTCACAATACCTCCATACAGGCTCTGGTTATGACTCACCCTGAATAATGAAGGCTGTATGGGCACATGACCCCTAAAAACTTAGAGCATTTATGAAAAATTACTTAGGGTCATCTTCTCTTTCTTCCCTTTCCACCAGACCCTTCTGGTTTTATAAATTCATTAGCCCAAATCTGGAGACCTCAGTAAAGATCATCAGGCTTATCCCAAGTATCCTACATTAGCTACTACTGTATTTTAATACCAGCTTAAGGGTTCTTTTGGACTATTTCATTGCCCTTGATGGTAAGGAGGGACAAAAGGTCCTTCAATACTAAATCATGTTCAGGAGTTCATAGTTTCTTGAGACCCAATAGACAGTTAAGCAGAATTTTATAACCAGTGGTTATAAAAATTGGACTGGTTAGAGAATTAATTGCCTTACTGCCAGTGATTGCCTTACTCTGTCAATTATGAGACCTGCTGATATCAAGTCAGTCACAGGTAGGTGAGTTTGAACAATTTACCTTCATGTGAAAGTAGCAGGTTTAAGAGAGACAAAATAATTCTATCTACTAGAATTCAAGAGTAGGATCTCAAAAGAGTGGGATGAAGGATAAACCACCTCTTACTGTTGTGTTAATTTTCCTCCCCGGGATGCTTTTCCCAAATAGAAATCAAACTGCAGAGACACTGTGCAGTCATCTAGTGTGAATGAGACTGAGCAGGCGTTGTTGAATCAGGATCTTCCACTTCAGGGAAATGGCTAGGCCTCCAAACCAAGTTGAGTAACAACTTTCAAATTGTTCTGGTTTCCTTTCCAACCCTGGAAAAGAGAGGCCACCTTGTCGTTGTAGTTGGAGAGAACACATCCGATCAGTCAGAGTGACAGCAATTAGCATGACTTGATCTAATTTCAATCTGCAGTAGTTGACACCTCCTTAAGTAACCAAGGGCTCCCTGGTTTCCTGGGTATCATCACTCAGGGGAAGAAATTAGTGTGCATAACTATTACTCAGAATTCCTCACCTCGGTCTTCCCTGGTGGTGCAGTGGTTAAGAATCCGCCTGCCAATGCAGGGGACACGGGTTCGAGCCCTGGTCCGGGAAGATCCCACATGCAGCAGAGCAACTAAGCCCATGCGCCACAACTACTGAGCCTGCGCTCCAGAGCCCGCAAGCCACAACTCCTGAAGCCCGGGCACCTAGAGCCCGTGCTCTGCAACAAGAGAAGCCACGGCAAGAAGCCCGCACACCACAAGGAGAAGCCCGCGCACCGCAAGGAGAAGCCCACGTACCGCAACAAAGAGTAGCCCCCGCTCACTGCAACTAGAGAAAGCCCGCACACAGCAACAAAGACCCAACGCAGCCAAAAATAAATAAATTAAAAAAAAAAAAAAAAAAGAATTCCTCACCTCAACCACACCGTGCCGTACGGGTTACAGCGGGGAATACTCGGCCCTTGGAGGATTCAGTCTGTTATCTGGAGGACATGCAGTTGTCTGGATTAAGAGAGACTGCAAAGAAAGCTAGGAGGTGCTCCTGGCCTCATTCTTTCTCAGCAGAGAGAATGGGTTAGAGAGTCATCATCCCACAAGGATAAACAAGATGAGAAACCAAACTGCAGTTGATAGGGTCAATTTAGTACAACAAACCATTGTGAAGCACCTTCTCTACTCTGTGCTATGTCCTAGGGATCAGAAATAACAAAGACCATCCCTCACTAGGAGCTCATTGCCTAGTAAGTGAAGAAGAGAAACCACGTAAATAGAATTTAAAATAAAGCAGTAAATAAGAAAACAGCTATGAATGAGAAGTAAGGGGGCATAAGAAAGGCCACTTAGTGTGGGAGTTCAGGGAAACAAGAAAGGAGAGGATCATGACTAGGGAAAGTACTCTAGCTCAAGGTCTGTGGCTTGAAGCCACCAGATAGCATAAATTGAAGGTAGAATAAAAGGAAGGGGGAAGGCTAGAAAGTTTCTGGTCAAAGAGCCAAAGGAGCACCATCATTTTTGGACTTTTTTAGGTGACAAAGGCTTTGACAGGGTGGGGAATTCTCTCTCAGCACGATGCCTTCTCACCCACCTGCATATATACCCTTACAGAAGATTTGATTTGGTGGAGAAACAGGGTGGGAAAAAGTGAGTGTGTAAAACACCCAAAAGAGTGCATGGCACATAAGTTCTCAGCAAACATTATTGCTCTTGATGTCTCCCCACAAGTTCTACCAGAATTTCAGGAGTCAGATTCTGCCCTCAGAAGTGGAGAAAAAAACAGAGATCTCCGAAGTATACTTGGAGGCAAAAATACAGACCTTACTCTGCAGGGTTTCATTGGTGTATGGCTGACAGAGCTCTCCAAAATCCACCGGGTAATGGTGCAGCCCTTCTCTGTGGATGAATAGTGAGAGCCCTAGCATGAACGTCTAGATCCCCACCCATATTATTCAGTAAAATGCCAAACTATACCATTTCTTTCCTGTACTATGATTTGTACCTATTCTCTCCTCTCAAACCTAACTTCACAGCTAATCCTTATGCAGACCAGAGTCCTCTCTGAGCTAACTGTTGTTCCAATGTTCTCTTCAACAATGACTGTTTTAAATGTGACCAATCTCTCACACTGATTCAACCATATAACTCCTACACCAATATTTCCCAACAGGTCAGAAAAATCAAGTCAAAATGAATGAACAAATGCTTTAATTTCAAGTCTTTCCACTCTTCCCTCTCCTGACTCAAGGTTTCTCAAATACCCTCATTTCCTGAGAGCTCCCTGAACAAAACTACTCAGTCAACTCTGTGATCCTCACTGGTTGAAATGTCTAATGCCCTCCCCACAAATCAAATTCTAAATGCTTATGATTTGAAACATTAATTCAAAATCTTCCATGAATCCTTCTCCAACAAATAAGTCCATTAACCTCAACATAACTAATATGCCTCCCCCATTCTCACATATAATCGTGAATACCCAATTCCCATCATCCACCTGTGGCTGTTTCCCCTCTTTCAGTTACTGGCCTAGGGCATGGCCACTCCAGTGAAGTCACTGGAGCACGGTAGGGAAAGCACATACAGACAGCTCACAGAATGAGGGAGAAAGTCAAGAAAAGGAGGCAAGGAAATTACTGTTTTGCACTATTTGCATTAAGGTCCCTTACAGAAGCAGGGATAATGAGAGGTGATTACACATATATGTATTGATAAACTTTAATTACATCAAGTTATATTATAAATTGAGACATACCTCGTAGCCATAGAAATAGCCACCTGCTTAGTTAAGTAGAAAAGATGCTTACTTACATATGTCCCAGTGGAAAAGCAAGTTGGTAAATTATTCTATGAACTGTATACTGAAAGTTTCCAGGCTAAGATTAACACGAAATGTTTGTGTGCATAAAAACACATACTTACAAAGTAAACATGCCCATTCTATTCGTCCCTTATAAGAAAGCTTGCCAAACCAAACCATTCTTTAAACTCCTATTTGTCCACAGTAAACTGTCAAGTACACAGAGGGCATTCAAGTGGTAGTTGACAGTGATCTTCAATACTAGCTGAATGAAAACCTATCCAGCCAAGTTCAGGAGGAAATGAATCTTTAATCATAAAAACACTCAAGAAAAGGATCCTGCATGTTAGAGCATTCTTATAATTGTACTGGAAGATATACTGTAATTTACTTAGTATAGCCAAGAATTTATAGAACCATGATTCAGAGTCGAAAACAATCTGATTTTAGCACAAAAGCTGGAAAATAAAACCTACTGGAATCAATCCAACTTGCTTTGTTTCCTGGAATACAGGTAAAAACCCATTACAGTTAACATCAGGATAACAAAGCCTCGAGATAACAATGTTCTATCTCAAAATGAACCCACAGTAGTTTGTTGATTTGGTTACAAAAAAAATTATTTACAGCAAATAATCAAGGAAAACAAATGTTTTCTTCAACTCTCTTCTAGTAACAGTCACTCCCTATAATGAAAAAATATGTGCTGCTGGCAAAGCAATTCTCACTTGATAATTCACTGTGAGCATTTTCCCTCACTTTTATTCAGTACGACTTCCTCAACCCTTACCTCCTTAAATATTATACACAAGCATACATAACTGTCTAAAATGGATGTCAAGTCCATTCATTGCCTATGCCATGGGCTTAATCTTCGGAATCAAGTTATTCTGCAACTCCTATTATCTATTTTAACTTGTTACTTGTATAAGATTTATGCCAATTAGGTTGTATGGTTAGTCGGCTAAATTATATTTAGTTATATTGTGAATGTAAATTCTACACAATAGAAGATGGTTTAAAAAACAGTACATTTCCATTCTTCTTTGTATGTTTATAATGGTACTGATATGTACCACATATGGTTCTAATGATGTAAGTTTTAATGAAATACTTAATGTAATTAAAATTTCATAAAACATTTCTAGTGCTTAACAGTAAAAAAAAAAAAAGCCCGGTGGTAAAAATGGACAATTTTAATCCTAAACCTATGGCATACAAAGTTAAGACCTGATGACACTGCATATTTTTAGGGCACGAGATTTATGCAACTTCTCAGAACTGTACTTTTGAACAGAAGCGTATAATACATATAAAATACTTCAGGTTCTTTGCGATAGAGCTTTAAAATGCTTTCTTTTATCTGTAACAGTATATATTTCTTTTGTATACATTATGAGTTCTTAAAATGCCCTTATGAAGGATTATTCTTATTCCCACATTTCAATATTCGGTGGAACCAAAACCCAGTAACCGGCTTAAAATCTCACAAGGACTTCAGCTACTTTATTTTCTTCCTTTTAATAATTTAATGCTTAATATTTTTGAAATTGCAGCACCCCATTATTAGTTGATTGACTTAATGACACACTCTTTTTCTCTCCTGCAAATGCAGTATATGTGGGTATTTTCATTCAAAATAATTTTTATTTTAAAACTTCGTGACACCTCTTGAAGTACCGACAGGCAGATTAAAAAATTCACTGCTCTTAACTTCTTTGCCTTAAGAAAAAATTTAAACAAAAATTTACTCAACCCTTTTATATAAAACAATATTCTATCTATGTAGGTAATAATGGAGTGAGGAGGGAAAGGGAAGGAAGCTACAAAGATGAAGACATGAGGTCTCTGCTATCAAAGGAGCTTAACATCCAACGTGGGAGAAGAACACATATACAAATAATAGAAGATATTCAATGACTGAGATATTGGGGAGGGGTGATGAGGACGTGCCAAGTCGGAAAGAAGACAGCTTCAAAGTTTGAAATTGGACCACTGATGCCATGCTGTAGATTTTCAATTACACTCCATTATCCCACATATGGATTCCCACTTAGGTGCAAAGAGATATACATGCAGTGATGCTAAATGCAGTTACCCAGGTTATATTCTGCTTTCCAAGCCACGCACCTATGGTGCTGCATCCACCCAGGGAGGGCACTTTTTTCAAATTCACACAAAGGCAACGTAGGTGCTAGCAGTGGCCCTGAATACATGGATAATTATTGTCTCCTGTCTTTCCCTCTGCCAGGAATGCTACAATCTAAATGTTCATAGATAAAGGACTAATTAAATAAACTATGGTACATCCATACACCAGGATACCTTGCAGGCATTAAACAGAAACAGGCACTGGAGTCTACTTAATTATATTGTGGCGATCAGTTTCTTGGTGTTGATAATACACTATAGTTAAGGACGATATCACCTGTGGGAGAAGCTGGGTGATGGGTACATGGGATCTCTCTGTACTACTTTTGTAACATCCCGTTGAGTCTATAATTATTTCAAAATAAAAAGCTAAAAGAAAAAAATAGAAGAACCAGGCATTTCTCAGTGTGCTGATGTAGAAGTATCTCCAAGATTGACTCTTAACTGCAAAAAAGGTGTAGAATAGTATGTATAGTATGCTACTCCTTGTGCAAAAAAAAGGGTATGCATATGTACACAAATGCTAGTATATGCATAGACTATCTCTATAAAGGTACACAAGAAACTGGGTGGCAGCGGGGGAGAGGAACTGGGTAGCTGAGAGACAGGGGTGGGAAGGAGAGGTACATCTTATTGTCCTCTTGGAATGTTTGAATTTCATACCATGTACACATACTACCTCTTCAAAAAGTTTATTCCAGGGACACAGTTTTCCTGCCAGAAGGTTTTAAAGTATCCCTTGCATCTGATGTATTCCCCTTCACCTAGTTTAAAAGGCCCAGGGGTTATGGGATGGGATTTAGGGATAGGTTCTTCCATTGACCCAGCACTGCGTGCATCCTGCTAGACTGCGAGCTAGCTCCTCCGGGCCAAGGGACCGCAGCATTAGCCGTTCCTGGCACAATGTCTGACATATCTTGGGACACAGATTTTCTTGAATTAATTTGACCTTTTATCTTGGCCCTTCCTTTTGACTTACTCTTAAAACCCCACACCTAGGGCTTCCCTGGTGGCGCAGCGGTTGAGAATCTGCCTGCCAATGCAGGGGACACGGGTTCGAGCCCTGGTCTGGGAAGATTCCACATGCCGCAGAGCAACTGGGCCCGTGAGCCACAACTACTGAGCCTGCGCGTCTGGAGCCTGTGCTCCGCAGCAAGAGAGGCCGCGATAGTGAGAGGCCCGCGCACCGCGATGAAGAGTGGCCCCCGCTCGCCGCAACTAGAGAAAGCCCTCACACAGAAACGAAGACCCAACACAGCCAAAAATAAATAAATTAATTAAAAAAAAACCCCACACCTAGATGGATTCTTTACCACTGATTCTGCCCCGGGAATGATGCTTAAAAAATTAGCTTCTCATTAGCATTCCCAGGTCAGCAACTGTTGACACCAATGCTCAAAAAGATGCAGGCTTATTCCAGTGAAGGCAAGATTTTTCATGGAAATATGGGTGATTTATAAATTTCATTTTTATTTTAACATCTGTATGTCAATGAACAAGATGACTCTTCAGTCATCTTAGCTAAAATCTCCCATCCAGGCTCCTCACTCCCTAACTTCTATAGGGTTTATTTGTCCCTCTATAAGGTAAGACTTATTTGTAGTACAGTTATCTCAGTGCATAACTTAGCTCTCTTACTACAGTATAAACTTCTTAAGGGCAGGGAAGCCTTATCTATCTCATTATTCCCACAGTAACTAATATCTAGGTCAGTCATCTTTGAAGACAGTTCATTTAATTAACATTTCATAATTTAAAAATTAAATAACTTTAAAAATATCATTTAATGTAAAACTAACTAATTTGCTTAAAATAGCACAGTGGGTTCGTTGTGAGGGCAAATAAAAAGACTTTTACAAGTCTGTCATAGAAAGAAATTATGCTATCATAACATCCTTGAGAATGTTGCTCTGACTTCATGGAGGTGGAACCAGCACCTTCTTGATCTGTATACTAGAACCGTATCCTTTCTCCCTTCCTCAACCATGTACAGCTTGCTTCTAAGCTGAAACATTACTATGAAATTGCTAAGCTACTCGCTCTTTAAACTTGATAAACAATTGCTAAATAAGGAGACTAAGATCCCTAAGGGGAGAGAGAAGAAGATGGTAGTCCTTTCCGAGAGCACCCATTCAATAGCTTCCTACTTACAAGGAATCCTGTTTTGCCCGCTGGACATCCCTGATCCTGACAGCCAGTCCCCAGAAGCAGTGCAGTGCTTGTTTCATGTTACTTGCAGCCGGGTCAAGATCCATTCAAAACTGCTCAGAGCCTTTCATCATTTTGTCTGCCACATTACCTCTTCCTCAAATAAACAGAACTGAAAGCAAGTCAAAATTACAGCTGATTTTCTCCCCATAGGAACAAATCACCAATATTATAAGTTATAACGGGTTTTATTATCTGGAACTTTGTTAAGTCTACTCTGTAGTTCATTAGGTGAGTTAGGTTATGTTAAGTTCCAAAAGGTTAGGTTATACTAAAACTCTATTATAATTCTTATTTTTATTTTTAAAGCAAGCATTAATATAAAAGGCAACTTTTTTTCATCACGTTACAATCCTTCATACTTGTCCTTAACAGTAAGCCTTGATGAGGGCAGGAACCACATTTTACTTATCTTTGAATCTCCCACAGTGCCTTGGACATATAAAATTCTTAAGAAATATTTATTTGAATTAACTTTTTCAAGGATACATTGAATCTGCACATTGACAGATAATTCACTTTTAAAATTCAGACATTTCTATTAAAATGATTCAACTTTTCTATTGATGTGCCGTACTTATTTCAGAAAAAAGTAATTTTTCTCAAGTCTCTAAAGAGACGCCACCTGAGCTAAAACCAACTTTCTGGGCAATAGATATACATGTTTTTTGACAGATACTGCACATCAGATTGAAGGCCTCTGGGAATTAGTTCTCGAAGGGAGGCAAGCAAGCTTAGAGAGAGATTTTTTAATTGTCTTCAGTTCCTTGAGGGGTGTCATAAAATTATTAAACATATTAATTTTAATATCAAAAATAAATATATGCCATTAAGCACTTTTAGGAGAGAGGAGGGATATGTTATAAAACCAATGCTTGAGTATTATAATTCTCACAATGTTAGAAATCATACTAAGAAGAAACAGGCAAGGCTCAAACACTCTGGTGTAGTTTTCTCATCTTAGAAACTGGAATAAGAACAAACTCCTAATTCATGGGAACGTTCTGAGAATGATGATTATGAAGTTTTTTTTTAGTATTTTATTAAGGTCTTACAAAGAACCCAAAATATTCTACATAGATAATGTACTTGTTTACAGCATATAAAAGAAATTGTCAAATAAAACTTAACTTTGAAAATAATCTGTAATCTCACTCCCAGAATCTAACCTGCATGTCAAAGCACTGAGATTTCTAAAACTAACTACCAAATTCTTACCTCCAGTTTGAGTCATTTTCTTAACGGCTGCCCTGGGAACTGTTTTAACATCTTAACTTTAAAAAATCTAGTTCAGGTTAATACCAGCCAATGTCAATAGTATACAAAATCTCCGTCCCTCCCCTTCCCCGGTAAGCTATTATTGTCATTCAGATTACCTCTTTATACGTGATAAACCCATCAACAGTTTTAGAATTACTGCTTTATGCAGCTCTCTTAAATCAAATAGGAGAAGAGTTACAAAGATACCTTTACGCAGCCTTTTATCTATGTAGTTATGTTTACCAGTGCTCTTTATTTCTTTGTGTGCATTCAACTTACTATCTAGTGTCCTTTCATTTCAGCCTGAAGGACTCCTTTTAGTATTTCTTGAAGAGCAGATCTGTAGCAACAAATTCTCAGTTTCTATTTATCTGGGAGTATGCTAATTTTTCCCTCATTTATGTTGGATAGTTTTGCTAGATATAGGATTCTTGGTTGACAATCCATTTCTTTCAGCACTTAAATACCTCATCCCACTGCCCTTTTGGCCACCATGGTTTCTGATGATAAATCAGCTATTAATCTTTTTTTTTTAACATCTTTATTGGAGTATAATTGCTTTACAATGGTGTGTTAGTTTCTGCTTTAAACAAAGTGAATCAGTTATACATATACATATGTTCCCATATCTCTTCCCTCTTGCATCTCCCTCCCTCCCACCCTCCCTATCCCACCCCTCTAGGTGGTCACAAAGCACAGAGCTGATCTCCCTGTGCTTTGCGGTTGCCTCCCGCTAGCTATCTATTTTACATTTGGTAGTGTATATATGTCCATGCCACTCTCCCACTTCATCACCTCTTACCGTTCCCCCTCCCCATATCCTCAAGTCCATTCTCTAGTAGGTCTGTGTCTTTATTCCCGTCTTGCCACTAGGTTCTTCATGACCTTTTTTTTTTCCCCCTTAGATTCCATACATATGTGTTAGCATACTGTATTTGTTTTTCTCTTTCTGACTTACTTCACTCTGTATGACAGACTCTAACTCCATCCACCTCACTACAAATAACTCCATTTCGTTTCTTTTTATGGCTGAGTAATATTCCATTGTATATATGTGCCACATCTTCTTTATCCATTCATCCGATGATGGACATTTAGGTTGCTTCCATGTCCTGGCTATTGTAAATAGAGCTGCAATGAACATTTTGGTACATGACTCTTTTTTTTTTTTTTTTAAACATCTTTATTGAAGTATAATTGCCTTACAATGGTGTGTTAGCTTCTGCTTTATAACAAGGTAAATCAGTTATACATATACAATATGTTCCCATATCTCTTCCCTCTTGCATCTCCCTCCCTCCCACCCTCCCCATCCCACCCCTCTAGGTGGTCACAAAGCACCGAGCTGATCTCCCTGTGCTATGCGGCTGCTTCCCGCTAGCTATCTATTTTACATTTGGTAGTGTATATATGTCCATGACACTCTCTCACCCTGTCACATCTCACCCCACCCCCTCCCCATATCCTCAAGTCCATTCTCTAGTAGGTCTGTGTCTTTATTCCCGTCTTGCCACTAGGTTCTTCATGGCCTTTTTTTTTTCCCCCTTAGATTCCATACATATGTGTTAGCATACTGTATTTGTTTTTCTCTTTCTGACTTACTTCACTCTGTATGACAGACTCTAACTCCATCCACCTCACTACAAATACCTCCATTTCGTTTCTTTTTATGGCTGAGTAATATTCCATTGTATATATGTGCCGCATCTTCTTTATCCATTCATCTGTCGATGGACATTTAGGTTGCTTCCATGTCCTGGCTATTGTAAATAGAGCTGCAATGAACATTTTGGTACATGACTCTTTTTGAACTATGGTTTTCTCAGGGTATATGCCCAGTAGTGGGATTGCTGGATCGTATGGTAGTTCTATTTGTAGTTTTTTAAGGAACCTCCATACTGTTCTCCATAGTGGCTGTATCAATTTACATTCCCACCAACAGTGCAAGAGACTTCCCTTTCCTCCACACCCTCTCCAGCATTTATTGTTTCTAGATTTTTTGATGATGGCCATTCTGACCGGTGTGAGATGATATCTCATTGTAGTTTTGATTTGCATTTCTCTAATGATTAATGATGTTGAGCATTCTTTCATGTGTCTGTAGGCCATCTGTATATCTTCTTTGGAGAAATGTCTATTTAGGTCTTCTGCCCATTTTTGGATTGGGTTGTTCGTTTTTTTGTTATTGAGCTGCATGAGCTGCTTGTAAATCTTGGAGATTAATCCTTTGTCAGTTGCTTCATTTGCAAATATTTTCTCCCATTCTGAGGGCTGTCTTTTGGTCTTGTTTATGGTTTCCTTTGCTGTGCAAAAGCTTTTAAGTTTCCTTAGGTCCCATTTGTTTATTTGTGTTCTTATTTCCATTTCTCTGGGAGCTGGGTCAAAAAGAATCTTGCTGTGATGTATGTCATAGAGTGTTCTGCCTATGTTTTCCTCTAAGAGTTTGATAGTGTCTGGTCTTACACTTAGGTCTTTAATCCATTTTGAGTTTATTTTTGTGCATGGTGTCAGGGAGTGTTCTAATTTCATACTTTTACATGTATCTGTCCAATTTTCCCAGCACCACTTACTGAAGAGGCTGTCTTTTCTCCACTGTATATGCTTGCCTCCTTTATCAAAGATAAGGTGACCATATGTGCGTGGGTTTATCTCTGGGCTTTCTATCCTGTTCCATTGATCTATATTTCTGTTTTTGTGCCAGTACCAAACTGTCTTGATTACTGTAGCTTTGTAATATAGTCTGAAGTCAGGGAGCCTGATTCCCCCAGCTCCATTTTTCGTTCTCAAGATTGCTTTGGCTATTCGGGGTCTTTTGTGTTTCCATACAAATTGTGAAATTTTTTGTTCTACTTCTGTGAAAAATGCCAGTGGTAGTTTGATAGGGATTGCATTGAATCTGTAGATTGCTTTGGGTAGTAGAGTCATTTTCACAATGTTGATTCTTCCAATCCAGGAACATGGTATATCTTTCCATCTATTTGTATCATCTTTAATTTCTTTCATCAGTGTCTTATAATTTTCTGCATACAGGTCTTTTGTCTCCTTAGGTAGGTTTATTCCTAGATATTTTATTCTTTTTGTTGCAATGGTAAACGGGAGTGTTTTCTTAATTTCACTTTCAGATTTTTCGTCATTAGTGTATAGAAATGCAAGAGATTTCTGTGCATTAATTTTGTATCCTGCTACTTTACCAAATTCATTGATTAGCTCTAGGAGTTTTCTGGTAGCATCTTTAGGATTCTCTATATATAGTATCATGTCATCTGCAAACAGTGACAGCTTTACTTCTTCTTTTCCGATTTGGATTCCTTTTATTTCTTTGTCTTCTCTGATTGCTGTGGCTAACACTTCCAAAACTATGTTGAATAATAGTGGTGAGAGTGGGCAACCTTGTCTTGTTCCTGATCTTAGTGGAAATGGTTTCAGTTTTTCACCATTGAGGACAATGTTGGCTGTGGGTTTGTCATATATGGCCTTTATTATGTTGAGGAAAGTTCCCTCTATGCCTACTTTCTGCAGGGCTTTTATCATAAATGGGTGTTGAATTTTGTCGAAAGCTTTCTCTGCATCTATTGAGATGATCATATGGTTTTTCTCCTTCAATTTGTTAATATGGTGTTATCACATTGATTGATTTGCGTATATTGAAGAATCCTTGCATTCCTGGGATAAACCCCACTTGATCATGGTGTATGATCCTTTTAATGTGCTGTTGGATTCTGTTTGCGAGTATTTTGTTGAGGATTTTTGCATCTATGTTCATCAGTGATATTGGCCTGTAGTTTTCTTTCTTTGTGACATCTTTGTCTGGTTTTGGTATCGGGGTGATGGTGGCCTCGTAGAATGAGTTTGGGAGTGTTCCTCCCTCTGCAATATTTTGGAAGAGTTTGAGAAGGATAGGTGTGAGCTCTTCTCTAAATGTTTGATAGAATTCACCTGTGAAGCCATCTGGTCCTGGGCTTTTGTTTGTTGGAAGGTTTTTAATCACAGTTTCAATTTCAGTGCTTGTGATTGGTCTGTTCATATTTTCTATTTCTTCCTGGTTCAGTCTCGGCAGTTTGTGCATTTCTAAGAATCTGTCCATTTCTTCCAGGTTGTCCATTTTATTGGCGTAGAGTTGCTTGTAGTAATCTCTCATGATCTTTTGTATTTCTGCAGTGTCAGTGGTTACTTCTCCTTTTTCATTTCTAATTCTATTGATTTGAGTCTTCTCCCTGTTTCTCTTGATGAGTCTGGCTAATGGTTTATCAATTTTGTTTATCTTCTCAAAGAACCAGCTTTTAGTTTTATTGATTTTTGCTATTGTTTCCTTCATTTCTTTTTCATTTATTTCTGACCTGATCTTTATGATTTCTTTCCTTCTGCTAGCTTTCGGGTTTTTTTGTTCTTCTTTCTCTAATTGCTTTAGGGGCAAGGTTAGGTTGTTTATTCGAGATGTTTCCTGTTTCTTGAGGTAGGCTTGTATTGCTATAAACTTCCCTCTTAACACTGCTTTTGCTGCGTCCCATAGGTTTTGGGTCGTCGTATCTCCATTGTCATTTGTTTCTAGGTATTTTTTGATTTCCCCTTTGATTTCTTCAGTGATCACTTCGTTATTAAGTAGTGTATTGTGTAGCCTCCATGTGTTTGTATTTTTTACACATCGTTTCCTGTAATTGATATCTAGTCTCATAGCGTTGTGGTCGGAAAAGATACTTGATACGATTTCAATTTTCTTAAATTTACCAAGGCTTGATTTGTGACCCAAGATATGATCTATCCTGGAGAATGTTCCATGCGCACTTGGGAAAAATGTGTATTCTGTTGTTTTTGGGTGGAATGTCCTATAAATATCAATTAAGTCCATCTTGTTTAATGTATCATTTAAAGCTTGTGTTTCCTTATTTATTTTCATTTTGGATGATCTGTCCATTGGTGAAAGTGGGGTGTTAAAGTCCCCTACTATGATTGTGTTGCTGTCGATTTCCCCTTTTATGGCTGTTAGTATTTGCCTTATGTATTGAGGTGCTCCTATGTTGGGTGCATAAATATTTACAATTGTTATACCTTCCTCTTGGATCGATCCCTTGATCATTATATAGTGTCCTTCTTTGTCTCTTATAATATTCTTTATTTTAAAGTCTATTTTGTCTGATATGAGAATTGCTACTCCAGCTTTCTTTTGATTTCCATTTGCATGGAATATCTTTTTCCATCCCCTCACTTTCAGTCTGTATGTGTCTCTAGGTCTGAAGTGGGTCTCTTGTAGACGGCATATATATGGGTCTTGTTTTTGTATCCATTCAGCCAATCTGTGTCTTTTGGTGGGAGCATTTAATCCATTTACATTCAAGGTAATTATCGATATGTATGTTCCTATTCCCATTTTCTTAAATGTTTTGGGTTTGTTATTGTAGGTGTTTTCCTTCTCTTGTGTTTCTTGCCTAGAGAAGTTCCTTTAGCATTTGTTGTAAAGCTGGTTTGGTGGTGCTGAACTCTCTCAGCTTTTGCTTGTCTGTAAAGGTTTTAATTTCTCCATCACATCTGAATGAGATCCTTGCTGGGTAGAGTAATCTTGGTTGTAGGTTTTTCTCCTTCATCACTTTAAGTATATCCTGCCACTCCCTTCTGGCTTGCAGAGTTTCTGCTGAAAGATCAGATGTTAACCTTATGGGGATTCCCTTGTGTGTCATTTGTTGTTTTTCCCTTGCTGCTTTTAATATGTTTTCTTTATATTTAATTTTTGACAGTTTGATTAATATGTGTCTTGGCGTGTTTCTCCTTGGATTTATCCTGTATGGGACTCTCTGTGCTTCCTGGACTTGATTAACTATTTCCTTTCCCATATTAGGGAAGTTTTCCACTACAATCTCTTCAAATATTTTCTCAGTCCCTTTCTTTTTCTCTTCTTCTTCTGGGACCCCTCTAATTCGAATGTTGGTGCGTTTAATGTTGTCCCAGAGGTCTCTGAGACTGTCCTCAGTTCTTTTCATTCTTTTTTCTTTATCCTGCTCTGCAGTAGTTATTTCCACCATTTTATCTTCCAGGTCACTTATCCTTTCTTCTGCCTCAGTTATTCTGCTATTGATCCCATCAAGAGTATTTTTAATTTCATTTATTGTGTTTTTCATCGTTGCTTGGTTCCTCTTTAGTTCTTCTACGTCCTTGTTAAATGTTTCTTGCATTTTGTCTATTCTATTTCCAAGATTTTGGATCATCCTTACTATCATTATTCTGAATTCTTTTTCAGGTAGACTACCTATTTCCTCTTCATTTGTTAGGTCTGGTGTGTTTTGACCCTGCTCCTTCATCTGCTGTGTGTTTTTCTGTCGTCTCATTTTGCTTATCTTACTGTGTTTGGGGTCTCCTTTTCACAGGCTGCAGGTTCGTAGTTCCCGTTGTTTTTGGTATCTGTCCCCAGTGGGTAAGGTTGGTTCAGTGGGTTGTGTAGGCTTCCTGGTGGAGGGGACTATTGCCTGTGTTCTGGTGGATGAGGTTGAATCTTGTCTTTCTGGTGGGCACGTCCACGTCTGGTGGTGTGTTTTGGGGTGTCTGTGGCCTTATGATTTTAGGCAGCCTCCCTGCTAATGGATGGGGCTGTGTTCCTGTCTTGCTAGTTGTTTGGCATAGGGTGTCCAGCACTGTAGCTTGCTGGTCGTTGAGTGAAGCTGGGTCTTGATGTTGAGATGGAGATCTCTGAGAGATTTTTGCCGTTTGGTATTACGTGGAGCTGGTAGGTCTCTTGTGGACCAGTGTCCTGAAGTTGGCTCTCCCACCTCAGAGGCACAGCCCTGATGCCTGGCTGGAGCACCAAGAGCCTTTCATCCACACAGCTCAGAATATAAGGGAGAAAAAAATAGAAAGAAAGAAAGAGGATAAAATAAAATAAAATAAAGCTATTATAATAAAAAATAAGAAAAAAAATTATTAAGAGTAAATGTATTCAGAAAAATTTTTTTTTAATTTTTATAAATAGATTTATTAACTTTTTATAGTAAAAAATAAGAAAAAAATTTTTAAGAAAAAAATTTATTACGAAAAAAAATTTTAATTTTTTAAAATAAAAAATATGAAAAAACTTATTAAAAATTTTTTTAATTTCTAAAAATAGAAAATATGGAAAAAATTATTAAGAAAACATATATTAGGAAAAAAAAATTTTTTTAAGTAAAAAAAAAAAAAAAAAAAATGGACGGACCTAACCCTAGGTCTAATGGTGAAAGCAAAGCTATACAGACAAAATCTCACCCAGAAGCATACACATATACACTCACAAAAAAAAGGAAAAGGGGAAATTAATATATCCTGCTCCTAAAGTCCACCTTTTGAATTTGGGATGATTCGTTGTCTATTCAGGTATTCAACAGATGCAGGCACATCAAGTTGTTTGTGGAGCTTTAATCCGCTGCTTCTGAGGCTGCTGGGAGAGATTTCCCTTTCTCTTCTTTGTTCGTACAGCTCCCAGCGGTCAGCTTTGGATTTGGACCCGCCTCTGCATGTACGTCGCCTGAGGGCGTCCGTTCCCCGCCCAGACAGAACGGGGTTAAAGGAGCAGCTGCTTCGGGGGCTCTGGCTCACTCAGGCCGGGGGAGGGAGCGGTACGGAGGAGGCGGGGCGAGCCTGCGGCGTCAGAGGCGTCGTGACGTTGCAGCAGCCTGAGGCGCGCCGTGTGTTCTCCCGGGGAAGTTGTCCCCGGATCATGGGAGCCTGGCAGTGGCGAGCTGCACCGGCTCCCGGGAGGGGTGGTGTGGAGAGTGACCTGTGCTCGCACACAGGTTTCTTGGTGGCGGCAGCAGCAGCCTTAGCGTCTCCTACCAGTCTCTGGGGTCCGCGCTGATGGCCGCGGCTCGCGCCCGTCTCTGGGGTCCGCGCTGTTAGCCGCGGCTCGCGCCCGCCTCTGGATTTCGTTTAGGCAGCGCTCTGAATCCCCTCTCCTTGCACGCCGCGAAACAAAGAGGCAAGAAAAAGTCTCTTGCCTCTTCGGCAGCTGCAGACTTCTTCCCGGACTCCCTCCCGGCTAGCACCAAAGCCCGAGCCTCAGCTCCCAGCCCCCGCCCGCCCCGGCGGGTGAGCAGACAAGCCTCTCGGGCTGGTGAGCGCTGGTTGGCGCCGAGCCTCTGTGCGGGAGTCTCTCCGCTTTGCCCTCCGCACCCCTGTGGCTGCGCTCTCCTCCGCGGCTCCGAAGCTTCCCCCCTCTGCCACCCGCAGTCTCTGCCCGCAAAGGGGCTTCCTAGTGCCTGGAAACCTTTCCTCCTTCACGGCTCCCTCCCACTGGCGCAGGTCCAGTCCCTGTTCTTTTGTCTCTGTTATTTCTTTTTTCTTTTACCCTACCCAAGTACGTGGGGATTTTCTTGCCTTTTGGGAGGTCTGACGTCTTCTGCCAGCGTTCAGTGGGTGTTCTGTAGGAGCAGTTCCACGTGTAGATGTATTTCTACGGTATCTGTGGGAAGGAAGGTGATCTCCGCGTCTTACTCTTCCGCCATCTTGCCCCTACTCCCACATGACTCTTTTTGAATTATGGTTTTCTCAGGGTATATGCCCAGTACTGGGATTGCTGGGTCGTATGGTAGTTCTATTTTTAGTTTTTTAAGGAACCTCCATACTGTTCTCCATAGTGGCTGCATCAATTTACATTCCCACCAACAGTGCAAGAGTGTTCCCCTTTCTCCACACCCTCTCCAGCATTCACTGTTTCTAGATTTTTTGATGATGGCCATTCTGACCGGTGTGAGATGATATCTCATTGTAGTTTTGATTTGCATTTCTCTAATGATTAATGATGTTGAGCATTCTTTCATGTGTCTGTTGGTAATCTGTATATCTTCTTTGGAGAAATGTCTATTTAGGTCTTCTGCCCATTTTTGGATTGGGTTGTTTGTTTTTTTGTTATTGAGCTGCATGAGTTGCTTGTAAATTTTGGAGATTAATCCTTTGTCAGTTGCTTCATTTGTAAATATTTTCTCCCATTCTGAGGGTTGTCTTTTGGTCTTGTTTATGGTTTCCTTTGCTGTGCAAAAGCTTTTACGTTTCATTAGGTCCCATTTGTTTATTTTTGTTTTTGTTTCCATTTCTCTAGGAGCTGGGTCAAAAAGAATCTTGCTGTGATTTATGTCAGCTATTAATCTTATTGAGACTCCCTTGTCTGTGATATGTTCCTTACCTCTTGCTGCTTCTAAGATTCTCTTAGTTTTTGTCTTTCAACAATTTAACTATCATGCATCCAGGTGTGTATCCTTCTGAATTTATCCTACTTTAAGTTCATCTTACTTTGAGTTTGTTGAGCTTCTTGGATGTTGTAGGTTAATGCTTTCATCAATTTGGGGAGTTTTCAGCCATTGTTCCTTCAAATACTCTTTCTGATCCCCCACTTCTCATTCTGGGACTCCTGTTATATGTATGTTGGTATATTTGATGGTGTCCCACAGGCCTCAGGGATCTGCTCATTTTTCTTTACCCTTTTTTTCTTTTTGTTCCTCAGACAGTATAATCTCAATCTATCATCAAGTTTGCTGATTCTTAATTCTGCCAGCTCGTATCTGCTGTTGAACCACTTTAGTAAATTTTTTATTTCAGTTATTAAAATTTTCAACTCCAGATTTTCCATTTGGTTCTTTTAAAAATAATTTCTATCTATTGATATTCTTTATTTGGCAAGACATTCAAAACTTTCCTTTAATTGTTCAGGCATGATTTCCTTTGAATATAAGGTTTGTTGTTGTTGTTGCTATTTGTTTGTTTGGGGACGTCCCTGGAAGAATTCTGTAAAGTCTGTATTCCCTGCCATATGTGGCCACTGGAAGTCTCTGCTCAGTTAGCTTAGAGGTCAGCTAATGATTGGACAGAGATTTTTCTAAAATGTCTTGAACCAATAGATCTTTCACCCCTTGCCAAGGGATCCCGTGTGTGTTGGGACATGCCTTCAATGCTCTGGCAGTTTACAACTCTGCCTTAGTCTTCATTTCCTATTTCTGCAGATTTTCAAGGTCAGCCAGAGGTGAGCAAACAGGGCCTCCTCAGATCTTTCCTGGGCATGCACCCAGGCCCGCACATGTGTATGGCCTTGTAGATACCCAGGAATATACTGGAGTTTTTAAAATCTCCCTATTTCATCTCCAGATCCTTCTTTTGAGTTTTTTGACCAGCCCCTTCTTTGCCCCTCCTGGTATCACTACCTCAGGCATGTGCAATGTTAAACAATTGCCCCTAACTGTTTTAAACAAATGTCCTGAGGATAAGACTTTTCCACTAAGCAAGGATGAGTCACATCAAGTTAAGACAAGCCTTGTGAATGGGGCCTTTTCATGGAGCTGCCAGATAGGTCAAACAGTTACAGTTCTATGGGGACAGGGATATTTGGGGAACTTGACCCTTCCAGTGGCTACTGGTTTTCATAGCTACTGTGTTTGCAAGGTTGCTGGTTTCCTTATGGAACTAGGGAAAGGGAGGTAGGATTAGGACACGTTAAAACACAATATTCACTGTTCTTACTGAAAATAGGCTGTTTTTAATGAATAAATAAATGCTCCTAAAGTTGTTAGAAGCCTTTGGTTAATTTCCAGAATTCCAAAGAAAGTTGATTTTGAAAATTTTTGCCAGTTTTCATGTTGCTTTTTTAGATGAGTAGATTTTCTGAGGTCCTTACTCCAATATTCCGAAATCCCTTCTTTGAGTTTGAAAATCTTTCTGGGACTGGTGTCTTCCAAAAAGACTGTAACCTTCAGCTCTTAAAACTGCCCAGCAAAACATGTGGGATCCCTGGTGATATCTACACATAAATTTCTAGGTTAAAGTATTCGTGAACATCTATAAAATTTGAAGAGGGAAAATATGGTCAACCTATATTTACATTCCATTTTACCTGTGCCGACTACAAGGAAATATATGTTTTTTGATAACAGACATGAAAAAAAATGCATTTACTGTTATAAACATTTGGCTACATTTAAGTATTTTTAAAATATTGCTTCTTTTTAAAGATTCACATATTTTAATTTTACATAACAGAACATGAGAGACTATGACTTATCCAAGTCATGGTGGGACTGAAGGCATAGCATCTAATTCAATGCCTAGAGTCATAACAGATGAAAGGTTACTAAGAAAAGGTCTCAATGTATTTCTTAGATGAAATGAGGAAGACAGTGATTACAAGCTCTAAATCTTGACTTTTATAAAGAATCATAAACACTTTAAAAACTCACTTTAATAGAACATTTACTATTTCATCACATACAACTGACTATTCATTATCATGTTGCCAAACCAAATTACAAGTTATGAAAGAGTCTGACAACAATGATAGCATTATCCTAATACTAAATTAGGAGATATCAAACATATTATAAGCGGTTCTTCATTTGGAGAGCTCTGGGGGTCCTGAATGAGTTTAGTTGCAGGTTCGATATGAAAAACGACCTGCTCATACCCTTGTGTGTATTGTATATGTTGCGGGGGTGCGGGGGCGGTGGCGCAGAGAATGAGAACCAACACATAAAGCTTTCCATATGACTTCCCTGCCCCTCAAATTAGCATCCAGAATTTGTACATGAGACTCTGGGTTTGGGGGTCATGCTGCAGGGCAGAGAGGCATGTTGCTGGAAAAAAAACTGTTGAGTATCACTGACTTAATGTTTAAAACACAGTAAAAGTGATTACAAAGTCATTAAGCTCTTCTCTGAGAAAAACAATTTAAATTGACCAAATCTTCAATATAGAGGAATTCACTAATAAAAATCAACGATAGTAGTCTCAGTGCTATTTATGATGCTATCATTCATTCATAGTTTCACTATTCTAGTCTATACATATTTTTAAAAACCAGCATGAACATATGATAAAGGTATATAACATGATAAGTTTTCACTACTAGGTATCTTTAGAATTCATGGACTTAGAATCTGCAATTTTAGGAATGTATGAGCAAGCATTACAGTCCTTGATTAAATAATTTTTCATTTTGCTGACATTAATATAAATAACTTGAACCTTATGTACTTTAAGGCCAATACGTGTGAATGAGTTGCTAAGTTAGTAAGTCTATCCTATCATCCAACCCTGCGCTGGATGTTTTCTTTGCATTGTAAACTACGCAATAACTCAGGAAGTGATAAAAAAATTGTTTTTGAAAATAAATGGCCCCCAAATAAAGCAAATTTCTACTGCTGATGATTAATATAAGGAAATGCTTTAAGAGTCATAAAGCAGTGTTGGTTCTTAGCCAGAAGATATTAATTTTGGATAAGTTAGAGACTAATGTGTTGAATTCAGCTTTGACTCAGATCTATGACATAAAACATTTTATGAGGGAAATTACATGCTAAAATATTATTTGTGCTTTCAGGATAACTCATAATCCCTTGGGTCAGGCTTCTTCAAATCTGCTTCTCTTCATCTAAATTATATTAATGGGAGAACAGACACATCAAGAATTTCCATAAAAACAAACAAAGGTATTCCTTTGGTTCACCAAATGTAGGATATTCAGTGTGTTTGTTGACCACCCCCCTCAAAATGCATTCTTAGGCAATAGCTTAAAAACTCCTGACTGCAGAAGTACTAGGAAAGAAAGAAGCATTTATCTAAACATATGGAAACCTAGAGTTTAAAACAAAGCAGTAGAAAAAAATAAGTAAATAGTACCAAATAGCCTTCCAAGCATTCCAATCTTCTATAAGAATGGAATCATAGGTAAAAGATAAGCAGGTGATTAAAGCCTGTGCCATACCTCCTTGAGAACAATAAACACATGTTCTTACCCTCCTGCGTACAGCTACATGTAGCCAGGTCAGTCCCCAAATAACAAACAATATCAAATAAATCCACAAAGATCTTATGATGTCAATTATACACATAGAGATAAAGATACCCACTTTCAGGTAAAGCACAGGAAGGAGCACAATGGAACATCTCACTTATTCTCTGCTTTCAAACTGCCTGGAAAACCTAGAAATCTTTGAAATCTAGCACTGCCCTGAATTCAAAATCAGTCCAGTTAAACAGTGTTTATGTACTCCTTTAGATATTCAAATCCACTGTTTGAAAAAACTTGGAAGTCATAAATTCACAACCTCTCTACCACCATCACTCCACCACCTCCCCAAACTGGAAAACTAGCAGGACCAGTAAATAGCTTTCTAGATAATGCAAAGTGGTTAAACACTGCTAGGATTTAAGTGGTCAAAATTCTATATATTATGCAGTTGCTACCAAGCCTTCAAATATTCAAGACGACTGCTTTCAAAAATGATGAAGCGCCATAGAAAAATTATGTTGAGGAAGGGGAAGAGAAGGATCCTCCTGAATTTGTGCTTCAATTTTGGGGTGGGGGAGATTGGGAGACCAAAGTATTCAAATAAATATAACAACAATTCTGAAAACAGGAAAGCACCAGTGGCCCTGCTGGGCTCGTGCAAGTTATTTAAGTTAATAAAGGGTTAATGAATGGTTATCATGGGATGGCAAATAATTATAACTCTTCATGAAAGTGAAAGAAAGCTTCAAGGCTAAAACGCTCCTCTTCTGTAAAAATTGACCTGAATTTCTCTAGGTTGAACTGAAATAAACACAGCAAAGGTTCTAAGAACAGCCCATTGGAGACAGGAACCAGGACCCTTTGGACCTACACCCATTTTTTCACTTTAAAACGGGATTTGCTTGTTCTCTTGCCACAGCCAAAATGGAAAACCACTGACTTTTTTTTCCTTGATTGTGCTCTACACTATGGAGGCCACTGCCCATTTAACATGACTATTGTTTGAAGCCTGTGAAAAATGAAATTGGCATCTAAGTGGTTCAACCCTGTATAAACAAAATTACCTCTCCTTCCCCTGGCGTGGGCATGCACCTTTGTTAATAAAGATTTTAAGCATACTGAGAGTGATCAGGGACCTTTGTGTGGTCTGTCCTAAGAACCACTGGATTCCATTTGGCCTCCTACCCTACTGTATGGCAGGGGTCTATGATCACCTATATAGGCCAAAATCCATCTCTTCTCCAAAAAAGTTGATTCAAAAATATTTCACTACCCCTATTTTCTTTTAACATCTGGTATATCTTCACCTCACTGTAGTAACAAATAATTCAAGTTACAGATTATTCATAATTCAAGGCTATGACATCAGGGAGAGCTGATCTACTTACAAACATAACCTGACTACATAGAGAACACTGTTCATAAGCATTGTGCTAGTGTTGTTTTTTACTTCCTGAGTATGCTGGCACAACGTTCATGCTTATGTGGCTAGAACCTGTCAGAGATCAGTCTCATAGTTGCGAAATAATTTCCTTATATTCTGAAACATATTCTAGAGAACAAAAAAAGTGAGTTACTAAAATAAAATTTTACAGGGATCACTGAAGAAGAATTTGGGGGTTCTAAACTTGTATCTTAATAAAATTAAAGACAAATTATCAACAAAAAACTGAGAATTTTGCTCTTTTGTCTTCAAAGAGCAATTGTTCAACATAAAATAAAAATATGCTGTCCTATTGTAATTCAGGAAACTATTTTAGAGTTTTGTTTCTAAATAATACTATAAAACCTTTAAAGATTTTGCTTATATAGTTTGTGTCTTAAGAGTTGTAGCATTCTCGAATAGGGTATGTTAAGAACCATAAGGAGGGGCTTCCCTGGTGGCGCAGTGGTTAAGAATCCACCTGCTAATGCAGGGGACACGGGTTCGAGTCCTGGTCTGGGAAGATCCCACATGCTGTGGAGCAACTAAACCTGTGCGCCACAACTACTGAGCCTGCGCCCTAGAGCCCGCGAGCCACAACTACTGAGCCCGTGTGCCACAACTACTGAAGCCCGCGTGCCTAGAGCCCATGCTCTGCAATGAGAAGCCCGCACACCGCAGCGAAGAGTAGCCCCCACTCACCACAACTGGAGAAAGCCCACACGCAGCAACGAAGACCCGACGCAGCCAAAAAAAAAAAAAATTAAAAAAAAAGAACCATAAGGAATACACCCACTAGACTAATCTAAAGCTAATTTAATAAATAACATCATTCAAAAATTAGTACACAATTCCCCTGTAATTATTATAATTCCCAGTATCTACCTTATGTGGGTTACATCTGCAACATCCAAGTAAAATTTCTTCATTAATTTATGGAGGAAAAAAGTGGCTTAAAGCCATTTAATTCTATAATAATTAGGGTGGTTTATTTTTTCAATTATATAATCTTTGCAGCTATTCAATTTTCCCAGCTTTATGTTTGAGATACTGAAGTTTAGAAGAGAAAAAAAGAACACCGAACATAGAAGGCACTCAGGCAAAGGGTGATAAAACCAATGTTAATCTAACTGACTTACGTTGAATGTCTATTGATGAATGAAAGTACTTTGTCTACACAGCAGACTCCTACTTGTGTTATTTCCCAGTCTCTTGTCCAGGCTTCATGACATTCATGATATTAAAGAACCTGCTGAGGCATAATTAACTGGACAAAAGGGAAACTTTACCAAGACAGAGGCAATTCACAAGCCATTAACAGTTAAAAATTGTCAACTGGCAGACCTTCATTTCCCAATGCCTGAATTACAGCAACAGTCTCGTGATGGATCCCCTTTCTTGCTAGGATCTCCCCCACTTCAAACTACCTTTGTGGCACCCATTGACCACTGTCTAATGCTCATTCTGACCTCTGTATCTTTAAGTCGTTTCCCTGTCTAGAATGCTTGATCTATCTATGAAAAAGGCCAACCCAGCCGAATCCTACTTTGTCCACGAAGCCCTCCTATATAACCCCAGCCCACATTAGTCGTTGTCCAAACTCCTACAGACCTCATTGTCTCCATCACTCACTTGGCCATTAAGTCATATGTGACCTCATTACTTGTTTCCTGAATCTTGTCTCCTCAATATGACTGCAAGCTTTTTTAAATGCAGGAAGCATGGCTTATGTCTATTTTATAGATCACTCACCCGCACCCAAAAAGGAGCCTACCACAGTGTTCTGCCCACAACAGTTATATCACTTGTTGAACTGAAATATCAGAATTAACCATAATATGAAGAGCAGTACTAGCTTAGAATAAGAGATAGGTTTTGAGGTAAAACACACTGTCTTAAGATAATGCTGGCAAATAAATCCTGAAGCGTGAACAAATATTCATTTTTAAATGTCTATAAGCAAAGGGATAATCATGGTGGAATTTCTATTTTCTCCTTTAGAAGTGCAGAGGCATCTCTAAATGGAAGAAGTTAGAAACTGCTCCAAAATTCAAATGAATGCATTACAATTCAGTGCTATTACTTAAAAATGTCTGCACCTCTGCTAATGATAAAGAACCTCATACTGGTTGTGTAGACAACAGGGCAAATAAACAACTTTCAAGACCCATGACTTTACCATACCTATTATTTCACAGATGCCACTACCACATTTAGATGTGAGCTCTCCATTAGAAACAAATGTGTACACTGTAAGAAGCAATTTCAAAAAGTGCTTAACCAGTTTATACACACACATATGGACTGAAAGGCCTTACTTATAATATCCCATGAGGCAAGATGTCTTCCAATTTTCCATCTCTCTAGAAAACACATTTTTTCAGAAATATCAGGATTAACTGTCAAAACTAATGTTCTCCTTTAATGCTTTGGTCCCTCCTTCCACCTTTAAAAGTGGGTGAACAAGGGCCAAGCTCTGACCTGTCAAAGATGTTTCCTTATATTATTATTAGCAAATTCGTTAGAAAGCCCTAAAGAACAGAGGATGAGATAACGACCTAAAAGGAAAGCTAGAAAATCAAGCTCTGTTCAAATACAGGTAGTTGGTATTAAGTCTACTAACAAAGCAAATGATAAATGCCAGGTCAAATACTAACTGAAATGCTACTAGTTTGAAATGTTTTTTAAAAATTGTTGTTTCTGCCTCTAATGCCTTTAATCTAGTTTATTCATAATTTTCAGTAAGTTTGGAAAAATAATACCTCAAAGCCTAAATTAGGCTCTCTTGTAAGAGGGGGAAGGGTAAGCTGGGACGAAGTGGGAGTAGGCTTCATGCATCTCTAATGTGGGTTGGTAAGATTTTTAAAAGATTCTCAACATTCCTATGAAAACTTACTTGCTTGAGGTAGAGCCACTATTACGTACCTTTAAAAAGTAAGCTAAACATGGTGCTTATAGTTAACAGTACTGTACACTTATAAAATGTGTTAACAGGTTCGATCGCATGTTATGTGTTTTTTACCACAATAAGAATAAACTTGCTAAAATCAGTATACATCTATATGATTGAAGAGAAATTCATTAACCAAAAATAGCTGATACTCCAGTTACCTCTAAGAGTGTAATTTGCAAATTAAATCGACCATAGTGGGTCCTGTTAAGAGACACTGGAGATAAGGTACAGAAGAGCCGAGTATACTCAGTAGGATGCCTTCCTATGACTGCATTCTGCAATCAGACATTACACCTGGGTCTCTCCTTTCATAGTATCTGTTCCATAATCTTTGTGATGGAGAATAACTATGAGCAGCAAGCTATGTAAAAGAAACGTCATACATCTAAGGAGAGGCTATTAATACCTAAATACACAGGCCTAAAAATAAGACACATCTGAATACCTGAGGATTTATAACTATGTTCAAGGATAAATCAAGAAAAAAAAGATAATGACCAGAGAGTGGCTACATTTATCCATTTGGACTATACTTAAGCTACTTGTCCCACGGCTCCCAAACTTACCCAGAGGCCTCATTCTGAGGACACGATGTGAATGGTTTTCAACGTGGTCTCTAGGAAGCACTCGGGGGACCCGTACGCAAGTCCTCTAATGTTATTAAACTTCATGCTGTGCATCTGTTGCTGATAGGAATCATTTCTTTTTAACCAGAGTGCCACGACTCTTGGTCCTAAAGGAGGGACACCTAGGTTTGTATCATGTAAAATACGCCTCTTGCAGCAGTCCCGCTCCAGACTCCACACTTGGTCTCTTTATCTGCCCTGAATCCAGGCATCACCTCACTTGACAACAATCTCATTTTTCTCCTTCCCTGATCCCCACGTGCCCCCTACTCCTGCCTCCAGCCCTGTGTGACTCTCTGTCTCCACAGAGCCATGCTTTCTGTGTGGAAGGGTGGATTTCTGCAAAACAACTTGCCAAACAGGGCAATGGTTAGAGGACTTCGTAGAGTAAAATACACCGCAAACCACCTATCACCTCATTAGTGTCAGAGAAATAGAAGCAGTATCATTCCCATTTGTTCTTGTGGGGTTTTTTTAAATTGACAAGGGTGTGGGGTAGATGGATCCAGGAAATGAACAAACATTTTCAACCACTGACTGCCTAGCCCCCTACTTCTACCATCAAAGAGCTATTCCACAAAATCAAGTACCTGGCCAACCTACTGGCAAGTTTTTTGTTTCTAATGCAAACAAAGCATGGGAGTTTCTGTTTGCCTTAATCATGGGGAACTTCATGAAATGCATCGGAAGGAATACTCTAACATAGAAAAAAGGCCAGAAGACTTCATGAGACTCTTCTTTAGTGAATAAATCACCAACACTGTCTTCCACGTACCACCTTAAAAAAAAAAGTGAAAAGAGCACCCAGCATCTAAACACTTACCTCACTGTTGTTCAAAATCAGGATACAGAGGGTATTTGTCTTACTACAATGAGGTTTGTACTGAGGTCCAAGTTGTACCAGAGATGTAACTTATTTGCACCCAAACCACCTATACCTAACCATGTGGTCTTTAGGCTACATAAGCAATACTACTGTCACAGAGAAGAAGCACACCAACGTGACTAGCACATGAGCATTTCTTTGAGGCAGACACAGTGCTGTGGCCGTTAGGCTGACAGCACCAAAACCGATTTTTCATAGATCCCATACTATGAGAATGACTCAAAGATCCACCAGTGCCTGAAGCAAAGCAGAGAATCTGGTGTCACCACCTTGCAGCAATCCAAGATCTCACTATAAGATATGTTACTAGAATTGTGTGTCATATGCTTACAGAAAGCATATGGAATGGCAAGGCGAGCTACATAGGCAGTTAAGTCAATCTCACTCCTTTCCATTACTAGAGAGCTGGTCAGCATCTTCTGGCAGGATATTGCATAATACAGTCAACTGTGCTCTCCCAGCATTGCATGTGGCTTTGGGTCACAGTGTGGATTATCTGTAAAATGAAACAGGGGAAAGGCAAGAATCATCAAGACTATCACAGACCTTATTTTAAAAACTAATATTAGCAGGCCTGGACTCAAGCAGAACTTTTCACATTTGCCTATCCACTGAAGATTGCAAAGATCACAAAGCAATATGGCTAATCCTGTCCACTGATAACATCTCTCTTTCATTGCTGAGCAAAGCTGCAAAACAGATCCAGCTTGATTCTTTATTTTCTAAGCTTGAGGACATAGGACCTAGAATCTAGTACCAAACAGTACTCGCAGTCCTTCACAAATTTCCTTTAATCCAAGGCCTGAAACTATTGGTTGGCCAAAAAGTTCGTTCGGGTTTTTCTGTAAGATCATACGGAAAACGCTTGAACGAACTTTTTGGCCAACCCAATACAAGTTTCTGAGATGGTCCTCCACGAGGCTCTATTTTGTTGACAACTGTGCTGTGATAAACACATAAGGAAATATAAGAGTCACTGAGTGCTTTCAAATTGATAAGCCTGAAGACTGAGAAAATGTATAAACCTACATTAGGGAAACCCAACATTCTGTCAGGTATTTTTACTAGCAAGACAAAGCTTAAAACTATCACTGATCTCTACCCATTTCGGCAGTTCAAAGTCACAACTGGGGAGACAGGGAGGCTGGAGCGATCCCAAGATCATCACAATAGCTCTTTGCTGCTCTGTGGTTCTGTTAATGAAAAAAGAAATAACATTTGCTAACTGCCAACACTTGAAATATACATATTAAGAAATCTGATTTCAGGTGACCAACTATTTGTTTCATCCCATCCCCTCCCCCACCATGTTTTTAACTGACACCACCATCCTCCTGGTTTCTCAGGCTTACAAACTCTGAATTATGTTCAAAGCCTCACTTGCCCCAGCAATGGGAATTTCGTAGATTTTTTTTTCTGCAATGCCTCTTTACTCACATGCAATCACCTGATTTCAGATCCTCATCCAAGAGCTCTCTCAGCTATCCTTATACGTGATCCAAATTCGATCAAACCAACATGTCTTCTCCTCCTTTCTCTCAAATTAGATAACAGTTGGGAATAGGTGAAAGGTGGGCGGGGTAGGTTCTTACACTTGGGATCCAATTTCATCGCCATTCCAACAGAGCTGTTGAACAAACTTTTCCTGAGCACAAGAATAGCTAGGCACAGAGCCAAGAAAAGAAGAGGCAATGATGGAAACCAAAAAACAGGTGAGCTGCAATCTTTCCACTCCTACACAAAACTTGGTCCTAGAGTGCGAGTCTCTGCATACACTGACAACTTCTTCCACTTCTTGATTTTTCAACATTCCTTTATTCACAAACTCTGTCCCTGGGGCGCATTCCCTACTTTTGCAACGCCAGTTTTCCTCCTGCCCTCATCAGCTTAAGCCTCGCTGGGCTCCCCTACCTTGAGACTCTTCTCCTTCCAATTCATCCCACATTCTAGAGGACTCGTCTGCAAATTCTGTTCCCTTCCTAACATGGGAAACTATAATCAGATCCAATATTTCTTATCCAGCATTCCCAGAGGGTTCCCAAGACAAAAGGCTACTTTCCGTTTCCTTGAAGTTTTATGATCTTAGAGACCAGAGCAAGGGGATTGGTATGGCGAATGCTGAGTGTGCAAGTTGCTGACTGAAGACAGCTGCTGGGAATCCCCAAGTGCTGTGGCAAGGGGTGTGGCGGTGACAGCAACTGGTTTGAGAACAACCAAGTAAGACTTCCAGATCTACTGGTCATACCGACTCTTACCAATAGTCTCTGTACTTCTGCCATTTAAAACCTTGGCTGAAAAGTTGTCTTCTCCCAAAAGCCTTCTTCCTGAGCACTCCTTTACCCCACGTCATTACCATGCTTAGGTACAACATTTTTCATGTATCTAATTCACCCGTAATCATGTATACATTGCTCTGTAAGCATTTTAAGCAACTTTGATATCTGTATCATATCTTGAACAAGACTGTGAGTTCTGTGAGGATAGAACTATTTCTTCTATTTCTCTAGTTTCCATCCACGGAACTCAGCATAATGTATATGCTTAAAAAACAAAAAACAAAAAACGGGTTTTTTCCCCAGTGACATATAATTTCCACTCAGCTACTCAACACTAACATTTTTAAGGTTGAGCAAGTTTGAAAGTATGATACATTAAAAGCTGCAGAAAATACACCCACACTTGATAGAAAAGATGCCACTTATAGTTGGACCAAACATAAAATACGCCCCGCCCAACCAGCTATATTATTGCCCCATACTTTTTCCTCTGGGCGCTTTTCTTTCTACTACATAAGCTTGTGGCTCATTTTTGCTCTTAGCAACACTAACTACAGAAGCTCAACTCTAAATAAGTTTACTGTTGGGAATCTACTCTTCCCACCTACACAACCACTGGCTTCCCACACTGTTTCCAGTGTCCTGTGAGCGACTGCCCAATTACTGATTGTGGAAAGACAGCTTACACACTGAAGGTCCATTCTTGGCAGCCCCTGGGTTTTACTGCTGGTCCTCACTCACTTAGCTTAATTGATTCAGAACAGTATCAAAAAGAGACATTATTACACAAGTTTGGGGAAAAAAAGACTATTTAAGAAAATTTAAATGCAAAAGCCCTGGTCATTGTGCTGCTTTAAAACAGGCAAGCATGTGTGACATGGAGAGAACAGAAAAACGCCTATTGAAATAGGGAACTTTGACTAATCTCATTGCACAAGTTTTAGTGTTTCACACATATACATTCTCAAAAAGATGGTCTGTTAATGGGAAGCACAACTGACTTCAAAATTATAATAAATTGCCATAATAGGGTATAGTGTTTTAACGCAAATACAATTTCAAAAAGTGTACAGTCTTTTAAAGACAACAATGTGAATGTTAGTATGTTTCTGAGAAACACATACTAGAAAAAAGCAACTTATGCATGGGCTAACAGAGCATTTTTCTCTTTCTCAGTAGTGGTCCTTCTTCCCACTGGACTGAGAGATCCCAGCAGAGGTTCCTTCTTGGTTGCTACCCACTAACTGGGACCTGAACACAGCACAAACACAATACATAAGCAAGAAAAATCATGAGCTAGATTATCACTCCCTTTGGCCACATGGGGGAGAAGGTAAAATAAGCAACGAGTTTTCCTTTGTAACTAAATATACCTTGCCCTACGTACACCTTTATGCATGGATATAAAAATAATTTTGTAATTTATATTTCTACATCCTACCATTTCAGTCACTGATGGTTTTTACAGCATAAATGACAACTGGGGGCATGCCTGCTTTTTTTTCCTATCAGGAAGACAGGACACCGGACTGCCTTCCAATGGAAATCAACACTGTTGCAAAACAACCCATATAACACATCCAAAAATGCTCAACAATTTTTCAGACAATTTTTTTAAAAAAAGAAGAACTATATGTTATGACCATTACGCTAGCGTGGATAAGGAAATCTGTACTGGCTTAGTAGCATCATCCGCAAGAAACACATACACCTTCCGGCCATTCTGGTCAGTCTTCATCCAAAAAGGACATACTAGAAATATAATAGTTTGTGTTTAAAATGCTGATTTAATATCACTTTGACCTGAGCTGCATTATCAAATCATCTTTTTTACTAACATGCGATAGGATTGTTACTGTTCTGGTGAAACAAAGTGCCTACCTCTCACCTCCCTAGAGCAACCCAATTCCTCCCAAGCACACAGAGAAACAGTAATTTGACTACTGCGACAAGAAAAAGGTAATTGTTCAAACACCTGATCAGAGTCTCTCAAAATCTGCATGTCCAGGAGTGGATTTTTAAAAAATACATTTTGTTCACTGCAATGGAAAAGCCACACTTATCGATGTTTAATAGTAAAACATATTTTATGTGCTATGGTCTATACAGAATGTAGTACTGCATTAACTTCAAAGGTGGTAAGAAGATTAAAATTAAAAGTTCATGGGATGTGACATGCAACACAGCATTAAAGATATAAAGACTGAACAATCCCAGCCCCTTAGCAGGATCCTTTTATATTTCTTTGTTAATGAGGGAAATTCTTAAAATGCAATCCAGCAAGCGTAAGTATAAGTAAAAGCTTTCAAAATCTCATCACAACATGTTATTTAAGCGAACTAATCATCAAAGCATGTTTTATGGGAACAGAGGGGGACTTTACTTACTAAAATCAATACAACTCACTTAAACATATACTTGAGCTGCTTTTAATTCCTAAAATGTGCCCCCCACATTTAACAATTTCTGAAAAAAGACCGAAAATCGTACCGCAGGTTTCCAGGTGAGGGTTTCCTCCCTGCCAACCCCACCTCGGACTGAAACCATCCCAAGAACCTCAGACTCTTATGATGATCTTGGCAGCCTTCAATCTCCCTGGTGCTAAGTTAGAAAGACCACGATAAAATATACTAACACGGAAGCAGGAAGTTTTATACTGGAAACTGACAGTGAAAACTGCCCTTCCCTTACAGTTGCTCAACTACTTTACTCAGGTCTTCACCGCTCTCTAACCCAGTGGGTCTCAACTTGTGGTCCTGGGAACTGTAGCGGCAGCATCACCAGGGAGCTTGTTAGAAATGCAAATTCACGGCTCCACCCCAGACCGACTGAATCAGAAACTCTGGGAATGGGGCCCAGCAATTTGTGTTTTAACAAGCACTACAGGAGCTTATGATGTACCCTAAAGTTCGAGAACCACTCCTCCCCAAACTTTAATGTGCATAAGAATCACCTGGGGAGCTTGTTAAACTGCAGATTCAAATTCAGCAGGTCTGAGGTGGGGGTCTGTGAACCTACATTTCAAACAAGTCCCCAGGTGATGTCTTCTGCAGACCACACTGCAAGTGTTTCCCAAACTGGCTGTTTACCAAAAATCACCCAGGGTGCTCATAAAATCCGAGTACCCAGGAACCACCCCAGACCAAATTAATCAGAATCTCAGGAGAAAGGCCTAGTCGAATACAACCACTGGTTCTCCTCCTCAGCTGCATGTTAAAATCACCTGGAGAGCTTTTAATAATCCTGATGCCCAGGCCCCATCCAAGACCAATTAAATCAGAATCTCTGGGGTTGGGACCCTGGCATCCATATTTTTTAATAATTCTTCAGTGATTCGAATGTGCATCCAAGGTTGAGAGCGACGGTTCTGGAGTCTAACTGGCTCGACACCTGGCACAGTGGATCCCTTTATGGTAGCAAATGGTTTCCTATAACGTGGCTGTGTTCCCATCTATTCAATATAAATCTAAGAGCTCTGACTTTGAACAGTAAAATGCACCTAAAGTCATTTTTTTAATCATGTCTTGAATCTTAGTTCCGTGGGCGAATGTGGCTGTGCAACTGAGACCAAGGATTCAGTAATTCATTCCTCACTTTGAACACAAATGTTACCTGCCTTCCAATAAACAGATTTCCACTGTCCTCCCAAGTCCCAGCTACTGCTACCTCTTCGCAATGAGGTAGGTACTCCAAGAAACAGCAGCAACAGTGAAGAATTTGTATCTACACAGCCTTTTCCTATAGTGACATCCTCCCCGCCAAACCTGAAACAGATAGATCACTGGAAATCTCTAATAACCTTCCAGAGTGGAAGGGTCACTGATGAAGCTAGAAATTCTAAGCCTATAAAAGGCAGATTTCACCAGTGACAGACATTTTGACAGAAAGGTCCTGGGAAGGGATGAAAACGGTGTGCTTTCCCACAGGAGAATGTGCCACTGTCGAAAGCACGTCTTCTGGTGGACAGAGAGACAGGACCTGAAACAGCACTGCTCATGACACCACGATCCTAATAACTCTGACGAAAAAAAGAAAAGCAATGTGCCCATTTCTGTCTTATGGCCCCCAGCACCAAGCCACACTAATAAGTACACAATGCTATTAAATATGTAAAACAGAAAGGAAATGGGTTCTGGTTACTAAGGCACTGTCAAGTGATTATAGTTATTTCACTCCCATAATCAAACACTGCTTTTAAGAAACTTTCCTGAATTTTTCCACCGTCCACCTCAAAAATGACTTTAAGATAAATGAAAATAAGATGCAGTCCTCTTTGCACTTAAGTGAACTTTCCTTCTCCCCTTGGTCATGTTCAGCGGCTCTTCTAAATTCGTTGTTTGGTAGAATACATGACACAGCCAAGGCCTGCTAAATAATAGTTATTATTCTTCCACCATCATTTCAACATATCCACAGTGGTCAAAAGGGTGTCTTATTTTTTTCTGTTTAATTCCATGAAAAAGAAATCCAGTGGGTGGACTATTAGAGGAGAATCAATACCTAAATACGTGTGCAAAGTAGCCACTGTTAAATGACATTTTCAAAAGCATTTTCTGTATGAGCTGGTCAAGCTCACTTTCCTTTTAAAATTCTTGTTACAGTCATTCAGTTAACCCAAACTCACTTTAAAATGTGTGAAAATAGCACCTCCTGAAAGTGTGTTCGCATATGCTTTGGAGCAATGGAGCGTGAATAGTAAAACAGCCTTTGCCAAACTCATATAACTAAACAGGAGTGAATTTTTTGCAGTCCCATGACTTTGCTGAGCCAACCTATGTATCATCCCCGGACTGGCTTTAATACATCATAGACATCCAAGAGAAGACAGAAAAGTCACAAATAAGTGACTCAACCTAATAAATATTTCATAGATTTTTTTTTTTAACATGGCAGTCTTTTTCAAAACGAATTCTACTTCTTAACCAAAAACTAAATTGGCTAAGTACAGGTGTGGGTTTAGGATTTAAGCTTTTAGAATTAAAACTATGAAACTTATCAAGATATTTAATTTATTTGACAAAGTATCAGTCTCTATGCTCTTTCATGCATTTCTTATGAACCAATGCCCAAAGAGGAACCAAGTCTGAAAGAAAACGCACAGACCACAGAAGAGTGGCAAAAATACAAAATTAAATACATTTCAAGCATCAAAGCCAAAGAAAACAAACGAAGCAAATTTATAATTTTCAGGACACTTTGTTGTAATTTCCACTTTACATATTAATTGAATATTTTTAGTGTAGGCAGAAGTGTTTATACGTATCCAGTCACAGTCTAATCCCCTAATCTCACAAAATGAAAAGAAGCAGTTTAAAAAGAACATCAATTCAGGTATTTATGATATGGGGACAAGGGGCACTTGTCTTAGCTAGAAAAAGGGTTGATGCTTTTCAGTATAAGTTTCACTGAAATTTTTCTCTATTATTTTTCCTGTTGATGCTAAGAACTCATAATAAAAACAATCACCCTCTTTGTCATTCTGCCCTTCCTTGGGCTTTACATTCTGTCTAGCGTTTAACTCAAAAAGTCAGTTTACACTCAGTTTACACATTAAAAAAACAACATATGCCCCATCTCCCACACATCCAAGCGGACAGGGACCAGAATTAACCTGGCTTTTAGCTGTAACAGTGTTATTTTAAATAATCTCAACCACACACTTGAAGGATAAAATAACTAAAAGGACAAAACCGAAGGAAACCGTAAAAATTCCTCCACACTTACTGTTCAACTATTTCTCGAACTGTCGAGCCTAACATGGGTTTCTTAAAAGTGAAATCGACACAAAAGCGAAGGTACGCTTAACGTACAAACTGACAGTGGCTCTATGGGGACAGCTCTCTTTGAATGAGCTATTACCCAGACGGTGAAATGAAAAAAAAAAAAAAAAAAAAAAAAAGTCTCACTCTTTAAATGTGAGAGAGCCGGCGGTGCGCTTCACTAGAAACACATTTTAATGGGTATGTTCGGATAAAAATAGGTACTAAGGGAAAATGTGCTTTGAAGGAAACCTCCTCCCTCCCCAGGACACAAGGAAACCCGAAAGAAAAAGATGGGTAAACTTCATTGGCTCCGGAGCTAAGTTCCATCACTAGCAGAACAGAAGTTGGATAGGTGCTATTTTTCACGCTGCAATGGAAGAGTAACTCTCCATGTGCAAGGTACGCGGGGCGGGAATACCGGCGGGGCTTTCACAGGGGGTCAAGGAAACCCAAGCCAGGAGAAGTCAACATCGTGAGGGAACCAGACCTCCCAAACCCGGGCGAATGAGACGCAGGGTGGCGAAGGAGAGGAGAGGGTCAAAACTCCTCGAAGTTACCTCAAAGAGAAAGTGAACACCTCTGGGAACCAGCGCGCCATCTCTCGCGGCAGCACCCCGCTCCAAGTGTGAGGCGCTTGCCTCTGAGGGCAGAAAGCGCGGGGTGCCCTTACTCAGAGCGAGCGGCTCCGGGGACCCGGGGCAGCGAGAGGGGCAGGGGCAACGGCCGGCGGGGAGGCTGACTCGTACTTTACCTCAACTCTGAGCCCCATCCCGAGCGCAAGGGAGAGGGCGGCGGTGGGCACGGTACTCACTAGGGCTCGTTGGTGAACCGGGGGGTCCGGGGCTGCTGGTATCCGTACAGGTGACAGTAGAGCACATCGAAGCAAAAGCAGCACATCTCCGCTGACACCACCATCTTCCGGGAGCCGGGCGATGAGGACGAGGCGGCGGACGACAAGGAGGGCGAGGGTGAGGTGGCGGCGGCCGGGGGAGAAAGTAGGGTGCCCACTCCGCAGCTCGGAGGGGGCGACAGGGAGATTCCCCCGCCGCCGCCGCCGCAGCCCTGAGGGGGAGAGAGGGTACAGCCGCTGCCGCTACCTCCTCCGGCTAGACCTCCTAGCCCGTTGAGCCGCGTACCGGCGCCTCCTAGTCCCAGCTCCCCGGCTCGGCACTGGCTCTCTCCGCTGCAGTGGGAGGAGGAGGAGGCGCCACCACCGCCACCAGAGCCAGAGGGGGGCGAACTGGACAGTTTCTGCTTCTTCACCCCGCAGCAACCCGCCGCCATCTTGGAACACTCTCCCCCACGCAGCGCTTCCGACCCATAAGTGAGGCGAGCTGGCGGCGGGGGCGAGCACGCTGCGGCCCCGGACGCCGGGGGCGCGCCTGGGGCTCGCGGGCCACGCGCGCGCGCGCCGCTACCTGACCCGGACGCCCGGCCACGCGGCCAGCCCTCGCGCGCCCCCGCCCCGGCGCGCGCCCCGCGCTTTCGCGGCTCGGCACCTCGCGCCTGTCCCGCCGGCCTCGCGCCTCCTCCTCGGAGCCGAGCCTCAGCCTCCCGCCCCGCGGCTCTCAGAGGATGAAAGACGCGAAGCCCAGTAGGAAGGAAGGAGAAGGAAAGAAGAAGAAAGCGGAGAGTGGGAGCAAAGGGAAGAGGTGGGCACGCCCCGGGTCAGAGGAGGGAAAGGGAAACTAGTGGGAGGGGAGGGGGGGGAGAAAGAAGAAAGTCCGAAGTAAGTGTCCAAGTCTCAAAGCCCAGCTCGATGACGGGCGCTGCACATAGTGTTAGTGACACTTGAGCTGAGTTACGTGGAACCTGAGCCACCGGCCTCAAATACGCTGGGTTCTGAACTGCCAGAGTGTGAGCAAGCAGGTGCTCAGAGCTCCACACCTGAGATCGCCCCTCTAAAGTCTGTACAAATCAGTCGGGGAAATGGCCACACTGCAGTGGCTCAATCTGAGCACGCACCAGAAGTTTTCCAAGATTATGGTAAAAGAGCAATACTCTTTCCATTCTTTATCAACGAATACTGCAGCCCGATTGAATCTATATATCCTCTGTTTGTTCCTCAACTTCCCCTCCTAGCCCCGTGAAGACGTTTAAAAGCAAAACATAAAGTCCTAACCAACACCTCACTGGTTCACAGATGTTAATTGTGCTCTGGAACTTGTGGCGGTGGGTAATTGGGAGAAGGGGCTGGCTTGGGAACAAAGCAAATTAGAAATATATCTGTAGTCAGCATAGATCTTACAGGTAAATAGGGCAGGTAGTATACTTAGTCACAAGTTGAAAGATTTTGTTTAGGTATATAATTAGATAGTCGTTAGTATTCATTTTAAAAATTTCTCAAAGAATGCTTGGATGGATGAGGTAGATGATTGAGTCAGTCCCATTCTGGGCACCCGAGACAATCATCAAATGTAAAAATTCATAGAAATGAACCTGATAGAAACAAAGTGTAAGTTTTTTTGCATCGTGTCCACGCCATGCCAAAACATCTAGACAAAGTGAGGTATCTATCTGCATACTTGGAGGCATCAGAGGATTGATCAGATTTGTCAACTTGGAGCTAAAATGTGTGGGATCTTGCAAATAGGTGAGGGCTGTTCATTCCACTTGGGGGAAAAATAAGTTTATTCATTCAACAAATATTGAGCCCCTGTGCCATAGTATGTGCATGACACTGTACTTATGTTAAAATCCAGGAAGTATGCTTCCCACTCTCAAAGAGTTTATGAATTAAGTCAGATCTGTGTACCTAATCAGATAAATAGCTACTATTTATTGAGCACTTTTTGGGTTCTGAGTACCATGCCTCATCTTACCCCATAACCCTTCAAATAATATGTTATGTCATTTGATCCTCACAGTAACCCTCTGAAGTTGCTCATTTACAGATGAGGAAATTGAACCTCAGTAGTAACTTGCCCAACATCACATACCTAGAAAGTGATGGAGTCAGGATTTGAACGCAGGCATGTCTGACTCCAAAAACCATGCCGTTGTGCTACACTGCCTCTCAATACCAGTGTATGATAGAAAGCTAGAGATGGATAAAAGATGGTGACATTAAGCTACAGTAGGTGGAACGGAGGTTAAATAAAAATAAGAACTTAGTTTTTATGGAAAGATTGAGAAACACTGAAATATGTTACCAAGGAAAGATGAAGACTCTCCTTAAAGAGAGATTTTATGAAATAGACAGATCAATTGTCTAGGATGGTTAGATACAACCTGAAGACAAAAGAGATGGTTTAACTAGTTTGTGATATGTGATCACATCGTCTCAAACCTCAGCATCCCTGTTAGAACTATCGTCCTGTTTGAGGCAAAATAACAACTTATTGTCAACCACTAGTGTAGTTTTGAAAAATGCATTAATTTGTTTGTCTGTGTTGCAGAAGAGAAAGCATATTGGTTTTTTAAAAATGCTCCACAACCACCGGTACACTGTTAGGGTGTTTTGTTTTGTTTTGTTTTGTTTTGTACTTTATCCTTAACTCTCAGAGCCTACCTTTTAATTTGTTTGAAACTAGGTCAAATACAATATCAGACAATAGGTACCAATTTATTCACCACTCCACTAAGAAGTGGTCACTTCTAGTAGTAGAAAAGCAGTGCCATTTAATGACATCACACAACAGTTTAGCACAGGAAGCAAAGTAGGATACCATGGATGGCTGCTTCTGCTAGGGGAATTCAGGAAAGCAGAATGTAATCTCCCGATTTAGAATTTGGCCAGTAGACAAGAGTCTAACGCCCCTACTCTTGTGAAAATAGCAAGGAATCTTTAATAAGCACCAGTAGTCATGTCCTTAGTTCTGCATTTCATCTAAAAGACAAAACACTATCATGGCTATAGTACCAGGCTAGGGGACTGAAGCAATGGGAAACCCTAAGACAAGGACATCCCAGTTGAATTACAAAAATAGCTTTTCCCCCAAGGATTTAAAATTCCAATTACAAACCTCACAAGCATAAAGGAAATAGACAAACCCAAACATGATCATTGCAGAAAAGACATCATTATTTGACCACTAAGCGTTACTATCTGAAGTACTTTGTTGAATTGGCTGGCTAAAAGGGGGGAAAACACTCTAACTTTTTCGTCTGTGCTAACTTCTCCTGAGCCTGGCTCGTCTCCCATACTAACCTTGAGCCTCAAGGTGCTTTGCAAATCCCTTGGCAAGCAGTGGTGGTGGTAGTAATGCCTCCTTTTAGCCTTTGAGGAAATACCTCTCCTGGTCTTGTTTTCTTGCAAAGTCACCACCATAGAAATAAACATATTTCATTCAAACATAAATAAAATCCACAGATCAAATTCTGTGGGAAAAAAACTTTTTTTACATCTCAGCAAAGTGCACACTGGACGGGGAAACTGACCTTGCTCAGGATTCTCTTGACTTAAAGTGTAAAGGTCAAAGTATGATAAAGCAAATGTGTTTCTACCCGCTGCTGATACTGGAGTGATAATATCCTCCAGAGGAAACGTTAAGGTGCCTTCTGCTTTTTGTAACTGACTGTCAAGCTGGGAGCTAAAGATCCCACGTTTCTTTTAAATAAAAAAAGTAAATAGGCCATAGTCTCTTTGTCGACAAAGCACATTCAAACTGTAAGCATTTCTGCTTCTGCATCTGCCTCTAAATTGCCGTTAAGTAACTCTTGTCAAATGTTTTGTTATACAACTGTGAAAAGCTAACGCACATTATTTACTATGTGGTAAAACTGGGAATTGAATTAAACCCAATAGATCCTGATTATTTTATCATTACCTCAATTTATTCTCATGCTTACAATATAGTTATTTTTCATTTCAGAAAAAGAGAATAATTGTAATTCGATGAGTAGTGAACACTTTTATGTTGCAAAATTATTTTCTTAGGTTTCTGGCAGTGTGGGTGAGAAGAGGAACGTTCACATAGTTCAATTAAAAAAACTTCCATTTATGCCCAAACAAGTGTTATTTTTATCCTCTGTCATCAAACTTTCTCAACTGTCATCCTTGAACAACTGCAGAATGTAATATTATTAGCTACCACTTTGATCTAACCTTGTACACATATGACACATGGTTGTGGTGGCGGAGGTGGTGATCAGTTCCCTTTTATACTTGAATGAATATGTGAATAAATACTGAAATTCTTTAGCTACTTTTCAATTCAAATGGATAAATCAGCTTTTGTTTTCTTGATTACAAATCAGCTCCTGCCCTCCTGAAACCTGTTTTTAATGAACACATTAATGAGACGAAGGACCATGGTCTACTTTTGACTGTTTTCTAAATAGTTGTTTCATTTATATCTTCTATTGTCAACTGGAATGCAAGCTAATTGAATGTTGTTTTGCTACCTATTTCCTTGAGACAAAGTTATACGAACTCTTTAATAAGATTTAGGTATGCGAATATCTATACTGAATGTGGAAGTATTAACAAAGCTAGCTAACCGTGGATTGGAAAGGAAAGCTTTTTAGGGAGAAGATGATCAAAGCGAGTGTTATCTTGGGCAGTTAGGGGAGTTGTGAGCAACCAAAACGCGAAGGTGTCTACCATAGTTTGGAGAATCTTTACTTGACTATTTCCCTCTTTTCTCTTTTCTTTAAAGACTTCATCTACTATCCTCTATGCATTTAATGGGGTGAGAAAATGTATATACCGCAAGTGTGCCCCACCTCCACATTTAATTATGAACATATAGTTGTTTTCCTATAACTAATCTCATCCTGTTCTGGAGCACCTATTCCAGTTGCCTGGAGGCGCAGGTTGGGCACAGGTTGGACAGATTAAGCTTGTCAATTAGAATATAGAAATGTGTTCTGAATTAAAAGTCTCTTTTGTGCAAGCATTTGATTTACACTTCAAACACACTCATGGCAGTGAGTGAGTCCCATAATCTCTGCTGGATCCTAGCTGAAGTTTAGCTCATTTTGCCTCACCCTACTCACTTTTTAAATGTCCATAATTTATGGCTTATTCTCTCACTATGCGCAATGCACAATGACTGGGTCAGGAAGCACATCTGTCTCTCTCCTTACATACTACTGCCCAGGATTCCTACCTCAGCTCCCAGTGGTCTGCTAGCCCTCTAAACTTCAGCCATATCCTCCATCCAGCCCCTGACTTTAGGGCTGTTCACTCATGCCACAGCAACTGCCTGGCAAATATGCTGCCTCTTAATTCTCAGCTGCCTTCTGCATCCTCCACAGGTCCCCACAAGGAATTCTGGATTTCTTCCATGCCACTTGACAGGCTTCTCTCTAACTAACCCTCCATGCTGCCATTTCTACTGCAGATGCTTCATGGTGGCTTATGGCTTTTCTAAGGGGCTTGAAATTTCCCATGCTACACCCTGCTCTATGAGTCCCCCAAACACCTCTGATTCTTTCTTTCTTTTTTTATTTTGAGATATAATTCACAAAGCATGCAATCCACCCATTTAAATTCAATGGTTTTTCGTATATTCATGGAGTTGTGCGATCAGCAACATAATTTTGGAACACCTTCGTAATCCCAAAAAGAAGCTCCATACCCATTAGCAGTCACTCTCCATTCCCTCCCATCGACCTGCCCACCCCCCAGCCCCTGGCAACCAATAACCTACCTTTTGTTTCTATAGATTTGCCTATTCTGGACATTTCATGTAAATGGAATCATACAATACTTGCCCTTTTGTGTCTGCCTTATTTCACTTAGCATCATGTTTTCAAGGTTTCTCCATGTTGTAGCATCTATCAGTACTTCATTCTTCTTTCTTCATTCTTCTGGCAGACTAATATTCCATTATATGGCTATACCACAGTTTATCCATTCATCAATTGATCGGCATTTGGGTTGTTTCCACTTTTTGGTTATCATGAATAATGCTGCAATGAACATTCATGTACAAGTTTTTATGTGGATGTGTGTTTTCATTTCTTTTGGGTATATACCTAGTGATGGAATTATATGCTATATGTAATGAGTTATATGGTAACTCCATATTTAACCTTTTGATGAACTGCCAGACTGTTTTTCAAACTAGCTGCACCATTTTCAAACTCCATCTGTAGTGTATGAGGGTTCCAATTTTTCCACATTCTTCCCAACACTTGTTTTTATCTTTAAAAGAAGTATTATTGTAGCCATCCTAATGGATGTGACATAGTATTTCATTGTAGTTTTGATTTACATTTCTCTAATGACTAACGTGCTTATCACCTATTTGTATATCTTTTTTGGAGAAATGTTTATTCAAATCCTTTGCCCATTTTTAAACTGAGTTATTTGTCTTCTTATGATTAGGTTGTAAGAATTCTTTATATATTCATGATACCAGGATATATCATTTTCAAACATTTTCCTCCATTCTGTGGGTTGTCTTTTCACTTTTTAAATGGTGTCCAATTTATTTGTTGCTTGTACTTTTGATATTATATCTAAGAAACCATTGCCAAATACAAGGTCATGAAGATTTACATCTGTGTTTACTTTTAAGAGTTCCATAGTTTTAGCTCTTACAGTTCATCTTTGATGCATTATGAGTTAATTTTTGGACACAGTGTGAGGAAGGGGTCCAAGTTAATTCTTTTGCATATGGATATCCAGTCATCCCAGCCAATATTTGTTGAAAACACTCTTTGTTCCCCATTGAAATGTCTTGGCACTCTTGTCAAGAACCAATCAAGAATAACATAGGGGTTTATTTCTGGACCTTCAGTTCTATTCCATTGAACTATATGTCTGCCCTTGGGTCAGCACTACACTGTCTTGATTACTGTAGCTTTGTAGCAAGTTTTGAAAATGGGAAGTGTGAATCCTCTAAATATGTTCTTCGTTTTCAAGATTATTTTGGCTCTTGTGGGATGCTTGCATTTCCATATTAGTTTCATGATCACCTTATCAATTTCTGAAAAGAAGCTGGTTGGGATTTTGATAGGGGTTGCATTGAATGTAGATCGCTTTGAGGTGTATTGACATCTTAACAATATTTAGTTTTCCAATCCATGAACGTGGGATTTCTCTCCATTTATTAAGGTCTACTTTAATTTCCTTCAACAATGTTTTGTAGTTTTCAGAGTATATGTTGCACTTCTATTGTTAAATTTATTTCTAAGTATTTTATTCTTTTTGAAGTTATTGTAGATGGAATTGTTTTATTAATTTCAGTTTGGGGATTGTACATTACATAGAAACATAACTGATTTTTATATATTGATCTTGTCTCCTACAACCCAGCTGAAATGTTTATTAGTTCTAATAATTTTTATTGGATTTCTTAGTATTTTCTATATACAAGATCATGTTATCTGCAAATAGATGTTTTTACTTCTTCCTTTCCAATCTAGATGCCTTTTATTTCTTATTCTTGTCTAATTGCTTTGGCTAAAATCTCCAGTACAATGTTGAATAAAACTGGCAAGAGAAGACACCCCTGTCTTGTTCCTGATCTTAGGGGGAAAGCTTTCAGTCTTTCACCATTAAGTATGATGTTAGCTGTGGGTTTTTCATAGATGCCCTTTATTACGTTGAGGAAGTTCGCTCCTATTTCTAGTTTGTTGAATTTTTTTTATCATGAAAGGTTGGATTTTGTCAAATGCTTTTTCTGTATCTAATGAAAGAATCATGTGCTTTTTGTCCTTTATGCTGTTGATATGGTGTATTACATTAATTGATTTTTGGATGTTAAACCAACCTTCCAATCCTGGGATGAATCCTATTTGGTCATGGTGTATAATCCCTTTTTATATGTTGCTGGATCAGTTTGCTTGTATTTTGTAGGGATTTTTGCATCTATATTTATAAGAAGTATTGGTCTGAGTTTTCATGTGATGTCTTTGTCTGGTTTTTATATCAGGATAATACTGGCCTCATAGGATGAGTTGGGAAGTTTTCTTCCTCTTCTATATTTTGGGTGAGTTTGAAAAGAATTGGTATTAATTCTTTAAAAGTGTGGTCAAACTCGCCAGTGAAGAAGCCATCTGGTTCTGGCTTTTCTTTGTTGGGAGATTCTTTTTTAATTACTGACTCAATCTTGTTACTTGTTATAGGCCTATTAAGATTTTCAGTTTCTTTTTGAATTAGTTTTTTTTTTTTTACTTTTTTTTTTGTCTTTTTGAATTAGTTTTGGTAGTTTGTGCATTTCTAGGAATTTGTCCATTTCGTCTAGGTTATCTAATTTGTTGGCATACAACTGTTTACGGTATTCTTTCCTAATCCTTTTTATTTTCCCTGTAGGGTCTATAGTAATGTCCCCTCTTTCATATCTGATTTTAGTAATTTCAGTCTTCTCCCTTTTTTCTCTCTTGGACAGTCTAACTGAAGGCTTGTCAATTTTGCTGTTCTTTTCAAACCAATTTTTGTTTCATTAATTTCCTCTATTGTTTTTCCATTCTCCATTTCATGTATCTCTGTTGTAATCTTTACTATTTCCTTCCCTATGTTTGCCTTGGGTTTACTTTACCCTTTGTTCTAGTTTCTTTTTTTCTTGGCCGCACCATGCAGCATGTGGGATCTCAGTTCCCCTTCCAGGGATTGAACCCGTGCCCCCCACAGTGGAAACACAGAGTCTTAACCACTGGACCACCGGGGAAGTCCCTGTTCTAGTTTCTTAAGGTGAGAGGTTAAGGTATTGATTTGAGATATTTCTGCTTTTTAAATAAAGGTCTTACAGCTATCAATTTCCCTCTAAGTGCTGCTTTAGCTGCATCCCATAAGCTTTGGTGTGTTGTAGTTTTGCTTTTGTTCATCTCAAATTATTTTCTAATTTCTCTTGTGATTTTTTTTCTTTGACACATCAGTTATTTAGGAGGGTTTTATTTAATTTCCACATATTTGTGAATTTCCCAAATCTCTGCTATTTAGTTCTAATTTTATTCCTTTGAAGGTAGAGAATATACCTTGTATGATTTCAATCATTTTAAATGTTTTGAAGCTTGTTTTGTGGCCTAGCATATAGTCTATCCTGGAGAATATTCCACATGCACTTGAGAATATTATGTATTCTACTGTAATTAGGTGGAATGCTCTATGGATGTATGTTAGGTTTAGTTGGTGTATAGTGTTGTCCAAGTCTTCTATTTACTTATTAAGGAGCAAGAGTGGCTCACATATAGCCATAATAAGGTTTTTGGGCTTTTTTTCAAAGAGCCAAATGGGAAGCCATTGAAGGGTTCAATAAGATCAATTTTGCTGCTATGTGAAGAACGGTACTAGAGGAGAACAGAGAGGAGGAAGCAAGACTAGGCAGGAAACTTCCATAATCCAGGGTAGGCCTGGACCTAGGTGGTAGCAGTTATGATGAAATAAGGTGAGATATTCTACATAAATTTTGGAGTCAGAGTTAACAAGACTTACTGTTAGATATGTTGTTGAGGTAAGGAAAAAGAAGGAATTAAGGATGATGCCTAGATTTCTTCTTTAAGTAACTGAATAAGTGGTGGTGACATACTGAGATGGAGAAGATAGGAACAGGAGCTGTTTGGGAGAAATAGCAAGAGTTCTTGACGTAATAAGTTTAAGGTATCTGCCAGGTATCCAAATGGAGATGTCAAGTAGATAGTCAAATATGCATGTTAGGAACTCAGAGTAGAGTCTTGAAATAAACTTGAGAGTTATCAGCATGTAGATGGTATTTGAAGCCATGATCTGGATGAGATAGCATGGAGAAGGAATACAGTGGCCCTCTGTATCCATGGGTTTCGCATCCACAGATTCAACCAACCACAGATTTTGATCCTCAACTGGTTGAATCTGCAGATGTGAAACCTGCTGATAAGGAGGACTGGCTGTATTCCTTGTCCTACGCCATTTTATATAAGGGACTTGAGCATCTGTGGATTTTGGTATGTGCGGGGCCTTCTGGAACCAATCCCTTGTGGATACTGAGGGTCAACTGTATAAAGAAAAAAGAGAAGAAAACCCAGGAGTGAGTCCTGAGGTACCACAATGTTAGGAGAAATCTGCAAAGGAGACTAAACAAGAGCATCCAGTGAGGTAGGGGGAAAGAATCATCAGTGTCGTGTCACAATATCCAAAGAAGAAAATGTTTTAACTTGGAGGGAAAGGTTAACTATGTCAAATGCTGCAGGGAGTTCAAGTAAGATAAGGATAGAGAAGTGTCTATTGGATTTGGCAAGATGGAGGTTGCTTGTTGCAATAATAGAAGTAGTTTCATTGGAGTGGAGGAGCCTGAAGCCGGACTAGAGTGGGTTGAAAAGTGAATAGGGAGGTGAGGAACTGCTGATAGTGTGTATACAGATAACTGTTGAAACAGTTGGCTCTGAAGAAGAGCAGAGAAATGAGGGGATAGCTAGAGAGGAATGTTGGGTCGAAGGAGGGCTTTCCTTTAATTATGGATAGTTTCTAGAGCTATTATAAGTAGTTGTTTTTATTATCATTATAAGCATTATGTCTTTCTTGGTCATCATTACAAAGTCTTCAGTGAAGTATACCTACAAGTAATTTTTGGGCAGATGAATTAATTCTGAAACACTTCTATCCTGAACAGCACAACTACTGAGATCTCAAAGCATCAATTATTATTCTATTCTGGTTTCATAAATAGGGAGATGGATAAGATAGGGTTAGTCAGGAAAGATGGAGGACTGAGCTGGATGGAAATGATGAGCACAGGAGGAAGGCAGGCAATAAAATGCTTGGATTTGGGTGGTGGTGGGGTTCCAGTGAAAATTTTGATGGCATGATGTTTTTACTGCCTCAGCAAAATTTTGCTCTTCAGAATCACAGCTGGGCTTAGTGATTGCTTTGGGCATAGCTTGTCTGGGACTGTAGTAAACATCTACTCTCAGGCCTTTAGCACAGTACCCGTTCGTTCATTGTACAATTTTGAGCAAGTTACTTAACCTCACTTTCCTTCTCTCTTAAGTTGCGTATTAGTAGGTACCTCATAGAATTGTTGTAAGGATTAAATAAAAGAATGTGTGTAAAGTGCTTAGCATATTGCCTATATTAGTTAGGGTAGACAAGCATTTGTTGAGCATCTACTATGTGACAAACCCCATAACAGGGATGTAGAGATGAGTAAGGTGTTTCTAATCCTATAAGGTCTTACGAACCAATGTAGAGTCAGAGAAAGACTTCTAAACAGATAATTAAGAATACTCCACCTCATTTCAGCCACCCACTTATATGGCCACATGCCATATATTTTCTTCATTTAGAACTGTTTCACATATAAAACCTTTAACTTTAAAATTCCACGCTAATCAAAAACTCCTGTGTATTCACCTCTAACTCCCTTACTCCCATTAAACTGCTTTGTGATCTCATGTCTTTGTGACCTCATGTCTCTAGACCTATCCCTATTCTCCAATCTTCCTGACATACCCTCCTTTACCACTTCCACTTCACCCCCTTTTCTGCCCACACTTTCACTAGCTTCCTCAGTTCCCTCCTACTTATTACCTTCAACAACATCTTCTCTGCCAACCTCTAATCCTGGATTAACTTCATCATATGTTTTATTTCCGTCTACTTTCTTTGGGTTTATTTTGTTGTTCCTTTTCTAGCTCCTCAAAATGGATGTCTAGTTTTTCATTTTCAGCCTTTACTTCTTTTGAAATATAAGCATTTCAGGCTATAGCTTTCCCTCTAAGTATTGCTTTGGTTGCATCCCACAGGCTTTGATAGGTAGTATTTTTATTTTAGTTGAGTTCAAAATATTTTACAATTTTCACTATGATTTTTCTTTGACCCATGGTTTATTTAAAAGTATGTTTTAAAATTTTCAAATGTATGTGTTTTTTTTAGTTATCACTTTGTTGTTGATTTCTGGCTTAATTGCACTGTGATCATTGGAAGTCATTTGTATTATTTTAATCCTTTGCTTTATGACCCAGTATATGATCAATTTTGGTGAGTCTTCTATGTGGGCTTGAAAAAAATGTGTGTTCTGCAATTGTTGGGTTCAGTGTTCTTTGCACTATTAGATCAATTTTGTTAATTGTGTTATTAAAATCTTCTAGATACTTATTGATTATGTTTGTTCTATTTGTTCTATACTGACAGAGGTATGTTAAAAGCTCTTGTTATGACTGTGGACTTGTCCATTTCTCCTTGTAGTTTTGTTGATTTCTGCTTTGTTTATTTTAAGGGTATTATTAGGTTCATGCAAATTTAACATTTTTATATCTTCTCCTTAGATTGTATTTTTATAAAAACAACCCGCTATATCTTTAGTAGTGCTTTCTTGCCTTGAAGTCTATTTTGTCTGATACTAATATAGCAGTACCAGCTTTCTTTTGGTTAGTATTTGTGTGAAATGTCTTTTTCCATCCTTTTACTGTCAATCTTTCTGTATCTTTATGTTTTAATGTAACTATTATAAACAGCATATGGTTGGATTTTTTAAATTTAGTCTATCTTTTAACACAAGCATTTAGTCTATTTGTATTTAAATAAAACTACTTATATATTTGGATTCAAATCTATCTCATTTGAACTTCCTATTTGTCTTATGCATGGTGCCTTGTTTTGTTGTGTGCTTAGTGATTTTTAATTAAGATTTCCTCATATCTTTAGAAAATTATTTGTGGGAATATTTTGAGGTTTAGGATGAGGGTGGGTTCCTGCAGAGAGGATTTGCATTCTGCCAGGTGCCTGGTGGCACTACCAGTCTGGGTCTACTTTAAACTAAATTCAGAGCTTGAGGCTTTTTGGAGTCCCTGGGTAATGTGAATTTAGGCTGCGAATCTTTATTAGATGAGATTGTGTTTACAGCCTCTCAGGGCAGGTGCCTGAGAGGCTGTAAACACAATGTTTACAGCCTAATGTAATGCCAAGGCTGCTTTCCTCAAAGTCCCCTTTTGTGTGTGTGTGTGTGTGTGTGTGTGTGTGTGTGTGTGTGTGTGTGGAGGCTTATTTCTGGTTCACTGGAACACTGATGGTTCAACCCCTTGTCATTCCAGTTTTATCTGGGGAGGAACCTTATTACACTCCCCACCTTGGGTAGGCTTTTGGTTTGTGTTTTTAATATCACTTATGGCTTGTTCCTTGAAGTTTATATTAAGTTCAGCAAATGTTCTCAAAGAAGTAACTTCATCAGTCTGTCTTTGCTTAGATCTGGGCTTATAATTCCTTACTACCTTTCCAGCTTTGTGATACCTTTAAGAAGATGTTTGTGGGACTTCCCTGGCAGTCCAGTGGTGAAGACTCCACACTTCCACTGCAGGGGGCACGGGTTCGATGCCTGGTTGGGGAACTAAGATCCCACATGCCGTGTGGCATGGCCAAAAACAATTAAATAAATAAATAAATAAATAAATTTATGCTTTAAAAAAAAAGAGAAGATGTTTGCTGCATTTTATCCAGCATTTTTAGTTGTTTTCCGTGGGAGAGTCAGTTTGCATTCCTAGCCCACCATATTACCAGAGCCCCACCATATGTTTCTCCACCCCTGCTCTGAGGCTGCAAAACTGCTAGAGAAAATCACAAAATTGGGCTGATTGGCTCCATAACAAATCTATGATTTCCAGTCTCAGTTGGGCCTTCTTTCTATTGTTTTACAACACTTTTATTCATCTCTATTCAGTTACATTGCTCATTTCCCACAACAGCTGTTTCAACCCATTACTACACTCCTCCAATCCTCCCACCCTATGCCCTTTATCCTTTACTTACTCCATAAGGTCAAGACTTCCTACTTCACTCCAAAAAAAAAAAAAATTTCAGATGGGAATTCCCTCAACTCTCCTTCATTCCATTTCTAAGCATTCTCTCTATTCTCCCATCACTTCCCACTTCCTTCCTCTCTCTTGGAAGAAGTGGTGTTCTTTCCTTCCTCCTTTCCAGGTCCTATGGTCTAAATAGTGCTATTCAAAGTAGATAGTGGACCCAAAGACGGTGATAGACCTCTTCCGATCCTCAAACTGTTTGATATTGATTTACAACAACATAAGCACTGAAATTGAGAGTAAGAATTCAGAAACTTTTTAAGCAATTTGATAAAGTAATTGTATATTCATTGGATCTAATAATGAAAAATTGGGGCTTATAACTTGACTGTCTGTGTTTTTCACTGCATTTTTCTAGTAATTCATTTTTATTATATTTTACAAAAGTACCAGTCTGCGACAGATTGGAAATTTTAAAAGCTGATCCTTCACCACAGATAGTTTGAAAAGTACTGGGCTAGAACCCATCTCCCCGGACTTGTCTGAGACTCAACTCCATGCATTAGCTTTCTCCTCTCTCAGAGCTCCACTATCACTCTCACTGGCGTTCTCCCACATTAAACAATCTTTCTTTGAACTTTGCCCACTGTGGTGCCATCTTATTTTTCACTTTCCGTTTACTGCCAGCCTTCTTGACAGAATAAGCCTCATATACTGTTTCCTTCTTCCTTCTCTCCTCTTAAGCCCTCAAACCACAGTGGTCTGGCTTATGCCCCCGCTACTGCTCCAACAAAAGCCCACTGGTGACGTCCAAGTTGTCTAATTCATAGTGGCCCTTGCAGTTCTTGTCCTATCTGACCTCTACTCTTTGTTTGTGACTCATGACCATCCTTTCCTTCCAGGACCTTTCTTCTCCTATATCTTCCATGACAGATTACTGCTTCCCTCAGTCTCTTTTGGGGTCTTTCTGTTACTCCAGATACCTGCACCTCAGACCCCTATCCCCAGCCCTTTCTTTTGCTCTACATTTATTGCCATCAGGCTATTCAACCCCTGTGTTCTGATGACTCCCAAATCTCTAACTTCAACCCTGACTTCTCTAACCAAGCTGCAGGCTGATATTTCAATTGGCTTATTAGATCGTTTCACCTGGTGTCCCAAAGACACCTGAAATTCAACATATCTGAAACAGGACTCATTATATACAACCCTGGCCCTCTTGGGTAGTCCCTATTTTGGTTAATGTCATCTCCATCAACCCGATTACCCAGGCCTGGAAGTCATCTGTAACTCCCACTTATCTCTCACCTCTTACACTTAGTCCACCAATATTACCTCCAATCTATTTCTACTTCTATAGCCTTATGTCATCAACTCTCACCAAGAGCCACCTGATTACCCTCTCTGTACCCAGTCTCACCCTCCTCTAGTCCATCCTTGGCAGCTCTATCAGAAGGAGCATTCAAAAAAATGCTGTTCTGCCTTTGTCACAACCCTACTTGAACCTTTGGTTAGTGTCTCATTGCCTTTAAGAAGAATCCCAAACTCTTTGACTTTGCATATAGGGACATTTTCAATCACACCCCAGACTAGCTCCCTAGCCTTGTCTTTCACCATTATTCCCCACAGACTTTTTACATCAGTCAGATTATTGATAGTTCCCTCAAGATACTATGTTCTTTCACTTCCCTATTTTTATTTTAGGGAATTCTGTTCCCTTCTTTGTCCATGCTCTCAGTTCTTTCTGGAATTTCCGTCCTTTTTTAGGCCACTCTGATATTGTAGCTCTATTCTCTTCCTCCACCTAGTTTCTACTTCTTGAGGGCAAGGACAGTGCCATCTCTCTATATCCCTGGCCCCATGAGTAGCATATAATGTTTCTTGAGTGAATGCAAGGAGGAAAAAAGAAAGAAAAGAAGATACCCTCCATAAAGGGCATACTTTTTAAGAAAGAAATTCCTAGCCTCTTGCATAGTGGGATCTGAAACTTACCAGCAACAGATTATCAAAGAACACATTGTGGCTTCATTTCCTTACATTTCAAAAACAAAGACTATAGCTTTTTCTTCTTACATGCGCCATATAATAACATAGTACAGTAATAGGAGCATTGTGTGTGTTTAATAAATATGCACAGAATTGAAATCAACTGCAAAAATGTAGATCCATGGTTACTACTGACTTACAAATAACATGCCTAAAATAAAAAAACAACCAATAAGAATTGTAATAAAGTTTGTGGTAGGATTATTTATTGAGATATTAAGTTTTTATAATTTGTTTTTGCCTCTGCAGGTATTTTTCCTTCCCCCAAATCAAAACATAGCCAAGTCTTTCTGTACCCTTGTCTTGGGAGATTTTGTTTTGCAAGGTCAAAAGCAGAAGCTCTCAGGCACTCAGATGATCACCTGGTCTAGAGCTTTTGATTTCAAAGGCCTAGGTTCATTGAGGGAAATTATGCTGGTTTGTTCCAGAGGGTTAAGAAGTGAGCACTTTTGAGTAGAGGTGGCAGAAGCTGTCTGACCTAGAAGTTCTAGAAGTCCAACACTAGAGAGGAGACGGGAGTAATGGCAGATTCCTTGAGCAGCAAGGACTACCATTGCTCCCCTCTAGCGCCCCAAAGAAGGGGGCAAGGTCTCAAAGGAAAATGGCTTCATGGTACACTTCAGGGAGGCTGGATACTAGGCCACAAGGCTGCCAACCTCAGGAAAGACACCCTTCCCCCCACCAATGTCCAAGGGTGGCGCAGAGGCAGCTGATACCTACCTACAAGGGGCCTTGTGCATTTGCATAATAAACATATCAGTATGGACAACAGGCAGAGGGCCGGTCCTGAAATTTCTGGTCTGTGTATGATTTGCTAAGGCTTTCAGCAGCCTTGGCAGAGAGGAAGGGCCTCTCAAAACCATGAGTGAGATTGCATTTTTAGCCAGCTGAAAAAGTGGAAGGCTCAGAGCAGATTTCATTTGTTGTCAGGATATAAAGAAATGTAACACTTTTGCACCCTGGTGGTGTGGAACAAATTTCACTTCTTCAATTCCAATCTGGTGTTCTTGGTAACTTACTTGTCCACTTTGTATCTTAAATTTATACTTTTATAAAGCAAAGATAATACCTCCCCTCCTCTACCTTACAAAGTTTTTATGAGACCACAGTGAAATCAGGTAAGGAAAATTGCTTTGAAAAGGCATTAAACAAATGTATATATTTCAGTAAAATGCAGAATTAGTGTAAAAACAAAACATATTTTATAGCTTTTGGTTGTACATTGAACCTAAAGGATATATTATGATAAAACTGATAGCACAAAGATATTTATTATTTTAATCTGAGTTGCCTATATTGAGATATGGTTTTAATATTTTCTCTACAAATGCACTGTTTTCCTCAGCTTTTCTTTAATTGCTTTGTGTTTAATCATTTTCAAGTGAAAGAAGTCCAGACATGTACTGTTTTCCTCTTGAACTATATCTTCAATAATTTGATCTTTACTGAGTCAGTGTTATTCCTAGGGTGTAATGAACCATGGCAACTGCTCCATAACATATATCCACCGTATATATATGCCTCGTGTTCTGAAGCACACAGGCAGATCTTGAGACATTTCTACCTACCTCATTGCCAGCTCCCCAGGAAAACCCAATATCTGAGAGTGTCTGGGTTGCCAGAATCTTCAGAAGGGAAGGGTGGCCATATGTAATATAAGAGGCACCATTACACACTCATGGTTAAGGACGCTGATTCTGGAGGCACCCTGCCTAGCTTTGAATCCACTCCACCGCATAACAGCTACATGACATTGGGCAAGTCATTTTAATCTCAGTGAGCCTTGCTTTCCTCCTCTGTAAAATGGAGTTAATAATAGTACCTTCTTCATGGGGTTATTGGAAAGATTAACACATGTAATAATATACATAAAGCCATCAGCACAGTGCCTGACACATAATGCATACTCAATAAATGGATGGAAGCTGTTATAAATGTTAGTGGGTCAGGGCCAATAAACCGCCTTGAGAGCAAAGAGATGGTTTTGCTAGACAGGTAAAGGACCACTGGGAAATACCACCTGGGATAAAGAGCTATATAAAGATGCATGCCTGGTCCTAATTTGGCCCTCACTAGAGGGCTGGAACTTTGTCCTGCTTATTGCTGTATCCTAGCATAGAACAGTGCTTGACATGTAGTAGTCACTCAATAAACATGAATTACATGACTGCAACTGGGACTTACCAATGGCGTAGGCCCCAGAGGTTAATAGTAGCCAGTTCACAGGGAACAGCTTAGCACAATGCCCTGAAAACAGTAAGCGCTCAAGATGGAATGAGTGTTGTAAGTACCTGAGATAGTTTTACACCTTCCCAGGTCATTGCCCACTTTACCTTGTTGGATAAATTACATCACCCAAAGTTCAGCTTTCCTTATGTTCTCTCTGTTTCATCAGCTCCACAGCCCTACCCTAACTTTAGATTCCTTACTTCGTTCATTTGACAAATACCCCTTGAGCACTTACTACGTGCCAGGCATTGTGCTAAAAGCCAGGGACCTCCTGGAGCTTATTATTTAGTAGGAGACTGGCAGTATACAGGTCAACAAACAGGCAAGGTGGTTTGAAATAGTGATAAGTGCTAAGAGAAAAAAAATACAGGTAACATTATAGGGGGTCACTTCAGATTGGGTGGTCAGAGAAAGCTTCTCTAAGGATGTGAAACCTTAGCTGGAGGTTGAAGTTCAGTATTTGTGGAAATAGAAGCAGCTTGTTCCCTGGGAAGTGCCCAGTTTCTTCTGAAAAGCTGTGAAGAAATTCTCAGAAAATGGGAGGAAAGCAGAGACTGGAGACTTCAAGAGAGGAAAATGAGCGAGGATTGGCAAATTGCCATCTTACTCAAACTCATCTCATCCTTTTTGAATTATTTTTAGAGGTGAATTGTTTCATTGACTGTCAAGGTTAGAAGGTCACATAGAGATCATCTAGATCAGTACTGTCCTGTATGTGGTTATATGTCCCCCGGTGGTACATGAGATGATTTGGGGTGATCACAGATGAATATTATTTATTTTGATGTGCATTAAAAAGTACATCTAAACATCCCGTCCATGATTTCATGATTATTATTGCTTAAGATTTTGAGGTTAAAGTAGGTAGAGCCATGGCAGTTCACTTTCCAGAGATGAACTTGGCTGGCCAAGAACGGATCCTGGGTAGGCTTATGGGGATGAGGCTAAGGTGGGGAAGGCTGCCGCCTGCACCCTCAGGGAACGAGAGAGAGCACAGCATGCCTGAACACCCTGCCTGTAATTTATGTTGTCTTTGGATATGGCAAAAATTGTGCGGGTCATACACAGGTGGAAATACTGATTTGGCTCCTACCTTTGAATCCTTTCTGCAAAGAAATTATTTAGACCCTAAACATCTCAAGAGAATGTCAGGGCCCCTTGGTAGTCAAGAGAACACCTTCGCAGTTAGTCAGAACTGGATTTGAATCTCAGCTCTGCCATGTGATTACTATATGACCTTGGGCAAGTAGTCCAAACTTCACTATGCCTTAGTCTCCTCATATGCAGAGATGGGGATTCTAGGACCTACTTCTTAGGGTTTGTTGAAAGGATTAAAGGATTAAATGAGATGATATATGGGAAGGACTTTTCCCAGTGCCTGGCACATAGTAAGTACTCAAAATACGTGATCGTTATAATTATCCAAGTTTTCTGGGGCAGTCCTGATTTCAGATATTCCGTTCCATTTCCAGACTACGTGTTCCCATTTGAAATTCCAAAATGTGATCACCGTGCATTTCTCGTCAGCATATGAAGGAGGCTTTGTTTTTTCAGGCATCAAGACATAAAACTGCCTCCACTCCCTCCACTTGATTTGAAACCCTCAGTTCTAGTCGGAGACATCTAATTAAGATCCAAAGCAGACTCGTGCCCTTGAAAAATTGTCGGGGTGCCGGTGGGGGCGGGGGAAGAGGCATGATCTTGAACCCAGAAGTAGTCAGTCAGTAAAGTTTTTAGCTTTCCACAGAAGTACACACAGTGACTGGACAAACTAGAAGCCAGGGTAGCGGAGTCTTTTCACCAGGAGTGACCCTTCATTTCCAGTTCTGTTGGAAGGTTTTGCTCCAACACCAAGGGGAAGTTCAGATTGTAGATGGCCTGACCTTGCTCACGATCAGTCATTTTTCTAAATTATCCAAACTTCATTATAATTATACATGTGTAATTCCCTGTAATAAAACTGCATTGTAATTACACAGCTGTCAGCATCAGTATTCAACCTGCAGGCTACAGCTGCCCTCTGACATTCATTATAATCAGGTTTGACCTGTTTACAAATAGCAGAGTGAGGAAACCCACCAAATGGGTTTTGCTCTGGAATCTATATGCCCATTAGGGTCAGCCAAAACTCATAGAAAGTTGTCTTTTAATATTTGAATCAATATGCCTGTACCCAAACCATACCTTCCTTCTTCTTCAACTCTTGAGTCCTGTGTACCATTGTGAAAACCCAATTAGACCCATCAATTCCTCTGCAGCTTCCAGAGACAGGGAAGAAGAGTCAGCCAAACAGCTGCCTGGGGTGCCAGCTTGAAAGGGGTGTTAGAAAATCTCTGGGATAAATCATAAATATGGTGCTGATTACTTTGGGTTTCTGCCAGTGTTTTCCAAAGTAATTGGTGAGATGGAAATTGGCTACCTCTCTTGCTAAAAGAGGTTGGGGCCCTTGAGTAAAAAAAAAAAAAAAAAAGCAAAAGCAAAAAAAGCCAGCAGTCCTCACTGGTGCCAACCATACCATTTTTGCCATGAGCACGTGCAAGTTAGAGGGTGTGCCGCCAACTGTGAGATTAGCAAGCTGTTTATCAGGAATGAGGGGTTTATTTTCTTATCTGAGTTCTAAATCCTCTAATACACCTCCCTGAAAGTTACCTGGTTGGAAAATTGCAAAAGGAAACTAAAGACAATACAAGAACTAAAGGAAAACAGGAAACAGTTTGTTATCAAGAAAACCAAAAGAAACACAAAAAACAAAAGGGTGGGATTCTAAAACCTTACACTAAATGTAATTTTATAACTATATCCATGTAAATTACCTCCATTGTATTCAGTTTTGAGTGACAAAAGAAAGAAATGAGTAGGTTAAAATGCTAATTTAGGACTTTTATTGTTGTTGAAGTCAGTGAAATATAGTGGTTAAGCTCATAGGCTCAGGTGTCAGACTGCCTTAAGTTTAAATCCTGGCTTCCCTACTAACTGTATGACCTTGGCTAAGTTACTTAACCTCTTTGGGCCTCACATATTGCACGGGGATGGTGATGATGATGATGCCAACCTCTTAGGATTATAGGAGATAATCCATGTGAAGTGGTTCATCCCTGATGCATGGTAAGTGCTCAATAAATGGCAGCTGTTATTGTGACAAGTATATGTGGTAAATTCTCTATTTTGAACGTAATGAAAAAGGTATACAATTTTATTAAGAGGATCGCAGTCTCTCCCTACTCTCATTAAATAAATGTTGAGCACACATTTTAAAAATATTGAAGAGGCACCAGTACATAAGCCTGCCTGGGGCATTCACATGTCCCATCCAGTCTTGCTGAGGAGGGCAGTTGCGTCACCATCAGAAGAACACTAGACTTAGACTTGGAAAATCTGGCTTCAAGTTCCATCTCTGCCACTTAATAGCTACGATGTGACCATGAACAAATCATGTAACCTCTCTGAGTTACAATTTCCTCATATGAAAATGAGGATACTGATATAATAGATTGGTGGTGAGGATCAGAAGAAAGATTGTATGTAAAAGCACCTGGCACCTATTAAGACTCAGCAAATATTTATTGACTCTGAATCACAGAGAGAAAAGAATTCTATGGAAATTTTAATACATATCTGTCATCGAGGATGATGGCTCAAGTTACTGAGCAGCTCTGGTATTGCCTCAAATTAGCTTCTGCCATTTCTGGTGAAAAGGTCAGTATTGCTCTCAAATCCGCAAACCTCCAGGACCTAATTGTGTATGCCTGCTAAGATTTTTTTAAAGCAGTGTGATAGAGTGTGCCTTAGTTGGCAGTGAAGTCCTTTCTAAATATACACAGCACTAAAAATGTGTTGAAATATTCCAAAGATGCTACTATTAATGCCAACTTCAAGAATGATGAGCAAGCTGATGGTGGCAACTATAGTAACATCTTTTAGTTTTTTGTTTTGTTTTGTTTTGTTTTAAATCACTGGCAAGATTATAGTCCAATTTCTTCTTTATTGACTACTGAACAATATTGCTTGTTGGACACTCCTGGAATCTGTTTAGCTATGGCATAACCTGGTTTAGTGTACATAAAATTAGATTAAATGCAGAAACAGGAGAAGTGAACATAATCACAATGACTCCAGGATATTCATAGACCTTATAAAAATATTTGACAGCATTAGCTGACTTCAACTCTGATAGTTACTGAGCAAATTTGGTTGTTTCTGGAAGCTCCTACTCAAAGACAATAAGGTCAGATAGATGGCATGGTAATATGTAAAGAGCCTTTACAAATCAATAATAAAAAGACAAGTAGAAAAGTGGACATAGGCTGTGAGCAGATTATTCAAAAGGTCAAATGACCATACAGATGGTCACATGAAAAAGTGTCCAATCTTACTAATATTCAAAGAAATGGCAAACTACAATAAGATACTATTTTTACTAATATATTGCTAAAGATATTTTCTAATATGCTATCAGAAGAGCTTAGGAAAACAGACACTGCTATACATGGCTGATACAAACTTTCTATCAGGCAATGTGCATATTAGTACCTGGCGTATAGCATGCTCTCAATAAACATTTCTTCAATGAATGAATGATTTTGTTGCTAGCACTGGAATATGTTTTTTAGACATTCAGGAAATGCTTAAGTACAAAAATTATCCAAAGCTTGGAGACAGAATTCATGGATGACTATTTGTGTGAAAAATATAGAAAACACATGCATTTGCTTATAACAGTTTGATGATGTGCCTTGGTACAATGTTCTGAATTCATAAAAACTACCGCTAAATCTGTAAAATATACCAGTCTTACCATCATTAGCTCCCAACCTTGTGGGAGTTTATCACATTGCTATTGTTAGCTTGATTTTATACCATCTCCCCTCTTTCCTGAAAATGCTGTATGGCATATAATTTTTTAAAATTAAAGTGCCTCATATTTAATTTTGTTTTGAGACATTTTCTAAAGGCTCATGGTGATCCTCAGGATAATTGTAGACACCCTAGAGGGTGGCAAATCTAGAGCTGGGAATCACTGCTTTGCAGCCATCCATATGATACTTTTCAATAGCTGTTCACTAGTTCTGTAATGTACTCTTCTCGCAATGTGAACAAATCTTTTCTGTCAATGAGGAAAGCATAGTTTTGTTAATGATAGGTAAGCACCTTATTATCTGTATTTGGCAGGCTTCGACATATTGCTGTCTTTTGGAGAAAAACAGCTGTTTCCAGATGTCATTAAGTCAGGCATTACCACTGACAAAGCTTTCTCACAAAGTATCTTACAACAGTTCTGTGTGCTGTCAGAGCTGCTTGTACCAAAAATTCTGTGGGAGTTAGGGCCTTGTACTTTCTAATTGCTAACTGCTTTGATTACAACCTCCTGCTCAGATATTACAATGAGTGACATTTCCATGATTCCATCTGTACACATCTTCTTCTCTTATAACCACATTGCTTCAGTGCTATGACACTTCGGAACTTTGTGAATACTTGCCCAGAATTCTGACACCTCCATCAGCAGCACGTAGACAGATTGGGGCTGTTGAAAATTGACACAATGTATTCTGCTTATTCTGGAAATATTAATTTTAATTTCTCCTTTATGGATTTATTTATGTAAATGTAATTATTTTGAATACGTGGCTATCACTTTTTGTCATTTCTCAATTATTTGGGCTAGGTTCTTATCCGAAAGAGTAATTATTATGGTAACTTCTCAATACAAAAGGTTAATTATTATAGTTATTTCAGTGTTTTATCCACCAGATCAACAGTAACTTTTGTATCTAGTAAGCGTCCCAAGGTCTTTTTTGAACTTACTGATTTGCCACTCCGGTCTTCTTTTTCATTTAGTCTCTCAATATTAGAACACGCCAGGAAAAAAAAAATTCAAAAGCTGGTAATATTTTGAGTGACTTGTTTTTTCCTTCTGACTTATCTAAAGAAATTCCTTTCTGTCCAAATGCTTAGCTTTCCATTCTGTCCCTACAACTGAGAATTCAACAAAACACTCATCATCTATGCAAACTATGAATTTTCCTTAAACTGCACATTTACATGCTACATTGTTAAATATAGGCTTTGAGAAAAAAGCACCCTGCAATTGGATACTCATGCTGCTATCCTGAGAGCAACGATGGAAGATTTTTTAAAGTAAACCACTGACACATCCATCCTATAGATGACTGAGTAGCCATTAAAAAGAATGAGGTAGATCTTTATGTACTCAAATGGAAAGATGTCAAAGGCATACTGTCTGTCAGTATGTCATACAGGGTGAAGTAAGTCAGAAAGAGAAGAACAAATACCGTATGCTAACGCACATGTATGGAATCTAAAAAACGGTACTTATGAACCTATGGCAGGGCATGAATAAAGACACAGTCTTAGAGAACGGACTTGAGGACACAGGGGGGATGGGGAAGCTGGGATGAAGTGAGAGAGTAGCATTGATATATATATACACTACCAAATGTAAAATAGATAGCTAGTGGGAAGCAGCCGCATAGCACTGGGAGATCAGCTCGATGCTCTGTGATGACCTAGAGGGGTGGGATAGGGAGGATGGGAGGGAGGCGCAAGAGGGAGGGGCTATGGGGATATATGTATACTTACAGCTGATTCACTTTGTTATACAGCAGAAACCAACACAACATTGTAAAGCAATTATACTCCAATAAAGATGTTTAAAAAAAAAAAAGGCATACTGATGAGTAAAATTAGAAAGTCATAGAATAATATACATAGTAAGGTATCATTTATGTAGAAATATATACATGTGCATGTATGTGTTCTTATGTATATATTCATATGTATGTATATACATAGAAGAAGGTCTGGACGGATATACACCAAATTGTTGGTATTGTTATCTGTGAGAGGGGAAGTGAAACGGGTGGGGGAATGGGTATGAAAACAGATTTTTACTTTTCACTATATACTTTTGAAAGTTTGAATTTTTTTACAAGTATATGTTACTTTTGTAATTTTAGAAACAATTTTTTTAAACCTAAAGCCCCCTATAGAATTTGCTTTTGCCATCCCCGGCCTGAACTATTAAATGAGCATGAGAAGTTCAGTGATAGGATCTCACTGGCCTTAAAATAGGAATATATAAGTAAAGCAGTGTAGTAGTTGCAATTTGCTCAACAATTATTTTGTGCTAGGTATTTCACAGGAATTATCTAATTTGTTCCTTCCAATAGCCCTGTAATGTAAGTTCTGTTTCCTATTCGGAATGAGAAAACCAAGGCTCAGAGAGATGAAGTAATTTGTCAGAGGCCACATAGCTGGCAAAACAGTTGAGGAAGGATTTTAACTTGGATTTATCTGGCTCTTTAAACCTATGTTTTTGTTTCTGAACACCTCAGCCTAATTGCAAGTATGTAAATAGAATTCACTATAGTTTCAGGAACTGTTCTAAGTAATTTTATACACAATAACTCATTTATTCCTCACAACAAGCATATAAGGTAGGTATTATTATTATCATCATCATTATTGTTTTTATGATCCCCATTTTTCAAATGAGGAAACTGAGACACATACAGATCACATAACTTGCCAAATGTGTAAGTGGCAGAGCAAGGATTTGAACCCAGGAGGTCTTGTCATACATGCCACTACTTTTCTAGGTATCATGCATAATAGAGTCCTCCATGCTCTCCCCCCATTCCCATGCTCCCATCAAGGAGATTAAGGAAAAGATGAGATGTACTGGCAGAACCCAAATTTCACCAAACTAAATAAAGTCATAGCTCAAAGAAAGCCTGCTATCTTATGTTTTACAAATTAATTATTAAGTATCTGTACAATTCTCAGTAGGCTGTATTTTAAAGCACTTTCCTCTGAAACGAAACATTCCCAATTTGAAACCCAGAATAAGGTATAGGTCTGCCTTGTAAGGCCTTCTCCCCCTGTTTGGAGAATATGAAACAGAAGAATTATACCAAACTAGAAGAGAGAAAATACAACTGGGCCTGAGAGTTTCATCATTGGTGATGGTCTTCCAGTTTCAAATAAATTTCACCTTTTCCCTCAACCTGATAAAGGGTATCTATAAAAACCCCACAGCTAACATCATACTTAATAGTGAAATACTGAAAGCTTTCCTCCTAAAATCAGGAACAGGTCAAAGATGTCTGCTCTCACCACTTCTATTCAACATTGTTCTAGAAGTTCTTGCCAGGGCAATTAGGCCAGAAAAAGAAATAAAAGGCATCCAGGTTGGAAAGGAAGAAGTAAAACTTTATTTGCAGATGGCTTGATCTTGTATGTAGAAAACCCTAAAGAATTTACAAAATAAATATTAGAGCTAATAAAGGAGTTCAGCAAAGTTGCCCGACCAATATACAAAAATCAGTTGTGTTTCAATACACTAGCAATGAACAATCTAAAAATGAAATTAACAAAACAATTCCATTGATTCCACTAACATCAAAAAGAATAGTTAGGAACAAATTTAATCCAAGGAAGTACATGACTTGTACACTGAAAAGCACAAAACGTTATTGAAAGAAATCAAAGAAGACACAAGTAAATGGAAAGAAATCCCATATTCATGACTCAGAAGACAATACTGTTAAGATATCAGTGCTACCCTAACTGATCTATAGATTCAACATAATCCCTATCAAAATCCCAGCTGGCTTCTTTGCAAAAATTGACATCATGATCCTAAAATTCATATGGAAATGCAAGGGACCCAGAATAGTCAAAACAATCTGGAAAAAGAACACAGTTGGAGGACACACACTTCTCAATTTCAAAACTTACTACAAAGCTACAGTGATCAGTGTGGTATTGACATAAGTGTAGACATATACATCAATGGAATAGAATTCAGAATCTAGAAATAAACCCTTACATTTATGTTTGACTTATTTTCACTAAATGTGCCAAGACAATTCAATGAAGAAGGAAGAGTATTTTCAACAAATGGTGCTCAAACAATTGGCTATGCACATACAAAAGAATGAGTTTGGACCCCTAACTCACGCTATATACAAAATTAACTCAAAATAGATCAAAGACCCAAATGTAAGAGCTAATCTATAGAACTCTTAGGAAACACAGGTGTACATCTTCAAGATCTTGAATCACGCAATATTTCTTAAATACAACACCAAAAATACAAACAACCAAAGAAAAAAATTGGTAAGTGGACTACATCAAAATTACAAATTTTTGTGAATCAAAGGTAATGAAAATACAAACCACAGAATGGAGTAGGAGAAAATGTTTGCAAACTGTATGTCTGATAAGGGACTTGTATCCAGAATATCTAAACAACTCTGACAACTCAATAATAAAAAGACAAGTAACCCAATTAAAAATGGGCAGGGCAAAAGATCTGAATGCACATTTCTACAAAGAAGGTATACAAATGGCCAATAAGCACATAAAAAGATGGTCAACATAATTAGTCATTAGGGAAATGCAAATCAAAACCACAACAAGATACCACTTCCATTAGGATGGGTATAATCGAAAGAGAGATAATAATAACGTGTTCACAAGGAAGTGGAGAAATTGGAACACATGCACTGCTGGTAGAATGTAAAATGGTGCAGCTTCTGTGGAAAGTAGTCTGGCATTTCCTCAAAAAGTTAAACAGAGAATTACCACCTGACCCAGCAGATCCACTCTTACGTGTGTACCCAAGAGAAATAAAAACATGTCCACACGAAAACTTGTATGTGAATGTTCATAACAGCCTTATTCATAATAGCTAAAAAGTAGAAACAACCACAATGTCCATCAACCAATGAATGGATAAACAAAATGTGGCATATCCATATAATGGAATATTATTCAGCCATGAAAATGAATGAAGTACTGATACATGCTACAACATGGATGAACCTTGAAAACACATTGTGCTAAATGAGAGAAGCCAGTCACAAAGGACCACTTGTTGTATGAGTCTATTTTTAAGAAATGTCCAGAACAGGCAAATTCATAAAGGCAGAAAGTAGATTGGTGGTACCTTTGGGCTGCGGGGTGGTAGTGGAAGGGGTTGTGAGTTAATGGGGAGTGACTGTTAATGGGTATGGAGTTTCTTTTTGGAGTGATAATTATGTTCTGAAATTGACTGTGGTGATGGTTGCTCATCTCTGTGAATATACTAAAAACCAACTGTACACTTTAAATGAGGGAATTATAACTCAATAAAGCTACTATAAAAAAATTCACCTTGAGTTACTTGTGCAGCTGCCAAGTGTGATTAGAAGCAGTGGCACAATCAATAAACAGCTGCCCTAGACCTTCATATAGCTGTCACATAAATTAATCCACCCAACAAATATTTATCGAGTACTCCCTATATTAGGCAATAGGAATCCAACAGAGAAGACAATGAGAAGGGAACTGCCACTTACATTCTAGTAGAAATAATAACAAAATCTCAAAACAGTCATTAAACACCTACCACATGCCAGACAGTTTAAAAATTTGTATATGAATTAGCTCACTTAATCTTCCCATCAACCCTCTGACATAGGTGCTATTATTATTCTTACTTTGCAGGTAAGAAAACTGAAGCTCAAAGAAGTGAAGTAACTTGCCCAAGGTCACATAGTTAGCAAGAGATTGGAAGGAAATGAGAATCAGTTTTACCTGATTTTTGAGTCTGTATGCTTAACTACATTATAAATTTTGCATCCTTGTATTGAAATATTGACACCAATAGCTCAATGAATTTAGCATTTCTTCTTGAAGTATTATTTTTCAAAAGTCTTTATTTCTTTGACTATATAGTTGACCCTTGAACAACAGGGGTTTGAATTGCACAGGTCTACTTATATGCGGATTTTTTTTTTAACAGTAAATATTGCAGTGCTACACGATGTGCAGTTGAATTCGAGGATGTGGAGGGTCAACTGTAAGTATACATCTGTTACTATAGATCACATATATATATGAAGTATGAGGGCTTCCCCGGTGGCTCAGTGGTTAAGAATCCTCCTGCCAATGTAGTGGACACGTGTTCGATCCCTGGTCTGGGAGGATCCCACATGCCGCGGAGCAGCTGGGCCCGTGCAACACAACTACTGAGCCTGCGCTCTAGAGCTCACGTGCCACAACTACTGAGCCCGCGTGCTGCAACTACTGAAGCCCGTGCGCCTAGAGCCCGTGCTCCACAACAAGAGAAGCCACCGCAATGAGAAGCCCGTGCACCGCAACCAAGAGTAGCCCCTGCTCGCCACAACCAGAGAAAGCCCACGCGCAGCAACAAAGACCCAACGCAGGCAAAAAATAAAAATTAAAAAAAAAGAAAAAGAAATTTGACATTCTATTTATTTTTGAAAGATTTAAATGAAAATTTACTTAAAAATTTTCAGATATTTTATGGGAAACATCTAAGTTTTTGGTGGACCTCCAAAGTAACATAGGTGCATCTAACATATATATGTGTTACATATGTTATATATTAACATATATTAATATTATATATAATATATATTTATATATGTATGTATATATAATGTATATATTTGTATGTCATATATTTATAATATATATTTATATAATGTATATCAAGAGTTGCTATAAAATATGTTAGATGGTGAACTCAAAAGTGCTCTTCAGGGCTTCCCTGGTGGCGCAGTGGTTGAGAATCTGCCTGCCAGTGCAGGGGACACGGGTTCGAGCCCTGGTCTGGGAGGATCCCACATGCCGCGGAGCGACTGGGCCCGTGAGCCACAATTACTGAGCCTGCGCGTCTGGAGCCTGTGCTCCGCAACGGGGGAGGCCACGATAGTGGGAAGCCCGCGCACCGCGATGAAGAGTGGCCCCCGCTTGCCACAACTAGAGAAGGCCCTCGCACAGAAACGAAGACCTAACACAGCCATAAAATAAATAAATTAATTAAATTTTTAAAAAAAGACTTCCCTTTAAAAAAAAAAAGTGCTCTTCAAATATAAACTATTTTTTAAAACATCAACAATATTTTGAACTACAAATCATAACTTATGAAGTTGTTAGTATATATATATCAGGGAATAAAAAGTAACAACTTCATCAATTATTTTTTTACACTTTGTTTTGTTTCATGCTTTTATTTTGAGAATTATTTGTTTTTATTTTCTTTGATTAAAGCCATTTGAGAGACTGATTTCTTGATTTGAAAAGTAAGCACACTTACTAATGTTCATAATCAAGGCCAGTTTTTCCCAGCAAACAATTAGCTTTGGGAACAGTTGTATAAATCCAAAATACTTACATTATTTGGTAATCATTCTTTGCTTTAGACATTAAATAGTATTTGACCTTTAGACACGACATATATTTAATCCAGTCATTAAATAGAGTTGCATTTTTGAAGCATGGGATAAATTTTGTCTTCTCACTGAGCACAATTCTCCAGTTGGTGTGTCAAGGATAATGCTTGGATAACTATAGGAGGGAATTCCTCCATGATTAATGCATAGAGGAGAAAACATGGTTGCTTTCCCCCAGTGGGTGCCGGGCATTTTTCTACACACCCACTTTGTGTGGGAGGCAGAGTGGTTATCCCTGCCCTTCTTGGATTTCTTCTCAAAGAGAGGCCCTGACCTCTTCCCCCAAACTCACTTTCCAGTCCTTCACTCGGAGCAGAAGTGCTTACCAGACTCATTTGGATAACTTTAGCAAAACGTACTTGCCTGGCTACTTGTGTCCTCACTGGAGATTTGTTTCAATAGGAGAATTGTTTCTAGGGTAAATGCAAGTATGAGCGTTGGCAAAACTTTTGCCATTTTATAAGAAGAATATATTTAATGAAATTAAAAATAAGATTGGTGATTTTATGGGGGATGAGAGTACCCCACTTTGAGGTATTCACAGACATGTTGAAATCTGGTGTACTTAGAGTTGCCAGTTCTTTCTCTGTAATGCTTTTGAACTGGGCATAAACCTCAAATGGAGTGTTCTCAATTTATTGGCTCCAAGAACTTTTTTTTTGCACTTTTTAGGTTTGGAAGGGGCACATTGGGATGGCAGAGCAGTAGTGAATGAAAGCCATAATGCTGTTAAATTACATTCTAAGATCAAGACCGATAATCCTAGGATTATTATTGATAAGAATCAACACTTTCTGCTGCTTCCCTGGTGGCGCAGTGGTTAAGAATCCGCCTGCCAATGCAGGGGACATGGGTTCGAACCCTGGTCTGGGAAGATCCCACATGTCACAGAGCAACTAAGCCCGTGCGCCACAACTACTGAGCCTGCGAGCCACAACTACTGAAGCCCGCGCACCACAACTACTGAAGCCCGTGCGCCCAAGAGCCCATGCTCCGCACCAAGAGAAGCCACCACAATGAGAAGCCCATGCACCACAAGGAAGAGTAGCCCCTGCTCGCCGCAACTAAAGCCCGCACTCAGCAACCAAGACCCAACACAGCCAAAAATAAATTAAGTAATTGATTAAAAAGAAAAGGATCAACACTTTTTGAGTGTTTACCATGTGCCAGGCCCTGTACTGAATGCTTCATGTCCATTTTTTTCTCATTTGATCCTGAAAACCACCTGTGAGGCCTCATTTGACAGATGAGCAAACTGAGGCTGAGAGGTTGATTTGTTCAAGGTCATCTAGTTGGTCATTTGCAGAGCCCAGATTCAAACTCACTTTTGCTTGATTGCAAAGCCATTCTTCTTAAAGAGTAGGCTATTCTCACTCTATTTGCTTTGGGGATCTCACAGAATCCACTCTAATCTGTCCTCATAATAAACTCTTATTGGGCTTTGAAAGAGGCTGAAGAATTGGGAAGAAACTTTGCAGGCTGGAAACTAGTAAAAGTGGCCTGTGAACAGTGAGATAGACCAGGCTCACAGGACAGGGCTCTGGAAACTGGAAAGAAGACATGCCCAGTGAGGAACAACTCAGAGCTTCTCTGAGCACTGCTTCAGGCCCAAGGAGGAAGTCCCAACGGTGGGCATTGAAGTTCTGCTTGGCAAGGAGGAGCTGGGCCATTGTTTTAAGTAACACACGCTTCTGTAGTGCTCTGTGTGCCAGACACTGGTCTCCACTGCTGTAAGTACTTTACAGTCATGAACTGACTTAAGTCTTACAGTAGCTCCCTGGAAATTAGTACTATTATTATCCCCATAGGATAGGTGAATAAACTGAAGTTCAGTTTATAAGTTACACTGAGTAACTTGTCCAAAGTCACACAGCTGCTAAGTGCCAGAGCCAGTCTTTGAACCTAGGCAGTCTGGATCTAATGGCTATGTTATATTGCCTCTCAATAGAGACACTTGATTTTTCTGTCTCTCGTACTTGCCATCCTTTTTCAACCACTCCTGGGCAAGTCCGCTTTGCTGGCAAATTTCCCCTACCCCACTGGCTTTTCCTCCACCCATGACTTTCTGCAGTGTCCTCTTTCACGCTGCCTCCTCATTCTCGAACAGCATGCTCTTTTTGCCCGCCAAAGAATTTTTTCATAAATGGTCCCATCTCACCTTGGAAGTGAGGATGGAAAGTGTTGTTCCTGTTTTGTGAATCAGGGAACCAAAGCAAGCAACTTGCCTAACGTCTCACGCAACCATCTAGTGGCAAAGTGAACTAGAATCCAGGTTCTCTGACTCTTAATCCAGTGATCTTTTCTGTTGTACCATCAGATGGGTTTCACAAATCCATTCATTTATTCATCTATTCCTCTGCTTATTCACATTATAACAACGTAGTAAGTACCTAGTATATGATAAGGCACTAGGTGGGAGGATAGGTAGGTATAAAAATCCTTGCTCTTAAGGAGCTGACAACACAACTGAGATCATATCTCGCCATTAAAAGTTGAATAACAACACACAGGTACATATACTAAGTGCCAAGTGAGTGGTCTAGTCAGGTCATATGGGAATTTTGAGGCTGAGGATGCAGCATCCAAGATAGCTTTATCAGGAAGGTGAGTCTTGAACTTGGCATAGACGGGCACTTAGAGAAGAGGTTGGAACAGCACTTTCCAGGATGGGGGAATAGAGTGCACTAAGGCAGTGCTTCCCAACTTTTATCATGGCACACATAGTATTTGTAAGAAAAGCATAGTATTTGTAAAGTGAATGGAGGAAGCAGTTTCAGCCCAGAGGCAAGCAACCTAGGAGTTTCAACTATACTGTCTTTACCTCAGATACTTGTAATACCCTTGGGAAGGTCTGTACTAAGTTATGGGGGCATGCTGTGGTCATGGTGGGTGTAAAGACCGCTGACAAGGCCACAGGGCTAAAATGGAGGGAATTTCCAGAAGAACCATGGCAGATACCATTGGAGAGAAAGTTGTGGCCAAATCATGAAAGGTCTTTGAATTTTATTCTGTGGACCTATGAAATAGGTAGGCGAAGCCCACGTAGTGTTGTTTAAAAAAAAAAAGAACGAAATAACGCCATTTGCAGCAACATGAATGGACCTAGAGATTGCCATACTGAGTGAAATAAGTCAGAAAGAGAAAGACAAATATCATATGATATCACTTATATGTGGAATCTAAAAAATGGGTACAAATGAACTTATCTATAAAACAGAAATAGAGTCACAGATGTAGAAAACAAACTTATGGTTACCAGGGGATAAGGAGTGGAGGGATAAACTGGGGAGACTGAGATTGACAAATATACACTACTATATATAAAATAGATAACTAATAAGAACCTGCTGTATAGCACAGGGAACTCTTCTCAATACTCTGTAATGACCTATATGGGAAAAGAATCTAAAAAAGAGTGGAGATATATATATATATATATATATATATATATATATATATATATATATATATATATATATATATATATATATATATAACTGATTCACTTTGCTGTACAGCACAGACTAATGCAACATTGTAAATCAACTATACTCTAATAAAAGTTTTTTAAAATATAAAAATAAAAACCAGTGCTGACTTCCATGACAAAAAACCAAAAGATCCCACTGACATCAGTATGGAGGATAGACTCGAGGAAAGGCAAGTAGTTAGGAGGCTATTACAATTGTCCATGTGGGACATGTTGGAGGTAACAGAGACAGAGGAAGATGGGCAGAATTGAGTTATATTTTGGAGGTAAAAATGACAGGGCTTGATAATGGATTGCATATGGAAAGTAGGAGAAATGGAGGAGATAAGAATAATTTCCGGGTTTCAAACTTGAACAATTAAGTATGAATGGTGATGTTATTCTTTAAGATGGCAAGCCCAGGAGAACTAGAGGGATTTTTTGGAGGGGAGGGACAGATGAGTTGATGAGTTTCGAGTTGACATTTAGAGGCAAGGAAACCAATTAGGTGGCTATTGCAAAAGGCCAAGTGAGACAGAATGAGATCCCGGGTTAGGAGGACAGCAGTGGGAATGGAAAGAAAATGTTGGATTGAGAAACATAAAGGAAGAATTGATAGGATTTTGACATGGACTAAATCTAGAGTTGAAAGGTAGGGGAAGGCTTGAAGCCTTAGATTTCTTCTTTTGTCTCTCCTTGGTGACGCTTCTATTTCTCATGGCTTAAAATACTGTCTATATGCTGATGACTCCCAGATGTGTATCTCCAGCTTGGACCCTCCATACTTTACTTTTATATCCAACTGCCTGCTTGACATATCACCTTGGATGCCTAATAGGCATCTTAAACTTAACACATCCAAAACTGAACTCTTAATTCCCCCTGCTTCCACCCTTACTCTAGACTTCCCCCCAGACCTGCTCCACTCATCAAACCTGCTTCTTACTGTCTTCCCCATCTCACTAAACGGTAACTTCATTCTTCCAGTCACTCAGGCAGAAGACCTTGGAATCATTCTTGATTCTTCTCTTTCTGTCACATCCTACATTTATTGTATCATCAAATCTTGTTGGTCCATCTCCAAAATATACCTAGAATCCGACTACTTTTCATCATCTGGTTTAAGTCACAATGATCTGCCTCCTGGATTATATTGCCCTAGCCTTGCAACTCTTCTCCTTGCTCCTGGCCTTGCCGCCCTCACCCAAGTCTATCATTCCCTTATTGATTTAAAGGTCAGACTAATCTTATTAACATGAAAGTCAGATCGTGTCACTCCTCTGCTCAAAACTCCAGTGACTTCCCATCTCATACATAGTAATAGTAAAACTCCTTACAATGGCCCACAGTGCTGTATACCACCCAAATATCAATATAACTCACTCACTCACCTCCTGCAGGTGTTAGATCCAATGTCCCCTACTTGGTGAGATCTTCTTTGACAGCCATGTTTAAAGTTGTAAGTTCCTCCTCCCCATTCTCTACCTGCCTTCCCGGTTTTCTTTTTCTTTATACTTTGAACACTACTTGACATTATATATTTATCTATTTTAAAAAATTGTCCACCTCCTTCTGCTAGAATAAGGGCCAGCAAATATTTTCTCTAAAGGGCCAGATAGTAAACATTTTAGGCTTTGTGGGCCAGGGAGTTTCCAACACAACTGCCCAACTCTGTTGTTACACAAAAACAGTCATAGATGATACATAAAGGAGTGTGCGTCTGTGTCCCAGTAACACTATTTACCAAAACAGGTGATGGGCCAGAATTTGTCCATGAGCCATACTGTGCTGATTCCTACTAGAATGTAAGCTCCAGGAGGGCAAGGATTTTTGTTTAGTGCTATATTCCTGACACCCAGAACGGTGCCTGGCATGTAGTAGGCACCCGATATATTTTTGCTGAAGGAATGAAACAGGGGGAGATAGGAGGACTGGGGGGGGGGGGTCAGGATAAGTGTAATAGAGCCATTGATGGTGCAGAATCTTGAGCAAGAGCTGATTCTGGCTAGGTTTCCAGCATATCAATTCTCCTTCCTCCCTTCCCCCATCATCCCTACACCACTACTTAAAAGAATGTCATATAAAGTAAAAGTTGCTTTCATCGCCTCTGCAGCTCTCCTGATGTGTGAAATTTCATCTGACTTCCTTTAATGTTGTCATTTGTCTATTCAATCCTCCTGACTCAGACTCTCTCTAATAACAATAATAACTCAAGTACTCTGCACTAAAACCAGAACGCCGGAATCAGTATTTTTGATTAATTTAAGACAACTGCTAGTGATAGCTTCTATTGACAACGCTACACTTTTCAACACGTCATCATATTTTGAAGTACTCTCTGAAGTTGAGCAACTGTTACTGTTATGATATGAAATGTTGTTTTCCTTCCATGCATTCGATGTGAATGGTTTGTTCTGATAAACTTCAGCTTTCAAGTACTCCCGACAGTAGGAATCACATGGTAAGAGATATGGTAAATGAAGTATACACCCATTTTTACTGATTCTTCTCCCATTCTTCCCTGGATCTCTTATGGACACTAAAGATGTCCTGGAGTTATACGCCTTCCTGTTGAAAATGTATATTCACTTGTTCATTATTTTAAATAGTCCTTCAGGCACTGTGAACACTTACTGAGCATTCACTATATATATGGGTACTGTCCTGAGGGCTTTATTTATATTAACCCATCTAATCCTTATAAAACATCTAGGACCTAGGTACCATTATTATCATCATTTTACAGATGAGGGAACTGAGGTCCCCAAAGCTGAAGTGATTTGCTCAAGTTCCCACAGCTAGCAAAAAGTGGAGCTACGATTTGAACCCAGGTCTGCCTGACTCCAGGGCCAAGATGTATTTATTGTTTTTCCTCACCTTAACAAATATTTACCATATGCCATGCAGTATACAAGACATTATCTACAAAGATGAATAGGGCACGATCTCCCTGGCCTCCCAGAGCTAACACTGGCTGGGGCCATGTGGGGTGGGAATGGAGGATATCAGATACAGAAACTTAAGAGTTTTCTGTTTACAAACAGGTTGGTGAGGAAGTAGACATAGCTCTGTGAATTCACAGCGTTCTGAAAAATGGAGATAGAGGGCTACAGACTGAAAGGGAAGAAGGCCCCCAACTCTAGAGTTCAGGACAACTGGTAGGATAGAAAAATGCCACTCTCAAGGAGTTAAGCTGACCGGAAAGTTGCCCACTGTCGAAATGGGATTGGTTGCTCACAAAAAAAGCATGTACTGATAAGATAAGGAACCTCCCTATAAGAGGTCATTAAGAGGCAATGCTCTAAAATGTAAACAGTGGAAAAACCCTACTGTAGCCTTGTAAATGCTATGGCTGGGAAAGCACATCAAAACCAAGAAGGGATTCATGATACGATATGGCCGAGCAAGCTATTTAACCATTATAGAAACAAAAATAAAAATAATTTAGAAAGAAGTTTCTCTCACGCCATGCTCTGACCTGCTGATATATTTACTGTCTTTCTGATGGGGGATGGATGGTGGCAGGAGAGTCCATAAACTATATGATTCCATCTTTTCAGAACATCCCACACCCTCTACTAACCTCTTCACTCACCAGTAACAACAGCTACCATATAATAAGCACCTATTCTGTACCAAGCACTTTACATAAATGTACTGATTTAATCCTCACAGTAACCCTGTGATTTCATAGGGTTCTATGATTAGTCCTATTTTCAGTTGAGGGAACTGAGGCTCAGAGAAGTAATGTGACTTACCCAAGCCCATAAAACGAAATGAATGGTATTAGTTTCCCGTGGCTGCTGTACAAATTGCCACAAATTTAGTGGCTTGAAACAACAGAAATTTATTCTCTCACAGTCCTGGACGCCAGAAATCTGAAATCAAGGTGTTGGCATGGCCGTGCTCCCTCAGAAGTCTCTAGGGCAGATTTTATTCCTTGCCTCTTCTTAGCTTCTGGTGGCTGCAGACTTTGCTTGGCTTGTGGCCGCATCACTCCCATCTCTGCCTCTGTCTTCACATGGCCTTCTCCCCTATGTCTCAGTCTTCTCTTTCTCTTTTAAGGACATTCATCATTGGCTTTAGAGCCCACCTTAATCCAGGATGACCTCATATAGAGATCCTTAGCTTAGTTACATCTGCAAAGACCCTTATCCCAACTAAAGTCACATTTTCTGAGGTTCCAGTTGGACGTATCTTTTGGTAGAACACCATTCAACTCACTACAAGTAGCCTAGCTGGGATTCTAACCTAGATCTGTATGACTCTAAAATCCTGGCTCTTTTCACTAGATCAGGCTGCCTCCACCAAACAGCCTTCTGCGTTGCCTTTATTTGCTCTCCTAAGTAGATTTCCTACTGGGAAGAGGATGCACTGGTTGACATAGGTGTTCTTTGTAGTTAATTATCAAGATGAATTAATAAATTGACATTTTGGTTTCCAAACCATTGCCTTGTGAGTTTAGATTGTGTGAAATTTGCCCCCCAGAGCCTAATCACTCCCTGGTTAAAACAGACGAAATTGAGTTGTAGAACCTGTGAAACTGAGGATTGTATCTTGGCTCAGAACCAAGATCCCTTCAGGGTATAGGCATCCCACAGCCTGCGATCCACACCCGTTTCTTTACTATATAAGTGACCACAATGTAATGAAACGCCACAAACTTCTGGGTATGCAGAATAATTTCTAATCACTTAAGAGCTTACAAGAGGAATTTTGATTCTACCTCAGTGTTATGTCCCAGAAAGGTTCCATAGCACCTACTGTGTTTGCTCCCGAACCTCAGCCCCCATCATCCAGACACAGGGAAGGAGATGTCTCTAAGAGTTCATTATAACACTAAGACGAGATTCTGTAGAAAAATGGGGATCCAGACACAGTAGAAACTCAGCTTCCAATCCCCAACATGCTTCCTAAATTAGTATTTCTCAAAGTGTGTTCCATGGAGTATTAGTCCCTGGGGATGGATGTAGATAGTATATTACATAAGAAATAGCCCCATGAACAAGCAAAGTTGTGAACCACTGGATTAGTCAAATGTGGTTTCCCCAAGTACAAGAATATTCAGAGCCCTTGATATGTTAACAGGTAATGGGAATCTCCAAGAGAGGGTTGAGGGACACAGGGTTTTCGAAGTTTTGTGACTTTACTCACAGGGATGATGGTGAGGGGCTATTATGACAGTAGAGACATCGAAACAGTTTCTCAATCTCTGCAGAGCAACTGCCCCAGCTAACTTGTTGACACTGGCTGGCTCACACCTTGATTAGGAAGAGACTATCCTTTGGGATGTGTTTCTCAGATTGTGGTCAGTCTATGGACTACCCACAGTGATGGATCACTGAGTACCACCCAGAGAGCTTGTTAAAAGTGCCAATTTCCTGGCCCTTAAACCAGGCTTACTGAATTAGTATTTCTGAAGATGGGGTCCAGGAACCTGCCTTTTAAAACAGGTACCTGGAATAATTCTGATACACACTCAGGTTTGAGGACCGCTGCATTCTGGTGAAATCAGGCTTCCACAACATTGAAACACAGATTAAACTCTAAATGTTCATTTGCAATTCCGGCTAATAACCAATTACAATATTACATTCTTGCTGCATGATCTGTAGGCTTTAGTTTGTGTGACAATATCATTTTATATGGCTTGATTTAAATCAAAGCAGTTATGGCAAGATTTCTTAATCCCACTCTCCTAAGACAATTTACGTAATAACTTTTGAGGAGAATGCAATAACCTCTCTCTAATATCTTAAACTGATCTCTAAGGTCCCTTTCAGCTCCAACATTCAGATTCTATGAAGTTCCTAGAGCTTCAAATCTGTTTGCCACAAACACATCGCTTGTTACCGACTAAACCGATTTCCCTTCTTCCAGGCAACAAGTTTCTGAAGAAAATTGGTTGCTGGTGATTTTCCTGAATGTTTTTTTTTTTTAATAGCATATACCTTCTCACCGTGTTATTGTGAAGAGTGAGTGAGAAAATACATGTGAAACGCCAAGCAGAGTGCCTGATGCAAGGAAGTGGTTAATAAACGTTCATGCCGCTTCCAATGCATTGTCACAATAATGTCTCTTGAATTATTGAAGATATAACATCAGAGAGCTACAGCTGAATGGAAACTAGGGAATCAGCTGTATTGACAATATCAGGGGGTTTTTTTGGCTGTAGGGGGACTGGTTAGAGCCCCAGTCTCCAAGGGCAGGCTCAGCTGCAGCACAGTGTGATGGCCTGGGGAGGGCGTGGGTTCCTGCCACACACACTGCCTTGGAGAAAGGCTGCAGTGAATGAGGTTTTGGTCTAAAACTCAGCTTCCAATCCCCAACATGCTTCCTAAATTAGTATTTCTCAAAGTGTGTTCCATGGAGTATTAGTCCCTGGGGATTGATGTTGATAGTATTACATTAAGAAAGAGCCCTATGAACGGGCAAAGTTGTGAACCACTGGATTGGTCAAATGTGGTTTCCCAAGTACAAGAATATTCAGAGTCCTTGATATGTTAACAGGTAATGGGAATCTCCAAGAGAGGGATGGGGGACATGCAGTTTTCGAAGTTTTGTGACTGCACTCATGGGGTGATGGGAGGGGCTAGTGGTTTTGAGGAACACAATTATGAGAACAGCGCTCAAGGTCACTTGTGCTCTCCTACTTGCCAACAGGAATGGGCACTTTTTAGCCCTGACATGATAAAAGTAACAAGAGAACAATTATGTGCTGAACTGTTCCTCAGTCCCCTAGTGTTGTCGCTTTCTTCTTTGTACAGCTTAGAGCCTATGTCCATCATTATATTCACTCTTTTGCATACGCCCTAGCCTCCCTTGCCTCTCTCTGCCCTCATCCTAGTTGAGTGACAGACACCTAATCCTGGTTAAATCAAACTCTCTGTCTATTCCAAACCTGCCCCAGCAGCTGAACAAGACTGGAAAAAACTTAAAACCATGCTAACTAGTCTCACTTTCGATTCATGACCACTAACCTCAAGTGGGCCCTTCGTGCTACGCTCCAATTTCACTACATTTTCTTCGTCCAATCATTCTTGAACTCTCTCTGATGGCTGTTTTGCACCTTCCCTCTTCTCAAACTTCCAAAACCCCTTCCCCCATTCTCCCTCTTAGCTGCTGACCCCGCTTCCTCTTTCACTGAGAAAATAGAAGCAGTTAGAAGAGAACAACTGCAGACTCTCACCGCGGTATCTGCAAACCTAGTTGTATCTGTATCCACATACTCTGCCTTCCCTCTTGTCACTATGAACAAACTGTCTGTAATTCCACTGATGGCTGACCCTTCCACTTGTGTACTATATTTTGCCCCTTCTGGACTTACCAAGGTCATGGCTCTAGGCATTTTCCCCTCCCTCTAAGACATCAGCAATTTTTCTCTCACCAACCCAACCTCTCCAATGTTAAAAAACAAAACAACTTTTCTCTGCCTCAGCCCCATTTCTCTCTCTCTCCTCAGAGCAGAAATGTTTCTCCTCCTAGTCTCTCTTGAACCCTCTCCAATCAGGCTTTTGCCCCCTTCACTCCGCCAAAATGACTCATGTGAAGGTCAACAGTATCTCCTCAATGTTAAATCCAACGATCATTTTACTGTTCTCATTTTCTTTTGACCCAGCAGCGGCATTTGACACCGTTGATCGCTCCCTTCTTGAAACAATTTTTTCACTTGGCTTCTGAGACACCACACATTCTTGGTTCTCTTCCTACTTCACTAACTCCTCTTCCTTAGTATCTTTTACTGGGTTTTCCTCATCTTTCTAACCATTGGGCCGTCTAATTGGCCTCTCCATTCAAAATTCTCCAAAACCAAAATGACTATTTTCCTTAGACCTGCTTCTCCCACAGTCTTCTTTACCCATTCTTCTAGAATTTCAGGCCACACTTGGAGTCTTCCTTGACTCCTCCTTTTCTCTTACACCCCACATCCAATCTATCAGCGATGCTGTGGGCTGAATCTTTCAAAACATATTTAGAACCTGATCGCTTCTCGCTATTTCCACTGCTACTACCTTAGTCCAAGCCCGCATCATTTCTTATTTGGATCATCACAAAATCCATTAAACATGTAAATCAGATCATGTCCTGCTTCTGCTTAAAACCCACCCATGGGGACTTCCCTGGTGGTCCAGTGGTTAAGAATCCACCTTCCAATGCAGGGGACGCAGGGTCGATCCCTGGTCAGGGAACTAAGATGCTACACGCCGCGGGGCAACTAAGCCTGCGCGCTCTATAGAGCCCGCGCACCACAACTAGAGAGAAGCCCGCAGGCTGCAACTAAGACCCGACACAGCCAAATAAATAAATAAATATAAAAAACAAACACCAAAAACCAAAAAACCCACCCATGGCTTTTTATATTGTTCACGGTAAAAGTCAAAGTCTTTAGAATGGCCTAGAAGATTCTACAGGAGCTGGCTTCTTCCCCGTTGCCTTTCGGACCTCAACTCGTAGCACTCTCCCCATTGATTACTCAGCTCCAGCCACGTGGCCTCTTTGCTGTTTCTCAGACATGCCAAGGTAACTCCCAGAGGGCCTTTGCTGTTCCCTCTAACTGAAATGTTCTTTCCCCATAGAGGCTTACTCACTTGCTTCCCTCAGACCTCTGTGCAAATAACACTACCAGTGACATTTCTTTGACCATCTTATTCAAAAACTGCCATTCTCTGCATGTTTTCGTATCACTTTACCTTGCTATATTTTTCTCCATAGCACTGATTATTTTCTGATATATTAATATTTGCTTGCTTGTTCATTGTCTATCTCTACCACTAGAATGTAAGCTTCAGGAATACAGGGATTTTATTTGTCACTGCTCTATCCCCAGTACCTACCCCGGTGCCTGGCACATAAAAGGTGCTCGATAAATATCTGTGAAATAAAGAAAGAATGATTATAAGTGTAATAGGAGTTCTTAGGTTCCTGGCATCTTCAGGTGGAGACAGATCACTCTTGTTATCTGAAGCAATGCCCCTCTAAGTGCAGGACTCCTCAATACCACTTTCCTGATGGTGGATTTAGTGTTTACATGAGGACTTCCAGGAAGCTCCATATAGTCTAAAGCAGAATGCTCCATGATTGGAGGTATTTAATTTCTGGAAAGATCTTTGCCAAGGGTTCTTTTTGATACATAATATCTTTTGAATGGGTATTAGCTATACATGATACAAAATGCCAAATGTTCAAAGTGCACGTAGTGGAAAATGTATTCTAGCACCTCCCACTGCTATCAGCGTATTCTAAGCCATCCTCCATTTTTTTAACCAGAATTATTGCACAAATCCTTTAGAAACATAAGTCAGATCATGTCACTTCCTGGCGAACACTAGCCCAAGTCATCTCATCTCCTTCAAAGTTCCCTTCCTGGAGGCAATCACTGTTACCAGTTTATTATGCATTTTTCTAGAGGTAGCCTATACATTATATATACATATCTGTATGTATATAATCTTTTTCTTAAACTATGCACACTACAGTGTACATTTCTTTTCTCTCACTTGATGTCTATGTCATTCTTTGCAATGGCTGCATAGTTATCCATTATATGACTATTATATTCTCCAGGGATTCTTTTATTTTTTAAATATTTATTTATTTATTTTTGGCTGCGTCAGGTCTTAGTTGCGGCATGCAGGATCTTTCACTGCAGCGTGCAGGTTCTTTGTTGCCGCGCGCGGGCTTCTCTCTAGTTGTGGTGCGCAGACTGCAGAGCGTGTGGGCTCACTAGTTGTAGCCTGCATGCTCTCTAGTTGTGGTGCACGGGCTTAGTTGCCCCGTGGCATGTGGGATCTTATTTCCCCAGTCAGGGATCGAACCTGCGTCCCCTGCATTGAAAGGTGGATTCTTAACCACTTGACCCCCAAGGAAGTCCCCTCTCCAGGGATTCTTAACCTTGAGTCTATGAATAGTTTCACCAGGTCTATGAATCTCCTGAAACTGCATGTGGTTATTCGTGGGCATGTGTATAGGTACATCTTTCAGTGGAGAAGACCCATACCTTTTATCAGACTCAAAGGGGTCTGAGACCTAAAATGGTTAAGAATCACTATCCTGAGTCTAAATCTGCCTTCCTGAAACTTATACCCTTTGAGCCTAATTCAGCTGTTTGCAGCCTGGTACACAGAGGACAGGCAACAAATATTTGCCAAGTGAATGAAGGGATAAGACAAAATGAGTCTACTCCCTCTTCTCTATGTTAGCTTTTGGTTAACTTGAAGAAAGCCATCATGTCCTTCTAAGTCATCTCTTTTGCAAAGCTAAAACTCAATTTTTTGTTTGTTTGTTTGTTTGTTTGTTTGTTTGTGGCTGTGTTGGGTCTTCGTTTCTGTGCAAGGGCTTTCTCTAGTTGTGGCAAGCGGGGGTCACTCTTCATTGCGGCGCGCAGGCCCCTCAGTATCGCGGCCTCTCTTGTTGCGGAGCACAGGCTCCAGACGCGCAGGCTCAGTAGTTGTGGCTCATGGGCCCAGTTGCTCCGCGGCATGTGGGATCTTCCCAGACCAGGGCACGAACCCGTGTCCCCTGCATTGGCAGGCAGATTCTCAACCACTGCACCACCAGGGAAGCCCTAAAACTCTTAATTTGACATGGTTTCCAACCCATGTGCTTTGCTCTCCCCTGGACAAGCTCTAATATGGATTTTGCCCTCCAAATGTCTTCAAGGGCAGATAGATAATAAAAAAAAGGTCAGGTAGACCAGTTGTGAGAAATGGCAAGTGGTGGGACCTGTGGAGTCCATGTAGTTGTCTAAAGATATTCATATTCAAACTCAAGACAAAAGACTTTTACAGGCCAATTTTGTCCCATGGGCTGGCAGTTTGCAAATCTAAGAATTTGGGAACTCAAACAGTTTGTTAACACTCCTTTCACGTCTTCCTCACTCTATCACCTCACCTTTGTCCTCCCCATAAACCCAACAATTTAGTCACACTAAACTCTGCTCTGCTTCTCAAATACCCCTTGTGATTTCTTGCTCTTATTCCTTTACCCATATGGCTCTTTCTGCATAAAATGCCTATGTGGAATATTCTCTATTTGTCCCTCCAGACCTACTTTTTAAAAAAAATTGTCTTTATTTTTTTAGAGCAGTTTTAGGTTCACAGAAAAATTGAGAGGAACGTACAGAGATTTCCCAGATACCCTCAGCGGATCCACTTTTCACGCTTGTCCATTCTCTCTCTGTACCTCCAGAGGCTGACCTTTATGGACTGTATTAACTGGCTTCTTTCTTCTCTGAATTCTCGTTGGATGTGGCCAATGGGAGGTACTAGCAAGGGACTGGAGATCAGAAGCAGATTAAAGTCTGGATATTTATTCTCCTGTCTCCCTCTCTGTGGAGTGTCAGCAGTTTGGTTGAGTCCTTCTAGAAGAATCTATCTTAGGCCACAGACTTTTTTGAAGGTCATCTTTTATAGCTACAGCTACTCTTTCTGGGTTCTCGTAACAGCTCCCTCCTCTTGGCCCTTCAGGTATAAAGGTGGTAAAATCTCCCTGGGGTGCCTCACCATCCTTTGTTGGTTTCCCTTAACTCAGCTCACATGGTTGTAAACAGTCCCGTTATTAAACTTCCCTCACAGTCCCTGTTTGAGTGTGCCATTGGTTTCCTACTTGACCCTTGACTGCTACCATGATTTTCCCTCCCTTGTCTACTTGGTGAACTCCACATTGTTCAGGCCCCAGCTCCCCTGTGAGGCTTCCCTGAGTGCCCTTCCCTCTGAGAAAGTGAGACATTCCCCCACCTCCTTGAGAACATTTCTTACAGCACCCTGATTATTTATGCATGTCTCTCCCGTTAGATCTTGAGCTTCTTGTGGTGGGGAATGAAGCTTATTCATCATTATTGTCTCAGCTCCTGGCCAAGTAAATACTTGGTAAATGTTGGTTAGCTTTTCTTCTGGAGAGAAGGGGGATGAAATTGAAGAGAGAGTATTCGATTTTTAAAAGAAATGTCTACATATTATTTTTTAAAAATTATAACTAAAGGAAAAAGAGTGAAGTAAAAGTCTATCCCTCACATTCATGCTAGAAGTAACCATAGTAATAGTTTGTGGTTGGCATCCTTCCAGCACCTTTTCTATGTACAAAAAAAATGCATACATTTATATACATACAATGAAGACACCCACCTCTGTTTCTTGCTTCTTTCACTTAACAATACAACAGGCTGTATTCTATGTCAGCTCATATAGGTATACAGACCTACTTCATTATTTTTTATGGCTGAATTGTATTCCATTTGAAGAACGTATCATAATTTATTTAACAAATCCCCTATTATCAGACACTTAGGTTATCTAATATTGGTCACTATTAGAAGCAATGCAAGTCAAAACACAGGGACACACTGGATAAAATTTAACCACAAAAATATATAGCTGAATTCAAGAAGCAAGAAAAGAAAAATCCCAGATTCCAGAAACAAAAATGGAACTTAAAATCACAGCAATGAGCATGAATTGAAGTGTCACAACTCACGGGGATAATGGGACCAGAAAAGTACCTTAGAGGCTGAGGTTTTAAGTCCTTCGAAGGGCTTGGAATTGAGTTAGAACTGTGCTTCCTGCACAAACCAAGGAGCAGCAGAGACCTGCCTCATCTGTGAATTGAAACCAGATTTGCCAAATAGCCAGAGGCAAAATAATAACAAATCTTGATTAGTACGTACAATGTGCAAGGTACTGTTCTACATGTTTTGCACGTATTAATTTATTTAATCCTCACAAAACCCCATTGAGGTAGGTACTATTATAATCCCCATTTTACAAATAGGGGACAAAATGTTTAAGTAACTTGCTTAAGGTCACACTGCCAGGAAGCAGCAGATATAAGATTCAGACCCAGGTATCCTGACTCTAGGGTCCATACTCTTTATTATCCTATACTGTGTCACTACAAACAAGGTGTAGGCCATCTTCCCTCGGATGGGGTAGAAATAAACTCACCCCTAAGAAGTTTAAAAAATCTTAACCTGAGCTACACATTGGTATGAGACCCAAATTCATAGTGCCCATGTATTTCAGAAACCCTGACCTGAGAACTTTACATAAAAACTTGTCCAGAACTGGGAATGCCATAGAACTCTGGTAGGGGCAAATTTAAAACTGCCTCTGCCACTGCAAATTTGACTCTACAACTCAGAGTCAAATTCTCACAGAATGCAGCTCCTACAGAAGATAAGTTCACATGGAAAATTATAAAGCACATGGAGAAACCCACTACAATAAGAGTTAGTCGGTATGTACCAGAAATGGGAGAATTCAGTTCCAAGGAATTACAGATAATACAGCAATCTGAACAGACTTTAAAATATTGTATGTTTAAAGGTTTAAAGAGGAAAAAACCCAGAATACATATATATATGTATATGGTATATAATATGGTGTATATGGTATATACATTTATATATATATCAAAGAAAAATTCTAGAAATGAAGAATATAGAAAATATGGGATGATCATTGGAAGACATTAGTTCTAGTCCCATTGAAACATTAAAAAGTCAACTGACAGGTTAAACTACAAATAAGGCATGAGTGAAGGAAGGATTAGTGAAATAACAAATGAAGCTGAGATCTAGAATATAGCACATTATAAATATACTAAATATGAAAGAGAAATTAGAAGATACAGATGATATGATAAGAAGCTCCACATACATCTAATAGAAATTCCAGAAGGAAAAAAATAGGAAGAAGTAGTGCTCGAAGAGAAATGGCTGCGAATTTCCCAGAACTCATAAGACATGAGTCCTCAGGTTAAAATCTTATACCTAAACCTGAGCAGAATAAATGAGGACAAATGGATAACTTCTAGATGCATCATGATGGAATTTCAGGACATCAAGGATAAAGGGAAAATCTCAAAACTTACTAGAGACAAATAATGCTGCACAGTATTTCTGTGGGAGAGATTCCTAAAGGTGGAATTCCTAAAGGTGGAACAAAGCATAAGCACATTGAAAAGAGATGGATGTGTTTTAAATGAATGAGTGAATGAATTAACGAGTCGTTAGAGGCATTATTTCTCTCAATCGAGGCATGATATTTCCCTTAGTATAGCCTGAGATTGTATCTCCCAGCTATCTATTTATTTATAAATTTGCAACTGCATCACCGCTATAGATTCATATTGAGCAGGAGGCCAGTTAAAATCCCCAGGACTTTTTCAGATGAAGGGCTGTCAAATGAGGTCTTCTCTAGCATGTACTTAGGCAATTAATTTTTTTTTAATTAATTTATTTATTTTTGGCTGCGTTGGGTCTTCATTGCTGCGCGCGGGCTTTCTCTAGTTGTGGTGAGAGGGGGCTACTCTTTGTTGCGGTGCACGGGCTTCTCATTGCGGTGGCTTCTCTTGTTGCGGAGCATGGGCTCTAGGTGCGTGGGCTTCAGTAGTTGTGGCTCGTGGGCTCAGTAGTTGTGGCTCACGGGCTCTAGAGCGCAGGCTCAGTAGCTGTGGCACACGGGCTTAGTTGCTCCGCGGCATGTGGGATCTTTCTGGACCAGGGCTCGAACCCGTGTCCCCTGCATTGGCAGGCGGATTCTTAACTACTGTGCCACCAGAGAAGCCCGGCAATTAATTTTTTTTTTTTTTTTTTTTTTTTTTTACAAATTTAGCTTTTTTTTTTTTTTAACTTTGGGTTTATTTTATTTATTTATTTATTTATTTATGGCTGTGTTGGGTCTTCGTTTCTGTGCGAGGGCTTTCTCTAGTCGCGGCAAGCGGGGGCCACTCTTCATCGCGGTGCGCGGGCCTCTCATTATCGCGGCCTCTCTTGTTGCGGAGCACAGGCTCCAGACGCGCAGGCTCAGTAATTGTGGCTCACGGGCCTAGTTGCTCCGCGGCATGTGGGATCTTCCCAGACCAGGGCTCGAACCCGTGTCCCCTGCATTGGCAGGCAGACTCTCAACCACTGCGCCACCAGGGAAGCCCCCGGCAATTAATTTTTAAAACTCGGATGTAGAACTATTTTGGTTACTGGTGAGATCATTGAGAACTGGAGCCATTAAAGAAGGCTTCCTAAAGGAAGTAAGACAAGCTGAGTAGGATTTATTTTAGATAGAGGAGAAGAGAGCTTCTAGGTTTGTGGGATGGAGGTAACAAGGGTGATGAGGTGCATGAAGGTGCCTTGGCTAGAAATGAGCTTGGGGTGGACGTGTGAAAGGTGGGGGAATAAAGAGATAAAGTGCAAAGGCAGAGTGGGAACAGATTCTGGAGGGCGTAGAAAGCCAGGCATGAATGTTCAGACTTGATATCACACATGGGCGATTGGGAGCCACTTCAGCCTTTTAAAAAGGAAATTGTGTTATCTTGCCAGCCAAACAAAGGTTAACTCACCCTGGAAGGAGTTAAGGAGACTGGGTTGAAGTCATGCAGGCCCCTCGTTCTCCTTCTGGGGTTACTAACAGGTTATCCAGACAAGTGGTCAAGCTCAGGAAACAGCTCAGAGACACTGGGGTGACTTGATGTTGGACCACCAGACCAGTGGGAACTATGTGTAATCAAACTAACGGCAAGACTAAATGCAGTGTTTAGAAAGAATAGTCTTAATAGCAAACTCAAGGTACTTTAGAGCTGGATACAGGGGAGCAAGAGACAGACGGGGAAAGTGGCATATCCACTGGAATGAGCATCACTAGAAAACCTTAATTCTAGTCCCGGCTCCACCGCCTGCTCACCACGTGACCTTGTGCCGATTACTTAAACACTGAGGCTAGTTTCCTTACCTGCAAATCTACTACAATATGAGCTCTAGAGGGTTGTAACCAGGTCTGCTTTGTTTGCCATGGTATCCCTAGCCCCTAGTACAGGGCCTGGCACATAGTAGAGCCTCAGTTAATAGTGGTTGAATAGATGAATGAATGAATGAATGAATGAACTAATGCCTGCCCTGCCTGCCTCATAGAGTTCTTATGAGATTCAGATGAGATCAGGGATGAGAAATTATCACACAAAATTAAAACACTAAGCAGTCCTATGGTAAAATACTACAGCTACTACTGAGAAGTATATTTTTTTATCAAGTTAGAAGGCTGGTTAGAGTACTTTAAAGGTAAAATGATAAGTGGGCTAATGATATCAAGTTTTCTTAGCATGGAAGGTAAGAAGACTAGCAAAAATGTAAGACACGTAAAGCGATTTTTCTAATTTAGGTAAGGAACATTTCAGGATCTGTGTTCTGTACCGTGTTCAGTCCTTTGCACTCAATGCGCTCATAGTAGGGGTAATAATAGTGCTAATCGTAGTTAACATTCATTGACTACCTACAATGTCCTATCTGTCCTTAAAAGAAACCCTGCAAAGAAGGTAATAATATTTCCATCTTATTTATTTTTATTGAAGTATGGTTGACTTACAATATTATATTAGTTTCAAGTGTACAACATAGTGATTTGATATTTTTGTAGACTACACACCATACAAAGTTATTATAATATTGTTGAGTATATTTCCTGTGTTGTACATTACATCCCTGTGACTTGTTTTATAACTGGAGGTTGCAGAGCTAGAAATTTTACCTCAAGTCTGCTTGTCTCTGAAGCCAGTGGGAAGAAACTGCGGGTAAACAGATTTCTTCACACCATACGGATGCCCTTGCTAAGAGACAGAGCAGTCCAACAGTGGAATGGGCTGCCTCCTGAGCTAATGAGTTTCTCTTCACTGGAAGCAGGATCACCACATAATTTGCAGGACCCAGCACAAAATGAAATAGCCATATGCCCATGAAGACAGCCCCGGCTGGAAGCTTTCAATCACAAGTGATCCAGCCTCTAGATAGGGATGTTAGAGAGAAGAGTCAACATGAACCGAGGCACTGGACCAGATGACCTTAATCTGAGATTCTATTTTCCCAAATAGGTTAGGGTAGCTTCCCGACGTCGCTGACATGACACCTCAAAGGCCTTCAGATGATGGAGAATTCTACAAGGTGACGTGGAGCTCCATGGTGCTATGATAGTCTGGGGCACCATAAACATGCTCTGCCCTGTGAGGCAGCACAGCATTCAGGAGAAAACAGAAAAGAAAAGAAAAGAGACTCTTTAAGGGGATTAAGAGGTACAAACCTGAAGTCATAAAACAAATAAGCCCCGGGGATGTAACATGCAGCCTAAGGAATATGGTCAATAGTATTGCAATAACTTTGTATGGGGACAGATGGTTACTAGACTTATTGTGGTGATCATTTGGTAATGTATGCAAACATCCAATCACTGTGTAGTACACCTGAAACTAACATAATATCGTACGTCAACTATATTTCAATTAAAAAACCAACAAACCTCTTTTAGTGGTGGTGAGGCATAACAGAAAGAGTCGGACACGTGTGGATTCAAATCCTGGCTCTGCCACTTACTAGCTAGTGTGTGCCTTTCAACAAGTCACTTAAAACTCTGACGCTGTTCTCTCACCTACAATATGATCACAGTGCCTCCCTTGCCGGGTTGTGGTGAGGTTCCAGTGAGATGATTCAAGTCAAGTGTATCTGGCACTTGGTAAGTCAATAAATATTAGCCGTTGTTTTCTTTCTATTATTGGGGCAGGGGGAGGTATGACATTTGGTCATTTGCTTCTCCTTGAGCACTTCATAGCTCAGTAGACAAGTCTGCCAGACCCACCTTGGGATACAGAAACCCCTTCCCACTTGGGTCTTCCTGATCACTGCACGATACTGGTGGTGGACTGTGGGTGAATGTGCAGCAGAGCCGCTAGTGGACAGCAATAATGAACCTTCAAGGAGAATGGGACTCTCAAGGTTTTCCCCTTGCCCTGAAGATCTCCCTCACAGAAGAGGACTGTTTAAATCCAATCTTGGAATCCTGCCAGGAGAATGTTTTACCTACGGTGACTTTTCACAGGATCAGAACTAAGAATACAATTCACGCCTGCCAAGCAAAGCTATAAATGTTAGCCACTTGGGATAGCAAGAACCTTAATACCTCTCTATTTGTCTGCAAGACCTCTGTCTACCTCTTCCTAATTCTGTGAAATGGTTGGCATAGCAGAGCACAGATGCCCACAGTTTTCCAGGAACTTCATTTGTCCCTTATGCAGTACAGAAAGAATGGTATGAGAACTAAGGGAACAGTGCAGTAAATCACTGAATAGCTTGGCTTCTTTTTTTTTTTTTTTCTTTTTTTTGAACAACGCCCAAAAGCAAACCATTAATTAACTGGGCAAAAGGCTGGAACTGAACTGTTATGTACTAATCCCCACCCCCACTCTGTCCATGTGCTGCAGAGTATTTTCTTACTCAGGACGGGTGGAACATTTCTTTTGCTTTTGTTTGAAAAATTACTTTTCATTTGGCCTTGGGCTCATCTCATAACTTCCCTTTCCACTAGATTGCATAAGCCATATATCTGCACCCATTTTGATTTGTACAGGGAGTCTGGATTTTAATATCTACCCTCACTTCCAATACCTCTCCACTTTTGTCCTTTTCTTCAGGACCCTAATTTCCTTGTGGACATTCATTTTGAAATCTGACATGCTCTATTCTATTCAATTTCTTTGGCTACAATGTGGCACAGTTCAGGGGCCATAAATATGAAATATGTCCATTATGACCTATCTTTGGGGGTGGGGTGGGGAAGTCCTTAATGTTGGAGAGAGAAACAGAGTACGTCATGGAAGTTCATTGAATATTTATTTAATAGATGTTCATACTCTTTCACATCCCTCTCCTCCCCTCCATCCCCTGGGCCATTACCTTAGCTCAGTTCTTCGTCCCTTTCTCCTGAACTGTGGCTATAGCTTCCTCACCAGTTCCTCCACGTCCAGCCTCTCCCTCTTCAAACTATCCTAAATGTAGCTGCCAGTCATCTCTCTAAATCTCAGCCCTTGGCTAATGATCTTTAGTGGCCGCCCCCTTACCTACTGGGTAACGTGCAAACTCCTCATCCTGGCATTCAAGGCTCTCCACAGGTACGCACTCACCGATCTTCCTTTCCAGCCTTCTCTGCCATTACTCTTTTGCACATAGCTTTGGTTTCAGCCAAACTTGACCACTCCTTGTTTCCAGAGCACACCCTCTGCTCTCCTGCTTCAGTGTTTCTCCCACCTGGAATCAACTCCCCTCTACCGAATTCTCCGTTCACCTTCCTATTCATTCTTTAATGCCTATGTCAAATGCCTCCTAATTCATGAAGCCTTTCCAGGATCCTTCAGCTGGATGTGAGCTTTCTTTCCTGTGAACTTCCACAGCACTTAGAATTTCATTTAAGATACTCATCATATGGTGCCTATTATGGTTATAGGTGTTATGATAATAACCACTTAGCTTTATTGAGTGCTTACTATGTGCCAGACACTGTGCTAAATGCTTTTTAGGTGTTATATATATTACTGGTTCTCAAATTTTTTGGCCGCAGGACCTTTAGATGGTTAAAAATTATTGAGGACCTCAAAGGGTGTTTGTTTATTTGGCTTATATCTGTCAATATTTACCTCATTAGAAATTGAAACTGAGAGTTTAAAAAAAATAATTTATCACTGTATTAAAATAACAATGTTAAACCCATTACTTAGGTTAATATAAATGACATCTTTTTAATGGGAAATAACTATATTTTCCAAAACCAAAAAAAGAAAAATGTAGTGAGAAGAATAGCATTATTTTTCATTTTTGCAAATCTTTTAAACATCTGGATTAATAGGAGCTAGCTGGATTCTCATATCTGCTTTTGTATTCAATCAAAAGATCATATAGGGCTTCCCTGGTGGCGCAGTGGTTGAGAATCTGCCTGCCAATGCAGGGAACACGGGTTCGAGCTCTGGTCTGGGAAGATCCCACATGCCGCGGAGCGACTGGGCCCGTGAGCCACAACTACTGAGCCTGCGCGTCTGGAGCCTGTGCTCCGCAACAAGAGAGGCCACGATAGTGAGAGGCCCGCGCACCGCTATGAAGAGTGGCCCCCGCTCACTGCAACTAGAGAAAGCCCTTGCACAGAAACGAAGACCCAACACAGCCAAAAAATAAATAAATAAATAAATAAATAAATTTAACATTAAGATACTCTTAAAAAAAAAAAGATCATATAACACATCATGCAGCCTCTGGAAAACTCCACTATACACTTGTGAGAAGATGAGAGTGAGAAAGGCAAAACTGGCCAGAGTATTTTTATGAAAGTAGTTTTGACCTCACAGATCTCCAGGGGTCCCTGAACTATGCTTTGAGAACTGCTGGCTGTCATTAAAGACCTAACATATATGAAGTGGCTAGAATAGTGCCTGACACATAACAAGCAGTATGTAATTGTATGCTGTTATTATCTTCCTGATCCTCACAATCCTCCCCGCACATGAGGTAGGTACTATTATCCCCATTTTACAGGTGGGAGAACTAAGGCACAGAGAAGTTAAATAACTTGCCCAAGGTTATGCAGGTAGTAACAGGCAGAGGCAGAACTGGGATTTGAAGTCACTTAGCCTTTCCCCAGCACCTGGGCTCTTACGCACTCTGCCAGACTGCCTCTCCACCTACTCAGAGAAGGAGTTCAGGGCAAAGGTTATGTGTTTTCATATCTATATCCCCAAGATCTGACTCTGACCACTGATTTGAGTAATCCTGGCATTTATGAATGGCTGTTAGCAGTCTCTAAAAGTTAAATCTTGAGGGTGCTGAAATTGACACTAAGGGTCTGTGGAAGATCAGAAAGTTAAAGAGGAGAAACCCATGCACTTTGGAAGGAGACAGACATGGATGGTTTCCAATGTCAGTTCTCTCACTGCCTAGCTGTGTTATCTTAGTCTGGCTTTTAATCTATTTGAACCTCAGTTTTGTCTTCTGTAAAATGGTGAGAATAACCTTTCTCATATGTTGTTGTTATATGGATTAAATGTGATAATGTATGTAAAGCACCTGATACATAAAAGACGCTCAGCAGCAGATAGCTTGCTTTATTCTTCTTTGACCTCATTCGTATGTAAACTCCAGGAAGGCAGGAATTTCTGTCTGTTTTGGTCACTGCTATATCCCCAGAGCTCACAACTGTGCCTGGTACACAGTAGGTGCTCAATAAATGAATGGAAGGTCCTGTCTGAGTCAGCACAGCACAGAATACATACCAGGTGGCTCAATATTATGCTGAATTTATTGAATTGAATAGTAATACTGATTAGAGCGATTATAGTTCGCCGGGGCAATCCCATTTCCATTAATAATTGCTGCTTATGAAGACCCCATGGTGGAGATGATTATGTCCACAACTGGCAATCAGCTACCAATCGGGCGTGCCCTGGGCGTTGCCCAATTCCCTTCTGTGAATTGTTCTCCGAGAAGACACATTGGAGTGGTCCTTAGAGACACTGACATGGCGGCTGCTGCCCCCCACTGCTGGCTCTGCCAATCTGCTGGAGCATCCCTTCTCCCAACAGCAAGCACAGCTTCTTCACAACCCCTGCTCACGCTGGCTCTCTGTTCCCGTCACTTTGCTCACCACTCAGATGACATTTTGACGCCCTTCACTGGGGCTTGCTCTTTCATGATATTCTGTATCACACCACCCCCTTCCCCTTTTTACTGCACCTTTGAATTGTTCTCTAGTGTTCCATTCTTGAGTGCTTTCCATTTCTCTGATAGCTTTCAGGGAGAGCCTTTCCATGGTCTACTTTCTTAGTAAATGGTTTCGTGAGATTCTGATTTTCATGTGATGTTAATTCTCCATGAGAGACCAAAAAAACAAACAAAAAAAAGGATCTGCTTTCAGCTGTTCTTTTAGTGTTCTTTTAAATTATAAGTCACAAAAGTCTTCTGTCAGGTTGCTGCCTTCCTGTCGAGAGACTCTTCACTTTCCCTCAGTGATGACTTGTGACTTCAGAAGTAGAGAACATTGCAGCCCATCATGGCTTTCTGCACAGTCCTCTTTTACTCCTCTGAGTCCACTCTGGGCCTTCCTTAGAGTGACTCAACTTCCCTGGCATCTGACTTGACTTATTTTGAAAACAAGTCTTGTTTCCTCAACTCCCTCTGAAATGTAGTTGCTGAAGTAAATACCCACCCCCACCCCTACCCTGCAACACACACATACTCTATCTCTCTCACACACATGCATGTGCATATGTTTGCACATGTGCACACACAGAAAATACTCTTGAGGTATTATTTTTCGTTTAGATAGACTGCCCAATACTGATGAATTCAAATTCAAGGATTTCTAACGTGAAATGCACGGATGACCTTTAGGTGGTCTGTGAAACCCCTGAAACCTATCCACTCGATAATTTATTGAGCATCTACTATATGATGGACACTGTGGTAGATGTCGCTAAACATATGTTATGTAATTTATTCCTCACTGCAAGTCTGAGAATAGATTATTATGATCCACATTTACCAATGAAGACCTTAGTCTCAGTGAGGGGAAATGACTTGCCCAGGATCATGCAATCAGCAAGTAGTAAATCTGAGTTTGAAAGCCAGGTCTGAGTCCTTATCATCATCAGGTCTTCCAGGCACAAAAGAGCAGCTGGTGTTTCAACAGGTGGGAACGGGGCAGGGGGAGAAAGCTAGAATGAATAATATGACTACAGGTACAAACATGGGAATGTGTAGCTGTGTGTATGAGTGTAGTAAGAGTTAAGGTTGTCAAATTATGTTGGGGACAGAACATACAAGCTTTAGAAATTTGAACTTCTTTCCGCCAACCTGAGGGAATAATGACAGATTTTGGAGTTGGACAATGTTATAATCAAACAGGTGCTTTAGGAAGATTAATCTGATTCAGGTCTGAATCCATGCCTCCTCTAGGCTGTTGATAGTATTTAAAAAAATTCTTTGCTAAGAATTACTTATTTCATGCCCGTGCTTTGGTCAGAATTCTCTCTTTGTTTTTAAATACTGTAGCAAAAATTCAGAAGGCTAGGTGGAAAAAACAGAGACAGAAGAAACAAACTACACAGAAACACAAGATAATTATGCGCAAGTCTGGGAAGAAAGAGCACAGTGGGTCCTGACAAACTTTATTGAACAGAGTGTGAGTAAGCAGTATACCAATTGCAAAGGAAAGAAACAGCAACCAAAACACCACCATCGATAACGAGAAACTAAGGCTGCCAGGGTCTGGGAGACATGGGTGAGGGTTGCAGAAATGGCACTTTTGGACTTCCTGATTCCTTTTCTTAAAAGAGCAGAAAAGAAACTACAAAGGAGGCAGCGGAGAACCATGGGGTTGAGCGCTAGACTAAATGAGGAAAACAGAAAAGAAATAAGAAGGAAGGGTGTAACCCGTAGCTAGTTTTGGTGTGTCAACCCAGTGAGACAACCAAGGCAAGCTCACTAGCATTAGAAGGTCATATTGAAAGTAGCCAAGTGTTGTAAACAAACCTCCTGCTGGTAATTAGTTTGTCAAATTAGTTGGCTATCTCCGAGAGTCCTCTCTCCTCTATATTCAGTTGGTCACCAAGTTGCTATATGTTTACCTCAGAAGGCTGTCCTGAATCTAGGTCCTTCTGACTCCCACTGACAGGGTCACTGTGTTAATTAAATTCCATATCCTCTCTGATCTGGGCCATTAGTCTCTTCCTCCCTCTAGTTCAGGTTTCAATCTGCCTCAAGACCGAGCCTCCTAACACGTCCCTGCTTATCGACTTTCTTTGGTGGTCCATTGCCTATAGGACACAGTAGAACTCCCTCAATTTTGCACAATGATGTGGCAAAGGAACCAAAGGATTCCCCCAGACCCGTGGACAAAGGGACAACTAAGGAACTATGTCTGGGATGAGAAACACTTGAAACAAGCCAACTAGTAGCTTTTCCTTCCAGATCTCAGACCATTTTTCTTCCCAGTCTGTATGTGTATGGGGGGGTGAGTGGGTGTCGAGTAACTTCTGCTTGCACTCAACCTAATGGTAGGTTGGAGAAGGGTATCTGTCTCTCTGTCTCTCAATTGAATATCTGAGGCTGTTCCTCCCAGAAGGTTTCCCCATTACAATCTTCTTTCCCACCGTGGCCCAGCTCCTTTCCAAAGAGTACACCCTTCAAACCCTCCTCCCCCCAAGAACTCTTATCCTTGCTTAGCAAAACTCATTTCCCAAGCTTGCAGAAAGGAAAGGGACCCTTTAAAAAATCAGGGGCAAATTAAAAAGGGGGAGAATCTCCCAGTAGATATCATATTTGAGCTCATTTTTTTATCAGTTCTGCTGTGCACAAGTCCCTTCACCCTCTGACTACCCAGCCTACTTCTCCAATCTCATCTTCCACTTTCACCGCTACTCCCACCCTTTCACAATCCCAACATACTCTAGACGCCAGTCATACTGAACTTTTCAACATTCCTCAGATAAACGAGGCCTTCACAGAAGTTCATGCACATGCTGTTCCCTCTGCCCAGAACACCCTTACTCCTCTTATCTTGCCAGTAAATTCCTACCCTCCTTTAAGACCCTGCACAACTACTGCATCCTGTGGGAAACCACTCCTGACTGCCCCAGATAGAATTCATGGCCTTCTCCTTGGGGTTCCCATAGCATTTTTTCAAACCCTTACTGTAGTACCATACTTATCATGGAAGTACAATGTAATAACTAGAAGACTAGGCTCTGGAGGCATACTACCTGGGTTTGAGTCCTGACGCTGCTACTTATGATGTTATACGATGTTGGGCCAATTACTTCACCTCCTTTTCCCTCAGTTTCCTCACCTATAAACTGCAATAAAGGAGGTAATATTTGTAAAGCCTTTAGAACAGAGCCTGTCAAATTGTAAATGTTAATAAATAGTAGACATCATCATCATCTCTTCTAATGTTGTATTGTTTCTATATAAATAGCATACTTGTATATACAGTATACTTTTGTTACTATTCTATTATTATTATAGCATTTTAAAACTTTTACTGTGTTTATATCTTGTCACCCAACCAGTTTGTAAGTATTTTGAGGAGAGGAGACTTGTATTACCTTCTCCCCCATAGTGCCTTGTATAAGTATGAGCTCATTAAATATTTGCTGGGGGCAGTATTTAATAGTGGAAAAAGCACTAGAATCTGAGCGACTTGAGCTTGAATCTGTACTCTGTTCTTAGTTGTTGTATGATCTCAATCTCCCTGAGCCTCAGTTTCCTCATCTGTAAAATGGGGATGATAATAAGAGTATCTACCCCATAGGGATGTTTTAAGGATTCAATAAGTCATTATATGAAAGGCACAGCACACGGTAAACATTCACTAAATGGTTGTTTGTATCCCCTTGTATTTAGCTTAATAAATACTTGTGCTTGAGTAAATGACCCTAGCGATCTTCCAGATAGGATTACTCCATATCCTCCTAGGAATCAAAAGGAAAATGTGAGTCATCTCCACTCTACTTCATGGGTCACTCTGAACTTGGGCACCATCCCCCAGAAAGCAACAGACATGGCCAGCTGAATCACTGTAAAATCCTTTCTGTAAGGATTACCCTAACACATTCTCCCCTCCCCCATTGGACACAGTCTCTCACATACTAGGTACAGGGTGCATACTCTTCTTGTGATGGGCAGAAGAAAGAGTTGCAAAATCACAGCAGAGCCAGACTGTCTATAAATCCACTCCTCTTGCGTCTTCTGTAGGCTTTTCCCTTTTATTTGCTAATTAACCTTCCCTCCACTCGCTTCCAGTGTAGCCCATGTCTGTGCAGACTCTCTTCATCATGGCTCCAGAAGAATAAATGGAGAGATGAAAAGCATTGACTATTTGGGTCCAATATAGCACTGCATTGAAGAATGCAACACTCTATCTAGACTGAGATGGCCTGAATCAGAATCCCCGCTCCACCACTTAGTGTGAGACCTCAGGCTAATGACAGTGTTTGTGTAACTCCATTTCCCCATTTGTCAAATAGGGACAATGAAAGGACCTTCCTCCTAGGGGCTTTGTGAGGATTAAATGAGTTAATACATCTAGGACACTTAGAAGAGTGTCACACTGAGCTGCTATATAAGTGTTAGCTATTATTATTATTTTAACAACTTTATTGAGACAAAATTCACATACTATAATGACTCTACTACCCAAAGCAATCTACAGATTCAATGCAATCCCTATTAAACCACCACTGGCATTTTTCACAGAACTAGAACAAAAAATTTCACAATTTTTATGGAAACACAAAAGATCCCGAATAGCCAAAGCAATCTTGAGAAAGAAAAACGGAGCTGGAGGAATCAGGCTCCCTGACTTCAGACTATACTACAAAGCTACAGTCATCAAGACAGTATGGTACTGGCACAAAAACAGAAATATAGATCAATGGAACAGGATAGAAAGCCCAGAGATAAACCCACGCACATATGGTCACCTTATCTTTGATAAAGGAGGCAAGAATATACAGTGGAGAAAAGACAGCCTCTTCAATAAGTGGTGCTGGAAAAACTGGACAGCTACATGTAAAAGAATGAAATTAGAACACTCCCTAACACCATACACAAAAATAAACTCAAAATGGATTAAAGACCTAAATGTAAGGCCAGACACCATCAAACTCTTAGAGGAAAACATAGGCAGAACACTCTATGACATAAATCACAGCAAGATCCTTTTTGACCCAGCTCCTAGAGAAATGGAAATAAAAACAAAAATAAACAAATGGGACCTAATGAAACTTAAAAGCTTTTGCACAGCAAAGGAAACCATAAACAAGACCAAAAGACAGCCCTCAGAATGGGAGAAAATATTTGCAAATGAAGCAACTGACAAAGGATTAATCTCCAAAACATACAAGCAACTCATGCGGCTCAATATCCAAAAAACAAACAACCCAATCCAAAAATGGGCAGAAGACCTAAATAGACATTTCTCCCAAGAAGATATACAGATTGCCAACAAACACATGAAAGAATGCTCAACATCATTAATCATTAGAGAAACGCAAATCAAAACTACAATGAGGTATCACCTCACACTGGTCAGAATGGCCATCATCAAAAAATCTACAAACAATAAATGCTGGAGAGGGTGTGGAGAAAAGGGAACCCTCTTGCACTGTTGGTGGGAATGTAAATTGATACAGCCACTATAGAGAACAGTATGGAGGTTCCTTAAAAAACTAAAAATAGAACTACCATACGACCCAGCAATCCCACTGCTGGGCATATACCCTGAGAAAACCATAATTCAAAAAGAGTCATGTACCAAAATGTTCATTGCAGCTCAATTTACAATAGCCAGGACATGGAAGCAACCCAAGTGTCCATCGACAGATGAATGGATAAAGAAGATGTGGCACAGATATACAATGGAATATTACTCAGCCATAGAAAGAAACGAAATTGAGTTATTTGTAGTGAGGTGGATGGACCTAGAGACTGTCATACAGAGTGAAGTAAGTCAGAAAGAGAAAAACAAATACAGTATGCTAACACATATATATGAAATCTAAAAAAAAAAAAAAAAAAGAAAATGATCAGAAGAACCTAGGGGCAAGACGGGAATAAAGATGCAGACCTACTAGAGAATGGACTTGAGGATACGGGGAGGGGGAAGGGTAAGCTGGGACAAAGCGAGAGAGTGGCATGGACATATATACACTACCAAACGTAAAAGAGATAGCTAGTGGGAAGCAGCCGCAGAGCACAGGGAGATCAGCTCAGTGGTTTGTGACCACCTAGAGGGGTGGGATAGGGAGGGTGGGAGGGAGGGAGATGCAAGAAGCAAGAGATATGGGGACATATGTATATGTATAAATGATTCACTTTGTTATAAAGCAGAAACTGACACACCATTGTAAAGCAATCATACTCTAATAAAGATGTTTAAAAAGAAAACACAACAAAAACCATAGGGACTTCCCTGGTGGTCCAGTGGTTAAGACTTTGCCTTCCAATGCAGGGGGTGCAGGTTCAAGCCCTGGTCGGGCAACTAGGATCCCACATACCTTGCAGCCAAAAAACCAAAACATAAAACAGAAGCAATATTGTAACACATTCAATAAAGACTTCAAAAATGGTCCACATCAAAAGAAATCTTTAAAAAAATAAATAAAACCATAAATTCACCCATTTCAAGTGTACAGTTCTGTGATTTTTAATATAGCCACAGAGTTGTGCAACCATCACCACAATCTAACTCTGTAACATTTTCATCACCCCCAAAAGGAACCCTGCACCCATTAGCAGCCGTTCCCATCCCTAACTCCCTTCCTCAGCCCTGGGTAATCACTAATGTACTTTCTGTAGATTTGCCTCTCCTGGGCATTTCATGTAAATGGATTCATATCATAGGTGGTCTTTTGTAGCTAGCTTCTCTCACTTCGCATAATGTTTTCAAGGTTCATCTCTGTTGTAGCATGTATCAGGACTTCACTGATTTTTAGTCAAATAATATTCCATTGTATGGATATACCACATTTTGTTTATCCATTCATTAGTTGATTGATATTTGGGTTGTTTTCCACTTTTTTTTGCTATTATGAATAATGCTGCTATGAACATTCATTTACAAGTTTTTGTGTGATGATATGTTTCAATTCTCTTGGCTTTATACCTAGGAGTGGAATTGCTGGGTCATATGGTTTGAAGAACTGCCAAACTGTTTTCCACAGCAGCTGTACAATTTTACATTCCTGCTAGTCGTGGGAATGAGAGTTCCAGTGTCTCCACATCTTCATCAACACTTGTTACTGTCTTTTTTATTATAGCCATCCTAGAAGGTGTAAGATGGTATCTCATTTTGATTTTGATTTTCAGTTCCCTGACGGCTAATCATGTTGAGTATCTTTTCATGTGTTTTTTGGCCATTCTTTTTTTTTTTTTTAACATCTTTATTGGAGTATAATTGCTTTACAATGGTGTGTTGTTTCTGCTTTATAACAACGTGAATCAGCTATACATATCCATATATCCTCATATCTCTTCCCTCTTACGTCTCCCTCCCTCCCACCCTCCCTATCCCACCCCTCTAGGTGGTCATAAAGCACAGAGCTGATCTCCCTGTGCTCTGCGGCTGCTTCCCACTAGCTATCAGTTTTACATTTGGTAGAGTATATATGTCCATGCCACTCTCTCACTTTGTCCCAGCTTACCCTTCCCCCTCCCCGTATCCTCAAGTCCATTCTCTATGTCAGCATCTTTATTCCTGTCCTGCCCCTACGTTCTTCATAAACTTTGTTTTTTTTTTTAGATTCCATATATATGTGTTAGGTATTTGTTTTTCTCTTTCTGACTTACTTCACTCTGTATGACAGTCTCTAGGTCCATCCACCTCACTACAAATAACTCAGTTTCGTTTCTCTTTATGGCTGAGTAATATTCCATTGTATGTATGTACCACATCTTCTTTATCCATTCATCCGATGATGGACATTTAGGTTGCTTCCATGTCCTGGCTATTGTAAATAGAGCTGCAATGAACATTTTGGTACATGACTCTTTTTGAATTATGGTTTTCTCAGGGTATATGCCCAGTACTGGGATTGCTGGGTCATATGGTAGTTCTATTTTTAGTGTTTTAAGGAACCTCCATACTGTTCTCCGTAGTGGCTGTATCAATTTACATTCCCACCAACAGTGCAAGAGGGTTCCCTTTCCTCCACACCCTCTCCAGCATTTATGGTTTGTAGATTTTTTGATGATGGCCATTCTGACCGGTGTGAAATGATATGTCATTGTAGTTTTGATTTGCGTTTCTCTAATGATTAATGATGTTGAGCATTCTTTCATGTGTTTGTTGGCAATCTGTATATCTTCTTGGGAGAAATGTCTATTTAGGTCTTCTGCCCATTTTTGGATTGGGTTGTTTGTTTTTTGATATTGAGCTGCATGAGCTGCTTGTAAATTTTGCCATTCTTTTTAAAAATATACTTCTTGTTGGTTTACAAAATTATGTAAGTTTCACGTGTACAATATTATATTTTGGCTTCTGTATACACTACAGCGTGCTCATCACCAAAGTTTTAGTTTCCACCTGTCATTCTTACGCCTTCTTTGGAGAAATGTCTATTCAAATCCTTTGCACATATTAAGATTAAGTTGTCTTATTATTGAGTTTTATAGCTCTTTATATAAAGTCCCTTGTCATATATAGGCTCGCAAATATTTTCTCTCATGCCATATGTTATCTTTCCACTTTCTTGAAGCTATTGTTATTAAATAGAAATTTACAAGTTCACATATGATAAAGAGCACAGACTGTAGAGGAGAAGATGAGATCTAAAAACCAACTGAGAGATACTCTTAGGTACACTACCCTTCTCTACTATGCTCTTTTGAAATTAAATCCAAAGCAGGTTAATCTTCTGCTCTGTGCCAGGCCCTGTAAGGAGTAAGATCTGGCCTCTATCCTCAAACAGCTTACTAACTTAGAGGGAAGAGAAGATGCAAACATGTGGAAACTTAAATAATTATAACATGTTTAAATAGCAGTTCAAGACCACAATAGAAAAGATGCCACAAGGCACTGTGTGATTAATTGCCAAATGAATTGCATGGAAAATAATTGCTATGGGGACTCAAAGGAGAGAGAGCGCACTTGGGGCTGCCGTGGTCAGGGAAAACTTTAAGGAGGAGGGATCTAAGCGCTCTATAATTGACTGCAGCCATGCCTGTGTAATACTAAACAAAGACTTGGAGAGAAAAAAATATTGACTCTGTTTGAAGTGAGGCATCTTAATGATTAAACTGATACCACCATTTCATTTCAACCTCAGCAAAATTCCCCACAGCTCCACCTTCCCTATGAAGACTTAAGTGGCCTCTGTCTAGTCCTGAGGTTACCAATTAGCAATACAACAAGATGCATCTGGCTCACAGATACATTTTGTTTGGTCCAATTAAAAAAAAATTGTAGAATTAGTTGCAAAAAGTTGTAATGGGCAAATTTCACATAAAATGTGTATTTCTGTTTCCCTGCAAAAATCAGAAGACCCGGCAGCCCTGGGTTGGAGCATGTGCGCTCTAGGAATGTTGCTAATTTCACCACCACCAACCCCCCCCCCCCCCCCCGCCCCACCCAGCGTGCACCTGCAGACTTCCCGGTTTGAGATCTCCTAGAGTCAGAGGACTTAGACTGAAAGCTATCTTAAGAGTGCATCTGTTTTTGTTCCCTGCCTTTGTGCATGTATGGTATCATTACCCTTAATTTACAGAATGTCAATTAAAACCCATAGAGGTTGAGACTTGCCCAAGGTCACAGAACTATTAAGTGAAAGAGGGAGAACTACAACCCATGTTTTCTGCTCTTCAGACGGTCAGCTCGTAGGCGTTTTCAATGTTCTTTCAAAGATGTATCTTTCCAGTCCAGATGCCTATTGCTTAGTTGCATTCTTCTGTCACTTTCTGATCACTACTTTGTTTTGTTGGACAGTTTTTGATAGATAGCTGTCTCTCTCAAGCTACATTGTAACATCGCATTGTGCAAGGTGCCCACATTATGTTCCATGAAAGCCCAGAGCGTGGAGCGCAGTGCTTCGCATTTAACGGACACTCAGTAGATATCTGTTGGCTTATTTGATCAATAGGATTGTGAAGAACTCACTGTGTAACCTTTCTTCAAAACTTGGGTGTGTTCAGACCACAAATATGAGCCACATATATAATTTTAAATTCTCTAGTAGCCATATTAAAAAATATAAACAGACGGAATTACAAAAAAAAAAACTTGGGTGCGTTAAAATGTGCTTATTGTTTAGAGACAAACATGTCTGTTACCTTTAAGAAGTTTCAGCTTTGCGATGACTTGGTGGGGCAAGCTGCTTGGCATTGATAGGCTGGCTCAAGGATAATCTTTTCATATTTCATGCAAAGCTTTTCATCCTAAACTGAATATATCAAAGGAGGGAATGAGTGATTTGTTTGTTGAAGGAATCATCTTTTGATCGAGGGAGGGGTAGGCAGGGGGCACATGTCCCTGCGATGTACCTTACTTCGTCTTGGCTGTTTTCTGAGTGACAAGAGAAAAGAAGTGACAAGATGAAATAATAGAAGATGTAGGGAAAGTGGTTTAAAGCCTCGCCTTAGAAGATCAGTGGTTCTCAAACCTGAGGGCTCATCAGAATCCCCTGGAGAGCTTGTTAAAACACAGATTACTGTGCCTGCCCCAGAGTTTCTGATTCAAAAGTTCTGAAGTGAGTGGGGCCCAAGAATTTACATTTCTGACAAGTTCCCAGGTAATGGTGATGCCACTGACCAAGGGCCCACATTTTGAGAACCATTGCCTTAGATTAACAAGGTAGTTGTCTCAAGAGAGTAGCTAATTAGAGAGAGCTGAGCAACAGTTAGCAACCAGAAGAAAAAAAAAGACCATGGGGAAAGCATGTGATGTATGCAGTGGGGAGAGTGTGAACTGGCCAGGAAACCAGAAGGGCTGGATTCCAGTACCAGTGATATTTTCTTAAGCAGTGTCCAAACATAGTAAGTACAGTTTAATCCACACGTTCCTGATTTATTTTACTAGTGTTTTTCAAATTACACACTATGGAAGCATACAAGATGTTAATAGGCATTCAATGGGATAAAAAAGATCTGTGGTCAAATAAGGTTGGAAATTTTTGAGTTAAATAAAATTGAACAGGGTTCTTTACTGCAAGTCTTCTCAGAGCCTTTCAAATGCTAACATGCACTGCAGATCTCCAAGGGAAGATAGAATATGCAGGATTTCTCAAATTTAGTAGACTAAGGAGCCTTTACTAATGCCTGGCTATTTTTCTGTAGAATACAGCTTGAGAAACATTCATCGGTTTACATCCAAATGCCAAAGCATTTTATCAGTGGATGAGGCTGCTTGTAACAATGAAAACAGCACCAGACTGGAAATCAAAATGTCTGGGATTTTGTCCTGTTTCTGCCACTTCGCTCTGCCACAAGTTGACTTGCTCCTATCCTGATGGGTGTGACTGAAATTTATCATTCCCTTGCAAATGGGGGTAGCCAGTAGCCCCAGCCAAAACAGACAGACGGGCACACACACACACAGTTTTGTTTTTAATCTGGAATTCACCATGTCCTCAAGAGTATTCAATCTTCAAAGCCAGAAGGGTGAGAAGCCTTATGCTGAGAGTTTGATAGGAAGGAAGGAAAGAAGGAAGGAAGAGACAGGCCATTACAGACCATGATTCCAACTGGAATGAACAGGCTGAGAAGCGTAGACACATCCTGTGTTTATTTGATTCTTGGCTCTTAGAGAAAGTTTTGTTTCACCAAGAACACTGAGTCAGCTTGTTTGTTTACCACAGAGCATTGGAAGTGTGTCTGTCCCCCAATTAATCATTACTTGTGTTTTTTTTCTACTTGAACAAAACACAAACTTGACCCAGTGGAGAAACGTGGCAAGCTGTATGTGGCAGGGTGCCACAACGTATCTACATTGATATATAGATAAAACACATGCCCACATTAAACAATCATTTGAAAAGAAATTGATGGGATTTAAGATTCAACTAATACTTGCTGAATTTCTACACTGTACATAAATATAGGCAACATGGGGTCCCTTGTACATTTCTGTGAAACCTTTTTTTAAAAAAATATAAGGGTCAATTCAGGTTAAAAAATAAAATGTTTATAAGCTTTCTGTTGTATTTTTTTATTTCGAAGTGCAAATAATATTTAATAGCATGAAAAATATATATTCTAATAATGCTGATTACCTATCTGATTGCATAGAAGAATGACAAGAAAAACATCAGCACTGCTTTTAACTAAAATATTTGAGAAGTAATGACTCAGAAGTAGCTTTTAAATCTTTTCTCTTGAAATCGAATCTCCTATATATCTTGAAGCTGGGTGAACTGAACATACCCAAAAGGTCTCAGGAGACTCCCTCCTGCTGCGGACCCCAAAAGCACAGGGCTGAATAGAAGTAGCACGTGCTATCATACAGCACAATAGAGATGGCTCTGTTGAGTTCTTGCATCATTGTCTAGCTTCTGGAGGGGTTGAGCTGTATGGACTAAATTGTTTGGTCCCTCTAGCCAAGCAGCCGATTAATCCAGTCAAACTGCCTTATCAATCAAGTCAAGAAGGCAAACTTGGTTTTTCATCTAGAGTTTGACCGTGATGGCTTTCAAGAAAGAAGCTTCCCGAGTCTCTCTTATAAACCCTTTGTGCAGTAGGCCTCTCCTTCCCATGACTGTTGAAAGCTGTTTACCCTTGAGCCAGCGTCAGTGGTGAACAGCAGCTGGCCGCCACTCTCCTCTCTCCACATTTGTCAGCTGGAACATAGTTTTTCAGAGTAGCCTCAACTTCAAAAAGAGACTGGTTCACTGTGGAGTGCGAAGGGGAGAGAATCCCCGTGAAGCTCTTTCCCTTTGCCTCTTGCCTTCTATAATTTTAAGTTACTTTCTATTGATCTGTAGTTCTAAAATGTGTGCTGAAAGCTCTGCTCTTCTGGGCTACTTTTCAGTGTTTCTGCCGAGCTTTTCTGGGTTTGCTTTTATAGAATGAAATCCCCTTGTTTGGTTTTCCGCACATTCACACTGAGGCTGTGAATGTCCACTAACTCAATTCAGAGCTACAATTGAATAGTGTATTAAGAGTCCATGTGACTGCCCCATGGGCCCTGGGCTGCTGAATTCATGGGCAAGTCATTGTTTCCCCAACCATCATGTTCAGGGGCACCCCCTCGGTCTATGGCAAACATGGATTAATAGATGCCGACTTAGACTCAACACTTTTCTGATAAGTGGTATAATATTGATGATTTATCTTCCCCTTTTGATGTTTTGTGTTATGCTAACCACATTTTTCTACATCATTATGGCAGCCTCCCAGTACTGCTTTAATGTAGAAAATTTGCAAATTCCTTTGCTCGGGCTCCAACTCCATGGCAGTGGCAGAACCATTTTAGGAATGTCTTCTGCCACAATTTCCCCTTTGTCCTACCCCTTCCCTTTTCAACTTCTCGTTGCTTCCATATATTCCCTCATAATAGAGGCACCCAAGTTGTTTAGTGAGAAGCCATCTATATACACAAAGCTATAACACGTGGATGAAAAGGAAATACTCTGAACCCTCTCAGGCCAAACACCCAGATGTTGGCAAGTAGTACATGGACCAAACAGCATAGTCATTGAACAATATCACATCTTCCTTTTTTATTCATCCAGATCTTTTGGCATCATGCGGACCCAGCCAGTTTTTACCCATGACTTTGTCAAAGGCTGAAAAAAATATGAAAAATATTATGCTTCTCCTCTAATGAACAATTATCAATGAACCCTGTGTTCAGAAGAGCAACAGATAATGTTTCACTTAGAAAGACCAATAATACTGAATTAAGATAAAATTCCCACGGCGGTAATTTTTACATTCTTGTGAATCACAGAGGAGTTTATTATGATCCATGCTTGTAGGAAAGAATGACAAATGAATTCATATTGATTATTCACTTAAAATAATATGACTAAAAATGTACAGCACCACATTAACTATCAGGCAGTTATTTATCTACTAACTCTTAATGTGAGTGGAAGGAAGTGGGGTCCAAAGCCCGAAATGTAGTGGAAGATTTAAGTGTTCAGCTTTCCACAGATTTTTGAGTCTGTGTTTGATAGGAAACATACAGTCAAATCATTTTGCTTGAAGTATATAGAAGGTACCTGGGAGTTAAAACAAAGTGACTCAATTGATGTACCAAGCTATTGATCGCTTCAACCCTCAGAGAGGCTGGGAGGGGCCTGGGGCAGCAAGGGCCCTTGGACCTTAAAAATATACTTTTCTATGTTTTCCATGGAATTAAAAAGGCTGGGAAGCACTGAGGAGGATCAATCAAAAGGTTTGATGTGATGTGTGTACGTGAGAGTGAGTGTGAGCTGGGGTTGGGAGTTGTGGGTGGATTAGAAAGCCTGGGCCTTAAATTAGTTAATATGTGTAAAGCCCTAGACCAGTGTCTGGTGCAGTGTGAATGCTTTAATAATGTTGTTAAATAAATACTATAATAATCATGGGAAAAAAAAAAGAAAGCCTGGGCCTTGGTCTCCCTTCTGCAACTTCTTTACGGGGGCCTGTGTTTACAGGAAACTTGCTTCCTGGATTAAGACCACATTTGTGCTATTTGCACATTGCCCCTCTATTTCTGGGCCTGCCTCTGACCAGAGACCACATCTCCTGTGGAAACAGGGAAGCAGTAGAGAACCTAAGAGCTTGGGCTGTGAAGTCCATTGCCTGGGTTCAAACAGTGGTACCATCACTAATTAGCTGGATCATCTCGGGCCAGTTAACCTCCTCGAACCTCACTTTCCTTGCCTATAAAAAGGGCTAATAACAGTACTTACCTCATAGTTGTTGTGAGGAATAAATGAATTAAGGCATGTAAACTGTTTATCCCAGTGCCTGGCCTAGAGCGGGCACCCATTCAATGTTGGCTATTAGGATTCTTGACCAATTACTGTGTGCCAGGTGCTTTAGCTTTATCCTCGAGCCTCACAACAACGAGATGAGGCAGATACTACCAGTCTTTATTCCCATGTTGCAGGTGAGGAGACTGAAGCTCAGTGAGATGAAGTCCCCTGCCCAAGGCCACACCACTAGGAAGAGCTGAAACCAGGCTTCAAGTCCCGCCCTCCCATATTCCCAGGGCCCGTGCTCTCTCCTCTATCATCACTGCACCCACGCTTCAAAAAGTTCCTTTGCTTCATTAAAAGCACCAGTCAGGTCAAGACCCCCCTACATCTCTGCAGTTTCCAGGTGTACGGATAATTATAGAAGATCGTGAAATGAGCAAAAGAAATGACTGGCTATCTTCTCAACGTAATTCTGGAGGCTCTGGGGATTGTATACGTCCAGTGTCTGGTGGAATACAATTGATTATTGCTGTGAATACTGACCAGTTTTTCCTGTTTTACATCCATTTGTAAATTCATTTTAACACTCCTTCCCTGACTATAAATGTGTGTTATTTTCAGTTCTCTTTCGTACCAGTTGTGGTATCTTTCTGATTTCCTCACGAATGACTTAAATAAAACCTTCAACATGTGCTTATTTAAAACAAATGTACAACATCACTAATCATTAGAGAAATGCAAATCAAAACTACAATGAGGTATCACCTCACACCGGTCAGAATGGCCATCATTAAAATATCTACAAACAATAAATGCTGGAGAGGGTGTGGAGAAAAGGGAACCCTCTTGCACTGTTGGTGGGAGTGTAAATTGATACAGTCACTGTGGAGAACAGTATGGAGGTTCCTTAAAAAACTAAAAATAGAACTACCATACGGCCCAGCAATCCCACTCCTGGGCATATACCCTGAGAAAACCATAATTCAAAAAGAGTCATGTACCAAAATGTTCATTGCAGCTCTATTTACAATAGCCAGGACATGGAAGCAACCTAAATGTCCATCATCGGATGAATGGATAAAGAAGATGTGGTACATACATACAATGGAATATTACTCAGCCATAAAAAGAAACGAAACTGAGTTATTTGTAGTGAGGTGGATGGAGTTAGAGTCTGTCATACAGAGTGAAGTAAGTCAGAAAGAGAAAAACAAATACAGTATGCTAACACATATATATGGAATCTAAGGGGAAAAAAAAAAAGACCATGAAGAACCTAGTGGCAAGACGGGAATAAAGACAAAGACACAGACCTACTAGAGAATGGACTTGAGGATATGGGGAGGGGGAAGGGTAAGAGGTGATGAAGTGAGAGAGTGGCACGGACATATATACACTACCAAATGTAAAATAGATAGCTGGTGGGAAACAGCCGCATGGCACAGGGAGATCAGCTCGGTGCTTTGTGACCACCTAGAGGGGTGGGATAGGGAGGGTGGGAGGGAGACGCAAGAGGGAAGAGATATGGGGACATATGTATACGTGTAGCTGATTCACTTTGTTATAAAGCAGAAACACACCATTGTAAAGCAATTATACCCCAAAAAAGATGTTAAATAAATAAATAAATAAATGAGGGGAACTACAAATAAAAAAATAAAACAAATGTACAGACACACCAGGGCCAAGTCACACTGCTCTTGAAAAGGGGGATTCTTCTTCTGGGAATCATCCCTCTTCTCTCCTCATCCTGCCAATGGCCCACCCTGGCCTGAGACGGGTCTGCCACAAAGCTACCCTCAGAGACAGCGGGGAGTCAAGGGCAAGAACGTTGGTTGGAGGATGCGGAGGCCTGCAGGCCAGCTCTTGCACGTGAGTTGGACTGCAGTGGGTGATACACTTAAGCTCTCTGAGCTTCTGTCCCTTCACCTGGAAAGTGGAATCTGCAAACTGCACGTCAAGGTTGCTTCTGTGACATCTTACTTGGCCTTCAGGGAGAGCAGGCCATCCCTCAGTGTGTCCAGCCAGCATATGCCGAGCAGCTGGGGGCTACGTGTGATTCATTCAGCTGGCACGGGCCCGCCACCCGCTATCCCAGGCTCACAGTCCCAGATGCTGAGCTATTGGCTGGGGCTTCTGGTTCTAGAACACTGCAGGGCCAAAGAGCCTGCTCAAGTCAAGGGCAATTTCTAGATAACTGTTGGGGTCTGGGCAAAGCATGTGGTCTGGAAGGCAGGGAATGTGTGAGGGTTGCTTCTGGGGTGCTTTGTTGGAATTAGCCTGAAACCTTTGGCGTGAGCTCAGAACTGGGTTTCCTTCTTGGGTCTCCTGTAAAATCCTAGGGTGCCCTCCAGGCCAGAGGGTTTCCACCTCATCCGGGGCCTCTGTATTCTCCCTAGTGAAGAGGTGCATCAGGTCTTTTGCCTCAGGGACTACGTGAAAGAGGAACCCTGAGCTCTGGATGATCGGGCTGTGACTCAGAGATGCTTCAACTCCTGTCCCCTCTCCCACCCAGGCAGAGAATAATCTCTTTCCTCTCCTCTCCCTCAGTAATAGCAGTGCCCAGGTTTGGGAAGGCTTACCTTGTACCTGGCACTGTGTAAGCACTTCCCTTGCATTTCCTCACTAACCCTCACACGACCCTGTGAGGGAGGTGCCGTTTTGTCACGATTTTACAGAAGAGGCAATGGAGGTGACTTGCTAAAAGGTCACACTGGTAGTCAGTTTGTGGAGCCAGGATTCAAATGCAGGTCTGTCTAACTTCTGAGAGGGCCTCATTGCCCACGTGATTTCAAGTACACAATCCTGGGCAGGCGTGAGGGAGAGAGACAGGCGAGGGAGGGAAAGGGCAATTTGCTTGTGACTCAGGAGTGTCCCACAGAAGGTCCAGAATCTCCTGGGAGCGAGGATTGGGTGGGCCTATGTGAATTGCTCAGGGCACTGGAAATGCAGCCCACCCCAGATGGCAGTGGTCCTCCCTAGGGAGGGCTTCCTCCTTGCCCAGCCACTGGCTACAGCAGCACAGGTCACAAAAGAGAGCGCCTGTGTCCTTCTAGGGATCATGGGAGAATTCATCAGAAAGCACTCTGGCCTTTCAAGCAGAAAGTTGCTTCAGAAACAGCAGAGGCAGATTAGAAAGAGCCTACAGAGAGGAGGTGGACATTTGTCATTTTTTTTCCGGCCATCTAACATCAAAAGCCTTTCCTCCATTTGAGAATCCCGACTTGGTCTGTTTTGTGCTCCCTCCACCCACCACTGCTGAGTCAAAACACAGGGCCTGGTAGCCAGTATGATTCCATACACATTTGTTGCCCGAATGAATGTGGTCAAACCCAGGCCTGACTCTAAAATACATGCTTTAAAAACTATATTATGAAAATTTTCATACGCACAAAAGTAGAATAGTATAATACCACTATATATAAAATAGATAAACAACAAGGACCTACTGTATAGCACAGGGAACTACATTAAATATCTTGTAATATTCTGTAATGGAGAAGAATTCCTTTATATATGTACCCATTACCAGATTCAATAGCTATCAAGATTTCTTCATCTTAGCTTTATTTATCTCCCTTTGTTTTTCTCTTTTCTTTTATACCTGGCCTAAATATTTGGAAAGGAATCCCAGGTGTTATATCATTTACCTCTACATGCTTGATGACACATCTCAAAAAATTAGGGATATTTTCATATCCAATGACAATATTGCCATTGCCCCTAACCAAACTAACAATAACTTCTTTAAAACCACGCTCTTGGGCACTACAGAGTAGTTCCTCCATTCTGCTTTCTTTCCTGGCCCCCAGCAGGAAACATTTCCCAGGCATCTGTTCTTGTACCTCCTCCTAGCTGGAATTACAGTTTGATGTGTATCGGGTACTCACAATTTGTCCCCTTAGGTAGGCAGAGGACCTAACTGCCCTCTCCCTGTTTTCTCCAAGGTCACGCAGTCAATTAGTAGCTGATGAATGAGACTCGAGCACTGCAGCTGGGTCCATACAGCCCCAAACACATTTTGCAAGGAAATTAAGGGAAAGGACCCCAGTCCTGGGGACAGTCCTGCATAGTTTCTGTTACTGTTGAAATCCTGCCACTCAGCCTCAAGCAAATCTTCTCCCTGGGACAGTTTGATCATGGCCCATTGTGACTGCCTGACTGAGGGGCTAAGTGGGACTGTTCTCCATCTGACTGGAATGCAGCCGCTGGCTACAGGCAGGCCCGCCCCAAGGGGGGCGGGGCAGGGGGTGGCGTTCATCTCTCTTCTCTTTCTAGGCTTTGACTTGCTCTCTGCCAAAGCAGAGGACTCCCACAGGTCGAGACAGGGCAAATTCGAGAAGCAGTAAAACTAGCTCCGCTGCTTTTCTGTTCTGGCTCCCTTCTCGTTTCAGAGACTTCTTAGGTACCGGGGCTCTCCCGAGCTTGACCTCCATCTCTAATTCCCCAGACCTCTTCCACTACCCTTCATCTCCCACCGAGATTTGCCAGATAAGTCTCTCAGAGCCTTGCATTCCAAAATGAAAACTGGCTAGTGGAGAGAAGGAATCCTGGCTGTGGGCCAGTGGAGGATTGATCAGTCTGGGACAACAGGAACCACTGAGTATTTAAGGGAGAAGGAATTCAGCGCAGGGGATTGCTTACCCAGCTGATGAGAGAGCTTGGGTGCCAAACAGGGGACCGTGAGGCCACTCAGAGATTAGCCACAGCAAGGAGCTCCTATGCTCCAACCTAGGGTCTGGGTGGCCCAGTGGAAACTGGAGCCACAAGAGAGACACAGTCACTGCTGCGGACATCACATGAGGCAGAGAGGGAAGGAGAGAAATGCCCCAGATTCTCTCTTCCTCCTTCCAATGTCCTACCAGTGCCTTCCATTGGGAGCCTGGAAAACAGCCTACAAGGGTCCACTCGTCCCCCTCTCCTCTCTGTCCCTCTCCTGCTACAGTATGAGCAGAGAAGGGAAGAGGAAGGGATGGATTGTGGGAAAACAGGCCCGGGACCTGCGTGAACCTAATGGCTGATAATATACTCTTCTTTCTGCCCCCCCACCTCCAATTTATTTGGATCTAACAGGGTCTATCTGGAAAAAGTGCTTTTACCCAAAGACAGCAAGAAAGAGTTGCAAGTAGGAGGGTGCAGTTGGAGCATGAACCTGCTTCCCTGACTAGCTACCTGCAAGTTTTATCCAGATTCTACCCAGTTCTCTTATTTCGCTCCCCCCTGCACACGTCTCTGCCCCACTCCCCCCGCCCCTCACTCAGAGTCCAACAAAGATAGGCCACTTTGCTTTCTGGCAACGTGTGACACATTCATTGGATCCCAGGACCGTGTAAACCCAACCTTCTTGCCTGCAGGGTTTCGGCTTGGCAACGAGGCTCTGAACTGCAATGCCGTCAAGCCGGTGAACCTGCTGGCATCACAATCCAGAAAACATACCTGCTGATTCCTCAGGTGTTCAGCAAGTTCCCATGTGTAGGTGAAGGGAGATGTCTGGGAGGGGAAAAAGAAAAGCACCGAACTCCATGCTTTCCACACTTTATCTCATTTCATCTCCACAGTCCCTCAAGGTAATTGCCCTTCTGCCTACGTTTTAAAAATGAAATGTTTTTAAACTTTGGAATAACTTTAGATTTACGGAACAGTTGCAAGGACAACTCAGTTTCCCCGAATGTTAACACCTCTTACATAACCGTCTGAGGTCCGTTTTTACAGATGAGAAAATTGGGGCTCAGAGAGGTTAAGTGATTTGCCCAAGGTCACAGAGCTAGGACACAGCAGAAGAAACAGACATAAATCCAGGTTGCTCTTATTGCATTACACCTTTGGGTTGAATTATTTGTTTCCATCTCATTAGGTGGGAAGTCACTCTCTGAACCTGGAGCCCTTCACTTCATCTTGGAGTTGGCTTGCAAACTATCAGAAAGCACTTCTTCCACAGAGCCACAGAATGTTTGCACTAAAGCGTACGTCTGAGGCCACTTAATTCAGGGAAGGCAAATAAGCTTCATTTCACTTGCCAACTTTAACTGAGCAGTAGAGGCTATGCGGGATCCGGCATGGAGGATGATTCCAAGTCTATGTGTTTGCTCCACAGGAATGAGTGCTGTGATTGATTATTGATGCCTGCCGTGAATGTTGATGAGGAGAATGGTGGAACCCATGTGACACGCTAGCCACCCCTCAGCAAATCTCCTCATTTTTCAGAGTGTCTGAGGTCCAGAGAGGAGACAGTGTCTTTGCCTCATTAGTGGTACAGCTAAGAACAGAACCCAGGCCCCTGACTCACAGTCTCGAGTTCTTTCTGCTTTATAATGGACGCACAGTAACAATAATAATAACTACCACTTAATGAGTGTCTGCTCGCTGCCAGGCACTGCGCTAAGCACCCTCCAGTTTCCATCCCTTACCTTCAATCCTCACAACAACCCCACAGGTAGGTATTTTTATCCCCAACTTACCTAGACCCAGCGAGGTTAAAAAACATGCCTAAGACACACAGCAAGCAAGAGGTAAAGCTGAAATTTAAACAGAGGCTGGTCTGGCTCCAAAGCCTAAACCCTGGGCTCTCACTTCCTACAGACACAATGTTGAACTTGCCCTCACGACCTACAGCAGGTGGAGATGACCCTGGTCACATTGACTTGGTTAGGACTAAACTACGGTGAAAAAAACCCATCATTTTTGTTCTTACTAATTTTCTAAAAACATTTGCTTGCATGCCCTTACCTAGATGGAACTGATTTGTTTGTGGGCTGTTTCATGTTAGACGTGTTAAAAATTGACATGTTAGGAGAGCTGACGTGAAAGGTGACCTGGTTCCCTTACAAATAAATGATTAATATAACCTCATTGTGCGCTGAGACTGCATTACTGATTCTCTCACTTGGGAGGCTTAGAAAAACAACAGGTCAGACAATAAAATCCATGCTAGCATCAGACGATAGTGTGGGATGACCATGGATGACTCAGGGGGAATCAGAAGATAATTAACGAAGAGGGAGCTCTATGGGGTCCAAAGATAATTTAAGAAATGTTCCTTCTCTAACCTAAGACTATCTGACATTATTATTATTAGCAAAGGCAACGAATAGGAGAAGGGGAAGAGGTGAGTTAATTCGAATGATTAGCTAAGACATTTAAAAGAAATTGACAGGGATCAAATTTCAAAGGAAAGACATTCAATTCAACCGACTACATTACAGCAATTCAACATTGATCAGGGACAGGTGACACGTGTGGCAGTGGCCTACACGCTTAGGGAAGCTAGGAAGATACTACACTCTTCCCCCTGGCAGTTTGCTGAATAGGCACCCAAGTTCTGGCAGGATAGTAAAGCATCTCTTCTCTACAGATATGGATGCAACTTAGAAAATTGCTTCTGTAAAACAGTATTACGTGCCACTGCACATATATCTTGTATGCCAGATATTACTGTCAATGTCAGGCTAAACATTCAAATAGCATGGAAGCCTCAGTAATAGCAAATGCATGAATTATCCACCTATATTCACTTCAGTGGCCAAAACTGTTCTAAATATGAGGAATCCCTTCCTGAGAGGCCCCATCGTGGCCTTACTTATTGTTTGTGGCCACAGGGTTTTTTCTAAGTGTTTCATGCCTATGCCACACTGGTTATTATACATTTTTAATATCATCTCTTTCCGCACAAGAATCCTCTACCCCATCTGACTCTTCCTCCAGGGTGATGTCTCACCAATCTTCACCGTTCCAGCTCCATCTAAACCTGCCATGTTCTGTTACTTAACATATGCTATTCTCTTCACTTGGAATATACTTTCTTTTCCTGCCTGCCTAACAATTGCTACTCCTCCTTCAAGTTCTAGCTCAGATCTCTTCTCTGGGAAGCTTTCTCAGCACCCTCAGGAGTCCCCCTAGCCCTCCTAGATCTGCCTCTATTATAATGTGTTCCAACGCATGGCAGTAGTGTGTTGGATCTTTGCCTACTAGAGCGTGAGCCCCTTGAGAACAAAGACTGGTTTTTTTCCATGTCTGACTCTCCAGAATAGAAAGGAGGGATTCAGGGCTTGCGTGTTGAATGAATTCATGAATGTCCTAGTCCCCGGTTATCTTCAGAGGCTATTTTCAGGGCTTCCAAATTTGGTCTCCCTTTTCCACCAAGAGGGTGGTAAGAACAGGCCAGATGGACTTGATACTTAATGAGCTTCTACGAAGTACCAGGCATCGTGCTGAATGTTTTACATGCACGATCTCATGCTGAAGGAGATGTTTTTATGTCCATCCATATTTTACAAATGAGGAAATGGAAATTGAGAGTGGTGACTTGCCCAGGGTCACATGGCTGGGAGGTTGCAAAGCCATGATTGGACCTAGGCTGTTGGTCTCCAATGCCTTCTCTCCTTTGTGTGTATGGAGGACGGGGCCAGCCCTGGGTAAAACGGTAACTAAGTCAAGTTTGTCTTCAGTGTCTTCAGACTCCCAGCGTACCTCGGGGACTCAGTGCCACAGTGTCACCCACCCCTGTAAGCCCCCGCTATGGCTCCTACAAGGTACCCCATCCCATTGGGAGCTTTGTCCTTCCCAACTCCTCTAAGACCTTGACTTCTGGGCTGTGCTAACCTTTTCCAGAGCACACGTTTACATGTTAATGGTGCCCTCCCTGAATGCAAATTTTAACCCAGGAGTGGGTGGCCCCTGCAGGAGCTGTGTGGGTGCTTCTGTGTTATGGTGAAGAGGGGGGGGCAGGTTGTCTGGGCACGTCTTTCAACAGACACCACGGAGGCTCCTCCCACAACCCCAAGATGCTGGGCCCCTCCCTCAGAGGGCTGAGGGCACTGGAGTCAGAACAACAAGTGTTTGAATTCGTCTCCACCATTCTGGGATGGATTGTGTGATTTGCCACAAATTATTGAACCTCAGTGAGCCTCCGTTTCCTCCTGTGTAAAATGGATCTAATACTACTTCTCATCTCCTAGGGTGGTTGTGAGGATGACATGCGACAACACAGCAACTGTGTCCAGTACAAAATAAGCACTCAAAAAATGTGAACTCTTTCCTGCCCACTGCCATCCAGGTTTCTCTTCCCCCGCTGCTCTTTCCTCACCTCACCAACAGGTCTTTTTTTTTTTTTTTTTTTCAAATATTTTATTTACTTATTTTGGCTGCACTGGGTATTAGTTGCGGCATGCAGGATCTTTTCATTGCGGCATGCGAACTCTTAGTTGCGGCATGCATGTGGGATCTAGTTCCCCGACCAGGGATCAAACCCGGGCCCCCTGCATTGGGAGCGCGGAGTCTCATCCACTGGACCACCCGGGAAGTCCCCCAACAGGTCTTTTGCAAACCCTCCCCTTCCTTTCCCAGTGCCTCCCTCCGGCATCCTCAACTTTTAGCACAACTACCCGTCAGACTTCCTGGGGCCAATCCCATTTCTAGATATTCTCTGACTCTGTCTGACTGCACGAGCTGATTTGAATTCAGAAAACAGGGTCCATTCCTCTGAGGAGTGTCACCGCAGTCCATCTTACAACGAGAACGGTGAGGGCTGACTTGATGGCCCCATATCGTAATCTGATGGATCCTGAGAAGGTTCCCCCCCGCCCCCAGACACCTCCTGTTGGCCCATGACTGCTGCCACCATCTCTACCATCAGTGGATGATTCCTCTGAGTCCATCTGCCTAGGGTGGTCTGGCAGGGATGCCTGGGCCAGGCAGGGTTATTATTTACATCTGAGTGCAGATTCCTTTACCAGAGCCTTTCCTGTCAGGGGGAGGAGAGGGAAGGGTTATAGGGAGCTGACTCCTCGGGGAAGAGGAAAGCCAGGCAAGCAGCGGTGTCTCCGGCTCAGTTTTGCCTAGGGTGGGCCCTGTGTGTTGCAACAGATGTGAACTTTGGAATCACCAAGGTTGGGAAGCCAGGCCTCAGAGGGAGTGGTTGTAGGCTGAGCTCATCCTGAAATGATGTGGGCTTGGATTCCCAGAGGGCAGAGAGGAGGACCAAGGAGGAGGCCATACTCTGGGGGGCGGGGGGTCTAAAGACAGAAAGAGGGCCTTGGTGTCTCTCAGCTTTAGGTGTAGGTGACGGCTGCAGGTAGGTGGGTAGTAGCATAAGACGGCCCCTGAAGGGGGTCTCCTTTTTCTGACTGGGAACAGGAGACCGAGCTCAAGGACCAGCCCCCTTCCTTCGGAAAGCAAACAACTTCTGAGTGTGTGGCAGGGTTCACTGTCTGTTCCCCCTCAAGGGAGGTTAGCCCCTAAGTGAAGCCACTTGGCTGGTAGAGGGTAACTGGGTGGTCCCCGGTCCAGAGAAGCAGGCGCTCAGGTGCCCCTCCCTGTAGGCTTTTCGATTTGTCTCTTGAGGAGCTCCATTATCCATGCAGTAGGTGGATGTTGATCCTGAAATTCTGTGGCCTTGCCCATAGGGACCATGGGGCCAAGTATTTGAAATCATCATAATCATAACAAAAACCAAGGACTGACCATTCGGTTAATTCCTTCGGGACACGTTGCCAGGGGCCACGTTATATATATATAGGCCCTGAAAGTGGGCTTGACCTGAGGGGTAATGAGGAGGTTCCCCCTGCTTCACACACACACACACACACACACACACACACACACACACACACACACAGACACACACACACAGACACAGACACACACAGACACAGACACACACAGACACACACAGACACAGACACAGACACAGACACACACACACAGACACACACACACAGACACAGACACAGACACACAGACACAGACACACACACAGATACACACACACACAGACACACACACACACACACACACACAGAGCCATCTTCCTCAAAATGTGTCCATGGTCCCGAGGCCGCAGAGCACATTAGAGACACAAGCTCTGCCTACAGCCAAAGGTCCCCTGTCTCTCTCAAGTCCTGCTGCTAGACCAGACTCCCTGCACACATTTCCGCACTCCCATGTCTATCCTTCCCAAGCCCCCAAAGCTCTGAAAACTGAGGGCCTTTTGTAAGTTTATGGCAAACTCATTTGGCAGCAAAACCTGAACTGGCATGAGGCTATTTATAGTCTTTCTTTATCACACCCTGTGTGAATATTCATGTGTTTTTGCTCCCTAAATATCAATGTACTTGATTACTGGGTGCTGTCTCAGACCCCACTGGAGGTGATATATAATATTATGCTATATGCACCCTCTGGCCTTTTTAAAATCCAAAGCATTCCAAATTCCTTTTATTGCAGAATGCATCCCACTGTCTTGTAATGGTCTATTTGCGGTCTCTCCCTCATTAACCTGTGAACTTCTCCAGCGCCCAGCACACAGTCCAACATGTGCTTGGGGCTCCACCAATGTTTTAGGACTGAAGAAGGAATGGCCTTTAGTGTTGAAGGAGATGCACTGTTGTGAAGTTCTTTCCTGCATCTTAACCTAAAGTATCTCACGCTGCCATTCATGTATTCTGTGCAAGGAAGAACAGCTGCTCGGCCTACTTCATTCTTTTTTGTTTGTTTTTTCTCTTGGGACTAAATCGTCCTCCTAATCCTAATACCTTTCACCTTTTCCCCTAGAGCCTCTTTTCCAATCCCTTAATCGTCTTCATGGCTATCTTCTGAAGCCTTTAAAGTTTCTTTCATTCTGAAATTGTGGCCTAACGCTTAGGATCCGGCTGCAGAGAGCTCAGCCATCACACGTAATCGGTCTCCCGTTTCTATGGTGAACTTTTCTAATCAGTTTCATTTGGCTGGGCTAAGAAGCTTTGCCTTTTAAAATAAACTTACAGGGCAAACTCAAGGGGCTATGAATGACTTTCTCCCAAGTGGGCTGGTTGGTAAAAGGCAGGGAAAGCAGCACAATCTGACCAGAAGAAACTGTAATTACAGAAAGTTGAAAGCAAAGCAACAGGTAACACATGTAATAGTAACCTGCATGCAAAAAGTGCTGTTGCTAATCACAGTGACCTCAACCTGCCATTTTTACCTCGGGAGAGCCAGCCTTGCTGGTACGCCCCTCGTGTGCCTTTTCTCTAACAGGGTTGCTAAAGGCCATTTCTGACCATTTATTTCCCATTAAATGCGGGGAGTGAGCCTGACTTGGGCTGGGTGATTGCAAAACCACTGGCTTAAGTTAAACTCCTCACTAATTAAGCCTGTTAGATTTCCTGTAACTCACGATTTTTCTTGGCATAAGTAAAAACATTTGACTCAGAGGCAAAAATGTATTCTATTAATAACCAGGAAACAACAAAATACTACACATGGTAGCATTTTCGGAAGCAGATTCTGTCATCCACATTCTGTCGGAACAGCCATTATGATTTCTCCTAATAACCCAAAGTGTTTCCTTTTGGGGCGGAAACTACATACTGTGATGGGAGATTCAAAGATACATTTTTGCCAGTCAAATTAGAAAAATCTATTCAGGTGTGCCCGTTGCTTCTCCCAAGCATGAGTCAGAGCCTTTTGTGGGGTTTTGTGTATATGCATTTTTTAAGAGGTGCTGATGGATTTTTACATACAGGTCATTCTTTTTAAAAAGGTCACATTACAATGTTTCCATCCTTTCTTGTGTTGTTATACCTCAGGGAAGGAGATGTAGGATGTCAAATTGCAAAGGGAGGTTGTAAAGGGAGGAATGTTGAAATTGGATGACCAAGAGCTCCCAGAGAGGGGCCTCAATGGCAGAAGGGAGCTCCTTCTGGGCGAGTAGGTGGCAGCACAAAAGCCAGATTAACCTGGGGGAGGAGTAGCTGTCGTGGGAATGCTTTCTTTACCTCCCTGTCTTACCAGGCCTGGCTGGCTCTTCCCTGAGAATGCTAGTGCTCCAAGGAGGGGAGGAGAACCTGCCCTCACTGCTAATTGGAGAGGCTGGAATTGTTTTTCCAGACTTTCTAGATGTCTTTGGCCAATGCTAGTGATGGCCATTTTCTCTCTTTTAATGATTATAGTAAGCTGCCTTTTTCGGGAACATTAACTATGAGGTAGGCTCTATGCCAAGTGCTTCAGATAAGGTATCTCTTTTAATCCTCACAACAGTCCTTTGAAGGAAGTACTGTCATTACCTTCAATTTCCACAGGGGGAAACTGGCTCAGAGAGGTTAGGCAACCTGGGCAACGTCACACAGCTGGTAAAGTGGCAGAGCCAGTACTTAAGCCCAGATCTGCCGGACACCAGATCTGGTTTTAAACCATTCTATCTGAGGCCTTGTAAAGTCAAACAGGCGCCTCAATAAGCTCAGCTGTCTTTTTCTTTCACCAAATAGCAGAACATCTGGGTTGCTTGATTTTGTGAGACTGTAATTACAGCAACTAAAGGATGTTAGCCTACTCTGAAAGACCTAGCTGATGGGCTTTCTATTGCTTTGTCTAGGAATTCGTTCTCTCCACCCTCCCACCACTCCCCAATTAGATAGCAACCTTCAAGGGAAGGTTCTAGACGGATTCTTATATTCCTCTGCTTTCTAGAGCCTGCACAGTGCCACACACATAGTAGGTGCTCAATAAATATTGACCGATTAACGGATGTCTGGACGTTCCCTTCAGTGGTTTCTGGGTTGTTCGAGACCCTTTGTTAATGCTAAACAAACGGCTTAGAACCTTCAAGATGTCTGTTGCCTTAACCTAGCTGCTTGCACTGAGATGACTTTTTAAATATCGTCTCTGCACGGGAGCTGAATGCTCTCTTTGGCACCTGGATGATTGATTGTGTTTTTCCCTTTTCCTCCAAAATCTCTGGCACCGTGCAGACACGACTTGAGGTGATTAACCATGCGGCCAACTGTGCCAGACACCAATTCAGACAAGAAAGTGGATGCCATATTTAAATATAGTTCCTAATTAATCCTGCTCCCCAATTCTGGTCTGCTCAATGACTACTTCTCAGATTGTCTTTGTGGGATGAGATAGGATGCAAAAAATTCAAAAATCATTCTTTTTGCCTGGGTGATGAGAGCCCTTAAGATTTTTCCAGCTTGGTATTTCTCAGCAGATAGAACTTCAACCCAGATGCAGTCCCATCCTGGTCAGCCTCACAAAAACTTCTAACTTGGTCTGGAAGATAAAGTGGAAACATGCAGAATGGGACAAGTCAAGTCAGCAAAAGCCAGTTTTCAGTGCACACCATGTAATTCCCAGAACAGCAACAGTAACTATCATTTTCGGGTGGATTGCTGTGTGCCCAGGCACTCTGCTAAGCATCTCATGGGCATTCGTTTCATTTCATCCTTAGAAGGACACTATGGAGGTAGGTACCATTATTATTGCCATCTTTTTCCAAATGAACAAACTTCAGCTCAGGGAGTCTAAGTAAAGCTCCTAAAGTCGCTCAGCAGTATGAGGTAGACCTTGGACTTGAACCCAAGGTCTGTCTGATTCCAGAGCACACACTCTTGGCTATAGTGCTCTGCAGGGAACTAGGCTGGCTTCTCAGATGTTTGGGGGCTCTCTGTGTGATGCTGATGAGAAAGCTGTTTAAAGACTGGTATAGGAAAGCTGCAAGAGTGGCCCAACTCTCTCTGTCTTCCTATTTGCAGAAGAGAATGCTTTTGTCTTTCAGTATCCTAAGGGAATCTAGCTGCGGGCAAAAGACCACAGGGATCTGGTGAGACCCAAGTTCTAACCTGGCTGTACTTGGACCTGTCCTACTGATTACCAACGGCCCGGGGTGGGGATGGAGGGGGGCCCGGGGGGGCTGAGCTACAGAGTTGAAGGGCTGCCATCTGCAAGTAGCGGCACCCTTGGCATGAGGTAGGAGACTCTACTGCCAGAGCTGAGTTCAGTGAGGTCACCCAAAGGGAGTGGCAACAACAGGTTGTAATCCAGACTAGCAGTTGCCTTCGGTTGAAGCAGCAGTCCTACCCAGCCTAGCCGAACTGATCAAGAGGGGGTGAGGCTTACGAGTCCAGCAGACACTGGTAGCAAGGATGGGACTCCATTCCTTGGGGGCAGGGGTGAAGAGGATGGGACTCTGGGGAGACCAGACAAAGCCCCGATTCTACGGAAACTGAAAGACTAGACCAGTGACTCGAAAGTGAGTCGATACTGCCCCCTAGGGGACTTTGGGGAAATTCTTGAGGTCATTTAGTGGACAGGAAAGGGAGATGCTAGATGTCTTGCACTGCCCAGGACAGCCTTGCAAAATGAAGAATAGTCCAGCGTCCCGCATGATTTTCAAATGTTCTGTTGGACTTCCGTGGACGTGGAAACCCCACTTATAATGATCAGAACGTGTACTGTAAATATTTTACATATATGCACAAAAGGTTTTGCTTTCCCACCTCCACACACAGTTTTAATGAAACTATTGTATAAAGAGAGGGAAGATCAAACTTTTTTTTCCTTCTCCCTGAGGTTTATCCAGAGTCGTTCACCATTTCAAAAATCACATTGACAGTAGTGATGTTGCTTTTGGAATTAGAGTCGTCCATGCAACATCCCTTACCAGTTTGTGTTTGTAGTTGTTGCTTTTGTGGGGCTTCTAGATGAAAGCACAAGCCTCTGCCTCCTTCGTTTAGCTTTTCAGTGTCGTCCTGCATGAGCATTTACATATTTAAATATATTGTAGTTGATTATGGATTACTTTCCTCTTTGTGTGGCAGGAGATTTCTTGATCTTCTTGAACTTATGTAGGCATGCAGGTTATTATATCTATGATTTTAATTTCAGGATAATAAAGGGGTACAACCAAAGACATTTATGATAAAAAAAAAAAAGAGGTGTTGATTCTGATAAGGTTGAAAATCACTGTGCTAGCCCGTTGGCTTCCTGAGGGCCAGGACCATGCCTGTTTTGCTTCCATTTGGCCTAATTAACCCAGGGCCAGGTCAGAGTAAGTGCTTAGTAAATAACGGGTGAGTGGAGAATGAATAATGAATGTGGACTCAAGCCCAGAGCCAGGGAGTTAGGGATCTAGGGCGGCAGAGTCGGGGGATAAAACTGGCAGGAGATGGGGACTCTTGATCGCCAAAAGAGCGCAGGGTGCCAGCTATGAGAAGAGGACCCTCGTTCAAAGCTTCCCCCAAAGTTAGAGTGTCCTGATGTCAAGGCCCAGTGCTTCTTATAGGTCTCTTGGCCCGAGTCATGCTTGGGCCCAGGGACTGAGGTCAGATGGTCCCAGTGGTGGAGAGAGATGGGTTCACGCCCTTGCTGACTGGTACCAACCTCAGGAAACATAAGACCTCGCCAGCTAAAAGCAGGCTGTTCCCCAGTGTGGCTGCAGCCCTCTGCGTTGTGTTACCTGGGCTGAGGCAGAGACGACCCCAGGGAACATAAGCCTCAAGTGCGGTCCCTATAATACGTCAATGTCCTCTCTGTCCTCAGTGGGGTCTCAGGCTGCCTTGACCTTCAGGCAGGTCTAGCCCCCCATTTTTCTGTTGTTGCTACTGTTGCTTTTCTCTCTCCTGGCCCCCTTCCCCAACAATAATGTGTGTACCCCTTCCTCCTGGGTCCTGTCCTCAAAGGACTATTCAATGTCCGACAAGTGAATGGCGGAAGCCTTCAGGGCTCCTGATGAGAGAGTGGCCCCCCCCCCCTTTGCATAGGGTTGGGGGCGGTAAAGGGGAGCACCTCTCTTCGAGATAAAATATAGAAATGCCGAGGGAGGTATCAAACCACCTAACGTCAGAGGCAGAAGCGGCCTTGAGGTCATCTGGTTCACTGGATCGCAAACCTGCCTGCACAGTGGCATCCCTGGGGGTTCTGGGGACAGACAGATGCAGTGGCCCCTAACATTCAGTCTGATTCAGTAAGTCTGAATTGGGGCTTGAAATCCGCATATCAGTTAGTACCGCTGGTGATTTTGACGAGGAACTTGCTTAGGGAGTCCACTCAGACTGACCTTCTCATTTTACTGGAAGCTACCCGAGTCCCAGAGAGGGGCAGTGACTTGCCCCAGGTCACACAGCAAATCATGGCAGAGTTGGAGCTGGAACTCGGGTCCCTTCCCACCGTGTTGGTGGTGGGAATATCTGACATCATTATGACTGGTTGGAGAGATCCTCGGCGTGGGAAGAACGACCTTATATCTCACCGCAGAGGCTGGCTGCCCACTTTGCCTGTAGGTAGAGGGCAGATGGGATGCCACAAGGTTGTTTTACCTTATCACAAGCAGTAAATTTACTGCTGGGTTTAGGAGAGAAGCAACAAAATACCCACCAAGGTTAGTAGGACGATAAGAACTTGTCAATATGTTTGGCTGTGTCTATCCACAGAAAGCCAAGGGAAATAATGGAGGCAATTATCCGCCTATTACGTTCGAACACTTTGACCGAAAAAATCTCCTGGTAACTGAGGGAAAATAGGAGTGTTTTTCTTTCTTTTTTTTTTAAATGTTGCCTCACGTAGCCTGAATGATGTAACTCCCACATCACTTTTTTTTTTTCCCCTGGAGACCCCTTCTTGCACTCCTTTCTCCTGGGGGTGTGACAATGTCCACAGCCCCGGGAAATGTGGACGGAGGGGGAAACCCTGTATAGGAGGCGCCACGTGAAATGGAATACTAGGCCAAGCTGCAGTGGAGGTGGTGTAGGCCCTTGTCCTTTGAAGATAACCTTTTAGATTCTAGGATAGTTCTAGCTGGGGCCTCAGAACAAGGCCCAGAAGTCTCCAGAACAGCTTATCACTTTGACCTAATTCGAGGCGGCCCCCTTGGAAGGCTCCCGGGACGGCAGCTGCTCTGTCAGCCACTGAATGAAAACACAGCCAGATTTCTTTATTTAGAATAGACACTTCCTAGTTTGATTCCTCAACGGCAAATCTGTCTGCCCTCTGCCCCCAGCCCTCTGCAGCCCAAACTGCCTCAATGTCAGGTAGCTTAGCACAGATCAGCAGGTGTTTGCCTATTTATAAGTAGCAGAGCTGCCGTGGGCCGCTGCACTCCTATCTCTGAGCCAGGGGTCAGAGGGCTTATTGGAAAGGGAAAGCGCCGTGGCCGCAGACAGTGAATCCTGGCGCGGGTCAGGGAGGGCCGTTCAAGTGCACTGATGGATGGAGCTGTGGCGAGCTCAGTCCCATATTGCGGCCGTGGGAGTCCGCCACCCCTGGGACGTTACGGTTCTGCTCACTTCTGCCACCACTAATTTGCTGCGTGACCCTGAGCAAGGCTCTTCTTTTCTGTGGGCCTCGCTTGACCATCTCTGGGGAAAAGGACACACCGTTTAATCCGTGGTGCCACTTACTGTGACAAGTGGCCTGCCACCGGAAGAAATGAAGCTGAATCTCTACCTCACTCCTTATTCCCCAATAGATCTCAGCTTAGTCAAAGATTTCGATTTTCAAAAGAGAAACCACTGAAAGAATGGAAGAAAGCATAGGAGAATGTTTTTTAAAAATATGGAGGTTGGAAGTCTTTGCAAAGAAACAAAAAACCCTAGGAGCTATAAGGAAAAAGAATGACAGATTTGCCTGTGAAAAAAGCTGAACACCTTCGCTATAGCAAAAGATATCTCATGCAAAGTTGAAAGACAAAGGACAAACCCAGATAAAGTCAAAGGCAGACAGAGGTTTATTATTCATAATATTTCAAGAGCTCCATTATAGGATGTGCACTATTTTCTTTATAGCACTCACCATTATCTGCAATTACATTATTTAATGATTTGCTTATTATCCGTTTCCTCTACCTGCATGTTTGCTTCAAGAAGGCTGAGGCTTCTCGTATTCACCACTGTATTCCTAGTGCTAGTGTCTGGCACACAGTAGGTGCTCAATAAATACTCACTGAAAGAATGAATGAGGGAGCTTCTATAGATCAGTGAGAACAGGATGAACAGTCCACTAGAAAAACGGTCAAAAAATAATGAACAGGCAATCCACAGAGGAGACACAAAGTGTTTAGGCCATATAAAAAGGTTCACAACCTCAGTAATAATTAAGTAGTAATAATGCAAATTAAAACAGCACTGAGAGGCTTGAAATGTTGTTTTTCACTTTTCAGATTGGCAGAAGTTTAAAAGGTTGCTAAAACCCAGCGTTTGTGAGGATATGGTGAGACGGGTACACATACTGATTCTTGGCACACGTCTAAATTAGCACAACTTCTGGAGAGCAACTTGAAATATTATTTGAGCCAGCAAGTATTCTTTTAGGAGTTTAGCCTTTTGAAATGCTCCATGTATAAAGGATCTTCATTTAAACATTATTTGTGAATAGCAAAAATTTAGAAATAACCTAAATGACCTCAGTGGAGAACTGGCGTCATAATTTATAACTTATAAATAATCTATAGCATGTCCAAATAATGGCAGACTAAGCCTCTTATGCTAATTATTAAGAATTTGGGCTCTGTGGTCAGACCGCCTAGGTTTGATTTCCTCCTCTAGCCCTTGTGAGCTGTGTAACCTTGCCCAAGTTCCTAAACCTCTCTGTGCCTCAGTGGTCTCATCTCTAAAATGGGAAGAATAATAGTACTATTACCTTCTTCATAAAGTTGTGAAGAGTAAATGAGATAATCCCTATGGCGTGTGAAATACTTGAATAGTACCTGGCACAGAGCATTCAATAACTGCCACCTAGTACTACCCCTACTACTACTGTAATGATGACAGTGACAATGTAGCCATAAATAAGGACAAGTTAGATCTATATATACTGATATGCATAGCTACATCTTTATATACTGATGTAATTTATATACCGATTGATGTCTCCAGTATAATATTGTGATAAAAGCAAGTTGCAGAAAAATTAGTATAATAGGACCTGATTTTCATTAAGGATATTATATGTTATTCACAGGCAAAGAATCTGGAGGATAGACAGATTGTTAACAGTGGTTACCTCTGGGGAAAGGGATGGGGAAGGTGGATTTTCACTTCGGTAATGATTAGAATTGTCTGAAATAAGCATGTGTTACTTTTATAATAAACAAAAGATGTAAAGGAAAAAAAGCTTCATTTGGAAGTCTGAGGACAGTTAATCCCACCAAGCCTCACATCCCCCAGTCCTTGGCTACAGCCCAAACGTGAGCCTCCCTGCCCATCATCTGTCCTCTCCCACACCGTCCCCATTCTGCCCTGTGTTCCCGTTCCCCACCACCCCTGACTCCTCCGCCTCCCTACTCCTGCCCTCTCCCACTATTCTCTGTACCCTCTGGAAGGCCCACCCCACGGGAAAGAATTCCCCCTACACTCTAAATAAGCTTCACAGAACACTGTTCTCTACCTCTGCGCCTGCAAACGCTGAAACCTGAGTCTCCGCGGAGGAGCTCACGGCTTTGCCTGCAGCGCCCTCTGGTGGACACTGCTCACACTCCAACACCACAGACACCCTAGGGCTGGGAGGTGGGGTCTGTGCTCTAGCTTCCCCTGTTTGCGTCCAGATCGTTACTCCTCCGCCTTCAGCCAAGAACTCCTCCTTCTGATGCCATCTGGCTACAGCACCCTCTTCTCTCCTCTCCTCTCCTCTCCTCATCGACTCTTCTTTTTAGCCACCCCATCCCCCTTACCCATTCAAGGAAGAGTTCGACATCTGGCTCACTGTCTTCTTCTCCACCCCAAGTCCTGATATCATCCTGGGTGAGTTGACATCCATGATCCATGTGCAGGACACACCCCCATTCTAGCCATACCATGCTTCATCATCGGCCCATCTCAGAACACCCCACCATCCACACCCTGCCCACTGACCTCAAAGCTCATCCTTTTGCCTCAAGAGGATCTCCAGGCTCTTGAGCCCCCTTCATTCTCCTACCCCGTCAGCCCTTCCTGCCTTCCTTCCTTCCCTCTCCATCACTTGAAAATGATGATGATGATGATGATGATAAAAATAATAATGAATATGTATGTGCCAGGCACATACTAGGCATCTCACAACATCATTTCAATAACCTCATGTAATTCTCACAATAACTTTATGAGACAGGGACTGTTTTTTTTTTTTTTTTGTAAATGAGGTGACTGGGGCTCAGAGAGGTTGAGTGACTTACCCAAAGTCCCACAGCTAGTACAGGACAGAGATGAGATTTGACGCCAGGTCTGTTTGCCTAAGTCCTGGAATGTAGACTTCAGGATCTTGCCTATATCCTGAACTCCCTTGCCCTGTGTCTTTCTGACACATCCACTAGGCAAAAACCCAAGCCTGGATAAGTTTAACTGACAGCCTCCTCCTCTGTGCTTACACCCAGATGGAGGAACACTGCTGGAGGAAATCCCATCACTTTGTTGATTAGTCCCACTCAAAAGTCATAGTTTCCAACCTCAGCTGGGCCCTCGACTCGGCTAAACAATCCTTCTAAGTAACTGTCCTGACAACAGCACTTTCAAACTTTCTCCACTGCCCTCTGGAGTCAGACTGTCTGGGTTAGAATCCTGCCTCGGCCACTTCCATGCTCCATACCGTGCCGGCCTTTAAGGAAGGGTGAGGTGGAAGACAAGGGAATGAGGGGAAGGGGAAGTAACGTGTCTTGAGTGTCTTCTGGGTACCAGCCACTGTGCCAGGCGCTTTGCATGCAGCATCTCATCTAGTCCTCCCAGCAGCTCCACAAGGGAAATGCTGTTGTTATCCTTGCTTTACAGAAGAGACTAAGGCACAGAGAGGTTAAATCACCTACTAAGATGACACAGCGTGTAAGAGGAGAAGCCATCTCAATCGTTTAGACCCTCCTTATCTTGATGAATGACTGTGACAGCCTGCTAAACGGTCCCCCTGTTACCTGTCTCGTATCCTCCCATCTACCCTCCATTCTGTTGCTGGGACAGTCTTCCTCAAATGTGTATCTGATTGTGCTACTACCCTGCTTAAATTCAATCTTTCCGAAGCTCCCCCCTCCCCAGTCTTCAAAATGAAACTGAAACCTTTCATCTTAATGATTTGCCCCCCTGCTTCTTTCCTCGCTGAGTCCACTGCCATCTGCCTAGGATCCAGCCATTCTCAGCTCTTTTTTTTGCTACCTGAGGACACCTTGTTTTCTCCTAACTTCATGTCTTTGTGTATGTTCTGCCTGGTCTCCCCCGTCCTCCGCTCCCCCTCCCCTTCCCGCCCACCTTTAATGCTTCTCTTCTGTGCCTTCAGAGCAGTTATGCATTGATGACAGTGCGCTCTAGTTTCCTGCTGACTAGTCTGTTTCTCCCGCTAAACTGGGAGCTGCTTGAGGGCGGGGGCTGTGACTTAGTCCTCTCCATCTCCGCACTCCCCAGGGCGTAGCACCACAGCCTGGCTCAATCCATGTTTGTCGAATGGCTGACTGACTGAATGAATGGAGTGAATGAGGGAAGAAAAAGCCCTCACTTGGAAAGTTTAGTGACATGAGCTGTATGGTATCTGGTTCTTGGCTGAAGCTGCCGCAGTTTTTCCCTATGACTACAGTGCTGTAAAAATATGTCTGCACGTGGATAAAGACTGGAAGAGAACTTTCCACACAAAATTAAGAGTTGTGTTAGAGTGGTGAGTTGATGGATGCTTTTTTTTTGCCTGTTTTCAAAATGTTCTTTAGTGCTGCTTTCCGAGGGTTTTGGCAACGTAGCAGACATTGTAGCAGTGGAATCTGGGGCTCCCATGGAGGAGTCGACAACCAATGTGTATTGACGCCCAGTGTACCCTGTTGGGTTCTGGGTGCTGTGAAGAGGGTGGTGGGTAGAGGCGACTCATTCTGATTCAGGTTCACATGGCCAGGAGTCTTGCCAGTTCGGTTGGATTTGCTGGAATAAAATGAGAACTTTCAAGAATTTTCCAAGCTCCTGGGTTGAGGTATTTTTTCTCCCAAAGCTGGGCAGCAAACAAAGATGGCTTTTGTTTGCAGTAAAATACTCATTCCTTTGGATTTTTTTGTCCTGCAAAGTAAGTGACTTCTGCAACTTTGGGGGCAGGGGGGGGGGGCGGGGGCGGGGGGTCAGGTTTACTGACTGGGGAAATGGATTGCCCATGTTCGCGTGGTTTGGAAATGACCAAAAATGTTTCCCTTTTCTGGCTCTTGAATAAAATGTTTAGGAATTTCACTGGCAAAACGATGAAATTGTTCCTTTACTGCGGCAGGATTTCCAAAACTACATATCGTGTGTTAACTTAACCCAGAAGAGGCAAAAAAAAAAAAAAAAAAAAAAAAAAAAAAATTGGGAAGCAGCACTCTCCAAGATTCAGATGATGAGTACTCTGCCTTTGTTGGGTGCTTACTCACTCCGCTGGGTCAGGCGCTGTGTTCAGGACTCTGGAGCTATCTCATTTAAAACTCGAAACGGCCTTTGGGCTAGGGACTGTTAGAATCCCCTAGCAGTTCACTTTACAGACGGTGACACTGAAGGTTCAAGGAGATCCGGCTCTGAAGTCATGAGACTGGGCTTGGAAGCCGGGTTCAGCTAGCTCTGCAGGCAAGGTCTAACCACTGGACCACCCTGCCTCTAGGCTGGTCTTGCTCCAGAGAGAAAGAGGTATGTATTTATCTTTATTTAACAAATAGTCCTACGGTGTTTCCACGCACCAGGCATGGTAAGTACTTTACAAACATTAGCTCATTGGATTCTCGTAGACAATTCTGTGAGGAGGTACTATTACTGGCACCTTGTAACAGGTGAGAAAACAGAGGCACCAGGAAGTTAAGTCACTTGCCTGGGGTCAGGCAGGCTAGTGTGTGACAGACCCAGCGCTACAGTGCAGACAGCCATGTCCTGGTGCCTGGCTCTTCGCCTTGACCTGCGCTGGACATCACGCTGCTCCCTGGGCCCTGTCTACATAGTTCTGGCTCAGAAACACTGAAGACATGGGCCTCTTTCTGTAGTTTTAAAACTGATTTGTATTTGGGGCAGTATTTTTCCCCAGTAAAGCTCTGTGTTTTCTTCCCAGGGGTCTTGAGGCGGTGGGGCAGTAAATACATACCTCTGTCCTTCTGGAACAAGACTCACCTAGAGGCAAGGTATCTCAGTGGTTAGAGTTTTTCTGTGGCACCAGCTGAACTCTGTTCTGAAGCCCACTCATGATTTCAGAGTCGAACCTCAGTTTCACCAGGTCTACTAAAGGGGAAGGGAGCTTTCTCCTGACACCTTCGCTTCTGTCCATTTTTCGCTGTTTGGAGGGAAGAGGTGGGTTTCCTCAATCGTTAGGCCCTGGATGGGTTGAGGGGCTTTCGAGGTGTCACTTCAGGAATCCAACCCACCTCTTTTCATTCAGCATTGACTTCTGGAGAGCACCTTTCCAAGGCAGTTTGCTCAGAGTCACCAGGAGCAGACAGCGTTCTCTTGCCTACCCGGCGTATCCCGCCTGGCTCTCCCCACTTCCCATCCCTCCCGCCACCGGGCTTCAGTCCCCAGAGCCCTGCGAGACAATGGCGGCAGCTCAGCTGTGAGGGAGGGGAGTCGAAGGGGCAGCAGGCCCAACCCACCAGCTTGAAAGCTTCATTTGACAGGGAAGGAGGCACATCTGGTTTGGGTTTTCAATTCAATTCAACAATGATTTATTGTGGGCCTGCCAGCTGCAGAGGTTCTGGGCTAGGCTAGGCAGGGAGAGATGCAAAGATAAGTCAAATACTGTCTGTGCCCTTAAAGGAGTTTTATAGGTTGTAGCGGAGCGTAGACCTGAATGAGCAATTTTTGTGCTACGGATCCTGTGCTGAGCGGTATACCTTGCGTACAGTATGTCTTTGAACCTTCCCAACAGGTTCTGTGATGGGGCAGGGAAACTTCATTTCACACGTAAGGGAACTGGGCCTCAGAGGGGAAGTGACCAGCCCAAGGTCGCATGGTTAGGAAGTGATGGAACCAGGCCTGGAAGCTAGATGTGTCTGGTTCCCAAGCCCACACACTCTTAACCTTGACTTCACCCTGCTTCCCAGAGATGATGAAGATGATGATGATAAGTGACCCTCACTAAGCTCCCTAGACCGAGTCTTGGGCTGAGTGGGCTGCAGATATTATTATTTGATTGGCACATTCCAGTACCCCATTGAGGCAGGTTGTTATCCCCTTTTCCAGAAGAGAAAACTGAGGTTGCTTAGGGAAGTGATGGAGTTGAGCTTTGAACCTAGGTTATTCCAACTCACCAGCCTATAGCCTACAAGAGGTAGACACAGGGTGCCATGCGGGTTCAGGGACAAGGCAATGAACTGTGCCTGGGAAGGTTTCATGGCAGAGGTGGCATTTGGATTTGACCTTGAAGGGTGAGTCGGGGTTTGGATAGGTAGGGTTGGGAGAGAGCGCCTCCCGGTCAGAAGGGATATTATGAACAAAGAGATGGATTGTGGGGCATTTTGATCGCGAAGGCTGCAGGTTCATCCAGTTTGTGGACAGGGTACCCTGGGTGTCGGGGAGCAATGGGAAGGAAACTGGATACCCCTGAGGGTGTTTTCACACTTTGTCAAGTTGAAGTTCTTGTTTTTTACTCAAGAGCGGCTCTTCCACCCAGAAGGCTTTTTGAATGATACTGTCATGTAACCCATGAGCCAAGGCACTGGGGACTCTCACTGTGTACATACTCCTGTGCTGAGAGCTGGGAGGAAGACAGAAGGAAGCAACACGGTTCCTCAAATGTGTGCCGAGGGCCCCCGTGTGGTTGGAAAGACAAGATACGCACACTAGAAAAAGCAGCAGCCGGCTCAGGCAATTTGTGATCAGGGCCAAATGAGTTTTCCCAACTGGTAGATTTCCGGGAAAACGAAAGTGAGGGGGCTTGGGGAGGGCCGCAAAGGGAGGCTTCACCAGGACAGTGGGTTTGGGCTTTGAGGGGGTATTTTAATAGGCATGGATGGAGAGGAAGACTGGCGAGCTCAAGACCAGGTAGAACTACTACTAGTGTCGCTGGCACGAAGGGCTCTGCGGAGGCCTCCCTTCCCCAATCCGCTGCTGCCCCCATCCACGTCTTGACCTCCAGGAGTTTACTAGGGAAGATGGGACTGTACGGGGTCAGAGACAGCCCGTGCGAGCTGGGAAACAGGACCGGGTACCCGATATTCCTGATCCTCCAATTTTCTACACTTAGCCTCAATTCCTGGCAGCTCCCCCAGCTGCTGAATTGTATGTGTATGTGTGAGCGGTATTTTAAATTAAGCAGTGAGTGCTTTCAGCTCATCATAAACATGCTAAAAAGCTTCAGCCGCGGCCTGAGCCCACCCCCGCCCCTTACACTCAGGCGGCAGCTGGGGCCACTCGACCCTACACTCTAATGCGTGTTGCCTATGACTCACCAACGAAAAAGACTATATGTTTCAGTCTTCCTGGGTAGCTGATTCCTAGTTGTGGTGGGTAATCTCAGTCCGAATTTGGAAAGCGGTGGGCCTCAGCCCCGCCCTGCAGACTGACAATTCTACAACACATGGAGCGCCTACTGTGTGCAAGGCATTGTGGGTAAGTCCATTAATCTCTCTGGGCTTTCCGTGTCCTCATTCAAAATGCATAGAATAATCCTGTCTGCTTTCCCTCCCTATCGGGGCTGCATGTCTCAGCCACGCAGTTCTTTTGATTTCTGCAACATTCCCAAAGTCTTTTCCTGCCCCAGGGCCTTTGTGCATGCTGTTCCTTCTACCCGGACTGCCTTTGCTCTTGCTTTTGACAGGGGAGGCTTCTTCTTCACCTTTCTGTCTCAGCTTAAATGTCACCTCCTGAGATACGCCTCCTCCGACCACTTACAGTTAGTTCCCTCCTAATATTCCTTTTATTGGCCATAGTTCTTTAATCCCACTTACCTCTCTGGGTAGTTATGTTTGTTTCTATGTGTCTCTTTAGAGTCTGTCTTTCCCACTGGAATGTAAACTCCAGGAGGACAGGGACCTTGTCTTTATCACTCAGCAATGTGTTCCTCTCATCTAGAGGGGTGCTTGGCACATAGTAGGCCGACATAAACAAAACCATGTGGGAAATATTTTCTCCCTGAGGTTTTTGCCAGACATCTGGTTGCCGAGGGAAAAATCATGACAGAACTGTGTCATTCGAAATGGAAAAAAAAAAAAAAAAAATCAGGCTAAAGGGAGGAGTTTGTTGAAAGCAGTTTTGTTTTAGAAACCAGTCCTCGGAGTCTCATCACCAGACACAGTCTTACGAAAGTCAAACAAAAGGAATAGAAAGCATAAAAAGCTAACTTTTTACTGGGTGCTTACTATGTGCCAGGAACTGTTCTAAGTGTTCTACACAGATTATCTCATTTAATCCTCATAATAATGCGATGACGTCAATTCTATTATTAGCCCCATTTTACAGATGAGGGAATTGAGGCTCTGAGATGTTAAGCAAAGTGCCCAAGGTCAGGCAGCTAGCGAGAGGCAGAACCAGAAGTTGAACCCAAGGCAGTCTGAGGCCATGAACTGAATCATGCACGCCCCCTGCAGCCCCGAAGCTACCCTGCCACAGCCCTGATCGGCTAACCTTCCCGCTAGACTGGGAGCTTCTCAAGTTCAAGGACTCTGTCTTCTTCATTTTTGCTTCCCCTGTGCCTAGAATAGAGCTTGTTCCAGAACAGGTACCAATCAATATTTGTTGAGTAAGTGAATGAGTGAGAGAGGGAGTGAATCCATGTTCCTCTATTTTCTCAGGCTCGGGCTTATGGGCTCATGTTTATTTCCCTGCGTTACATTAAAATGTAGCACTGGCGACAAGGTGTGTTCTGATGCAACAGGTCCCTCTCCCTGCGGGATACAAGGGGGACCGGCGCTGACTGGGAAAACGGAGGCAGCGTCTCTAGAGCAAGGCGCTTGATTCTAAGCATTTCGTTTTGTCGTCCATCTAAAAAGTAGCTGGACCTGTTTAGGACTTAAACAAACTTTCAGTGTTCCAATCCCATCTCAAATCCTTTGCAGAACGAGGCAGGGTGTGGAGGAGGAGGAGGGGAGAGTTATAAATAAACAAATACCCACAAACCGGCTGGTTTTTTAAACAGAATTTGCTTCAATCAGCGCTGCGCCACATTTTCCCAACTGGCCTCCGTCATGAGAACAAGTGGGAACTTTCATACTGAATGGCTTTATTTTTTTTTCCAACCAGATGAATGGTAGAAGTTTTGGCTTGGGAGGCAAATTTCAAATCCTCGGCACACAGTTTGCTGCCCTACTGTGCCCCGTCCATCACACACAGTGCCCGGCACAGCCTACCCAGTCATCACATCTGCTGCTTCAGCCCTCCAGAATAATTGGGTCATTGTTTTATTACACCAGTGAGAGAGCTGCAAGCCTGTTAGGATTATGTCATTGACATTTGCGTGAAAAGGCAATCATGATATGCTGGTCATTTCGCACAGCTGGGAATGCAACTCCGTTGTCATTATTTGAGGTTCTCATCCAACCCCTCTGACTTTGTGTCACAGCCCAACCAGTGTAAATGGATAGCTCTGATGTCTGTCACCTTTCAGAGGTTTTCTCGCCCTTCGAAAGACCAAGCAGGATCTAACTCTTTTCATGCACTTGGACTTTTCTGCTTGTAGGCACAGCGGGCTGAAGGTGAGAGACGCCTGCTTTTCCTGCTGTGTGGAGGTGTACACTCTAGCGGCAGAATGTTGCAATACAGTGTCATTTACTCACTGCTGATCAGAGCCAAGGACAGTTTTGGCTGGAGAACAAATGAGGGCTAATGCTGTCTGTGGAGGAAGACTATTTAGACAATTTATGAATCAGAGTTCTGCGGCAACTTCTATTGTGTGTTATTTTCGGTAGGACCCGTGCTTTGCTTGCAGTTGTCAGTGTGCTTAAGCGCGGGTCTCTGAGAATGAAATTCAAGCCTATTTGCACTTATCAACAGGTATTAATGAGGGCAGAACATCTCAGTTGCAAACAAGGAAATGATTAGCACTGATTATAGAAGTATAAACAGAGCTCAAATTCATGTGCCAATTCTTCTATTGCAGCTCACTGATCTTCTCCCACTAGTGTGCTAGCTGGAGTTTTATGGCGTGTGGCCATTCATGTACTCTTCGAAGGAATCCATTACAGACACCCGTCCATCCCTCGTGTCTGGTCCCAGTCCTTGCCAAGCCAGCCCTTACCAGCCACCTCGAGGTGTGACAGGCACAGGCGGTCCAGTAAGGGAGTCAGCTGAAGCGACGCAGTGGCTTAGAGGCAAATCTCCTAATCCCCATTGCCATGACTATAAAGAACTCAGGTTGCTGAATTTTTCTTGGCAACTGATTCCAAGGGCCTTCTGGGCGCTTTGGTATTTGTGCTGTTCCGGGTTCCTGCCTTTGATCTGTCTTTTCCTTATGGCTGCAGTTTCCCTTTCTGTAAAATGGGGCTCTTGCTGGGATCAAATGAGACAACTTACCCAGACCTGGCATCGTGCCTGGTGGGGAGAGAGTAAGTGCTCAACCAGTAGTACTTTCCCTGTCCAGGCTTCTTCTGGTTGTGTTTCCTGCACCTCCGACATTGGCGGACCAGGGCCTGTTCCCTCCCCTGACTGGCAAGCCAGGTCGCCTACTCCTCAGACAATCCAAGCTCCCTTCTCTGGCGGCCTTCTGTTGTCCTTTACCTGTCGCCATGTGGCACTCACTATTAACCTATTGAATTCTGGCAGGGAAGAATCAGTTTCCTGATAGGAATTTGCACGTCTGGGCCAGGTAGAAGACAAGAGGCCAAGCCATATTTACCTGCCCTCCCCAATTGTGAGCCAATCACCCACATTCTGGTTACAACCAGATGTTTCACACCCATGACAGCAATGCCACCCAAACGGTTGCTTACAAGGAACACAGGGCGGTTTGCGCAACAGAAATGTAACCTGTGTGTCACTTCTCAAATTTCTTAAAAGCAGCTGCCATACCTGGGTACTTTTCCCTTGAAAATGACCACCTTGTTAGGCGTCTTGTAGGAATTTTAATTTGGAAGCTCTGGGAGTGCTTATATGTTCTTTCCAAGGGGGTCCCTGACTGCTTTAATTGGCAGGGAGTTAAAATATTGGAGAAGATACGAGATCTTCCCCAAACTCACCTCCTTTCTGAAAATGCTCTTCAGTTGCCTTGGCAAACAGCCAATCCAAACACTAAAAAAGAGTCAGAGAATGCAGGAATCCTGAATGCCATTCTCGGTGCATGCCCAAACAAGAATGGCGGGGGGGGGGGGGGCAGAGGCGGCATGGAAAAAAGGTAGTTTTTGCATCCCAGACTGGGAGCCAATCCCACCCCATCATGTCCGGTGTCCCCTCGACTCATAAAGAGGAGAGAGGACATGTGGTGACATCGTGACAGTAGACTTCCCTGCCAGGGTCAACCGCTCAGCCTGACAGGTTGTCCAGTCTGGCAGGTCACCCCAGGGCCAAGAGTGAAGGGTCAGTCCAGTGAGGTCATTACCATGATCAGGTTTCAACTGCTTTGACTTGTTTTTTTCTGCATTGGCTTCCTTGGTTATTGGTGCATTTGTTGCTACCCATTTGGGAGGGGCTGACATGACCTACTGTGTGTGTGTCAAATTTGTCCTTTTCAACACTTAATCACATTCTCAGAGACCCTCTGAGATGCAGCAACTGGGTGATTGTGCCGTGAAACAGTGGCTTTGTTCTCTGCATTCACTGGGAATGGTTTGTTCTGATAATGTTAATTTCCCACTGTTTCCAACACGAGGTATTACATTGGAAGAGACAGCTGGTTAAGTGTTTAACCGGCTCTTACTGGGAATTCTCTCTTCCTCCTTCAGATCTCATGCAGATGCTCAAAGGTGTCCAGAGTTTCTTTCATGCCATGTTATTGAAAATTCATATTCACTAATTCAAATAGATTTTTTTGAGTCGTTATTATGTGTGAGGTACTGTACTATGATATGCTTTATACCATATCTTATTTCATCCTCACCGCAAAGCTGTGAGGTAGGTACTGTCATTATCTTAACTTTACAGATGAGGAGACAGGCTCAGGGAACGTAATGCAAGATCACACAATCCATATATGGGGGGCTGGGATTCAAACCCAGGTTTATCTGGGTCAACGACACTATAATTCCGCCACATAGCATATTTCAGGCCCCTCACAGCCCTTGAGAACAAAATGAATCCTTGAGGAAAATTTCCTACTCCACAGTTTGCTAATCGTTACAATTACTACTGCTGCCGCTGGTGCTATGGTTACTGGTCCTATTATCATTTTCCCAGCACTGGCACGTGCTTTATACCTAGCTGCCAGTTGTAGAGTTCAAGCCCAGGACCCACATGAGTCCAGAGCACCCATTCCACTTTTTTGTGCTGATGTAAAAAACAAGCATGACCTGTAATTCGTATACTAGAGTCTGTGTAAACGGGGGACTGTAAAAGGCTTGAAAGAGGCTGGACTAGTTTAATCGTGAGAATAAGGAACAAGAAGGCTCTGCATAAATCAACTATACTCCAATGTAAAATAAAACTTAAATTAAAAAAAAAGGCACAGTCCTAAGTGGTCCCCATTTAGTCTTGACGACCATTATTCTCTCGTTCCCTTTTCTGGAGCTGAGGCTCAGAGACGGTAGGCAATATGCCTTAGGTCACACAGCTCTTCAGTGGCCAATCGTTGCCATCACCAGAGCATCTCAAGCCGCTAAGTTGCATCGCCTCCCTTACTTCCTGACTGAACTCCAAGGCAAGGGTTCTCTACTTTGTTGCCTTAAAATTAAAATTAAAATCAAGGAGAGTCTTGTTCAACCGAGCCAAGAGGATAAACATTCGAAATAGCAATTAGTAGGTAGAAATGTTGCCAGGAAGAGCTATACAAAAGCGCAGAAAGACACCCAAGGGAGTTAACAATGTTGGGGGCGGGGCAGCGGTTGCATGCTGATGGTTAATTGGATCCCCGCCAGCCCTTACCTTCCTCCTTCACCTTCCTGCTCCGCAATTTCTCAGGTTTCTCTAGAGAGCACTCCCCACCTAGAGACAGCCTGAGCCGCCACAGGAGGGCACCAGGCCAGGACTGCCAGGCCTAGGGCAGTCGGGCTCTGGGTTGGAAACCATAAATAACCACTTTAATGAAAGCCAGCTTTGGCCAAGAGCCCTGTCATTTCTTAAGAGATTCTGGGCCTCTTATATGGACCTGGTTACTTGAGAAAGGCCTAGCCATAGTATATATAACAATGATGATAATGATATAACAGTTGCCCTTTAGTGAGCATTTACTATGGGCCAAGCCCTGTGCTGAACACTTACAGACACTAACTCATTTAACCCCTCGAGCAGCCCTATGAGAGCAAGTGCTATAGTTTCCCCCATTTTCCACAGGAGGCGTCAGGCTCAGAGAGGCTAAGTAACTTGCTCAAGTTCATACAGCTGGTGGGAGCTAGAATTTGAAGCCTGGAGCATCTGGTTCCTGGACCAGAGCTCTTAATTCCTGTATTTAATAAATGTCTGTTAAAGGAATAAACAGATGAATGAATGGACAAACGTATTAATTCATTTCACTTTACTTTAACAAACATTTATTGAGTGCTCTGTGTCAGCCCCTATGCTAAGCATTGAGGATTCCAATGTTAAACGTTTACACACAGGCGCACCCCCCTCCATGGCCCCTGCCCGTGAGCTCACAAAAGCACTCTCTAATGTGGCACGATTTCTTCTGGCGAAAAGTAATCTGAGTTTCTTGAACAGCAGTTTTTAATGATGCTATTAAATTTAACCCAAAGCGGGAGTTGTGCACCGGTGAGCGAAGAGTTTCAGATGGGAAAGTGTCTTTGATTAATCATCGATTCAGCCAGAGAATGGTTACTACCAGAAACGGAGCTGCCACTCCTATCACATTAGTTAGCTCATCTTCCATCTATCATGTCTGTATGCTGTCGAACCCTCCCACGGTACAAAAATTATCTGTACTCTAATGGACAATTATCCCATCCATCACGCTCCTGGTCCTGCTGATTGCTGGCACTCCACTTGCCCACGGAGAAGACTTAACAAGTAGTCACGACCGATGATGCACTGGAAAATTGCTCATTTTTACACATTTCAAATCCACGCCAAATGAATGCCTTTGCAGGCTGCCCTTTAAGCTACGTTTGTTTCCATGGCTATATAAGAGCAGGTTATGAATTCTTTACCTGTGTGTGAAATGTGGCCTCTGTGAATATTTCAAAAACCCCTCTAGGCAACAGCCCTGTACACATTAAAATAACAAGTGAATGAAACACACCTGGGGTAATAGTAGAGGTGCAGGCCCTGTACCTGGGGTTCGGGCGGCTGGTCAATCATGTCAGGGTGATCACAGTCTTCCTTTTCCTTTCCAGGTATTTTGAAGAGAATCCCAAGTTGCTTAGGGTCAAGGTGAGGACTCATGGTGCTGAAAGCAGGGGTTAAGTGGACAGTGGGAGATGCCTGTTAAATTCCCTGGGACTACTGCTGTGAGATTTGAGGGCAGAAATGCCCCCCTCCACAACCTCCCACCCCAAGCCTGGTAACACCTTTAGCTTTATGATTACAGTAACCAGCATGCCCAATACAATCAGAGTCACCAGTTGCCCAAGGCAAAAATCCAAGAGTTGTCTTTCCCACATCCTGATTTCTCACCTCTATATTCAGCCAGTCACTAAGCCCTGCCAAGCCTACTTCCTAAGCGTACCTCAGATTTGACCCATTTTCTCCATTCCTCCTGCCAGCGCTTTATTTAGTTTAGGACTCCCTCGCAGTCTTCTCTTGCCTTGATTCCTTCAGTAGCTTCCTGGTTCCTCACCTCTCTTTTTCCCCTCGGTGACCATTCTCCCCCCAGTGGCCCGAGCGATCTTTCCAAGATGCAGATCAGACCATTTCCCACCCCCTCCTCCACTGAAGTGGTACTGACTTTACAATACCTGAGACCAGAGGCTCCCAAAGTGTGGTCGTGGCGCCAGCAGCAACAGCGTCTCTGAAAACCTGTAAGAGTAGGTACTTCTTAGAGACCTACGGAATCAGAAACTTGGAGTCCCGCACCCCCTTCCCAATTTGTGTCTGACAAGCCCTCCGGGTGATTCTGATGAGTGCTCAAATTTGAGACCTCCCACCCTAAAGCCCCGGTTCTCGATTCTGCTTGCACATTAGAATAAACCCGGGGAGCTTTTAAACATTCCAACGCCTCGCCCACGGGCTTATTAAATCCAAGTCCCTGGGGGTGGGAGCTAGTCATCAGTGTTTTTTCAGAGCTCCCCAGGTGATTTCAGTATGCAGTCAGGGCTGAGGACTACTGTTCTCCAGGATGAAGGCCCAACTCCTTAGCTTGGCATTTAAGGCCTATCTCTTTGGTCCTATCTCCCCCTGCTCCTCCTATGCTCCTTCTAGAATCGAGTGATAGGGAATCATTTACAATTCTCTGAGGCCACAGACAGTCTCTTTCTTACCTCTGGGCATTTGCACGCAGCTCTCCTCGGCCCCGGCCCTCCGCCCTCCCCCTCTTCACCTAGCTGACACCTTCTTATCTACAACACACAGCTCAGAAGACACCTCTACAGAAGACACTTCCCTGACCTCCCCAGTCTGCATTAGATGCCTCTCCCCTGCATCTAGATACTCCCACAGCATCTATATCACAGCGCTTTCCCCATCGTCTTGTTATTCTCTGCTTAGTTGTCTGCTTCCCCTACCAGCCTGAGAACAGGGATTATCAGCCTCAAAGACAGTGCCTGGCACCCAGTAGATGTCGCAGGCTACTACACATTCTGTGCCCTCTTCCCGGGTTGCCTGTCTGTGCCTTGTTCATGGGGTGAATTTCTACTCCACCTTCAACATACAGCTCAGATATCACATCTTCGCGGAAATCTTTTCTGAATCCCCTGTCTGGGTTAGGGACCCTTCCTCTGGGCTCCCCCAACACTTAATCGGATCCTGGCCCTTAGCACATGGGGCAGTGATGGTCTGTTTACTTATCTGCCTCCTCACTGTGAGCAGCTTGAGGTCGGGGGCTGGGGTCATGTGCATCCCTGAATCCCAGCCCCTAGCACCGGGCCTAACACGTGTCAGGTGCTCAGTAAACATCTGGAGAATGGATAACTGAATAAAGTGAAGACCCTTTCCTTCTCCATGTCTGCTGCCACTATTGTGGTCCAGACCCCCGTTGCTTTATTGCAATAGTCTCCTGACCAACCACCATCTCTCCCTTCTCCAATCCATCTGTCACCCCGCCGACCCCACCACGTGGCTTTCTAAAAACCACAGTCACCATAGCCTTCTCAGACTCAGACACTTTCAGTGATTGCTCATTGTCTGCAGAGCAGATATCAGGGTGGCATTCAAGGCCCTTCCCAAGAGTGCCCTGCCTTTCCAGTCATGCCTCTCCCCACCCCCCAGTATAGGACTGGCTACATCATTTGTGGGTGGGCCATGGGGCAAAATGAAAACGCGGCGCCCCGTTTTAAAAAATTATTAAGACTTTCAGGACAGCAACAGCAGCACATTCAACAAAGCAGGGGGCCCTTGTGAGTGCAGGGTCCTGTGATCGGGCACAGGCCTGCCCCTGCATGTAGCCAGCGTGCTAGCCAAATGAACTCACCGCTCCCTGAACTGCTGTGTGGCCTCATTTTCTCCATGACGTTGGCTGTTCCCAGTCTCCTCTACCCCTGTCACCACTCCAAAGCTCCTCTTGCCCACAGATCCACCTCTTCCCTGTCCTGCAGGGACCTCCTACCATTCCAGACCACAGTAGCTTCTACCACACAGCCTGAGAGCCATGGTTATGGCTGTGTGTAGTCATGTCTCTGTACTGAATTTTAAGCTACTTGAGGGCAGAGACACTCTTGTGTTCATCTTTGTCATTTCTACAGATCGAACACAGCGCTTCGTACTCATCTCACTCATTGACTGACTCAGGGAAAATATGCCCCAGCCCCAGTAACCGAGTCTGACAATAAAACACTAGACACTGAGAGGCTGACGTGAGTCCCTCGTGATTAGCTGTGTACTGCTGAAGGAGTCACATCCTTCTCGGAGCTCTAGCTTTGCCATCTATAAAAAGATGATACTTTCTCTATTTTCTGCTAATAGCTCGTTCTTTGCTAATGTTTTCAAAATCCTCTTTTGTTTTTTAATGCACCTAAAATGTAAAAAAATACATATTTTATATCACATAATTGCAATGTCTCAGTCTTGGAGGATCTGATTCTGTTTCTGTTGTTTCTGGCTTCATGGTGTGCTTTGTAATTTTGGGTTAGGAGTTCATGTTCAGCCTGACTCTGTCCATGGGAATCTGGAACCAGATGGAGGGTGTATTCCTCCAGGAAGAATTTGTGTTTGCTTCTTCCTGGTGCTTCAGGGCACTGGTAAGCCAGTATTACTCTGAGTGAATTGTTTATTCCCAAAGGCAGGAGCTGGGCCTTATTTGTCTATATGACCCAGGCTTAGCTTGTAGATGCCCAACATGGATTTGTTGATTGAATGGATGAATGAACAAGGCCTCTATGAGGTTCTTTTGGAAGCCCAATAAGATTTGTAACCTCTGGTGGTAACAAAGGACAGTACGTGCATCAGGAAAATAATTACTAACATTTATTGAGCACTAATTATGTGCTAGGTATCATTCTTACTGCACTGTGTGTATTAATTCATTTGATTCTCACTGTAACTCTGTGAGGTAGGTACTATTAATGTCCTCATTTTACAGAGGAGGCACCAGGCTCAGACAGGCTGAGTAACTTGGCCGAGGTCACACAGATAGTGAATGGCAGAACTCAGATATGAACCCAGAGACACACCCCACCCTGGAGATACATTTAACCACTGTCTTATATTGGAGGAGAGAGCAATAGTCGTGAGAGTAGCAATAGAGTAGAAAATTTCAGTACTGCCAGAGGGACTGCAAGAGTCACACAGGCCACACCAGGTATGGGAGGGGACATGGCATGGTCTTGTATTGTCAGTTAACCTTGTATGTAGCTCCCCACCCCAACTAGAATAGGAGCAGTATGAAGGCAGGAACCATGGTTTACAGCTCTTTGAAATGTTTAATATATATTTGCTGAATGAACAAATGAATTTAAAATTCATTTGAGATTAAACACGTGAATGCTTTAAATAAAGTATTTCACATGTTGCATGTCAGACTGAAATTGGTGATAAAGGTTTCACTTTGCTTTAAAACCTGAAAATGCCTAGATGTGACCATAACACAGTTGGGTATAGTCACACCTTGCATTCGTCTCAGTGTATGGTACTCAGGACCCCCTGGGAAAGAAGGAAGAAACTTGGATTCTGCCTTCATAGGCCCTGAGGCTGTCAGGAACCAAAGGCCACTGTGTTTGTAACCCGTCCCTTTGGCTGCTGTCCAAATCTAGGAGGGCCTGAAGGAAAGGGGGGCTTTATTTGCTCTTATCCTTGCCAAGGCCAGGAAAGAATTTGAGTGTGGACTCTCAGTAAACATTGAGTCTTCCCTCCAGCGCTGGTCTGATGGAATGAAATCCCCAGTCTCCACCAATCTTGGTTCAATATTTACCTGGGGGTTTGCAGTGAGCCTGGGGACAGGGGTCCAGAATGGAGCTGAGGAGTGAGGGGAGGGCTGTGTGCATGTGTGTGTGTGTGTGTGTGTGTGTGTGTGTGTGTGTGTGTGTGTGTACTGGGTGAGGAATGGCAGGGGTGGGATTGGGCGGTACCAGGATTGCAAGGCATTGAGAGTGCCCGGTCCCAATCTTAGAAGTCCAGATTGGGCAGTTAGCCACCCAGGTTCCCAACTTGGCTTTCCTTATGGGTGTGCGGCGGTGCGATCGTTAAGAGGAATGAAGAGAGGCCCTGGGAACAGGAGTTTGCCCCGTGACTGTGCTGATACATTCATTGCCTCTATCCTGCCAGGGGGCATATAGCAAGTGCTTCCCTCCTCCACTCCCTGGCCAGACCAGGACTCACTGCTAGAAAACCCCCAGGGACGTCGTTGCTGAAGAATGTAATATGGGGCCTGTTGCATTTGAGGAGCATGCGGAACATTCAGGTAGCTGGCGAGGTCTGGGCTGGAAAGAGATACAGGAGTTAGAAGCGTAGAGGTGAGGGTTGAAACTGCCCGAAGGGAGTATATAGAAAGAAAAGCAGAGGAAGGGGCTTGCAGAGTTATCATGGTCTGTGAGGTGGGAACAGGGCTTGGGAGTCATATGGGTTTGAGGGGCGTTCGTATATTCATCCATCCATCCATTCATTCAACATTTACTGAGCTTTGTGCCACATACAGAGTTTGAAGAGGAAGTTGGGGATTTAAGAGGGAGAAGGGTTAAGAGGGGGATCCCTGGGTGGATTCAGATGAAGGAGGAGAGAGGGGCTGAGCGCCTGGGCTCTCTCCTACCAGGAGAGCACATCTGTTAACACAAAGCTGCATCTGTATCCCAGCCTGCTCCCCTCGCCCCCGCAAGACGGGGAGCCACATGGCGGCTTCCTACACCCTGTACCCCCTCCATGTTCTTTCTAGGCACTTAACTGTGGCGCCAGCTACACCCCTACTGAGAGCTCAGGCCATCCCCAGGGGCGGGTTGGTGGGCGGGTGTGTGGGTAGGGTTGACACTTTTGAGAAAAAGAGTCGGACGGAGAAGGAGCTGTCTGTCTGTCTGTAATTGGCTCCAGCTGCTTCTGTGCGGCAGCGCTGGGGGCGTGGGGAGTGTGAATGCATGTGGATGAACCTGTGTGCGTGGCCCCTCATTGCTATCACTCTATTTTTCACCGTCTTGTGCGCTGGCTTCGGCCTCGCAGCTCTGCAATCTCTCCTGTCCCTGAGGATCCCGAAGGACAGAGTGTTCCACGCAGGCAGCACCAGCTTGAATCACTAATGCTGCTAAGCAGGAGGACAACAAATATAGGCCCCCATATGTCCTGGATACAAGCGCCCCTGCTCTCTCCCTCCACCCCCGCTTCCTGAATGTTTCCTACTGAGCGAAGCCCGGCACTTGAAGTTAACAACACCTCACTTCTGCGCGGCCTTCTGGCAAAGAGCTTTCACAGCTGTCAGGCCGTGCCTCCTCAGACAGCTCCAAGGGCCAGCATTTTACAGGTGAGAACCCTGAGGCCCAGACAAGCAGGGAGGCTGGCACAGGGTCATCTGGCCGGTTGGTGGCAGAGCTGCGTCCGGGGTGCAGGTGCCCCGTCCCCAGCAGGGCGCTGCCGAGAGGGCTGCTACCGGGTGGCTTGGGCTGCTGCCCTCTGTGCTTCTGAGAAGCCGGGAGCCGTGACTCCAAGACCTGCCTCGGCAGTTGCTGAAAACTAGGACCTCTGGAGCTGAGCCCAGACTAAGAGCTTATTTGGGGCCTGCTGCGTGCCTACCACTCCACCGCTGCTTATGGGGGCCTCAAATAGGGGTCCAGCATAGCCCCCGCCCTCAAAGACATGACAACCTGAATGGAGAGACTAAGCTTAGACACCAAGTCCAAAGGCAATCCCAAGGGCTTCACTCTTCTCCGCTAACCAGTCTGTTACCAGGGACCATGACGCAGAGACACCTTCCGCATTCACCTGTCTCCTGCCCCAGCCCTGTGGAATGATGGGTAGCAAGGGCTAAGGGTGAAGGATGGGGAATATGCGGGAAGAAAGGAAAAACTAGAGTTTCCGCTAGGTGTCAGGCACAGTGTGGAGTGTATATGTTATACATACGTCATCTAAATGACGTCTATAATATATCCTTATACACACACACAAACACATGCATACATAATCAGTTTCCATGGATTAACTCGTCTATTTACCTGACTCTCATCCATATAAAGGGTTTAGGACAGTCTCTGGCACGTTGAAAGCACCGAGTGGATGGTAACTATTCTTCCTTCTTATCGTTGCCATCTTCTTTCTCATTCTCTGCATGCATATTATATGCATGATCTCATTTAATCCTTCTAACTCGGGGCGGTAGCAACTATTCTTTTCATCCCCAACTTACAAATGAGGAAACCAATAGTTTATTATATTCAAGCCTGGGGGGGTACTGAGAATGCAAATGAGAACCCAGTATGGTCCCAAGTAGTCTTTGAGGACCTCCCCATCCAGCAGGAGGGACTGGGGCGCACATAAACACTCACGGTCCAACGGTGCTGTGGTCGAGGAACGTAGCAGCGCCACGGGGCCACTGATGGTAAGTGACCTGGTACCGAGAAGTTAGGCAGGCTTCTCAGATGAAGGACGTTTGAGCTGGATTGTGAGGGATGGAGGCTTTTGCCAGGAGGGGCAGTGGAGGGACGGGAGGGACGTTCCGGGCAGAGGGAGCAGTATCTGCAGGACAGCGCCTGTTCTGGAGGCGGGACGATGGCTGGTGGGGTGTGGGATTGGCGGCAGCAGAGGGGGCAGAGAAGGGGGTTGGGAGCAGCTCGTTCAAGGCTTTGTTGGCCAGGCTGAGAGTTTTGCACTTTGTTCTGTGAGCGAGAGGAAGCCGCCGAAGGTTTTTATGAAGGCGGAGGAGGGACAGGCCAGGAAGACAATTCTTGGAGAGGCTCGAAGCAGGTGGACTGGTTGGGAGGCCCTCTCAAGGGTCCTGACAAGAAGTGGCAAGTGCTCTGGCCCAGGACTGTGGCAGTGGGAGCAGAGAGCAGGGGACCAGTCCAGGGACGTGTCAACAGGCAGACACCACGGGGCTGGGTGTCATGGAGGGTCAAGGAGAGAGCAAAGGTGACAGTGACCCTGAGCTTCCAGCTCGGGCCCGTGGTGATGCTGTTAGCTGAGATGGGAGCTAGTAGTTGGCAGGGGCATGAGTGGGGACGGGTGACAAGTTCAGCTGGGACCCGTTGGGTTTGGGACGGCAGTGCGACGTGCGAGTGGACATGTCCAGCAGGAAGCGGGGTGGGAGATGGGGCTGAGAGACCACTGGGGTTCAAGTGGCATTAGCTGACCCTGTGGGACCGGATGGAGTGTCTCTTCTCCCGTTTACTCCTCCAGGGCAAGGGCTGGGGACAGAGCCAGGTGAGCCCCAGCACGAAAGGGGCGTGATGTGGGGAGGACACCGGCCCAGGGTGGGAAGACACCTTTCTCCCAGCCCCTCCCAGAAACCTTGTCCCTTCCCCTCAGGACCAGTGTCCCCTTTCCAGGGCTGCGCTCCCGCCAGCGAAGGGAGGTGCTCTGTGCGCAGAACTCATGTCACGCAGGGGCCGCGAGCCACAGAAAGGACAGTCACTTCAGCTTTGAGTTCTTTAGTGGGGGAGTGTCTTCTAATGAAATCCAATAAATTAGCCACTGGGGATTTGGGACAGAAAGGACAAATACAAGGGCTACACAGTGACCGCTGGAGCGTTCAGTGCAAACAACTGAGCCTTCAGTGCTGCGGAGCCAGAAGCACATTCACGAGGGCATTTTTAAAGATCCAGTCTGTGCGAACCACCGTGGGTCTCCTAGGAGCCCTAAAACTTTAATTAGACCTAGTGGGTCTCATAACCAAATCCCATAATCCCATAAATCTGTAGCAACAAGTTAGCCACGAGAGTTTCAGTTACACTCTGAATGTAAGAGACCCAAACTGCCATCTTCTTTCTGAGCCTCCAACCAACTTCTCCCGTAGAACTGTTATCCGGGATGGCCTGGATCTCCTCTGAAACCCCGAGGACGGCTCCTGATTCCTGTGTTAAATCCCTGGACCACACCAATAATGGTTCTGAACACTTTACACACATGAACTCGTTTATTCCTCATGAATATTATAGACCCTGTTTATATATATAATATTAATAGTAACAATCATAACAGGTCATGTTTCCTGAGAACTTAATGTAGGCCAGGCATGGTTCTAAACACAGGAGACAAAATAACTCCTAATTCCACGTGAACAACACTGTGAGGTGGGTGTTATTACTATCTCCATTTTACAGGTGAAGAAACAAATCACAGAGAGACTGAGTAAGCTGCTCAAGGTCACACGGCTTATAAGAGTCCTGGGCTGTGAGTCAAAGCTTGCCAGTGTGGCTTCAGTGTGCTATCAACCACCCAGGTCTTCTATAGCCCCCAATAGCTCAAAACACCTCTAGATGAGAGCTCTGTGTCCATTTAGCACCTCGGACTGGTAACATCCCTGATTTAGGTCTACAGTGCAGATATTTAAGACTGCTCTGGGTCTTTGTGAAACAGCCTAGGAGCTGCTGTCTGGATGAGAAGTCAGGACTCAGAAAGCATTTACACAAGCTCCTGGATAGAGTCAAGATGTAGGCTGGGGCTGGTTAGAGGAATCAGAGCCCAGTGATCTTCTTCCCTACGCCCTGCCCTCGTTCCATAAGACGGAGGGCCATCTTTCTTAAGGTGTGGCCCAAGGAGAGCTTTTGAAACGTGCAGATTCCAGAGATGAACCCCAAACCCAGAGACTCTGTATCTCTACGGAGATTGTAGCTGGAACATGCATTTGAGCAAACTCTCGGGCTGAAATAGTTCCAGAACCGCTCTCACTTAAATCTTTGAGAGGCTGGAGGCCTGTCTTCTGATTCTGGAGGTACCCAAAGCATGCCCAGGGGGGCTTCCTCCCCCTCCCCTTTGCCCAGCAGAGAGTCAGAGAGGGCTAGAATGCAGAGAGCACGCTGAGGGCCCACCTGCACAGAAAGCAGAGCTCTTTTCTGCCACTGCGCCCCTTGAAGGAGAGTGAATTCTGTATCCTCAGGAGAGGGTGGGGAGGGGGAAGCGAGGAAGCGAAGGAAAGCCTCTTGAAGCTGCAGCACCCTGGGGCCAAGACAAAGGAGTGTCCTGAGGGAGGGAGGGGTGGGAGGGGTGGGGGGCAGTGCCTTCGTGGGTCAGCATTCACAGGATCAGGGAGCCCCAGCAGGAGTGGCCGCGGCTCGGTATTGATGCTACAGCGGCAGTGAGCTTTACAGGAACCAGAGACTCCAAAATTTTAGGTGGGACTCCTTTCCTTTTGTTGAGTGCTCAGGGAGCCGCACCCTTCTGGACCCTGCCCGCCCAGAAATGACTCCATCTCACCACTAGGGAATGGCTAGCAAAGCTCAGTCTGCCGTTGGGGAAAGCCGAGAAAAAGATGTCATGAATCCTTAGCTAGCGGTGAATCTGTCTATTTAGTTAGCTGGGGATGGAGTGGATGTAAAATTAGTGAGAGGAAAGGCTTGGGAATGCTCTCATCTAGTGAGGCTGGGAGGCGAAGGAGAAGAGGGCTACTTTAAGGAAATGGTGAGCCCCCCAAAACCCTGGTGGTGTTAGATCTGCACCCATTCTTAGATGATGATTCATACAGCAGAGAGCTGGGAATCTTAATTGTGGCTGATTTTTGTTAAGTACTTACTTTGTACCAGGCACTATGCTGGGCTTTACGTGCCTCATCTCATTTCACAACACTCTCTGAGAGATCCTACTAATATCGTGCCCATTTTACAGATGAGGCTGAGATAGGTTATATGACTTGCCCAAGGCCACACAGCTAGTGAGTGGCAGAGCCAGGATTTCAACCCACGTAGTCTTACTCCGAAACCCTGTTTACTAGGCCCTTGGAAGGACATAGGGATGTGGGGATGCCTCCCCCTTGGCCTGTGGTTCTGCATGGGCAGCCCCTCTTTGCATCCTACAGCTATTGGTGAACCAGGTGAGTGACTGTATCTATCATGAATCCCCTTGGGTATGAGTTCAACTCTGGTCCCAGATGAAGGAAAAGGTGGGGCAGAGTCTCCAAGTCTAGGTCCCTGTGTGATCCCCTCCTTTGAACTGCCCTTCTGGGCTGGAGAAACGCCAGGGTTGAGGAGTCACAGAGTATTTGATCTGTTTGATTCTTTGTACTGAGGCCTCAACATTTTTGAGAGTCCCTAGTTCAGTGGCTCAGGAAACCGAGCCCGAGGTTGCCCTTGCAGGGAACTCTCCTATCTCCTGTCCCATGCTAGTAGATGGGATTCTTTCTCCTCCACGTCCCCCATTTCCTTAAGTGGGTCTTTGTCCTATTACCCAAATCCTGAGTCTCTGCCTTAGTAAGTGGTCTTGTACTTCATTTTAGCAAGAACTTTCCCTTTCTGTCAATGGACTTTCTTGGTAATTTTGGCCTTGACCCGGGTCCTGCATCCAGACTCTTGCTCTGAGGCTTATCTTTGTACCTACAATGATCTCATGTTCCTTCCTTCTCTTCTCCCCTCTATCAGAATTTGCTGCCAGATGGGATGCATCCAGGTGAGGCTTAACAGATTGACCCTCCCAAGAGGTTGGCATTTTAACTGATGCCAAAGCCCTGAGTCAAAGGAATTACGTACTTAAGAATTTTCAAGCCCTTGGGAGTGGATAGGGAGAGATTTGGAAGGGCAAGGGAATGTTCTTAATAATCCCGGAATGCCATAAGGTAGACATCAAATTCAGGCTACCACCAAGCCAGAACCTGGATTATTTTGTTATAATCAGAATCCATCACATAGGACGATCTCCCTCCTCTCACCCACCACTCAAGGCTTTGACTAAAAAGTCTTCCAGATAATGAAGTTCTATGATGCAAGCATCATTTTCTCAGAGCTCTTTGGAAGGAGGAGGGCTGAGAAGCTCCATGAGTTACCAAAGACCACACAAACAGGCAGTAGTCAAAGCAAAACCGAATTCCTCCCGAGACTAGTTTCTTTCTATAGTCTGAGAACTAATCCAGTCTCCACCAGAGACAAGGTGAATTTCCTTTTTTCATTTCTCCAGTGCTGATATTAACACTCTTCTCCTCAAATCCACCTCAGACCCCGCACTCATAGCAGAATACAAATAAGGAGCTGCTTATTTTGCCAGTCTGAAAAATTGAAGGTAGCCAGCCTTTCTTTTTCTCTGCTAAGGACAATGTTCCTTCTATGGTGCTGTGTGGAAAAAAAAGGGCAAGACCTTCTGACCTCGCTCTGTTCTTATTCATGGCCCAGGAAGTCATTATGAAAGCCCAAAGGGACTTCATACTAAAGTTTTAGTATAGATCCTGGCAGGTTTATCCAGATGACTTCCTGTAAAGGCATTCCTCACCCTCGCCTCCAAACATATCCTGTCCCCTAAGAATGATTTGGACTTGGTGTTGGGGGAGAAGGGTAGGTAACAGGGCCTGGCTCTGTCATCCGGGGCTCTTTATTTTTAATTAAAAAAATTTTTTTTGGCTGCGCTGTGTCGCACGTGGGATCTTAGTTCCCCGACCAGGGAATGAACCCAAGTCCCGTGCTGTGGAAGCGCGGAGTCCTAACCACTGGACTGCCAGGGAAGTCCCCATCCGGGGCTCCTTTGAGGGAACTTCGCTAGTCTCCCAAAGAAAGGGCCGAGTGTCCCCTTTGGAGCAGTCATTTGAACTGCTTCAGGGACTGACAAACTGGCCAGAGACAGCGTCCAGTCTCTCAGGAAAGTGGTAAATAAGAGCATCAGAAATGCTCCTTTCCTGGAGAGCCTGTAGCTATTCTGGCCTCTCTTTCCATCAAAATAGGAAGGCACTGGAAGGGGCCCTCTCCCCGCAGAGCATGGAACCTCCCCATTGTGGCAGTGTTTCTAACAGGGCTGAGAATCAGCCCGAGCCACACTGCTCTTTTCACCATGGAGGAGTGTCTAAATTCTCATTTCCACCGACCCTCCTGCTTACAAGTACCTCTTTCCCCATTTCAACAAATGGCTGCATAAAAAATGGAGAAGCCGGTAGCGGCTGTGCCCTCAGTAGTAGCTGTGGCTGCATTTAAGAAATTCAAATGCCGAGGGTGCACTTCTCCCATTAAGTCCAACATGAGACATCAGGTGTGCACAGCACCGCTGAACAGAAGACCCTGAAGGCCGGGTAGAGTTTCTGGTATGCTGGGGGCTTGGGAAAGAACAAGGAGGCATTTTCATTTTCTGAACTAAGAAGCACTTCGGGGGGTGGGGGGAGAGTGTCAGGAATTCTTCCAACGTCATGGGCTTGCCCACACCTGAGTCAGATATTGATGACCTTCCCCAGGCCCTGCCCTCCTCTCCCCCTCCCCAAAAGACAGTACGAGTGGCAACGAACCCCGGTACTTACAGGTGCAGAGGATTTTCGGACAGGAAAATGGAGACCGCAGGCTCCTGAATGCCTGCTGAGTCAGTTGCATCAGATTAGGAAGTGATGATTGTGAGAATAAGATGTTTGGAAAATCTTGTCGCCCCTCCCCTGGTTGTTTCAGTCCACATCCAAACTCAGACCACCAGCCCCCTCCCCAGGACATCTGTCCTTCCTGGCTGCCTGGTGCCTCCATGCCCCTTACCGTGAGGGTGCTGGCAGCACGCTGCCTCTTGGAGCCTCTGGCCCGGCAAGGTAGTCAAGCTCCTGGGATTAGGTTGGCAAGAACGACCGTCCTCCAAACGATCAGCCCAGAGAAAGAGAGAGAGCGAGCAAACCCGAAAGCGGGTCCAGGACGGAGAGCTCCTGGTGCTGAGCATGTCTCTGGCGTATTCCGAAAGTGGCATCCACAGCAGAGAAAGTGTCCCAAAATAGCTCAGGCTGCCAATGCCTCGCTGAAACCTGAGAAAGAATTGCTGAATTCAAAGATCTGGGTCGCTGTGGGTGTGTGATCAAAGTGCGGATTTGTTGGTAGGAGGAACTCAAGCCATGAGCTTAGGAGAGACACGGGGTCACCCGGGGCACGGCCTGCCTTCTCTTTTCCAACTTGGTTAAGTTGGCAGTGGTGTCAGAAAGCTCCCCTGTGCTGAGACAGGGGGCTGGCAAGAGGTCCTAGGGATGCTGTTTTCAGTCCCAGGTCTCTGATGCGCTAACAGTATGAAATAGCAGTGCTCTATTTTCTGCATTTCAAACAAGGGAACTGATGCTGTGTGAAGGTTTCTTTAAGATATTGCTCCGTAACTGATGAAATTCCCTTTCCCGTAGACTTTTCATTTCTTTTGGCCTTTGGCATAAGTAAATGTCAGCTCCTAAAACATCAACAGAGAAGAGCAAACAGTAGGGTCTCTGTGATTTCCTTGGGATTTGAGAAATCTCCCCTCCCTGGCTTCTGACTGGATAGTGTCTGTACATTGCTGCCTATGGCACTGGGAAGGATGAGGTCCACCCAGGCACGCTGTCTCATTTTTGTATTTGCTGAGATCTTGGGACATTCTCCTTTAATCAGGTATGTTGAAAATTTTAGGATTGTCTGCAGAGAGTGTGGGTCAGTATGTAGAAAGTTCAGCATATGTCTTCCTCGGATCAGCCTTGGGGTTTAAGACGAAAAAGCACAGCATTTGGTTTCTCGTTCCAGCTCTGCCTGTCTTTTGCTGTGTGATTTGGGGCAAGTCAGTTTTCTGTGCTGGACCTCAGCTTCCTCCTCTGTAAAATGAAGACAATCATCCCCATCCTAATCCTAATCCAATGGTATGAATAGTGGAGATTAATACAAAGGGTCACAAGAATGCTACTAGGGGAAGGGCTTGTCACTCTCAGTAAATGGTGGCAGTCTTCAGTTCTTCAAGGGACCCTGAATGGTAGCCACTCGAGTCCTGTATCAACATGTCTACAGTGAGCCTGATATATACCACAGCACTAGGTGCTAGGGGCTTCATGCCTAATGGTCAATATTATTTCCAATTCCAAGCCGTAGGACTTTGGGCCAGTTGCTTAGTGCCCGGGAGTTCAGTTTCCCCATCTGTCAAGTGGGTATACAAATTAATAATACAGGGCCACAAGCCTTTATCTGAAACCACTGGGGCTAGATATGTTTTGGATTTCAGAAGTTTTAGATTTTAGAAAAGCAATATTGTACATATAACACATATAACACCCCTTGTGGGATCTGGGGCAAGTATCCTGTGATCGAATACACTAATATTTCTAAGTTGGATAAATGAATAGCCTCATGCCAATTCAGGCCCACTTTGGCCACCAAACGAGCTTGCCACAAAATTTCAGTTTTCAGAATCTTTTGGATGTCAAAAAGCCAGGTAGGGAATTGTGGACAATGAAAGAAGCTAAGGTCTCTTTAGTGCGTGCCATGCACCGGGTGTGGTTCTAAGCAGTTTATATGCATTAACTGATTTAGTTGGGCCAATAATCCTATGAGGTAGGCATTATCATCATCATCATCATCTCCATTTTACAGATGAAGAAACTGAGGCTCAGAGAGGTTATTTCACTCGTGCAGACTCCCAAAGCCAGTGAGGGGCAGAGCTGGGATTCTAACCTAGACAGTTGGGCGTCAGAATCTGTGCTCTTAACCACCTTCTCTCCCTACTCCGTGGGGTTAAAATGAGGCTTCAAAGGCCCACAGAGGCCAAGCAAGTTACTTTTTACCTGAAAAAGTAAAAGTGGCTTGTGGGTCCTGAGCCCACATGGTGAGCCAGTGCCCCATCTACAGGGAGCGGCTTACTCAGCTCCACCTGACTCTTGCCATCTCAGAACCAGGATCCAAGCCTTTCTGTTTTTCCCAGAGAAGCCAGAAATCCAGCTTCATAGGTGAAATCTCCTGACTTTCAAATGTTGGCAACTACTTTAAAAAATGGTACAAACATTGCAGGGGTCAAATAAAATCCGTCTGCAGTCTGAATCCAGCCTGTGGCCGCCAGTTTGCAAGCTCTGCAGTGAGGAAGTAGATGCGAAAGTGCTTTGAAAACTTAAAAACGTGTTCTAGACACAGACGGTCTCATTTTTAGGGTTAAGGGTTTTTTTTTTTTTTTTTTCCCTTCACTGTGTCTAGTTTTTTGAAAACTGGTGTTCCTAGCCTGATGGAGATGAAAAGTTGGAATTAAATAGAGACTTCAGTGAACTTGAACGCTTCATTCCTTTGGCAGGCTGGATAAATGAGAAGCCTAGGTGTACTGGACGGGCTAAGCCTCAGAATTCCTGCCACACCCACGGGCCCCTTCTAAAAGGAGTTTCCATCCGCAGACCCTAGCAGAGGGAAGGAGCAGTTTCTTATGAATAGGTGGCTATGTTTGGTGCCCACGGGACCCTGCATCCCCCTGGCAATAGCCGACTGAGCCAGGAGAGGGCATCTGTTTCAAGAGCAGTCACTCTATAGGCTGGCAAGTTGCCTAGGAGGGAACCTGGGATGCGAACTTTGCCCAACAAGCGCAGTGGTGACTAAATTTGGACCAATGAGAGTCTCTTGCTTGGGCAGTTTGAATACCAGATCCAGAAAGAGTGGGCAGTTGGCAACAGGGGCAGAAGGCAGGCAGCAGGGCCCATGAATAAGCAGGTCCAGGAGAGATGACTGAGCTTCAGCTAGGTGCCAGACACTTTACACATGTTTTTTGTTTAAAACATTCAAATACCCTGGGAGGTAGGTACTGTTATTATCCCTGTTTTAAAGACAAGATAACTGAGGCGAGGTAACTCGAAGTGCTGGGAGCTGGAACCCAGGTTTGTTTGATGTTAAAATCAGGGTGTACAAACCCCTGAGCCAGCAGTTCTTAAACTCTAGAGGGTTTCAGAATCACTTGGGTCAAAAGGCGGATTCCTCGGCCTCACCCCAGACCTACTGAGTCTGACTCTTTGAATGTGGGGCCCACCTCCCCAGGTCGGCCTGCATTTTAACAGTCCTCCCAGGGGGCGACTCATGCAGAGGGCTTCCCAGCCACACTTCGAGAAATGCAGTTGGATCGAGTATGGCAGGTACTGTAAACTGCTTTGCCTTCACCTTGAGAAACGAGGTCAAGGTCAACAGATGTGGTCAAAGTCCAGTCGAAACTCTTTTGGAAATGGGGCCAATTCTACCAATAAGAGGACATCAGTTTGTCCTCTTTTCGGATCCGGGAAAGTATCCGCTGACACCAGTTACCTGGGGGAAGATGACAGGCCTGAGATGTAGTGTTCAGCGGGCAGAGCTCACAGCTGCCATATGTTCACTAAGCATTTTCCACGAAGAGTGCACACTGCAGGAGCTTACTGCATTGGCAACAAAGAACAGGAGAGAAAACGACCAAGTGCAGAGACGTACATTGTAAACCATGGGATTTAAAAATGTAAGCCTACTTCCTAGGCGAACACAGAGGTTCTTCTCAGCCCTAGAATAATTGTGTAAAAATTCCATCTGTGCTCTTATTTACACCATCGATAAAAGGGTCAAACAGGACGGGATCAAGGCTAGCAGCCGCCTTCTAGATTGTTGTAGAACCCCAGTCTAGCCATGGTATTGAGCCAGTTGTGAATTCATCTGCCTTTAGGAACTCTCCCTGGGGAGACAAGTCATAGTCTGAAGGTTGCTTGGAGCGTCTCAAGTCAGAAACTGGTTTGTGAGCCAAATGCTTAATGGCATCAGGCACATATTCCTACAAGACAGTCGTGTGGTCCAAGGGATGGCAGAGGTCAAATGCGCTGGCCAAGTCCCGCCCCAGCAGGGCTTGAATTTGCACCTGGCAAGTTTTATTTCTCTCACGCTCCTTCCTGTGGACACTTCCTTTATCTATGTCAGTGTCCCCACTTAGGCTAAGGTCAAACTCTGTTCTTCCCTCTTCTGGCCAGAAAGACTTCCTGTCTTACAGGTATCTGATCTTATCTGTGTTGATATTTTCACTCTGAGTGAAAAATCACAGCAGTCCACGGGTGCAGTGAGAAAGTCAGAGGGCTACGTAGCCAGTGTTCTGTACAGCGAAACCTATTTCGTTTAAAGGACTGTCCTTTATTCTGAGATTGTTTCCTTCTCTTTGGGGGTTTAAAGAAAACCCTTTTTAGGAAATGATAATTTGGGTTTGTTTTGTCTCGTTTGTTCCTTTACTTGGAAAAAGAAAAATCTGGCAACCCACTGTCGGTCCCCCAGTTTTTTGGTTTGCGATAGCTGCCAGTCTTGGGAACCTGGTTTAATTTGTTCAGTTCTGCTAGAACCTCTGGGTACCTCCTATCACCACTTACGTCCTAAGTGCTTATAAATTACCTGCTTCATGATCTGCGGCAGAATCTCTCCGAGGATTGACATCAAGCTTACAGCTCTGGAGTTTACAGTATACTGGTCTGTAGTTTCCTTATTTAAGAAAATTGGGACGCTGCCCATTTGCAGCCCTTTGATATCCCTCCTGTTCTCTCCAATTCCACAGATCCTTCAGGACAGCACCTAATGCAAGGCAGTTCCATTTGCTCTTCTTATAATGTTCTTTTCCCTATAGAGTTGGACATGCATATACATGTTGTTTGGGGAATTTGCAGCACATCCAATGAAAGTGTAATTCCCAACTAACAGTCAAATCCTTCTCTTTGGAGCTACCCAGAACACACCTACCCTCTCTTCCATATGACAGCCCTTCAGAGACTCGAAGACAGTGTGTGACTCTCCTGTGAGTTAAGAGCACCAGCTGAGTCAGACAGACCCGAGTGACAAGCCCAGCTTCACTCCCTCTCAACTGTGGGAGCCAAGGTAAGTTACTTGATTTTATTTTCTCTCTACTTTGGTTCTTTAGCTGATTTATAAAATGAGGGTAAAAAACCCACTCCATTGGTTTATTGTGCAATAAATGATGTGATGTATGTAAAGAGCTTAACACAGTGCCTGGCAGGGTAAGGACTCAGTAAACGCTAGCCATTTCCCCCCTCGATTTATAAAGAGCCGGGTGGGCATTTTAAGCATCAGGACTGTTGGGGGAGGGGGCGAGCAAGGGGGTGAGGAGGGTCTCTCCCTTCCTGATTGATCAGGGAAGGTAGAGGACCCTCAAGTAGATCAGGTATTTCTTTAGCCTGAGGTTGTCTCTTTTCTGTTATCTGGGTGCCTGTTTGCTAGGGCTGGGGGAGAGGATATCGTGCAGAATCTCAGGAAAGGTTTATTTTCAAGAGCTGGGAAGCTATTTGTTGACATATTGAACCGTGTCTTGTTTATTCTTATTTCCCCCGAGCAGCTAGCCATGCAATCCCCCAAACTCAATTACCTTTTGTGAGGCGGCGGGAGCATGACACCTCGTAGCCGTATTGATCACTGCAGACTGGGCCAGACGTGAGGGATCTGAGATGCTAAGCAGCAGTTTCTGGGCTTTTCCTTCCTTAGTAGGCCTCCCCTCTCTGTGGCTGTAAAGACACTGGCACGAATACAACGGAAGTCTGTGACCCAAATGGGCTGAGCCTGCAAGAACTCTCTCTCAGTAGCTGCCTTAGGAGCCGGCTGATGACAAATGGTCACAGTAGACCAGAACTTGAACTCCTGGAGAGCCCAGTGTCAGGATGGTTTTCTAACTGTAGCTCTTTGCATACCCTGGGTTTTGCAAGCAATTGCATGATAGGAACTCCAAATGCCATTGCAGCTAGAAAAAGTTTGGAAGGAGACACACCCAACTGTGAACAGACTTGAGGGGATGGGGGGCGGGGAAGGTGCAGGACTAGCTTTATCTGCAGGTAGGATTTCAAGTTTTTATCCTGAGAATATATTCCTAGATTACTTGTGTAATTGTTAGGCATAAATAAAAGTAGAAAAACAGGAAATTTTTTTTGATAATAATAAAAAAATAAAAGCAAGCCATTAGAGACAGTTTTCAGAGGTCACTACTGACCAAGGATCTGAGTGGTGCAAGAATTAAGCCTATTGGGGGAGAAAGATTGCTTGGGCGGGGAGATGCTGGGGACACTCAGAGAGAGGAGGGGAGAGGGCTAGAGATAGAACCCTAGAGGAACACACCTTTGAAAAGAAAGAAAAATATATTTTTTCTTCTAACACAAGCAATATGGGTCCATTATGGACAAATGAGAAAATACAGCTAAGGAAAACAAAAGTAAAAATCCCCTTTAATCCCATCACTCCGGTATGGTCACTGTTAACATTTTGGTGTATATCTTTCCAAACTGTATTTTTGTCTATGCAAAAATATACATATTTATTTCATAAAAATCAGATAATCATTTTCACTGGCCACTGCAGATGCACCATGATTTGTTTAATCATTAAGTGGATTGGGTTCTAACATTGGCATTTAGGTAATTTCCAAGTTTTTATGATCATAAACAACAGTGCTTCCTAGCTGTGTGACCTTGGGAAAGCTAGCTAACCTCTCTGTGCCTCTGGTGCCTCATCTGGGAATGAGGGTGATGATAGTACCCACCTCATAGGGTTGTCGTGAGTAACAAATGAGATCCTGCGCGTAAAGTGCTTAGCACAGTGGCTGGCACAGTAAATGTTAGCTTTTATTATTAAGTATAATAATAATAATTGTCATTGTTGTTGTTGGGTTCCCTGTGAGTAGTTTTTGCTTTAGGGGAGGGGGAGAGTGACTGGAATTTTTCTTTTTGAGTAGTATACTATAGTGAGTTCTGGAGTCAAACAGAGCTGTAGGCTTTTGGTCATGTCAATTCACTTCACCGAGACTCAGTTTTCTTATCTGTAAACTGAGAGTTAAAAACAGCTGTTAGGATCAAATGAGAGAATGCTTGTAAAACCCTCAGTGTAGTTCTTGGCATATGGGAAGAGTTCCAAGTCAGTTGGTATTATTATTATTATTACTATTATTATTATCACTACGATGATTCAGCCATTAGTTGGGGTGGGAAGAGGAAGGTGGCACTTGGAATGTTTCTAACCACTTGTCTGTTTAGAAAGAGAGAAAATGATTCTTGAATCAGACTGACCCGGGTTCAGATCTGGGCTTTGCCATGTACTAGTTCTGTGACCTTGGTCACAACTTCTCCAAGCCCCTCTCCCCATTTGTAAAAGAATATGTATCTATATATATATATATAAAACTGATTCACTTTGCTGTACACCAGAAACTAACACAACATTGTAAATCAATTATACTTCAATAAAAAAAGAAAATTGAAAAAAAGAAAATGAAGGAAAAAAATTTCTAAAGCAAAAAACAAACAAACAAAAAGGGAATGGCGTCAGTGCCTACCTTGCAGGTGCTGCCACGAGGCGCAAAGGATATAAAGCAAGTGTAGTGCTTAGCCCGAGTGCCCAGGTATTGTTGGTTGCTAATTATTGTTGGTTGTTGGAGCATGGGGTGGTTTATAACGACCTGAATGCCTCCCCACCAGCCCCTAGACTCTGGGTCCCTGGGGTACTTGAACTTCACCTCAAGGCTTTGCCCTATCCAGGGCTCAGGGACCACTTCTGCCCTTAGTATAGGGGTTTGAGGGCTCCTGATTCAGAAGGTTAGAGAGCTCTGGCAAACCTTCCTGTTAGTTCTACTCTGACCTTGTGCCCCAGTTCTAGAAAGCAGGCTGAAGCCCTGCTTCTATGAGCAAGCCCTCACCTGGTATCCTTAAGATATCGGTGTGCTTTTCTTGCCAGCTGTCTGGACACCCTGGAGGCTTGCTGTTGAATTCTGGCCCTGTGGTAGAGTCACTGGTTGCCAGATTTCCCTCCGTGTCTCTGACACCGGGGCCAGCTGGCTTTTTAATTGTCGCCATTGCTGGGCTGTCTTAAGCCCCACGGCCCATCCTTCCAAACCGTGGTTTCCCTGCACCCAGACGTCTTTGAACTCTCCTGCCACTGCTCCACTCAGCCTCCAGCCCCGGTTCCCTTCCCTCTAAGCCCTGCCTGCTCCTCCACGGCCCACCGGTGGCCTGTCTCCCAGGACGCCAGTGTCTGCTCAGCCGCAGAGGGAAACATCTCATTTCCTGAGCTAGGACACTTTCGGTCTCATCTCTTTCTTTGTGTGACTCTCCTCTTTTCTTTGGGACGGCCAGAGGCGGGCAGAGCGAGCTGGTGCAGCTACTGGGGGCGAGGGGAAGCAGGGTGGAGTTGCACAGGCCGAGTGCTATGCACTTCTGGAGCTTCTGGAGGGCTGTCAAGTGAAAGGCGGCCAGAGGCAAATGTCAGAGCCTATATAGAGGCAGGAATCTGGGACCAGAGAGACAGAGCAAGCACTAGCAAGTCAGGAGCAGTGGGGCGGGTGGGCGGGCAGGCTGAGGGGGGCGTGGCAGGGGATAGCTAAGGGAGATTGCAGAGAACAGCTGCTGGTATTGGGTCTTACTTTAATGAACTGGCTGGGCATGGGGCATAAGTAAGTTGGCCAGACCAAAAGAGCTACACTCCCTCTCTTCTCCCTAACTGGCAAGGTAAGATCTTTCCGGCTTCTGCCTAGTGGGAAACTGTGGCGTGTTCAGGGATTTTTCTAAAGATGGGGGCGGGGGTGGTCATCTATCACTGCCCTTTTGACTCATCTTTCCCATTGCACCAATTATTAGAGTAACCAAGGTGCCAGCAGGAGGCCAGTATTTCTTTTACTAAACCCCATCTCGGGGTTGTCCAGGCTGGAGATGGGGCGGGGTGCTGTCTTGGTAATGTGACTGAGTAAGAGGGAGAGAGGGCACACAAGGTGGATCATTATAGCACAGTGGAGAAGAGTAGGGGCCTCTGGAGTTGGGTGGACCCGTGAATCCAAGTGACTGCAGGCAAATTATTAAGCCTCTCTGGGCCTGAGTTTTCTCCTTTGTAAGATGAGGATAGGGTACTACCGAAATCTCTTAGTGTTGCTGTGAGGACCAAACGATGCATGTAAAGGGCCCAGCAGAGTGCTCGCCAGTCAGCGCGCGCTCAAGAAATGTTGGCTGTTGGCATTTCTGTTGCTAGTATTCTCAATATTATTATGGAGGCACACTGCACAAGATTGATGACTTCTGTGACATTGTCCCAAATGAGCAAGTGCCCCACTGGGGGTATGGGCAGGCTGTGGGGATGTATCAACGTCGTGTAGTGTGCGTGTTGGTTTCCAAGCTCTGTGCCAAGAAGCCCCTTTGGGGGCTGCTTATGGGAGTGTGCCGGAGGGCTGAGGCTTTGGGATTGCCCACCCACATGTCGTCAGAGAAACTTGAAATCTGTATTTGCTAGAGACTGGGCTTCAGTGAGCCATGATCTAGGACATCAGAGAGATAATTGAATGCGGCCTTAGGGATGCCAAAGGCTAGGCAACCCCGAGGAGGAAGCGATAGTCAAAGACAAACAGTTTTTACTGTCACAGTGCTCTTAGTCTAGCCCCAGCCCCAGTTAATCTGAGAAACCTGGTAAAATGGGAATAATGCTACTATCTCTTGTAAGATTCAAACGGGTAATGCTTGCACATCTCTGTGCACTATAGACAGTTTAAAGTTGTGTACAGTTGCCTAAAGTATAGTGCCTGGAACACACTAGGTGGGCAATAAGTGGTAGTAATAGTGATGATTTTTGTTATTAATAATAAAAATGATAATAAACAGGATTTTCAATTCATGGAATGATGTTCTCAACCACTGATCAGTTAAATGCCTTCCTTTTCCTGAGGAAGACATTCAGGGCCATCAGAGTAGTAAAATGGGGACTAAACCATTGGCAGGACTCGATGAGCCCAAGGAACTAATGATCATCCTGGGGCAAAGGGCGTTCTCATCCAGGCCTGCCAGTTCCTTGGCTGGCTTGCTAGTGCTGTGCTGGGAGAGAGCAGAGCTCTGGAACCTGCACTTTTCACAGTTTTCCAGCAGGTGGTGCTGCTGTTTCATTTGAACCAGGACCTCACGGGCTCTTGGCTGCTCTGAAGTTGCCCGCGTTTATAGCTTTTATAAACCGAGAGGGTGTGCTGTGTGACGGGGTGGGTTGGTTTGAAAAGGATAGGGCTGGAGAGCATATTTGCTCCAGCTTCAAATTTGTTTAATGTTGCACAGCTTCTTTAACTTGATAGGCCCATCTCCGATGCCACATAGCTGGCAACACATAAAAGAAGTCTCCATCGTGGATCATTTGTCTATTTCCCAGTCTTCTTGATATTTGCTTTTGACTGCTAAACTTGTTTTCTGTCTACAGATTTTCTCGCCACGTGGGCTTCAGCAGGATCCCTGATATAACTGCTTTAGAGGTTCCCTCCACACTATCCTTTGGCCATGGCAGATATGTCAGTACCCTTACATTCACTGCGATTCAGCAATGTGCTGACGGAGGAAAGTGTCGACCCCCCAAACAGGGAGACGACCTGCTCTGGAACAGTGATAGAGAGTAGAGCAGAGGTCCAAATTCTGCATTCTAGTGTCCAGCCTATGGTCTCAAGTTCAGCATCAGACCCTGGAGGGATGTCCACACAGCTGATGACATCCCCAGCCTTTGACACCATGGCCGTACCTCTAATGGGAGCAGCAAACTCTGGAGCACTGTCCCCACCGCTAATGCCAGCCTCAGACTCTGGGACACTGTCCCCATTGTTAATGCCAGCTTCAGATTCAGAGGCACTGTCCCCATTGTTGATACCAACCTCAGATTCTGGAACACTGTCCCCATTGCTGTCCACTTCAGAGTATGGATTAATGTCCCCAGGGCTGATGACAATTCCTGACTTTGGAACAATGTCCACAGCACTAATGGCAACACCAGATTCTGCAGAAATATCACCACTGGCAATGCCAGCTCCATCCTCTGAAGCGATGTCCACACCATTGATGCTAGCCCCAGATCCTGGAGAGATCTCCCCACTCCTAATGCCAGATGTGAACCCCGGAGTGATGTGCCCACAGCCAATGCCAGCTCCAGGCTCTGAAGGAATGTCACCATTGCAAATTACAGACGAAGACACTGAAGCAATGTCTAAAGTGCTAATGACTGCCCTGGCCTCTGGAGAGATCTCTTCACTGCTCATGTCAGGCACAGACTCTGAAGCAATCTCCTCACTGATAATGTCAGCCCTAACTTCTGGAGCAACGTCCACCCAGCCAACGAGCACCCAAGACTCTGGGGAAATGTCCACCCAGCTAATGTCAGGCCCAGACTCTGGAGTAGTGTCTTCACCACTAATGACAGCTCCGGGCTCTGGAGCAATGTCCTCACTGCTCCTGTCAGTCCCTGATGCTGGAGAAATGCCCACATTGCCAAAGGCAGCCCCAGACGCTGAAGCAATGTCCCCACTGGTAATGATGGCCCTAACCTCTGGCGGGATGCCCACCCGGCTGATGCCAGCCCAAGGCTCTGGAGTGATGTCCTCACGGTTAACACAAAATCTCGACTCTCAAGTTGTGTCTAGTCCACCAATGAGAGCAACAGCCTCCGGGGGGATGTCCACACCGCCAGTGAGAGCCCCAGAGCCTGGAGCAAGGTCGACACCGAGAATGAGAGCCCCAGCCTCTGGAAGTGTGTCCACGTTGCTAAAGACAGTCCCAGACTCTGCAGCACTGTCCACCCCGCTGATGACGGTTGCAACCTCTGGAGCAAAGTCCACAGAGCAAATGTCAACCGCAGCCTCTAGAGCAATGTCCACGCAGTTAGCAATGGCTAGAGCTTCTGGAGCCACGTCCATGGGCTTTATGAGAGTCCCAGCCAATGGGGCGATGTCCACACTGCGAATGAGAGCCCCAGCCTCTGGAACAATGTCCACACTGCCGAGTACAGCCCCAGTCTCTGAAACAATGTCTATGCTACAGATGACAGCCTCAGCCTCTGGGTCAGTGTCCACACCGCGAATGAGGGCGCCTGTCGCTGGAGCAATGTCTGTGTCACAGTGGAGAGCCACAGCCTCGGGAGTGACAGCTGTACCACAAATGAGAGCCTCTGGAGCCATGTCCACCCCACGGATGACAGCCAAAGCCTCTGGATCCATGTCTACACTGTTAATGAGAGACACAGCCTCGGCAGTGATGTCCGTGCCACAGATGAGAGCTATGGCCTCGGGAGCATTGTCCAAGCCACTAACAACATCCAAAGCCGCAGAAGCAATGTTCATGCAGCAAATGACAACTGCAGCTTCTGGAGAGATCTCCACAATGCTAATGAGAGACACAGCTTCTGGAGCCGTGTCCATGCCGCAGATGACAGACACTGCCTCTGCAGCGATGTCCACACCGCTAATGAGAGCCCCAGCCTCTGGCGACATGTCCACACCACAAATGACAGCCGCAGCCCCTGGAACTATGTCCATGCCTCTAATGAGAGCCCCAGGCCCTGGAGCCATGCCCATGGCGCTAATGAGATCCACAGCCTCTGGAAAGATGCCCAGTCAGCCAATGAGCGCCCAAGACTTTGGGGGGATGTCCATGTCGCTCAGGAGATCCATGACCTCTGGGGGGATGTCCCTACTGCAGACGCAAGCCCCAGCCTCTGAACTGATGTCCACACCAAAAATGAGAGCCCCGGCCTTTGGGGCGGTGTCCGCACCACTGATGAGAGCCTCAGACCCTGCAGAGATGCCCACACAGCTAACAAGAGCTTCATCCTCTGGAGAGACGTCCCCAGCACTAACGAGACCCCCAGCTTCTGGAGAAGTAGCCACGCCTCTGAGAGCCCCAGCTTATGGAGCAATGTCTACTCCGCAAAAGACAGCCACAGCCTCTGGAATGATGTCCAAGCCACAAATGAGGGCTCCAGTCTCTGGAGAGCTATCTACGTCGCTAATGAGATCCACAGCCTCTGGAGTGATGTCCGTGCCTCAAATGACAGCCGCGGCCTCTGGAGGGGTGTCCATGCCACTGATGAGAGCCCCAGCCTCCAGGGCAACATCCACTACGCAGATGATGCCCACAGCTTCTGGAGAGATGTGCATGCTATCAGTGCGAGCCCCTGCCTCGGGAGTGATGTCCCCGCCACTATTAAGGGCTCCAGTGTCTGGAATTATGTCCACACCACTAAGGAGACCCTCAGCCTCTGAAGCTGTGTCCACAGAGTTAATGAGAGCTCCAGCCTCTGGAAAGATGTCCACCACACAAACAACAGCTGTGGCCTCTGGAGGGATGTCCAAGCCATTCATTAGAGCCACGGCCTCTGGCACAATGCCCATGCCATTGATGTCAGCCATGGCTTCTGGAGAGATGTCTATGCCGCTGATGAAAAGCATGGCCTCTGGGGCAACGTCCACACTGCAAAAAAGAGTTGTGAGTTCTGGACCTACTTCCTTGCCACAAATGACATACGCAACCTCCGGGGGGATGCCTGCATCACCGATGAGACCCTCAGCTTCTGGAGCAACGTCCGTATCGCTTATGAGAGCCTCGGCTTCTGGAATGATGTCCGTGCCACTTCTGAGAGCCACAGCCTCTGGGGGGATGTCCATGCCACAGATGGCGGCCACGGCCTCTAGAGGGGTATCCATGCCGCTAATGAGGGCTCCAGTCCCGGGAGCCACGTCCACACCTCAAATGGCAACCACAGCCTCTGGAATGATGTCCACTCTGGAAATCAAAGCCACAGACTCTGGGGAAACATCTGCCTCTCACATCAACGTCAGAGCCTCTGGATCAAAGTCCACACCACACGTGACTGCCATGACCCCTGAAACAATGAACCAACCGCCAGAGGAAGTCCCATCTTTTGGCATGCTGACCCCAGCACTCTGTTACCTCTTAGCAGAACAGGAAGCAGCCCGGGGTTCATGCTCTGTGGAGGAGGAGATGGAGATTGATGAGGAGAAGCAAATGAAGGGATTTTTGAACGATTCAGAGAAAATGGCCTTTCTGGTGTCTCTTCATCTGGGGGCAGCAGAGAGGTGGTCCATCTTGCAGATGGAGGTAGGAAACCCCCTCTCCAATGAAGATAAATCTTTCCTGAGCAGATCCCAGGGCTTATATGACTCCCTATCTGAAATAGACATCCTCAGTGCCGTTCTTTGCCATCCCAAGCAGGGCCAGAAGTCAGTCAGGCAGTATGCCACTGACTTCCTCCTGCTGGCCCGGCATTTGTCTTGGTCTGATGCCATTCTGCGGACCAGGTTTCTGGAAGGACTCTCGGAAGCTGTTGCCACCAAAATGGGCCGGATCTTCCTGAAGGTGGCCGGCAGCCTAAAGGAGCTAATAGACAGGTCTCTCTATACCGAGTGCCAGCTGGCTGGAGAGAAGGATTCCCCGGGCAGCTCAAGCCAGGTTCTGCCGTCAGCCTGTAAGCGGAATAACGAGGAGGCAATGGAGAATGAACTGAACTCTCCACAGCAGACCGAGGAGGTAATGATGGGGAAACACACTCAAGGTTTCTGAATAGAAAAATGAGGTAATGATGGCAAAGTCACCCTGCTCCTTTGAGTAGCCTAAGGAAGAGGCTGGGAGAGGCATTGAGCTCCTAGACCCTAACCCCCAACCTAGAGTTTCATCAGCGGGCCTGGCTGTGTACTTATTTTGGGTGTATTAACCACTTTGAGGAGGCATGCCCTACCCAAGATATGGAGGGCCTGGGATGGTCAAAGGGCTAAGTCTTCTGATTCTGAGGGAAATGGCTGGGCTCAGTCCCAACTCTGCACTTATTCCAGGTCCAATTCTAAAAGAGGGGTCACGTTTTGGCGACTGGGTCCCACCTACAGCCACAGGTGTTATAGGCCCAGGTCACTAGGGAATTTGGCCAGTCTAGTCCTCGATCACACTTTATACAAATAAGGTACATTAGCCAAGTTGCTTGACCTGCTAAGTTACTGAAATTATCCAGGCAGAACCCCGCTCGTCACAGTAAGCATGGCTCTTACCTCTGCCATTTTTTGTTTTTTCTCACTCCCAGCACCAGCATGTTCCCAAACGCTGTTACTACCTGAAAGAGCATGGAGACCCTCAAGAGGGTCTGCACGACCACCTTCGACAGAGCACAGGCCATCAGAAGGCCCCCACTAACAAGTAATGCTACCTGGACTCTTCTCCTGTGATATCCAGCTTGGCTGCTAACTTGAGGACTTGTTCCTGGACCCATTCCATTCAATTACATCATTAAACCTTGTGGCCTTCCCCCTTCAGCATCCCCCTCCAGGCGCATCCCACCCTATCTCCCACTTGGCTGACTTGACCTTCTCTTTCACCCCACATGCCTTTGACCTGCCCCAACAATCAGAGCGTGGACTTCAAGAGTGTTTGGTGTATGAGGTTCTGAACTCCCATTACCATCGAGGCCAGTCCTAGTTCCTGGTCCAGGGAGAAGTCTAGGCAGGAGAAACCGTGTCCTACCTCAAAAACACCTTAGAATGTCTTGCCACATGTCATGAGGCAAACTTGAGGAAGCCCTGGTCCCATTTCACCTGGCAGGGGAGCCTATAAGGAGAGTGAAGCCCACTCCAATACCATCCTTTTCATCCAGTAGACTTGTCCCTATATGTCCCAACTCATAGCACCTAAGACGGGTCTCCAGGGCCCTTGCCCTGTTTATAGTCTCCATCCTGAACCATTCGTTTTGACCCATAGTAGTAATCTTAGTAATGGCTAACATTTATTGATTATGTGTTGTGTGACAGTTACTGGGCTAAACTCTTGACAAGCATCATCTCACTACATTCTTACCGTAACCCGACTTGTTGTTGTGTTGTCAACTTCTTACATCTTGATCTATTGTCGGTGGCTGTTGTCTTGTCCCTCAGTGTCAAATCTCTAGCTCTGACCTTTGGGTGACCCCTCAGTTGTTAATTGCCCTCACTCCCCCTTGGCTATTGTGCTTTGTGGCCAGCCCTCTTGATAAAGATCTCGGTCTTTAAACAGGCATAGATAGAGCGTAATATGAGCAGTGTTTGCCTTCAGGTGGTGGGATTATGGGTGTTTTACTTTTCTTCTTTCTACTTCTCTGTACTTTCCAGATTCTCTACAGTAAGCATGTATTACATTTGTAATCGTAAAAGTAAATAAAGTCCATTTAGGAAAAGAAAAAAAAAGAAGAATTAACTGTGGCTAACAGAATCTGATTTATTGAGTCCTTCATTCAATCAATATTTATTATCTAACATGTGCCAGCCACTGTTTTGGGGACAGACAGATAAGAACCTTGATCAAATGAAAACTTCATTCCAATGGAAGAGGGAGACAGACAATAAGCAAGAAAACGCATACCTAAGATAGGTTGAAATCATGGTGAAGGCTATAAAGACAAGAAATAATAATGGGGAATTTGATACTAACAGAGCCATTTTATTTATTCAATAATAGTCCATGTAATTGGTTTACTCAAAGACCTTTTAAAAACAGTAGGAGTGACATGATTAGAAACATATTTTAGAAAGCTAACTTGGCAACAGTTTGGATGCAGGATAGGGAAAGGGTCAGAGTGCAGGTACGAGCCCCCTACTGCAATGGTACAGGTGACTGACTCATCAGATTACTCAATCTAGGGCCAGGGCAGTGGGGATGGAAAGAGAAGGACAGAGACGAAATTCTTTCTGAGGATTCAAGTCCGCTGCTCCATTACCCTAAACACTGGGTCTGATTCCAGGAAGAGGAAAATGATTCTCAGAAAAAACAAAGATTAGCAGACAAATTGGCAGCCCCATGGTGATAGAGATAAGAATCTGGCTCTTCGGGCTGCCTGAGGATGCATCAATCACCAGTACTGGTGCCTCGGGGGAAAAAGAGGGTGCCATTGGTTGGGAAAACCAAATTCTAGGTAGTAGGCCTCTGGGGACCCAGTTTTCCCCTCTTCTCTGACCCTGTTGGCTCACACCTGGTCCAGTCCAGACCCGTGCGGACTTCTGATCTCCCTGTTCAGCCAGAGTTGCTCTTAGCTCAGGAGGCTGTTATTGACTTTACTCTCTACTGAAAAAGAAATTGATGATACAGAATCACAATCTGAGTCTAGAAAATATATATGGGAAGGAAAATGTCTTAAAAATGAAGTTAATTTTCTGATAACCACAATAATGGAGAACCATCGCAATCCTTTGCTTTATTTCTCTCCCCAGTCATTTTTCTTCCCTTTGCTTTTGCCTTTCCTCTCCTTTAAGCTAACGTCACTAGAGATAAGTGGAATAAATGAAGCCCAATCACACCCTGCCAGTGCCCTGTCCCTGCTCCTCTACCCACCTCAAAGTTATAATTAGAAATGACCACTCAGCATCTACATGGAGCTGGCTATCATACGCCCAAGTACACAAGACAATTTCATCTGCTGTAAAATGGTGTTTCAAGTTTCTTCAGGCCCCACTGGCCCATGGGTAAAAATAAGGTCCCATAAGCAGTAAAAACTCGGATGTCACTGACCCCGTGCCCACCTGTGTTACAGGACCTCAGCCCCTTGAAGGTTTCCTCCTCTTATTTGTGGAAGACCCCGGCAGTCTCCCATATTCTGACAGTCGTCTCCTGTTCGTCCATTCCTACCCTGCCTCGGTGGAGGTTGGCTGCCCACATGGCTAGCGAGGGCAGCCGCCCCGCCCCGCCCCGGCTGCTGGTGGGTGCCTCTGGCTGTGGGAACACGGAGGCCCCTGAAGGGGTGGGACGAGCATTCTGCAAATCCACAAAGGGCCTAAACGTTGCTGTCTTCCCTTCAGCTTTGGCTGAAGCCACTGATGGGTTCACCGGAGTTGGGGGTCGGGGTGATAATTCCCCTCCTCATACCGTGCCACACTTTGTCACCTGGACACCGAAGCCACATTGCTTCTACCCTGTACCTCAGTGAGGCCCACGTGAGAAGAGGGGCTTCAGTTTCTTCCTGCAGCAAACTCTCCCCTGCTGCCCCTGCCCCCATTGCCCTGGCTCAGATTTTCAGACTCAGTTCCTGTGTCTGGAGAACAAAAGCCATCAAGTCCTCCATTTGGACCCCACTTTCAGCCCCTATTTCCGTATCTCTAGCCCTGCCCCTTAAGGCACTGGAAGTCCACAGATCTCATCAAAACCATTATCCTCCAGGTGAATAGATGCCAGGGACTCTCTCCAAACGCCCAGTTCTAGGGCCCAGGTGGAGAGCAAATGTCACCCTGGCCTGGTCCTCTCTCCTTCTGCCATTCTCTCCCCCATCACCTGGTCTCTGTCTCTGCCCTTCAGGGACCAATAGTGTATAGAACCTTCTCCTGAAGATCACTGCCTCCATGAAAGTATAGGCTCGGGCTGTCATTGAATGACTGATGCCTCAGACAGTTTCCAAACATTTCTGAGTCTCACACTGGGATCGCCTGAGATCTTATTACCCTTAACCTAAGCTCGGCCCTGAGGAGGTTGGGAAGTGGGTGGGATAGGGCTAGCTGGGACATAGTCAGCATCCAGTCTCTTCAGGGGTGCTATTTAAACTGTGGGGGAAGATGTAAAAGTAAATCCTTGGCTGAAGGCCATCTATGGAGCATTTGTCAGGAGTCCAAGCTCTGGACTAACTGCTTCATCTGGATTATCCTATGTAATCTTCAAAATGACCATGTGAAGTGGGTGCTCTCATTGATCCTATTTTATTTTATTCTTTTACCAAGAATCTCCGGCACAGAGAAGTTAAATAACTTCTAAAGGCTAAAAATGAGCAGAGCTGGGATTTGAACACATGCAGTCTGACCCCAGAGCCCCCATATGCAACCACTCCACTATATAGGCATGGCTTCATTACTCAGAGCCAGATGGCCACTGTGAAGACTTACCCTGTTACCCTGAACAAATTTGCTGCCCAATAGCAGCCAACATTTGAAGCCCATAAAGTCTGAGGCCTGAGCAAAAATGGCCCTGCTTTCCCCCTTCCCTATCTTAGATCCAGATGTGAATCCTCTTGAGAGTATTTAGAAAAAGTCTTTAATATTCAAGGAAAAGAATCAGTCATTGTGGGATGCTACTGAACTCAGGGGGTTCTGCCCAGGGGCTAGCTGCAGCCGCAAAGTAGAACAACCTCTGTTCTAGTCTCTAGCCAGAGAAGGAAGGTAAGATTCTCCCTTGGGCATCTTCCCACAGAGAAAAAAAAATGCATCTTGGGCCCGAGCATCTCTGAAAGTGGAAGGGATTTTTGTGGTTACACCAAGAGCTGGCTATTCTTTCTCAGTACTTATTTCCCCCTCTTTGTCACTCTTCTCTCAAGAAAGGGGGGAAGTGGGTAAGGAAGGAAGACGATCAATCATTTAGATACTCCATGCCCCTGCCTTCCAGTGCCATCCTCTTCTGCCTTCCCCTACCCCTGCCTTGGAAAGCGATCCTAGATCTAACACTGGTGCGAGTGCACACATTAAAAGGCACCATCTCCTCCACCCCTCAACCCCCTTCCCCAATGGGTGAACTAGACCTTTGTTGGTGATCCCTTTGTAGTGTATATAGATGTTGAGTTATAATGTTGTACACCTGAAACTTATGTAATGCTATATACCAATTTTACCTCAATTTTAAAAAAGGGTCTATATAAATCAGAGTATATTTAAAGTATTCTAGAGGCATTGCTGATACAAAATAAAAGTATTCACATTAAAAAAAAGGCACCAGACACTTCCGGTTTAAGCAACTTGGTAGAGATAAATTGGAGTAGCTGCTCCCATGATAAACTCAAAGAAATGCTGGATAAAGTGTGGGGGGAAATTCACAGCTGGGCCTGAAATAAAGAAAGGAAAATCCCCAGGGGCAAAAAACAAAGAGGGATCTTAATGGCAGACCAATAAGCTCTGGAGTCCTCCAGGTGAATGTGGTGGAGCCAGAAGAGATATAGGCTAGCTGACAATAGAATATTTACATAGCACTTGAGCAGCAAAACTGTGCACTTCTAATTCTATACACTGTTCAACTATCACTCGAGAGTCAGTATGAAATGCAGACATTTTCCAAGAAAGACTGAGTCAATTCACCATTCATATGAAACGTGCTGCCCTTAGAGCTGGGCTGGGCTTGGGGAAGCCGGCAAGATTTAAAAAGAAAAAAAAAAAACTCTTACGCTTTGACAACCTTTGCTGAGAATTTTACTGGTCTAAGCATTGATGTATAAATGGGTACTGGACAGACTGACCCTGGCTTTCCCACAATATCCTCTAGTATCTTTTTTTTTAATGTATTATTTTTTTGGTCAGAGCTTTATTGAGCTATAATTCACACACCAATAATTTGCCCATTTAAAGTGTGCAATTCAATTTTTTTCTAGTATATTCACATAGTTGTGCAACCATAATCACAATCTAATTTTATTTTATTTTATATTTTACCACAATCTAATTTTAGAACATTTTCATCACCTCAAAAAGGAACCCTGTACACATTAAGCAGTCACTCCTCATTCCCCCTGCCCCCCAGCTCCTGGAAATCACTAATCTATTTTCTGTATCTATAGTTTTACCTATTCTGGACTTTTTCTACAAGTGGGACCACATGTTAGATGTGCCCTTTTGTGTCTGGCTTCTTTCATTTAGCATAATGTTTTCAAGGTTCATCCATGTTGTAGCATGTCTCAGTACTCATTTCTTTTTCTAGCTGAATAATATTCCCTTGTATGGATATACAACATTTTGTTTATACGTTCATCAGTTGATGGACAATTTGGTTGTTTCCACCTTTTGGCTATTATGAATACTGCTGCTATGAACAGTCTTGTACAAGTTTTTTGTGAACATACATTTTCATTTCTGTTGGGTACATACATAGTATTAAAATTGCTGGAGCATGTGATAATTCTATGTTTAACCGTCTGAGGAATGCCAAACTGTCTTCCAAAGTGGTTGCACCATTTTTACATCCCCATCAGCAGGATATGAAAGATCCAAGTTCTCCACGTCCTCACCAACACTTGTTATTACCTGTTTTGATTATAGCCATTCTAGTGGGTATCTCACTGTGGTTTTGAATTGCATCTCCCTGATGGCTAACGATATTGAGCTTCCCTCCAATATATTTTTATTACAAACTCAACTATCTTGCAACATGTTACCATAAGTACTGTTAGAGGCTTCACTTTTTAAGAGTATTCTGGGAGAAGCTACTTCTCCCCTTGCTCTCCAGCCCACCCTAGCAATGCTATTGCCCCAAACCTTTTCAGGATTTGGGGGGTGATTAGAAAGGCAAATTCTCATGGTCCTTCCCAGATCCATTAACTACTTTCTTTCGACTGCTGCCTTCTGTAACAAAGATTGCCTCACAACAAAGGTGAGTATGGGCTTGTATTTTGGGGTTTGTTGGAGACCCAGAAGCCCTGGCTCAAAAGAAAATTCCCAGAGAAATGTGGCCTCTTTCCTGTGGATTCTTCCTCCTTCAACCTCAAACTAAAATAACCCAAACAAATAATTCATTGTTGTGGTCATTCACTGGGCTAAGACCCTCTTATTCTGACACTGCTCAGATTTTCTCCATAACCCAGCTCACCAAAAGTTACCATCCTCTACCCTGAGAGAAAGGGAGAGAGGAAGAGGGAGAGGGAAAGGGAGAGAGAGAAAGAGAGAATAAAACAAAATGAAGGGCTTCCTTGGTGGCGCAGTGGTTAAGAATCTACCTGCCAATGCAGGGGACATGGGTTCGAGCCCTGGTCCGGGAAGATCCCACATGTCCCGGAGCAACTAAGCCTGTGCAGCACAACTACTGAGCCTGTGCTCTAGAGCCTGCAAGCCACAACTACTGAGCCCGTGTGCCACAACTACTGAAGCCCGCGCGCCTAGAGTCTGTGCTCTGCAACAAGAAGAAGCCACTGCAATGAGAAGCCCGCACACCGCAACGAAGAGTAGCCCCCGCTCACCGCAACCAGAGAAAGCCCACGCACAGCAACGAAGACCCAACACAGCCAAAAATAAATAAATAAATTTATTTTAAAAAATTTAAAGGAAAACAAAACAAAATGAAAATCTGCATTGCAATTCCAGCTGTGCCAGTCAAGGACAACCTGTGTGACCTTGGGCAAGTCACTTGATCATTCTGGGCCTCAGTGACCTCATCTTTATGGTTGTTCAGTTCTCATTAGGGAACCAGATAAGAGGATAACTCCTTTCTTGTTTGGACATGCTCCGGAAGTAGGAAGGCGTCCAAGTGGCCCGGCGAGAGGACTACTGGGGCGGAAGCTCAGTCTGAGCCATTGCTAGAGGGCAGCATTGTATCAGCAATTATTCTAACGACACTGGCTGAGGTGTGGTCGCCTTAGAATTCTTTAATCCAAAAATGTAGTCTTTTCCTTTCCTAGAAATGGCATTCTTACAAAAGGAAGCTATTTCATGGAAATCCACATAGAAATCAGAGAAAGAAGAGTATGTCTGACTTTCTGCAAGTTTCATTGTCCATTAACAAAATAAGATTGAAAAGAAAGATTGTGCATTTTAATTTTTAATTAAACCTGTTTAGTTTTGGCCTCATTTGGATACAATTGCACAAATATCTTTTCCTCTTTGAAGATTCCACCAGCACCACGAAGGAAGTGTTCAAATTTATTTGAAACTTCTTCCAAAGGTTTGGTTCACGGATTCAGTGACAGAATTTCTTACTAGGGCATTTATTATTTTCAGTCTCTTCCTTCCTTGGCTGATATTTATTACAACCCCAAAATGGAATACTTAGGAACTGGATTTGTTATAAAGAATCATCCATAAGTTTGCCACTAAATCTTTTGATTACTTGCTATATTTCACAGTGGCTAAGTTTCTGAATGTCTAGGTGACATCCCAAGCCATCTGTCTGGGGCAAAAAATGTATATGGCTGCAATAACTGTTCAAACCATCTATTTCTAGCTGTGTCTCCTTCAGCTGTTGCAGGTTCTTCTTCGGTTCTCTATGAGGTCATGCTCCTCCCCCAACCTCAATATGCACACACATTTTGTCTAAGAGCATTAGGGATTGTCTCATTGTGATGTGCTCATATAGTTCTCTCATAATTCATTAAGGGAAAGAATAAAATGGATGCATTGCAACTCTTATAGCAGTGGTGGTAGATACTTTTCCACTTACATGTTTACTCCAATTATTTGGTAGTAGCTGCTTAGAGCATTGTTGAGAAGGATTCTTGTCATATTTGGAATCCATAAGAAAGAGGGCAAACGAACAATTCATTAGTAACGTCTGCTAAGAACAGGGGTGTGGGTATACAAATCGAGAAAATTGCCATCCTTAAGATAATTCATGCAAATGGCTTTACTTTATTATTAATAATGATAATAATAAGGAAAATAATATTTTTAATAGCAAAGTAGGATATTATTGAAATGGAACTGGGATATCTCAAAAAACATCCAGGCTATGGCTTGTCCTGGTTGGGAGGGTGTAGCTGATCCTCAAGAACTCTTAGAATCAGAGACCTGAATGCCACCAGTATTCTTGGTTTTTCTCTTTGCTTTGCATGTCTGCACCTCTCTGTATATTGACTTACTTCTTTCTTCTCTGGAGGCTGGCTTTCTCCCCATAGTGGGTGATCCAGGCCTCTAGAGCTACTCTGTCCAATATGGCAGCTACCCATCACATTTGGCTATGGAGCACTCAAAATGTGGCTAGTCTAAATTGAGATGTGCTGGCTGTTAAGTGTGAAACACACACTGGATTTTGAAGACTGAGTACTAGAAAAAAAAAAGAATGTAAGATATCCTCTTAGTTTAAAAAACATTTATTTCCTGTTTAAATGATAAGATATTGGTTGTATTGTGTTAAATAACATGTATTATTAAAATTAATCCCACCTGTTTCCTTTCTTAACGTGGCAATTAGAACATTTAACATTACATGCTTGGCTCACACTATATTTTTATTGGGCAGCTCTGCTTTATAGCGTTACAACTTATATAGCTACTCGGGGAGCGATTGAATTCTCTTCAAAAGAAGCACAAAAAATGAGATAAAGGGACCTTATTGGTGAAGCTGGACCAGAGACTCCCCCCTAGAGCATTCCTATGTGGCCTGTGGAGGAGAGTCACATGAGAACAAAGCAGCTCCAGACGGGACACAAAGTTGGGGTAGCCTGAGAGACAATTCCCAGAAGCATGGAAGGGGCTACTGGATCAATAAAGCAGTAGATATCCTCCAATCTGGGATCTTCTTAAATGCCTTTTTTATAAAAACCCTCTAGTTCCCACAGCCAATTTTGTAGCAAGTTCTATTGATTCTAGCTTCATCCACTTTTCTCCATCCTTAAGGTATCATTCCCTTAGTTCAGTCATTGTCACCTCAGCTGGGGCAAGGCTGTCACTGGCAAATGACCTGTAAATAAGCATCATATACAACCAAAAGACTGTTTCTTCCCTCAAGATAGGCATTTGGGAAGATGATATACACTTATTTCCAAGCAAAACTACTTCAATTACATCCAGCTTCTGCCCATCATACATGTGACCAGGCCTAAGTCACTGAGCTTCTCTGGGACTCAGTGTGCACATCTCTGAATTTGGTTCAGTATGAAACCTACTTACCATGATCATTGGTGATACTCAGGGAAAAAAACATCGTGAGAGTCCTTTAGTATGCAAAGTATAATTTTAGAGATTGGACTAAACTGCAAAAAACAGTGGGGCAGCACCTCCTTTAGAACTGCCTTAGTTGCAGGGACACATCCAGCAACAACTCTCCTTTCTGTGAAGGTAGATTTGATTCTGGAAATAGTCAGAAATCACCGAGGGTCAAGTCTAGTGAGTGAGATGTGTGCTTAAGCTGGGTAATACTAAAAGTTTGTTTTGAAAAGAGGCGTTGATGTAAAGCAATGATACTAGTTTTATTATATCCCTAGGAGAGGTTCCAGAAGTGTTTATTGCAGTAGCATCCAATGTTAGGCTAAGTGGGTAGTCTCCAGCACTGACTGATCCCACGTACCATGTTCATTGGCATGTGGAGGCACTCAAGTGTTGCTTTTGGATGTACATTAAAAACAGTCTGACTACTGGGTGGTCCAAACTCTAAAATAACATTTTATATTTTAAAGAACCCTTTCTCACAAAAGTTGCTTCTCTTGAATATAGCCAACAGCCCTGTAGATGGGATAGTTCCTATTCCCGGTTTCGAGGTGGGGAAACTGAGACCCAGAGATACCAAATGACCTAGTTTTGATGACGAAACTGACCAGGGGCAGAGTCTGGCTGTGATTAGACCATTTGACTCTGAGCCTTATCTTCTTTTCTGTCTTCTTGGCATCTCCCTTTCTATACGTGTAGATTGTAATAATGGTAATAATAATAATGATAAAACTGAGGCACAGAGAAGTGAAGCGATTTGTCCAAAGTCAGAGCTGGTAGTATTAAAGCTTAGATTTGGATGCAGAAACTATTATTTCAGTCTGTTTGCTGATCTAGTTTTTTCCCTAAGCAGCTCTCTCGGATGACCTTAGATAACAAATCCAGTAACATGCACGTACAGGTAGTGTCAATTTAGAGATGGGGCATCAGACATGCACAGGGGAACTATAACCACTGCAACAAATGAACCACAATAGAAGTTTATTTCTTACTCATGTAACAGCCCAGGGTGGGTATTCTTGGTTAATGGGTAGCTTTCCTCCATGAGATGTTTCAAGAACATTGGATCCTTCCATGTTGTGCCTTGGCTATACTCTAGGGCCTCAGATTCCATTCCCTTGGTGAAGACTAGTCACATGACCTCATCTAGATGCAAGAGGGGCAGGAAAATATGGCCAGGTGGCTACTTCCCTGTAACAATTGTACTCTAAGGAAGGGGGAATACAAATTTCGGTGGGCCACTATCCTTCCCTACCACGCATGCTCAGAAATGTTGCAAAGTCATACAGCTAGTAAATGGTGGAAAAGGGATTTGAAGCCAGGTCTATCTAAATCCAATCTGACCTCTAAATTACTATACCTTCTGTCTTTTTATGAGAAAGTAATTTTCTTCTTTAAAAAATTAAAAACTCAGCTCATCAACCTTATGAGCTTCAATCAGGCATTGCAAGGTAGAAGTACCCAGAAAGCTGGTGGTAATGCCCATGTTTCAGAGTTCACTTTTGTATATGTGGTTCATATTCACAAATTCTAAAATGATGGATTTTGATTCCCATTCTCTCCTTCTGAATGATCCTGTCTCGATATTTCCGTATTACAGTCAATTACTCTGAATCCACTAATTTTTCTTACTTTTTAGGAAAATAATTTACTCTTTGCTTTCACATATATTCCAACAAGTTGGGGGAACAAAGGGCACAAATGACAGTTTATTTTCTTCAAGCAGCTAGGTATTTTAAAAGCAAGCAACTCAAGGCTAACTCGTTAATTGCAAAATAATTAACTGTTTTAAACTCTAAAACTAATTATTTGACCTGTCACCAACTTCTTCTCTCCTCAGAAGTACTTTGAGACTCTAGATCCACCTGTAGATGGACTCAAAAGAAGTATCTGTATTTCTATTTATCCATGTTCTCTGATGTAATTCTCCTTCCTTACTTTACTTATCACAGTTCAAGACTTCTTTCCCAGAATCTCTGATTTAAAAAATCCCCTGGCTGCCTGAAAATAATTGAGATATGTGATCTTTGCTAAAAACCCTTGAATCTACTGGTGATAGTTGAAGAAAAGGTGTAGGCTTTACCTAGGGATGGGACCCAAGTGTTAGCAAGGCCAAGATCTCAATTCCCCTCCTGGCCTTCTTTGAAGCTTTTATTTTCCTTCTGGAGAGACTGTTCACTGATTAGTGATACTTGGGAAGGGCCTAAAGATCAACCTTATATAGCAAAAGGTCCCATTCTGAGTTTAAACTATGACCATGACCAGGTTTCAGATGTATCCTTGCACATAAGTTTACTTGCGTGAGGGACCGGGAAATTTCCTGGGAGAATTCATCCCACCTGGAGAGAAAGCTAGGCTTGCGAGCTTGGTTCAATTGTCTATCCTTAGTGTGGGAGAGGAGAGCTGATACGGAGAACACTGTGGCATCTGTCATTCGGCTGTGTCCCTAACTCAACATCCCTTTAACAGAGTGTAAATAAAATGGGAGGATCATCCCCTTCACTTCACCATAGAATTCCATGCAGCTTTGGTGCTTTGAGGACTCCAAGTGGCAGTCCTAGTGGAAGCAGAACAGTGCCAGGCAGAGGGAACTATGGCAGCAGATACAGTGGTACCCATCAAAAGCATGTTATGGAAGCAACAGTGTCGAATCTCAGACTGGCAAAGTGAGTTGTCAGTGTCACAAAGGAATAACCCCCATTTTGCTGACTGTGGTCCCTAATCCCTGCAAAGTTTTTCCCTGAGAGTTCTGGAGGAGAGGTCACAGGCATGCACAAAGAATTACAGTCAGAAAGCTTTTGGTGTCTGCCATTTTCCCCCCCCTTTAGCATTGCAGTAAGCTTTTGCATACATTGCCCCAACCCCAGGTTCTGAAATGAGCACACAGGAACCCTGACAGAAGCAGAGGTCATTCACTGGCATTTGAATTAGCATTAGGGTCTCTAGACCCCCATTAAAATGGCCACATTCTCATGATCTAAAGAGCATGAACATTTGAACCACGTGGGAAAGCCAAATTCTTCGAGCTAGAAAGACAGATGTGAGATGAAAATTGACCCAGGTAGAAATGGGTCTGCAAGGACTTGGAGCTGCAGTTCTCGAGTGGAGCCAAATGGGGATGGCTTAATCCACAAAAAAACAAACAAACAAAAAACTGCTTCATGTTATTAACTTTCAGGAATTTTGTTGTATAGCATTTGACTTACTGATCTATTAAACCTTCAAGACACTATAGAACATCCAGTACTATCTTCACTTCTGACACCAGTAGAAGGAGGTATCAGGTGCATCCCTGAATGCAGTTGTCCTCTGATGAGGCCCAGAAAGCATTAGCCACTCTTTTTTTTGCTGTAGCTATTGTTCTCACTTGGCCTTGCTACGGAGGATTCTACCCCTAGTCTGGATACCCAACCTCTAAATCTCTCTCTTTACTCAAACTGTGTCAAAAAAGTTTGAGCTTGATAGGACAATGATCACCTTTTTCACTGGGGCACAGGTAACTCAAGACAGAGAAGTATGGAAAACTTGAGGAAATGCACATTCAAAAACAGTATCAGCCATTCATCCATCCATGCATTCATTGAACATTTATTTAGTGACTAGTGTGTATGAGGCTCTGTCCAAAGTGTTTATTGACTACATATATATATATATATATATATATATATATATATATATATATATAAAACTAAATGAGCACCTGAGCATAAGTGTGTGACAGTGTCTCTCTTCAGATGCTCCAAAGACAGACAAAAATGGATTTGGGTATTTTCCTTTTGGTATATATTCCTCTTCCTCCACCTAACCCCTCCACCTTCCATGCAGAATTATTATAGGTGATCCAGGAAAGACCCAATTCTGGTAGGCAAATAAACGGCTCCCCAAAGCTGTCTATATCCTACTCCCTGGAAACTGAATAAGTTAGGTTAGATGGCAAAGGAGAATTAAGATTGCAGATGGAATTAAGTTTGCTAATTAGCTGACCTTGAAAGGAGGAGATTATTATGGGTCATCCAGGTGTGACAATGTAACCACAAAGGTACTTAGAAGAGGAGGAGGGAGGCGGAAGAGAGAGAACCAGAGTGATGTAGCATGAGAAGGACTTGGCCCGATGTTGCTGGCCTCGAAGATGGAGGACAGGGGCCACGAGCCCAAGAATACAGGCAACCTCTAGAAGCTGGATTGGCAAGGAAGCAGATTACCCCTAGGGCCTCCAGAAGGAATGCAGCTCTGCCTGGCCCTTGAGTTTTAGCCCAGCGAAACCCATGTTGGACTTTTGACTTTCAGAACTGCAAGGTAATAAATCTGTGTTATTTTAAATCACTAAGTTGGTGGTAATTTGTTACAGCAGCAATAGGAAAACTATTACATTAAGGAATTGTCTAAATCAGTAGTTCTCAAGCTTGATTGTGTAATACAATCACTTGTAGAGCTTTAAAAATCCTAATGCTCAGGTCACACCCCAGATCAATCAGAAACCCTGGGGGTGATATTCAAGCATCAATATTTTTTTAAAAATTAATTAATTTATTTATTTTTGGCTGTGTTGGGTCTTCGTTTCTGTGCGTGGGCTTTCTCCAGTTGTGGAGAGTGGGGGCCACTCTTCATCGCGGTGCGCGGGCCTCTCACCGTCGCGGCCTCTCTTGTTGCGGAGCACAGGCTCCAGATGCGCAGGCTCAGTAGTTGTGGCTCACGGGCCCAGTCGCTCCGCGGCATGTGGGATCTTCCCAGACCAGGGCTCGAACCCGTGTCCCCTGCATTGGCAGGCAGACTCTCAACCACTGCGCCACCAGGGAAGCCCAGCATCAATATTTTTTAAAGCTCTGCAGATGATTTCAATGTAGAGCAAGATTGAGAATCACTGATGTAAATAAATTTTGTGTATTGCTATGTTTTAACTCTGAAAAATCTTACTTGACTGAGAACAATCTCTTTTTACCTATTTCTACCAGTTTGTCTTTCAGCAGGACAAGGAAAAGTCAAAAGAGACTGAATCTAAGGGATCCCTGGGCCATGAGGCCAGATGAGGAGAGCTTAACACAATCTCCCAAGCAGCTGGAATGAAAGGTAAACCATAGGCAGAACCTTGCCTCTAGCCTCTGTTTTGGCAGATCCATTCTCCTCTGAACGCCTGGATGTGTATTTATTTACAAAATGCCATTTTTTTTCATTTTTAGTAAGGCACCTAAAAGTCACTGGAAGATGGGAACATGTTGTCAAGTGAGTCTTAAAAGGTGATCTCTCAAGACTTTCATGTAAGAGAGTAAAGTCAATTGCACACCTGACCAAATAGACCTGTTATTTCCCAGACAGCAGTGTGGGCCATGTCTGTGTTACTGGCACCAGCAAGCTGGAGTTTGGAGTTCTCAGACTAGATAATGGAAAGCTTAGAGTTGCTTTCTGAAAAACGAGGACTAAAGAATAGGATGTATATGAAATTAACTATGTCTTTAGCAGAAATGAATTATATATACCCTAAACCTAATTCCTCTTATAGACTCACGCAGAATTTCCTGTGGCAGATTGGCCACGACATATAGGTAAAGTAATGTGAGTCCAGAGAGCCACATTAAGTCTTTCTGGTCACTAGAGAACACACTATTTCATTGCCAATCTTATGATGAAGACATTGTAACTTTCCAATTGACTGTTTTCTGATCTGGCAAGGGGCTGTTGGATTTCTACTCATTTACAGAGAGGGAATGATGGAGAATGCAGAAAGCCTGCTTTTGCACTGGAAGGTGGGACATGTATATATGGCTGCCATGATCCCATGTTCCTTGGATTAAGGTTTGGTCCAAGGCAAATAAAATGTTTTCTGTAGAGTTGACTCCAAAAGCCTGAGCAGGGAAGAAGGGGTCCAAGACCAGTGGTGTGCTGGAGGTGACTTGCACCAGTTCTTGAGCAGTGATTATGCACATCTCTGCATCCAAAATCGTCATGATGGTAGGCCATGATGGGAAATTGGCAAATGCTACAAATAATTGGCAAATGCTGCAAAGAATTCTCCCACCCCAAATTCCTTCCTTCAGAGAGCTGGTTAAACAATTACCAACACACTTGGACTTACAATACAGTGAAACAGGCTGGGCCTGAGAGGTGTGGTTAAAGAATAAGCAATGTTTTGTTTGAAGAAGGTAAGACTTGGGTGAACAAAACTGCTGTCTATGGGAAGAGGACTCAGATACCTTCTTTATTTCTCTAAAGAGTAAATCAGAATCACTGTGCACATGTGTGTGTGTGTAGGTTCCATGAAAACTAGATTCAACTCAATATAAAAAAATAATTTATGAATGTTCAGTACCATTCAAAGGGAGAAAAATTTGTCTAAGGAGATAGTAAGCTTCCCCATCACTGGAAATGAGACAAGAGGTTTAAAATCTGGTGGCAGATGTATTATAGAGGAATTTCAAGTATTAAATAGTAAATTGGACAAGACTATGTGATCTCTAATGTCTCTTCCAACTCGAGATATTTTTGATTTTATGGAAGAGTGATTGATAGATTTTGAAGAATTTAGAGAGGTCTTGCATTGCTAAGAGTTCAAAACCGGTATGAAGGGAAATAGTTTGTAAGAGCTCGAAGAATACTTCTCACCCCATTCATACCATCTCCCTCCTAATTGGCTGAATTCATTCTTCCTCAAGGCAGTAACTTATAGGAACACAAACAAGGCATGAGGGTTTTCAAGGCCCCTTTTCTCTACTACAGATCGACATTGTTAAAGAGGGTCTTTTCTCTGATCAGCTGCCTAATTGTATCTTAGAAGAAAGCCTGAAAGATATATACATATATAGATATATATGTATATATTTTTTTGCCAAGTTCCTCTGAAGGCTCAAATGCTACCCAAAAGGGTGTCCCCCAAGTGAATTAAAATAAGCATTCTACTCAAGCCAGGAAAAAACATCTTCACATTAAATCAAGCAGGCATTGGAAACAACTATACTACAGTGAGAAGTGTAGTTACATGTTTACATTGCTTGAAACTATGCTCTACAAAACCATGTCAAATATAGCAGCTATGAAAAAATAAACATGAAGAAAGCAGAGAGGAATTTTAGCATACTGAATGTCTTTTTTTTTAGCAGCTCCTCATGATTCTCTTTAGCCTGCAGTCTATTTTCATTAAGCCAATCATGATCTTTAAGCCCTGAAGCACATGAGCCAGTACTGGTTTTCATGGTTTGGATATTTATCAGCCTGCATGACATGTTCAAGGTATTCCCGGGTAGGAAGGCAGCTGACTTTTCAAGTACTTTTTTTTACCCCAATCCACTTGGCTGTTGATAGAATGAAGTGAAAACTCTTTGTGTGCGTGTGTGTGTGTGTGTGTGTGTGTGTGTGTGTGTGTGTGTAGCTGTTAATGTGATATATGTGTCTGTGACTGGTATATATGTATAATGGGTTTGGTGATACATGGGCCTTGTTTGGTACAACAAATAGCTTAGGGTTAAAACAGCTATAAGAGAGCACTTTTGGATTGGTAGAGTAAGAACTTCCACAAATCTGCTCCTCCTTAAAAGTAACAAGAAGACGAGAAAAATATTCAAAATCAACTTTTTCAGAACTCTGGAAATTAACCAAAATCTTTCAACAATCCGAGAACTGTTTATTCAAGAAAAATGGCTGAATCTCAGTAAGAGCCATGAGCTTTATGGTATTTAAACTTGTTCTGTTCCCATCCCCCTCTTCCCAGTGGTAGCCTTAAAAAATCAATAGTTTCACAACTATGGTAGTTGTGAGAACCAGCAACCTGGCAGCCACTGGAGGAGGCAAATAGGTTTAAAAGTTCCCCATAAAGCCCTAGTTTTAGAGACTTGGAATTGTCATTATTTGAGCTGCCTGACAGCTTCCTGTAAATCCCCCCATACAGGGCTTATCTTTGCTTGACCTGACTCAGGGCTCGCTCAATGTGAACAGTCTTTAAACAGTCTTTAAAAAAAAATCAGTGGTGATAGAGAGTCCTGGAGGCAGGACAAATGATATGTTAGGTGGTGTGTTCATGGGAGTCTTCATTTACGAGTTGACATTTGTGCAGACACCCAAGTGAAATGATGGAGTGAACCATGTAGGTAATTGAGGGTGGAGGAAGATAATATTATGCTGGGGTAACAGCAAGTACAAAGTCCCGGAAGTAGGAGCATGCTTGGTTTCTTTCAGGAGCAGAAGATATCTTGATTCCAATCTTTCTCCCTCTGTCTTTACTTATTCAGAGGTTCATTTGCTCTCATGACTTCATGACTTCAACTGCCATCACTACAGCACTCCTCACCAGGCCCCTGCTACACTATCCCCATGTTCCTAAAACACCAATTCCATTAGGTCATTCCTTTGCATAAGAACTTCTAGTTGATTCTTATTTACCTGCAATAAAAATCCAAATTCCTTCCAACTACCTCCACCAATCTGATTTTGTGTTATATTCATCTCTTGTGCTATTTCATAAACTTTGATTCCTGTCACTCCTGTACTGATCTATTTCAGTTCAGCTAGTCACTCTCTCGGATGTGATTTTTTTCCCTGATTTTTAAAAATTGTGGTGAAATATACATAACATAAAATTTTACCATTCTAACAATTTAAAGTAGTTACTGATAGTGAAGAACTTACTTTTGCCATTTTGTTGTTGTCTGTCTTATGCTTTTTTTTTTTTTTTTTTGGTCCTCATTTCTTTCATTACTGCCTTCTTTTGTGTTTTATTATTTCTTTGTAATGGTACATTTTGATTCCCTTCTCATTTTCTTTTGTTTATATTCAACAGATATATTCTTTTTTTTTCAGTGTAACAGCCTCATATGACATATAGTTTATCTGCTCACTTATTTTTCCATTCAATAAACATATATTAAAATACTTCATCATACTGGGTGATAATCTAAGCATTACTTTTTAATTAATTTTTATTGGGGTATAATTGCTTTACAATGTTGTGTTAGTATCTACTGTACAGCAAAATGAATCAGCTATACATATACATATATCCTCTCTCTTTTGGATTTCCTTCCCATTTAGGTCACCACAGTGCATTAAGTAGAGTTCCCTGTGCTATACAGTATGTTCTCATTAATTATCTATTTTATACATAGTATCAATAGTGTATATATGTCAATCCCAATCTCCCAATTCCTCCCACCTCCCTTGGTGTCCATACTTTTGTTCTCTACGTCTGTGTCTCTATTTCTGTTTTGCAAATAAGATCATCTATGCCATTTTTCTAGATTCCACATATATGCGTTGATATACAATATTTGTTTTTCTCTTTCTGACTTACTTCACTCTGTTTGACACTCTCTAGGTCCATCCACATCTCTACAAATGACCCAATTTTGTTCCTTTTTATGGCTGAGTAACATTCCATTGCATATATGTACCACATCTTCTTTATCCATTCCTCTGTTGATGGACATTTAGGTTGCTTCCATGTCCTGGCTATTGTAAATAGTGCTGCAATGAATATTGGGGTGCATGTGCCTTTTTGAATTATGATTTTCTCTGGGTATATGCCCAGTAGTGGGATTGCTGGGTCATATGGTAGTTCTATTTTTAATTTTTAAAGAAACCTCCATACTGTTCTCCATAGTGGTTGTATCAATTTACATTCCCACCAACAGTGCATGAGGGTCCCCTTTCAATAGATATATTCTTTGTGGTTGCCATAGGGATTACATATAATGCCCTAAAGTTACAGCAATCTATTTTAAATTGTTACCAACTTAACTTCAATCACATACAAAAACTGTACTCCATTACAGCTCTGCCCCTCTCTATATTATTGGTGTCAAAAATTACATCTTTATATATACCAATTAACATAGATTTATTATTTTAAATACATTTATCCTTTAAATCTTACAGAAAATAAAAAGTGGAGTTACAAACCAAAATTACAAAAATACTGGTTTTTGTATTTGTCCATGTGTCTACCTTTATCAAAGATCTTTATATTTTCATATGATTTCAAATTATTGTTTGGTGTTCTTTCATTTCAATTTGAAGGACTCCGTTTAGCATTTCTTGCAGGACACGTCTAGTGGCAATGAATTCCCTCAGCTTTTCTTTATCTGGGAATGTCTTAATTTCTTCTTCATTTTTGAAGAAGAGTTTTGCTGGGCATAGAATGCTCAGGTGACAGTTTTTTCCTTTCAACACTTCAAATATGTCATGCTGCTGCCTTCTGCCTCCACGGTTTCTGCTCAAAAATCTACTGATAATCTTTTTGAGGATCTCTTGTATGTAATGAGTCACTTTGTCTCTTGCTGCTTTCAAGATTTGATTATAATGTATTCTGGGTCTCTTTGGGTTTAATCTACTTGGAGTTCATTGACTTTCTTGTATTTGTATATTCATGTCTTTGCTCAAATTTAGGAAGGTCTTGGCCATTATTTTTTTCAAATAATCTCATGCCCCTTTCTTTCTGTCTTCTCCTCCTTGGACTCCAAAAATGAATATAGTGGTCCCCTTGATCATGTCCTGTAAGACTTTTAGACTTTAATCATTTTCCCTCATTCTTTTTTCTTTTTGTCTTTCAGACTTGATAACTTTAAATATTCAGTCTTCAAGTCCACTGTTTTTTTCTTCTTCCTGTTTGAGACTGGTGTTGAACTCCTCTAGTGAATTTTTCAACTCAGTTATTGTGTTTTTCAGTTCCAGATTTCTGTTTGATTCCTTTTAACAATTTCTATCTCTTTGTTGTCATTCTAATTTTGTTAATATATTGTTTTGCTGACTTCCTTTATTTCTTAGTATTTTCCTTTAACTCTTTGGGCATATTTAAGACAGTTGTTTTAAAGTCTTTATTTGGTGCATCCAATGCCTGTCCTTCTTTGGGGATGGTTTCTGCCATTTTATTTTCTTCCTTTGATTGGGGCACGTTTTCTTGTTTCTTTACATGACTTGTGGTTTTTCTGTTGAAAATTGAGCATTTGAAAAAAAAACAGTCACTCCTCCCAGTCTCTGTGAATTGATTTTGCACTAAGGAAGACCTTCACTAATTAGTAGGGCATGTTGTAAATCTTCAAATTAACCCAGAGTTAACACTTAAGGTCTTTGGTCTTTTGTGAGCATGCATATTGGCTGGCCCTGAGTGTGTGTTTTTAAAATTTGCCATATACATGGTTGCTTTGAATTGTCTTAATTTTTCAAAGAGTCTCACCCCAAACTCTTCTCAGGGTCTTAGATGTTCTACTGTATTCTTCTACCCATATTCTCTTGCCTCAGGCATTGGGAGATCTGTAGGCCTCCTGCAGTTTTCATGAGCCCTGGCCACTGTGGGTTTCCATGGCTTTTCCTAGCCTGAGACCTGAGTCAGGTGAAACAGAGCTATCCCACAAGCATCCTTTAGATAAGTCAGAATGTTGCAAATAAGGTCTACTCTGTTCCTTCTATTTTGAGGGAGGGAATTTGGAACTGGGCTATGACTTCCTTCAGACTGTGCCATCTGCACTGGGGATGGACTGGGATGAGGGTAGATAAAAAATGCCCTAAAATTTCCTACTGTTTTGAATGTGGTGGAGGATACAGAAGCAAGGACACTGTGGGTGGCATGATAGCACATAAAGAAGGACAAAGGTGAACACAAGAAGTCATATTCAGGAGTGACATCCATAAGATGACAGACTAGGTAGCTATGGTTCCACATTTCCCCACAGAGGCATTTGAAAAACAACTAGAGGGTGGCTAAAGTAATGTTACAGAAACGCTGAAAATAGTCAAAGGTCTACAGCAACCAAGTAAACACATTGGCAGTCTTTCCATTTAGCTGGAGGATGGAAAAGAGAAAATGGAAGATTGTGTGGGAGGCTTTTAATGGGTCAGTCCAAGAAGTCATACACATTTCATTGGCCAAAACTCAGTCATAGGGCCACACTTAAATGTAAGGGAGGCTGGGAAATATAGTCTAGCTTTAAAGAGTCTGTGAGTTTGTTACAATAATTTAATCATATGAAAATATTTATTAGAATAAAATGATTAAACTTTGTTAACACAAATTGGTTTTATATAAACAAAATCTGTCCCTAGGCCAGATGAAGACCCTATAGGCTTTAAGTAGAATGTCAAAAAGACAGTACTCACCCCCATACATAATTTAAACTAATAAAACATCCCTAAACTATAAAGTAAGTAGAACAAAGTTCAACAAAGTTTTGTTTTTTCCTCTGTGATGACTACTTTGAGTCATTTTTTAAAAATTCAATATTAATTTTTTTCCAAAAGCTTTTTATTCTAATTCTAATTTTGGGGGTCTCTGTGTTGGTGCATATGTTTTGACTACTTATTGGGTAATCCAGCTCTGCTTCGGCCTTTTAGAAAACCAAATTAATGTAAAATTATTCTTTAGTTTCACTTTGAGGAGTTTGGGGCAACTATGTTACAACAGGGGGCCATACCCCACTCCCTCCCTACCCTCATGTCTTGTTTACAGATGCAAAGAAAAAGTTCAAAGAGATTTACTTTTGAGAGAAAGTAAGAGGGATTTCTTGTTCCAGCTTAAAACTCACTGTGTAGACCTCCTCTAGAGGGTAATTCAAAGGAAGACCTGTTTTAGCAGGAAGAGCCACAAAAATAAGTAAGTAGATGGAGCCTATTTTTGACCCATTCCATTAAGTGGTGATTGCTGTTCTGAAATCCAGACCTACGGCTCACACAAAATAAGAATGGGGTAGAAAGTCAAAATCAACCAAGAATTATAAGTAAAATTTAGCCATTAAAAAAAAAACTGTAGGGCTTCCCTGGTGGCGCAGTGGTTGGGAGTCTGCCTGCCAATGCAGGGGACACGGGTTCGAGCCCTGGTCTGGGAAGATCCCACATGCCATGGAGCGACTGGGCCCGTGAGCCACAATTGCTGAGCCTGCGCGTCTGGAGCCTGTGCTCCCCAACAAGAGAGGCCGCGATGGTGAGAGGCCCGCGCACCGCGATGAAGAGTGGACCCCACTTGCCACAACTAGAGGAAGCCCTCGCACAGAAACGAAGACCCAACACAAGCATAAATTAATTAATTAATTAATTTAAAAAAAAAAGAATAAAGAGACTTAAAAAAAAAACTGTAAATAGATGAGAATGAGATCAGAATCAATATTTCAAGTTCTGTTATAAAACTGATGACATTTCTTAGTTTTTGTTTCCCTCTGTCTTTGTTTTGGTACTCTCTGATTTATTTCATTATGGTTAAAAAGTTCTTAACTATTTTATGTTTTATCATTGTTAAATCATATTCATCATTCTCTTATGTAAACAAGACTGTTGATGTAGCGTTTCCCTGCAGTTCTTTAATATTTGGTGATAAGAATTAAAACTAAGCATCACTATGTTATCTGAACAGTCATTCCAGCTCAGTTTCAGAGAGAGTGAGCAGGTAATGTCTCCAACGTAGGACACAGCAGCCTCCCCAAAGTGATCACGTTGTCTTAAGGTTATACAAGCCTAGACTACAGTGTTCACATAAGGAATAGAAAGTGAATATAAGGAGTGCATATCAGAGGTACCAACAACATCAACATGTGAAGCTAAATGAGGTCATAGGGATGAATTTTTTTAAATGAGACATGGGGGAGGGGAGGAGGCAGTTTTTTTAAGTTAAATGATCAAAAGTAGGACCTAAGATTAGAGGACTTGAATACTGGTTGACTATAGCACAAGAAGGTGAAGGTAAGAGTAAAAAATGACTTATTCCAAGATTTCAAGCTTGGGCTACTGGGGAGACAGTAGAAAAAGAACATAGATTGGAGGAAATGATAATAGGTTAAAATTGGAATAAGCTTGATTTTGAGGTGACTGAGGACCACTGACATGGGTGATATAGAGTTGGTGGTTGGAGAAATAAGACTATTGTTCCAGGGAGATTCTTGCTAAAGCCAGAGTTGCGGGTCATGTGAGTGGGTGAACATGGAGAGAAGAAAAGCCTAGGGCTGAGGAGGGCCATGATTAGGTGATAGAAAGTTGGGAGAAGAGCTTCTTGAAGAAGACTATGTAGATTTGAAGACTGGGCAGATTGAGGAAAAGAATATGGGTAGAGAAACACCATGGTGTAGACAAAAGCCTAACAAGGAAAGAAAGCTACAAAAGCACAGAGAGTATAGTCTTTCTCTCCAAAGTATCATTGCCCTCCAACTATTCTTTTGTGGGTGCCTGGGTCTGAAGCATGGCAAGGGAAATTGAGATTCTGCTGGAAGACACATTACCACAAGTATCTCAGAAGAAGAGAAGATCCAAATGGTACAAGAAAAATGAAATGATTATGCCCCATGAAGGAAATGCTAAAGGACAAGGCTTTTTGTTGGCTTTTTTCTAATTGTTTGCTAGTAGAATGCAGCAATTAGGATGTAATATGACATATTTATATATATATGTCTTTGGTGAAGAGGAGCCCAGTTGGCCAGAACAGGGATCTAATTCCTAGATCTCTTTATTTTCCTCCCTGACTCACTTTATTTTTTTAATCCTCTTTAAAAATGTGTGAGCAGCTTTGCAGTTGTCTAAAAGATTTATGGAAACTCAGGACTCAAATAGCACTAATTTTGGATCATGTACTTGCTCAATGTGAAGTGAAGAGTATGTCAATGTTTCTGTTCTGTATTTCTATTTTAATGGGTTAATTACTTGGCTAAAAAACTAGACTTGAGGCTGTAATATAGCATATTAGGTGTTGACTCCAAAACAAATTTGTTTTCACTGAGATTCAAAACAAGTTTGTTTATATGTTTGAAATTAAGATTCATTTCCTCTAGATAAAACACATTTTTGGTGTATTTTCCACCCACAAATAATTGTCATCAAAATAGAAAAATACACACTCAAGTTAAGCAAGCAATGTATCTTTATTAATTCAAAATATTTCTGGCATTGAGTCACATACGAAAATAACTCTCACTTCCAGCTGTTGAAGGCCTTCCTTCTAAAGAGAATCTCTGTCCACATCACTAGATAGCCTTTGAAGTAACCATTTTTCAGTTGTAGTAGTGTTATTGTTTTCCCCTCAGCTATTTGGTTGATTTGTTGCTCTACAATTGTTTGCCCCTGCCATATACAGTTGAACATAACAACCATTATAAAACCTGCTTGCAACATGGATCAACGTCTGAATTAATTTTCCTGGTGGAGGCCGAGAAACCAGGAACCAATGTCTGTTTTAGGGTGTTGGGGTCACCAATTCATTTACACCTTGCTGACAAAGCCCAATAGCAACAACTACCCCAGCTACCCAACTTCTGTGAGCACCATGTGAAATGCATCACATGCCTTGTCCTGTTGAATCCCCCCAACAGTCCTCTGAGATTACTATTATAGCCCCATTTTGCAGAAGATGCTGATTTAAATGATTTGCGTCAAAGTCACACAGCAAGTAAGTGGCAGAGCTGAGACAGGAACACAAGTTGGTCAAACTGCAAGGTCCATGCTGCTCTATTACCTCTCAAAGTGAGCTGGGCTATAGACAGCCCAAATAGCTTTGAAAAGCAGAAAATATGGTGGAAGCTGTGATGAAGACATCTTAAATATTTTCTCCAATTGTGATTGACGTTAAAAGAGTCAAACTGGTTTGAAAGCTTTTATTTAACCCCCTTTGCTACTCAATTAACAAGTATCTAGAGGTAAATGTCAGGTGAGTCATTTCAGGTCTTAATCCGAATCGTGTCAAGCATCATCTTTTCAGTGAAGTCTACTATGCCCACTCTATTAATAACTGCAACGCTCTCCCACCCTGAATACTCCCTATTCCTTTTCCTTGCTTTATTCTTCTCCTTAGCACTCACTGCCATCTAACATACTATAACATCAACCTGCTTATTTTGTTCATTGTCTCCCCGACCAGGATGCTAGCCCGCCAAGGGCAAGGATTGCTCACTATGGTATCCCCAAAGCCTAAAAGTGTGTCTCTTACATAGTAGGCTCCTAGTAAATATTTGTTGAGTGAAAAAAAAATTTTTAATGCTCCTTGGCCTCTAGAAGGGCAGCTCTTTGAATAGCGTTGTGTACTGGTTACTGATGTTTTGATACTTCTAAATTTCTTTATAGATTTTCTGGGCTAAGTAATGGAGCTGGAGTAGTTCAGGTAAGCCTTCTTAGAAAGGTGAGTTTGGAAGCGCGTTTTTTAAAGAGAATAGTGGAGAATAAAAGAAAGACCTCCAAATTGAAGAAATACTATTCTCCAGATGGGAATGATTAGGAAATCATTAAAGGGGAAAGTCCTTGTTCAACAGTTATCAGAAATTAGAATAGATGAAGAGCATAGTTAGCCGAGGGCCCTGAAAGCCAGATAAAGACATTTGGAGTTAATGCCTTAGGGAGAGATAACTGTAGGAACACAATCCACAGATGTCAAGTTTTCTGCTATCTATGGGCTGTGTGATCTTTTCCAAATTGCTATATTTCTATGTGCTTCAGTTTTCTCATCTGTAAAATGGGAAGAAAAATAGTGCAGTTCCTGCCTCATAGGGTTGTTGTAAGAATTGAGATAACACAGACAAAGTGCTTGGCACAATGCCTGCTATATAATAAACACTCAGTGAATGTTACTTATTATCAACATCATCATCATCGTCATCATCATCATTTTATATTATGAGTCTTCTTTTTTTTTAATTTTTTTTTTAATTTTTTTTTTTTAAAATTTTATTTATTTATTTATTTATTTATGGCTGTGTTGGGTCTTCGTTTCTGTGTGAGGGCTTTCTCTAGTTGCGGCAAGTGGGGACCACTCTTCATCGCGGTGCGCAGGCCTCTCACTATCGTGGCCTCTCCCGTTGCGGAGCACAGGCTCCAGACACGCAGGCTCAGCAATTGTGGCTCACGGGCTTAGTTGCTCTGCGGCATGTGGGATCTTCCCAGACCAGGGCTGGAACCCGTGTCCCCTGCACTGGCAGGCAGACTCTCAACCACTGCGCCACCAGGGAAGCCCGAGTCTTCTCATATGGTTTTTTATTATGAGTATTTTACATTTACAAGTCAAAACTATTGTGGCTTTTAGGGGGCCACCAAACCGAGAGCTATGGTTGAAAATATTGAGAGGGGGGGAACTGGTACGAAAGTTAGTCCATCCACAGGGCAGCAAGCATGAATCACTTTTTATCTTTTAGGTGGAGTTGCCCATCTAAATGCTGACACCAGCAAATACAGGATGTGGTGGATTCTGGAGAGCTTCCTAGATTCTGGACAGTCTGGGACAATGACCAGATTTGGATAGGGGAGGACAGGCTATCTGACATTTTAAAGTTATGGCACCGAGGGTCAGCTCTGCACATACATTGCTACTACCTTTCTATATAGACAAATGCCTGAGTGTAATTCCCTATACTTAACTGTTTTAGCAAGTGATCAATCAAGCAAGACAGAGGGGAGGAAAATGGTTGAGTTGGTATATGAAGTCAAGGCCATCACTGTCATTTTGAGTCTTGGACACAAGATATGAAGTTTCTTCGTGATCACATATGGCAGACAAGGAAGGAGAGGGAGTTGGAACCCAGGACAAAGTCTGTTCACTAGGGTAGTGCAGGTACCCAAGGCAGTTGGTATTTGAAAATCAGCTAGGTCACCATGGAGTACAGTGCACATGTAGTAGGAGTGGAGGCCCCAGCCCCTGGACTGGGATTTGATCCTGAGGAGAAAGCTGAACAAAAACAAGAGTGGCTGGGAAGATCACTCTATGGAAGAGGAGAGTATTTGGGAAATCTGTGATCATCCAATTTAGTGCCAGTTAGACCTTGAAGGTATGATTTGGCCATGTGGAATTGTTTGTGGGGAGAAAGGAATTCAAGTCAAAGGGACTAAGGTAAGCAAAGGAATGGAGCTGAGAAAGCAAAGAGTGGCTGAAATGTAGGGGTAGTGGAGGTGGATAGTATGGGACAAGGCTGGAAAGGTAAGTTGTGGCTATGTCATGAATGGTCTTAAACCCCAAGCTAAAGAGTTTTATAATTAATTAAAAACAATGGGAAACTACTGAAAGTTTAGAGTGGAGAAGAATATGCTTAGAGATATGCCTTAGAAAGATTAATTTGTTGGTAATAAGGAGGGTGAGTTTCAAGGATGTTAACCTGGAGACAGGGAAACTAGTTAAGAGACAATTGCTACTATCTAGACACATGGGAATTTGGGACTAAACAGGGGTGTGGCAGTGGGGGTAGAGATGAAAGGACAAAGTGAGAGGATTTAAATGATCAAATGGCATCTGATTGGCACTAGAATACAAGCTCCAAGACAGCAGGAGCTTTTTGTCTGTCTTGTTTACTGCTGAATCCTAGGCACCTAGAATAGTCTCTGGCACATAATAGGTGCTCAATAAATAGTTTGTGAATGATGTCTAAGCTTTGTGCAGCTTCTACTATGGTCTGAATGCTTGTGTCCCCTCAAATTTCATATGTTGAAATCCTAATGCCCAATGTGATATTATTAGGAATTGGGACCTTTAGGAGGTGCTTAGGTCATGAGGGTGGAGCCCTCATGAATGAGATTAGGGCCCTTATAAAAATACCCCACAAGAGCTCCATATCCCCTTTCACCATGTGAAAGTACAATGAGAAGTCTGTGACCTAGAAGAGGGTCCTCACCCAACCATGCTGGCACCCAGGTCTTGGACTTTCAGCCTCTAGAACTATGAGAAACAAATCTCTGTTTTTTATAAGCTACTCAGTCTCTGATATTTTGTTATAGCTGCCTGAATGGACTAAGACAGCTTCTATACACTGACCTGTGGTATGTATTTGCACACCTGTCTCCTGACACCAGCTAATCTTTCACACTAGATCCCCAGCCCTGCCCCCACCTCAGTGCTCCCAATTCCTGCTCCTTCAATTATACCCATGTCCCACCATTACATATCTTGTGTTTAGTTTTTTTCCACTCTTCTCTTTCACACATTTTGGTTATATAGTCTAGATAACAAGAATGTTTCTTTAGGACCCAGAAAAGACATTGAGAAAGGGCCACCAAAGAAAGATAGTTGTGGTGTCACCATGGATCAAGTTGAGGAGAGGACAAGAGCAGATTTGAAGGGTCTATGCTGTGAGAAGGAAATGGGCAAGATTTTCCTTATGTGATAACTTGGGCAACAGCTTACAATTTAGTATTAAACACGAATTTAGTAAAAATTCTCTCTAATAGGTGGAATCAATTTTAAAATGAAAATTTAAAAAGAAGCCTACCTTTGCTTCTTTGGATACAATTTAAAATAAGTTAAATTATTTACATGGCTTTTAAAAAATACCACCACGTTCTGGTTTCATGATAGTAGAATATAAAAACACTTTTAGACCTTAGTTTTGAAAAAGACCTGATTTTCCAGACAGCCAAATGCAACCAAAAACAGAGACCCGAGTAAGTTCAATTATGCTGTATTTTTGAGGCCACTGAAACTCAGAGCAATGAAAGTGAATTAGCAGAAACCAAGAGAGCCAAATAAAATACGGAACAGTTGGATATCAAGAAAAGCTTTACGATCATGCTTGTAATTCAAGCTCGTAGTCAGGAGGAACTACATGCAAAGTTGCAAGTATCTTTGGGACTTTTCAGAAGTAGCTAGTGTTTATCTTAAGATCATACTCATATAGCATCTTTATATAAGACTTCTTAGCTTGAGAAGGCTTAAGAAATGCTGGGCTTTAATTTTCCCAAGTGCCTTTTTCATAGAAAGTTTGATACAAAACAAAAACCTGCAGTCTGGCTACTGGGGACAATTTATTGCACAGCTGGAGAGAAATACAGCTCATCTAATTCACACAAGACCCCTTTCAGGTATATGTCTTATGCCAATTTGGTTGAGTAATTTTCGAACTGTTCAAGTGCCACTTTTGCTCCTATTCCCCAAACTCAAATACTCTTTTTTGGGTTTTAGAAGCTGAGGGTCTGACAGAGTTATGAGAAAGGTCATTAGACTTGGGCCTACTCAACACTAAGGGATGATTTGCAGTTAGCCTGCTGAGTTTTTGAGTGTCTAATGCAAAGCCAAGCAAAGCCAATAACTTTGGCCTCTTAAAATCCCCTTGGATGCATCAGTCTATCTGGGTTGATTGCCTACGCTGATCAAATAGACTAGAGGACTGCCAGTTCCTTTTTTATGATCCCTCAATTGGAGGGGCCATTTCACAAAGTGAAATCTAGTTAGTGGGTTCCAATTAGTGGAGTCTCAAGGGAACACAACAGCCGGCTATTTTGTTGTGATCTTCAGGAATAACAGGGTGATGGAGAAGCTTGGGCCTGTGTCTTACAATGGCACAAAGGTTTTCTCAAACATCTTGGTGAAGCACAATAACCAATCCTGCCAGGATCTGGTGATTATGCCACATTTCAGATGAGCCAGAGTGGATGGTTTTACTGAAAGATAGTGGGGATGATCTCAGGATTGTCATGGATCAAGTGAATGCTAATTTATTGTTATCACTTATTTCTTGGAAGGCAATAACCATAAAGGTTGTGACTAGCAAATTACTGCCAGGTGTCTGGATTTGCTTGGGACTGAGGGGTTTCCCAGGATATGGGACTTTCAGTGCTAAAACCGGGACAGTCCTGGGCAAACTGGGGCACTCTAAAACTCATCACTCTAATCTTGAGCACTCACTAAGTGAATTAAAGTTTAATCTGGAGCATTCACTAAGTGAGGCAATATATAGCGTAGTATTTACAAACACACACTAAGCATTAGACATGCCTGAGTTCAGATCTGGTTCTACCACTCATTACCTGTATGACTTACTGTCAATTAATCTCTCTGATGTTTAAATTCCTCATGTGTACAAAATATATATATAGTATTATAACTTACCCCAAAGGGTAGTTGTGATGATTAAATGAACTAAAAATACTATGTTGATCTCAATGCTTGGCACATAATAAGTGGCCCATATTTGTTAGAAATTATTTAAATTTTCTATGATTAGGCTTGGAGGAGGGATGTTGCAGTTATGGAGGGCTGAGGTAGGGTCCAGACAAGGTCGTGGTGTGTAGGGACCTGTCAAAGGCACCAAACAGCATCCTTACCCCTTCAAGCACCACTGGATCTGCTGGATCATATGGCCCAAGTGGCAGGGCCGTGTGCACAGCATCCTGGACCTGTTGCACAGCCTTCTCCTGTCCTGGGCCCCACTCAAAACTAGTAGCTTTTTGGGTCACCCAGTAATGGGCTGGTGTAACATATACAAATGGGGAATATGGTGCCTCCAGAATCCAAAAAGTCCCACAACATATTGTGACTCTTTCTTTGGTTGTAGGAGGATCTAGGGTCCAGATCAACTTATCCTTCACCTTTGAAGGGATATTTGATATACCTCGCACCACTGGACCCCTAGAAATTTCACTGAAGTAGAAGGTCGTGAATTTTTGTCAATTTCCCACCCTCTGATACGCAAGTGTCTTACCAATAAGGCTAGTTGCTACTTTTTGCTTACAAGGTACAATCAGCATAATGTCATCAATGTAACGGACCAATGTGGTATCTCGTGAAAATTGATCAAGATCCCTATGAACTAAATTATAAAATAGAACTGAAGAGTTGATATACCCATGAGGTAGGACAATGAAGGTGTACTGCTGGCCTTGCCAGCAGAAAACAAACTGCTTCTGGTGGTTCTTATTGACAGGGGTGGAGAAAAAGGTATTTGTCAGTCAATAGCTGCATACCAGACACCAGGAGATGTGTTGATTTTCTCAAGCAAAGAAACCATATCTGGTACAGCAGATGCAATTGGAGTCACCACCTGGTTAAGCCTACAATAATCCACTGTCATTCTCAAAGATCCATCTGTCATCTGCATAAGCCAAATAGGAGAGTTGAATGGGGATGTGGTGGGAATCATCACCCCTGCATCTTTCAAGTCCTTGATGGCGGCACTAATCTCTGCAATTCCTCCAGGAATGTGATATTGATTTTGATTTACTATTTTTCTAAAACTATCTATAGGCAGTTCTAGTGGCTTCTACTTGGCCTTTCCCACCATAATAGCCCTCACTCCACCGGTCAGGGAACCAATGTGGAGATTCTGCCAGCTGATCAGTATGTCTATTCCAATTATGCATTCTGAAGCTAGGGAAATAACCACAGGATGGGTTCAGAGACCCACTGGACTCACTGTGAGATGGACTGGAGCTAAAACTCTATTGACCACCTGACTTCCACTAGCCTGTACTCTGGCTGGTGAACCACAGTGATGTTTTGGGTCTCCTGGAATTAGTGTCAGTTCAGAACCAGTATCCAGTAATCCCTGAAAAGTCTGATTATTTCCTTTCCTCAATGTATAATTACCCTGGTAAAAGGCCGAAGGTACCTTTTGGGAAGGCTGGGAGAAAGATTAACAGTATATATTTTCAGTAGTGCACTGGGGTTCTTCCTCACGGGGTTCTGGGTTTTGTAACCCTATGTCCTAGCTCAAGGCAGTCAAGCAGGAGAGTTACCTCTTACTCAAGGGAGGGTAATCTTTTTGTTTTATTCAGACCTTGAACTGATTGGATGAGGCTTACCCACATTAGGGATAGCGATATGATTTACTCAGTCTCCTGATTCAAATATTAATCTCTTTCAGAAATACCCTCATAGACACACCCAGAATAATGTTTGACTAAATGTTTGGGCACCTATGGCTCAGTCAAGTTCTCACATAAAATTAACCATACAGCACTTTTAAACAAAAAATTTAAAAATCTGGTTCTCAAATGACACAGCTAAGAAAAAGGCATAAAACACTTTGGGAGAAAACATTCTTAACAGTCTTTTGTCATTTACAGACAGTTCTGGGTGTACTCTGATGCTTTTGCAAAAATGTTCCTATAAAAAGTTTTCATCTACAAGGAATTCATGGAAAAGACTCTGACAAGTACAGGTTTCTGGTAACTGACTATACTACTGAACTGAATGAATAAGCATTTTCAGAACTCTAATGGAAAACTGATGAATTCATAAAAGCGCTAACAAAAGATCAAGATGAAAAAAAAAATTAATTACATGGGACTGAGTGAACTGATGAGGATGATTAAAATTTTTGTGACTTTCTGTTTGAATAAAAAAAAAATCCCACAAGGACTCAGAAGCAAAAAAATATACAAATCAATTTGCACTGCAAAGTAAAGGAGCTGTTACAGTGGAGGATTACTGGACTGAATGTCAATACTATGACATAGTATGAGTGTGTTTCGTGTTTGGTAATTGAAATCATTGTTGCTTTTGTTGTGGTCATCCATGTACAATGCTTGGTGTCAGTTTATTTATCTCTTGTAAAAATAAAATACAGCGTGTGTGAAAATAAAATAAAATAAAATGCAAAAAAAATCTTTATTCAGTATTATAAAGAACTCATAATTAAATACTAAGAAGCCATAAACAACTCAATTTTTATTTTTTTAAATTTTATTTATTTATTTATTTATTTATTTTATACAGTAGGTCCTTATAGTCATCAATTTTATACACATCAGTGTATACATGTCAATCCCAATTGCCCAATTCATCACACCCACCCCCCCACCCCCACCCCCCCACCGCTTTCCCCCCTTGGTGTCCATACGTTTGTTCTCTACATCTGTGTCTCAATTTCTGCCCGGCAAACCGGTTCATCTGTACCATTTTTCTAGGTTCCACATATATGCGTTAATATATGATATTTGTTTTTCTCTTTCTGACTTACTTCACTCTGTATGACAGTCTCTGGATCCATCCACGTCTCTACAAATGACCCAATTTCGTTCCTTTTTATGGCTGAGTAATATTCCATTGTATACATGTACCACATCTTCTTTATCCATTCGTCTGTCAATGGGCATTTAGGTTGCTTCCGTGACCTGGCTATTGTAAATAGTGCTGCAATGAACATTGGGGTGCATGTGTCTTTTTGAATCATGGTTTTCTCTGAGTATATGCCCAGTAGTGGGATTGCTGGATCATATGCTAATTCTATTTTTAGTTTTTTAAGGAACTCCATACTGTTCTCCATAGTGGCTGTATCAATTTACATTCCCACCAACAGTGCAAGAGGGTTCCTTTTTCTCCACACCCTCTCCAGCATTTGTTGTTCATAGATTTTCTGATGATGCCCATTCTAACTGGTGTGAGGTGATACCTCATTGTAGTTTTGATTTGCATTTCTCTAATAATTAGTGACGTTGAGCAGCTTTCCATGTGCTTCTTGGCCATCTGTATGTCTTCTTTGGAGAAATGTCTATTTAGGTCTTCTGCCCGTTTTTGGATTGGGTTGTTTGTTTTTTCAATATTGAGCTGCATGAGCTGTTTATATATTTTGGAGGTTAATCCTTTGTCCGTTGATTCGTTTGCGAATATTTTTTCCCATTCTGAGGGTTGTCTTTTCGTCTTGTTTATGCTTTCCTTTGCTGTGTAAAAGCTTTGAAGTTTCATTAGGTCCCATTTGTTTATTTTTGTTTTTATTTCCATTACTCCAAGAGGTGGATCAAAAAAGATCTTGCTGTGATTTATGTCAAAGGGTGTTCTTCCTATGTTTTCCTCTAAGAGTTTTTTTTTTTTTTTTAATATCTCTGAACTTTTTTTTTTTAATTCAATGCTGTTTTTTATTTATTTATTTATTTATTTATGGCTGTGTTGGGTCTTCGTTTCTGTGCGAGGGCTTTCTCCAGTTGCGGCAAGTGGGGGCCACTCCTCATCGTGGTGCGCGGGCCCCTCACCATCGTGGCCTCTCTTGTTGCGGAGCACAGGCTCCAGATGTGCAGGCTCAGTAATTGTGGCTCACGGGCCTAGTTGCTCCACGGCATGTGGGATACTCCCAGACCAGGGCTCGAACCCATGTCCCCTGCACTGGCAGGCAGATTCTCAACCACTGCACCACCAGGGAAGCCCCTTCTAAGAGTTTTATAGTGCCTGGTCTTACATTTAGGTCTCTAATCCATTTTCAGTTTATTTTTGTGTATGGTGTTAGGGAGTGTTCTAATTTCATTCTTTTACATGTAGCTGTCTAGTTTTCCCAGCACCACTTATTGAAGAGATTGTCTTTTCTCCATTGTATATCCTTGCCTCCTTTGTCATAGATTAGTTGACCATAGGTGCATGGGTTTATCTCTGGGCTTTCTATCTTCTTCCATTGATCTATGTTTCTGCTTTTGTGCCAGTACCATATTGTCTTGATGACTGTAGCTTTGTAGTATCGTCTGAAGCCAGGGAGTCTGATTCCTCCAGCTCCGTTTTTTTCCCTCAAGACTGCTTTGGCTATTCAGGGTCTTTTGTGTCTCCATACAAATTTTAAGAGTTTTTGTTCTAGTTCCGTAAAAAATGCCGTTGGTAATTTGATAGGGATTGCATTGAATCTGTAGATTGCTTTAGGTAGTATAGTCATTTTCAAAATATTGATTCTTCCAATCCAAGAACATGGTATATCTCTCCATCTGTTGGTATCATCTTTAATTTCTTTCATCAGTGTCTTATAGTTTGCTGCATACAGGTCTTTTGTCTCCCTAGGTAGATTTATCCCTAGGTATTTTATTCTTTTTGTTGCAATGGTAAATGGGAGTGTTTCCTTAATTTCTCTTTCAGATTTTTCATCATTAGTGTATAGGAATGCAAGAGATTTCTGTGCATTAATTTTGTATCCTGCAACTTTACCAAATTCATTGATTAGCTCTAGTAGTTTTCTGGTGGCATCTTTAGGATTCTCTATGTATAGTATCATGTCATCTGCAAACAGTGACAGTTTTACTTCTTTTTTTCCAATTTGTATTCCTTTTATTTGTTTTTCTTCTCTGATTGCCGTAGCTAGGACTTCCAAAACTATGTTGAATAATAGTTGTGAGAGTGGACATCCTTGTCTTGTTCCTGATCTTAGAGGAAATGCTTTCAGTTTTTCACCATTGAGAATGATGTTTGCTGTGGGTTTGTCGTATATGGCCTTTATTATGTTGAGGTAGGTTCCCTCTATGCCCACTTTCTGGAGAGTTTTTTATCATAAATGGGTGTTGAATTGTGTCAAAAGCTTTTTCTGCATCTATTGAGTTGATCATATGGTTTTTATTCTTCAATTTGTTAACATGGTTTATCACATTGATTGATTTACGTATATTGAAGAATCCTTGCATCCCTGGGATAAATCCCACGTGATCATGGTGTATGATCCTTTTAATGTGTTGTTGCATTCTGTTTGCTAGTATTTTGTTGAGGATTTTTGCATCTATATTCATCAGTAATATTGGTCTGTAATTTTCTTTTTTTGTAGTATCTTTGTCTGGTTTTGGTATCAGGGTGATGGTGGCCTCATAGAATGAGTTTGGGAGTGTTCCTTCCTCTGCAATTTTTTGGAAGAGTTTGAGAAGGATGGGTGTTAGCTCTTCTCTAAATGTTTGATAGAATTCACCTGTGAAGCCATCTGGTCCTGGACTTTTGTTTGTTGGAAGATTTTTAATCACAGTTTCAATTTCATTACTTGTGATTGGTCTGTTCATATTTTCTGTTTCTTCCCTGTTCAGTCTTGGGAGGTTATACCTTTCTAAGAATTTGTCCATTTCTTCCAGGTTGTCCATTTATTGACCTAGAGTTGCTTGTAGTAGTCTCTTAGGATGCTTTGTATTTCTGAGGTGTCTATTGTAACTTCTCCTTTTTCATTTCTAATTTTATACTAAGAAGCCATAAACAACTCAGTTTTTAAAAAATGGGGAAATGGGCCTGCCTTCCTGCCCAGGCGCAGAGCCAGGCCGCGGGGAATGTCCCGGGGCAAGTTCGCAGAGACGCCCGCTGTACTCTGCCCAGCTCCACTGCTCCCTTTAGGGCCTGAGGCTCGCCGTGTTCTGAAATGGCCAAGGAGTCCGACAAAGCCGTGAAGTACTACACCGTGGAAGAGATCCAGAAGCACAACCACAGCAAGAGCACCTGGCTGATCCTGCATTACAAGGCGTACAATTTGACCAAATTTTTGGAGGAGCACCCTGGTGGGGAAGAAGTCTTACGGGAACAAGCTGGAGATGATGCTACTTAAAACTTTGAGGATGTCGGACACTCTACAGATGCTCGAGAATTGTCCAAAACGTTTATCATTGGGGAGCTGCATCCGGATGACAGTTCAAAGATAACCAAGCCTTCGGAAACTCTTATTACTACTATTGATTCTAATTCCAGCTGGTGGACCAACTGAGTGATCCCAGCTGTCTCAGCACTGGTTGTAGCCCTGATGTATCACTTCTACACATCGGAACACTAAACACGTTCTCAGAAGCCAATGGAAGAAAAGACTGCTTTGGTCCTGGGAGAAAGAAGCCACCATTAACTGCTTCAGCTGACAGAACCCTTCACCTGAAAATGATTTGAATACACCTGTTTTCCTTTCCTCCTACATTAGACACAAAACAAACCAAAAAGAACTGTTCTTTCTGCTCCTGAATTTTTAGAGTGTGCCTTTTTATTCATCAGCTTTGTTTTGATGTTCCATCACTATGTCATTTGCTTACTGTGGGCACGATCTTTTAAAATATACCACCATGTCTGGCTATTTGATATGTAATTGTCTGTAATGTTTGGAATCTGATTATTTGGCGGTCATTTAATGTGTTAATCTTTCAGATCCAAGTTGTCTGTCTGATGTGAGCAGGGGCGTCCTTGGATCTCTTCTTGTGCTGCTTCATCTAATTGAATAATTAGGTATTGCATGTTTCCAGTGTAGTTTTTTTTTCAAGGAAATTAAGGAAGGTCCAGAAATAATAGTTTAAAGATTTCTAATAATTGTTCTACTTGAACAATCATATAGATGATAAAAAGAGAAAGTGGCCTGCAAGACCTAGAAAATATACTCCATCTTTTCTTTGATTAAAAACACCAGCAACATCAACAAAAGCCTGTGAACCCTGAGAGAACATTACCACTGTCCCTTCTCTCAGCGTAAACATGTCATTCCGAAGAGATTCTCAGTTATACAGCTTCTCAGGTTTTACAGACTCCTCCTTCAGAGGTGAAAAATGTTTACGTGCTCCTATAAAGAAATGTTGATTCCCTAATCTGTAAAAACACACATTTGAAAGAGATTGTGGGACATTTGGAATTTGATTTTTGAAGAAATTTAGCTCTGGTGATGGGCCATGAAGAACTCTGGTGTGGACTGATTCAGTCATCCCGTCTTTGTTTATTATTCTCTGTGCAGTGCTTTTTCTTTAAATGTCGAAACTTGAGAGATGAATTTATAGACTCGAAGTACTTTGTAGTTAACGATGATTGTCCATTGGCCTGCTAGCCAACTGATGAGCCATGGAGTTCTTCAGAAATAACTAAGCACATTGGAAAGGAATTTGTTTAAATTACAGAGCATAGATTTTTATAATCAGTGACATGTATCACCCTCTGCCTTTTTTTGTCACTGGAAGTTAGAGCGAATGTAGGCGGGCAGTGGGGCAGCTGTCTCTATCACATGGGAAAATACCTTGCAGAGGAATCCTTTGTTTAGATTTTAATAAACATAAGCCTGGAACAACAACAAAAAAAATGGGCAAATGACTTGAACAGACACTTCATCAAAGAATATATATGAATGGCTAATTGGCCAATAAGTACATGAAAAGGTATCTAAAATAATTAGTTACTAGGGAAATGCTAATTAAAATAACAGTGAGATACCAAATCCCAGCCACTAGAATGGATAAAATTAAAATTAAAAAAAAATTTTGTCAGTCGACAAAAACACATGTAGGTGAGGTTGTAGAGCAACCGGAACTCTCTTACATTACAGGTGCATATTAAAGCAGCACACCCACTTTTAAAAATAGTTTGGCAGTTTCTTATGAAGTTAAGCATACACCTAGTTATTATTCAGCAATTCCATTTGGAGGTATTTACACAACAGAAATGAAAACATATGTCCAAACAAAGACTTGCATACAAATGCTCATAGCAGCTTTATTTGTAATAGCTAAAAGTTGGAAGCAATCTAAATGTCCATAAACTAGTGAATAGATAAACTGTGGCATAGCCATAAATGGAATACTACTTGGTAACAAAAAGGAATAAATTTCTGATACTGTCAGTAACTTGTGAATTTCAAAAGCAGTAAGCTGAACAAAAGAAACCAGACACAAAAGAATACATATTGTATGCTTCCATATATATCATATTTTAGATCAGCCAAAAGTAATCTATGATATATAAATAACGTTAGTAACTGCTTTATTTTTTTTAATATTCTCCAATTATCTTTTTTAAAATTAATTAATTAATTAATTTTGTGGCTGTGTTGAGTCTTCGTTGATGTGCGCGGGCTTTCTCTAGTTGTGGCGAGTGGGGGCTGCTCTTCGTTGCAGTGCGCGGGCTTCTCATTGCGGTGGCCTCTCTTGTTGTGGAGCATGGGCTTGAGGCATGTGGGCTCAGTAGTTGTGGCACGTGAGCTCAGTAGCTGTGGCTTGTAGGCTCAGTAGTTGTGGCTCACGGGCTTAGTTGCTCCGTGGCATGTGGGATCTTCCCGGACCAGGGATTGAACCCGTGTCCCCTGCATTGGCAGACGGATTCTTAACCACTGTGCCACCAGGGAAGTCCCTAGTGGTTGCTTTAGACTTGAGGGAAGTGGACTGCGAAGGAGCATGAGGGAACTTTCTGGTGTGATGGAAATGTTCTATATCTTGATTGGAGTGACTGTTAACATGAACATATACATCTGTCATCAAACCACACACTTAAATGGGTGCATTTTATTGCATGTACTTTATACCTCAATAAAGTTAATTTATAAAATATATTATTGATCACCAAACCTCAGTAGATACATAGAGCAATAGACTAGATACCACTGAAGGGAGAATTACTGAATTGAATGAGAGATTTCATTCAATGAGATCTCTCAATGAGGATATTACCGAGAATGCAGGATAGAGAGCTAAAGACAGAGAAAATATGAAAGAGATATGAAGGATAGAATGAGAAGTGACAACATTTATCAAATAGGAGTTCCAGGAAGAGAAAATAGGGATAATGAAGAGGCATAATTTTATTTTATTATTTTTTAATTGAAGTGTAGTTGACTCACAATGTTGTGTTAGTTTCAGGTGTACAGCAAAGTGATTCATATATATATATATATATATATATATATATATATATATATATATACTTTTCCAGATTTTTTCCATTATAGTTATTACAAGATATTGAATATAGTTCCCTGTGCTATACAATAGGTCCTTGTTATTTATCTATTTTATATACAGTAGTATCTGTTAATCCCAAACAAGGAGGCATGATTTTAATGGTTGAGAATTTTCCAGAATTGAACATAGACATGAGTGAAAATGTCCACTGAAACCCAAGCAGGAAAAATAAAAGTGAATCCATTCTCAGCCAAATAGGAAACTTGAAAACATTGGAGTTGGCTCTGGCAACCCTTCAGGATCTTAGGGCCTTGCTGTTCTTGTCTAGGTTGCCTTTCTCACTACCTGAATCTTCTTTTTACACTTCCTTCCTCAGACAAATTGATGAGCTTGAAGGGGAAACCTGCTTAATCTCGTCATTCAGAGATCTGGTGGACATCAGTGTTCCCGGCTCTCTCATGGGGTTAGTATCTTCAATTTACTTCTACCTGTGAAAGGGAGATCTTGGCTTTGTTAAGAGAATTTCAGCACAGAAATAGGGAAGACTAGTTAGTTTGGGCAAAAGGGCCTTCCTGGAACACTGAAAGAACATTCCATAAATGGCCACCTGTTCTACGTAAGTACAAGATTGGCTGCTGGACTGGTGTGACTCCCTTCTTCCCTACCACACAGTAGCTTAAGGCTGTACTAGAGGAAGTGTGGCCAGTCACAAAGCCATGTCCAGTGCATCCTCTAAGATGTTTTATTTTGATTCTATCTGATCAGCACTATATGGCTGTAGCAATGGTAGCCTCTCCATGATCTAGGACTTGTAGTCAGCTCCAAGCTCTCCTTCTAGCATAAATCCACAGCCTGAAAGGCCAGGAAAAGGAGGTGCAATTTAAAGGAGCTGGTCTTGCTTCTGGTGAGCAGCTCTTGGCTGGGTAGAGGAGGAGGTTGAAAATTTGGCAGGCTAATTTTTTAAGGTTTTAAAATAACTGTGGATTTCAATTATCCAGGCTCTTTATGTAGACTTCTCCATGACTTCATTGGCAGGCCAGGCAGTAGCTGCTGCTTTATTTATTTTAAAACCTATTACAGCTTTTTCTTGATCTAAAGGAGAAAGAAAATTTTCACATATTCACATCATTAGAAGTGTAACTTTTTTCCCCCAGCAAAACATGAGATTGGCATGTCAGGAATGCAGATGTTTGTCTATATCTGTGGATTCCAGCCTTTCTCACAGTCCCCTTGCTAATTGTTTTGCCAGGCGGCTTTTGGCTTTTACAAAGCAAACCTGACCTGTGTGTCACTGCCCTTTTTAACAAAATTCAATCTCAAAGAATAAAATAAAGAAGGTACCCTTAAAGGATGTGTGGAAGGAAAAAAGAAAAAGCCTCAATCAATAGAAATTGAATAAGAGGTTGGAACCTTGGGGTAAAATTACATGTAACTAATTGGAATTCTTTTCTTTTCATGAGATAATAAAATTAGGCACCTTAATAACTATTCCTTGGGATTAAATGAATGGCCTGAGGATACTGAGGCAGGATGAGGGGGCTAGTCTGTAGTGACTAGGGGACGCAAGTCTATTGCTCCAGCTACAGACAAAATGCGTGACTGTATTTTCCGAATAACCAAATAGTTTACTGGTAGTTTAACAAAACTGATGGACCAGTTTTAATCAGAGTGGTACAATTATTTGAGTCTGTGTGGAGAGACTGCAAATATCTAGATGAAAAACAGGAATAACTTCAATCATTCATATGTTTTATGCTTCCACAGTATCAAGCACAAGGAACGGGCAAACAGTTGAATAATTTATTCAATTTTAGCTTTTTTACCTGGATGCTTCTGCAAATACTTTAAGTCGTTTAAGGGTAGTTACCATGCCTGATACTCCCTTTTCCTCCCACATAACATCTACCACAGAACAGCCTGAAATAACTGCTTGATTAAATGGTTGATGATAGGATATCTGTGAGTCTGTATGAAGAACTTAAGTTTATATCAGCCTGTGGAGCTGTCTGTGGCAAAGATGTCTAAATGATTCCCAAAGCTTCCTGCTCCCATTCCATGCTGTAGAGTTGCTGTTGGATAGCGGCTATCCAGCCAAGAACTGCATTTCCAGCCTCTGTCACATCTAGAGGGACCATGTGACTGGGCACTGCATTTCCCAGCCCCATCTCACAGCTAGATGAGGACATCTCACATTTAATTGAATTTTGGAGGAATTGCTTTGTGTCATTTTTAAGCCAAAGTAGTTAAGAAGCAGTGACTTTAGTCCATTTCCCTATCTACCAGCTGAATGGAGGGAACTCTGAGGGCCCTGGGGAGGGCAGAAGGATGAGATGGAAGGATATGGGTCTTCAATGTCCACGTGAACCCTCCACAATTAGGAACACTCACATTGGACTGGGAACTACTTTTACTGTGTTATGTCATTGAGAATTTAGAGTTTATGTATTAGAATAGCTAGCAATTTCTTAATTAATACACTGTGAATTTTAGTATCTAAGCTCTAGAATGATCTCTTGGAGGTAACTTCTACTGAGACTGCACGGTATCAGCAGAAAGAGGTAACAGGACATTCTTGTAGGTGGCCATTGCCACAGCGCTGTCACAAGGGAACTGTGTGGGGTGTCTTCTATTTGCCCTTTCTAAATCCCCTCTTCGCCCTTTTCTTCCTTGCTCTCTGCCCTCTGAAATCTGAACTGTATGATTACATCAAGCATTTCTCTTGCCCTCTGGCATCTGGCTGAGTTTGGCTAATAGGAAACTCCCACAGGAGGTCAGAGGGAAGGAGGAGAGGGAGATCAGAGTATTGATTCCTTTGGCTCTCTCACTGTGAGGTTTCCTAGGGATGGCTGTGTCCCTCAACCAAGGTCACTGCTCCTCTCAAGGCAGCCTTCTCCACACCACCTTCCCCTCTGCCTTCCAGCAACCATCCTTTACCTTGTGCCTTCAGGTTTAGGGCTGGTAATAGCTTTGCTGCTACTAGCTCTGAGGTACTGCACTATCCATGATGTGGCCCCTATATCCCATCCACTTTTATATAAATAGCCCCTTTTATGTGTCAATTATATCTCAGTGAAGCTGGGGGAAAAATAGCTCCTTATTCAACATTTCTCAAATTCTCCTGTTTTTGAGTGTGTCATCTGTTTCTGTTGAGACCCCAGTGGTACAGGAAAGCAGAATTAGATGTTCACAAGACAATCTCTGTTAGTCAATATGAATGGGGCCCATTGAATCCACCAGTCTCTTCCAATTCTGGGTATGTTCACTTTTAGGAGGGCTTCTCATTTTCCCTTACAACGGTAGCCATAGTGGCTAAAGACAGTGAAGTTTTACCCTATCAGTGGGATCTGAGTTTGTAGCCTAAAGTAGCTGGCTACAAGTTTGATATTTTTTCAAAGTGTTATGCATTTGAATTTTATTTTCTACTAAATCTCTGTGTTTAAAACAAGTGGAGCATAGTAGTTATGAATACTTGGCATCAGTTTAAAGAAGTAGAGCATAGTAGTTACAAGTACTTGGCATCAGTGAGACCAGGCTTTAAGTTAACCTTCAAGTTGGGCTGTCCCCACTGATTATTAACTATTACCTTGGACAAGTTACTTAGTCTCTATAAGCCTCAGTTTCCTCATCATTAAAGTGAGGATAATAATATCATCCACCTCATGTGGTTATTTTGAGGACTAAGTGCCTGACTCATATTAAGTGCTCAGTAAATTTTTGCTCCATATAACCATATGCGTTTGAATAAATTTGATGCTCCAAGAAGATGAGCCTTGCTTATCCTCTAACTTCATGTACCCTCTGTATATAATGACACATATCCTAGTTTGAGAAGCACTCATACACTTACATAAAGTCTAAAGTTATGTTTAGGAAAAGTAAAGGGGATACAAGGGCCAATTTGCTGATATTTCATTTCTCAGAAGAAAGAAAAGAAGGAAGGAAGGAGGGAGGAAGGGAGAGAGAGACAGAGACAGAGAGAGAGGTATCATCTTGAAGAGGTTGTATAGCATAGCAATTAATAACATAAACTGGGGCCAAAATCCTGACTCTGTTACTTATCAGCAGTGTGACCTTGGGCAAGTTGCTTAACCTCTATGAGCCCCAGTTTTTTCACCTGTAAAATGAAGGATAATAATGATATCTGTCTCATAGGATTATTATGAAGATTAAATGCATTAACAAACGTAAAATGCTTACAACAGTGCCTGGGACACAGTAAGAACTATAGAAGTGTTTTATTATTTCTTAGGAAAATTCAGAACTTAGTTATACTTCCTTATACAGAATGTTTATTTTGAATGGCATATGGAAGGAGGCACTATATGTCTTTCAAGTGCTTAGTGCCATTAAAGATTTGAATCCAGCCTTGTCTTGCTTTGAATTGTTTCTTGTGTTTTGAATATACTCCCCAGTTAACCCCACCCGACTTCCTTCCTCTCTACCTGCCAAAATTATATTCATCATAGCCCACCTCAAACTTTCCCAGGCAGTTAGCTGTTCTTTCTCCTCTGGGCTCTCACAGCACTCTGCTTATCACATTGCATATGTGGATACTTCACCCATTAACCCAAGATTTCTTCTCTACATCTTTGTAACTCTCAGTGTCTGGCACGTGGTAGGCGGTCAGTAAACATTGTTTGAATTAAAACATGTATTCAGCCTCAGTCTATGCAATGGTCTCATTAATCCTCATCACAACCAAGCAAAATAGGCATTACTATCCCCAGTTTATAGCTGAGAACTCCAGACCATAGCAGAAGGAATTTTTGTTGTCAAGACCATAAAATCAAACACTTTTCTCATGCTAAACATCAGAAGATAAATCTTCTTCCCAAATGAAGATAGCAGGAACAAGGCAGAGACGTGTGAGCCAATTTCAGATCCATAGTTTAAGGTTAGAAAATAGGACACCCAATGAAGTTGCCAGGAGAAATCAGTCCAGGGTCCCGCCCAGTCAGGGGTCAGAGTTATTAAGCCGCAATCGAAAACTTAGGCTGAGACTCCAAAGTCAGTAAAAGGGTCAAAGCCAAGTGGAGACTGCCATAGAATCAGTCACCAGAACAGCCCTGAGGATGGTTATCAAATAGATAATGATGAGCAAATTATTCCTGACCAGTCAATCCAGAAGATAGACACAGGTCAATAAAGGGTTGAACCTCCTCCTCGGGGAAACCAGGACACCAGACGTGATATGAGGAGTCAAGACATGTATCAACCAAGAGATTGACATTTGCCTGTTTTTTCTACCTACGTGTTATGGACCATGCCCAATTCTGACTCTAAGCCGATCTGACAAAGTGAAATCACAAGTATTAACATAATTTCCACTAATAAACTAGACCATCTTTTGATTAAAAACACTGGTTTGTAATTGATATCAAAGTTGTTAATTATCAACACTAATGCTTGAAAACTGCCTAGCCACTCAAGTTTGTTAGTTTCTTGGCAGGGAAAAGAAGAGGAAGAAGAAGAAGAAAGAAAGGACTTGTGCTTTGGGTTAAGAGGCAGGACCCTATGGTAAATTGTTGCTATTATCGTTGAATACTTTTTTATTTAGGTCATTTAAATGTGGAAACAGTACTATTAGTTGAATCTCAGCTAGCAGGTAGAACAGATCTAAATTGTTCCTGGTCAATTCAATCAAAACAGTTGACTATTTTTGTAGATATGGTCTTGGTATAAGGAGAGCCATATTTGAAATATGGTTCATAACATATACAAGCATGTCTCTAATTGTGCAAACAAATTTGCAATAGATGGAGTCTCTTTAGACTTAGGCCAGATCTACAGACACATGATTGAGATGAGTGTATTTGAAAAGGCTCAGTGTTTCTAAATTGTCCCAGCTTATTCAGATGGCCCCATAAACCAACAGAGTAGAATTTCTAGTTCTCTGCCATTGAGGGGTCACGGTCCTGGGTTAATGAATTGGAGTCACCGATTTTCCATCATGTCTGATTCATGAGCTCTGTCTAGATTCTGTTTAAAGCCTTTCTTATTCACCAGGGAGACTGTCTTCTGCTCACACAGCAAAAGAGAGAAAACCTAATGAGAACTAAGTGGAAAATGAAGAGTTCATTCTTCTTCAGATTCATTTTGGCTCCAGAGTGAACACACATGCTCGAGGGTGTGTTTTTGTAAACCTCCCTTCCCCCTCCCCCTAAGTTACTTAGTTGGCTTACCCCATAGTTGTGACTAAGTTGGAACAGTCCTCCTGGGTGTGCCTTTCTCTTTCTGGAGAGAGTTCAGAAGAAGCAAGATCAGATCGTTTTGACCTGGAGCAGACTAAGTTTGGGGTTGGGATAACAAATCTTTTGTCTTCTAAGTGCCTTTCACCTTTGAGTATCTGCTAAGATGTCCAAAGACACAGTGAGAAATAGGAGTTTTTATTCCCATGGGGACTATTGTTGGATTCTACAAAATTTGGCTATGTGTCTAGGATCCAGTTGTTATTTGCAGGGCACAGTTGAGAAAAATGTCCCAATAGACTATATCTCGAAGCATATATACAAGTTGCTTCACCCGAATAAATCTATTTTGCATTATACGTGTAGTTCGGAGTTGGTTTGCACAATTATTAGTCCCGGAAAGCCCTGGAGGACAAAGTGTAACGTTTGTACACTCAAAGCAGTTCAAGAAAAAGTCAACAGTCCAATTCAGACCTCAAGAAGAGTTCTTTTAACGACTGCTAGTTACTCCTTTAACTGCTATAACTATGACCTGCATTTTCAAATCTCCCCATAGGCCTCACGGCCCTATGCCAGGGTCCTAGGCACTCTCAGACTTTTTCTTGCCTAAGCTGTTTGAATAAGAAAAAGTCAGGCTTCTTTATTCCCAAGCTCCCTTGAGTTTACTTTCCTCCTTCACTTTTCTTTCACCTACATTTTGTCCATTCCAGAATTGGCCGTGTGGACAAATAGAGGAAGCAGTTGTGTGCTGTGATTTCAGAGGCACCACCAGAGAGCACCACGCAAGGATTTCCACTGCTCAAACTCAGTGTCTCTTCTAAGAGCCAGACCTACTTTCTGACATCCTTTCTTCCCTTGTAGCAGCAGGACCCGAAGTCTCTGTTAATTTCCCTTTCTTCCATGGCTGCCCAGCTTGGACTTTTTCCCCCTAAACCTGGTTGATGCTTCTGGCCCCTCACCCTCCGCCATTTGAGGGTCTAGAGCTGTGGTTGGCAAACTATAGTCCCCTGTCCAAATCTGGGCATTCTGTAAATAAAGTCTTTCTGTAAATAAAGTTTTATTGGAACACGGCCACGCCCACTGGTTTACGTATTGGCTATGACAGCTTTTGCACTCTAATGGCAGAGGTGAGTAGCTGTGACAAGAGACTACAGCTGGCCTGCAAGGCTTGAGATATTTACTATCTGATAATTTATAGAAAAAGTTTGCTGCTTGACAGGTTTGAAGGCTAATCACTACAAGAGAACAAGCACAAATAGCAAACGTGGAGCCAAGTTGTAAAATTTACGATTTCTTATGTAATCGTTTCTGGTCAACTGTTTCTGACTCCTCAGATGGAAAACCCAAGTCCAGATGGACTTCAGGTGGTTGCTTTCAATTCTGTGGGTGGGCCTTACCCTCTGCTCCATGCCTTCTTTTTCTCTCGGATGTAGGGGTGGGCAAGGGGATTCAACTCTATAAAGGTCCATCTTCCCAGCATATAGTCTCAAGATGCAATCCAAGCAAAAAGTTCAGATGCCTCCTTTATATAAAATAGGCAATTTGTATCTCTGGGACACCTAGACCACGTGACACTTCGGTCCACTAGGTTGCTTCCTGCACTCTGCACTCCCTACCACCAACTCCATCCAGAAATATATTTACATGGGCACTCTACTTATTTCTTATCTTGGATTAAAATATAAATGTGTTCTGGAAAAGGATGACACAGTTAGCCAATAAAACCTTGGTTGGATTCTTTTTATTAGCTTCCTATCAGATGGCAGGACTCTGAGTATCAAATGCTCTCTGCTTCGGAGACTCTACATTCTCCTTTTCCCAGAGCTGAGGCTACTTGCTTTCCCCCTGTAGGCTTCGGCTCCATCTGTTCTCAAGGACCATTCCCAGCCTTGGTCAGGAAGGATTAACAGCCTCCTAGTCTGATACTCTGGGAAAGGGCATTAGGTTAACCTTGTTTTAGGCGAGACCCGACTTTGTGTTCCAGCTCTAACTGCCCTGCAGCCTTATTTCCTGATTACTCATTTTGTCTTGTTTAACTATCTAGTACCTCTAGTTCTACTCTGTCTATGTGCTCTTGGGACAGGAATCCTGTCATAAACCCCTAACCCAGTGGTTGGGGCCCAGCTATCTGCCAACATATATCCTGGATATTGGTTTTCTACCTGGATTTCCAAGTGTCACTCACCTCCGGATAACCAGTTTTTAATATTCTTTCCAGCTGTGGGGCACCCATGATCTCATTTTAGATCTCCCAGTGCCTACAATGGGACCATTAAACAAATGATTACTGAGTCTCTGCAGAAGATTCCCTCTCCTGTTCTTAGAGACTAACATTGATTCAATTAAGGGGTTTCCAGCTCCCTAATGGTTACCCCTGGGCCTTCCCACAATGGATTAGAGCCTTGGAGGTCCAAGGACACCAGCCTTGGCTGCGGAAAGAAGTATCATATAGTCTATGAAAGTTCATGGAACATTTGACTCATCTGACCTTTTTGAGGCTGACTAATGTGATTTTCATGGCTATTTTTTGTTCCCCCTATTTACATTCTTAGTATCATTTTTGCTTGCTTTTCTCACGTTCTTTTTAATGTGTCTCTTTTTAATATTTGTGCACCTTGTCTCTGATGACTGAGAAATCTGATGAAGACTGCAGTGTGAGGGTTTACCCTCTAGGATGGGTTACCCTGGTATGAGTTGTGAGGCTTTGACTTAGAGTTCCAAGGAGGTCAAACTACAGCCCTAATCTCTCCAGCATCTTAACCATGGCATCCAGGAGAGGCGGTCAGAATGGGAGACAGGATTCTGGATGGAGAAGGAGAACCTTACTTTGTCCTCTCCCGAAGCAGCACGTAGCACAACTCCTGACAGAGTATCTCCTCATGAAAACATTTGTTAAATGAATAACAGTATGAATTTTTAAAATGCTGACTTAACCCGTTCATTCCATTAACATTTTCTGTAGGTTGTCGGCAGTGTCTTTTTTTGGCCTCAATACTCTTTGTCTGACCAAAGTAATTAACCTTCATCTCTCTGTTCCCCCAACACAGTGATAAAACACAGCCTATGCAATTGAAGAGCATTTGAATTTCTCCCTAAAAGAGAAGTGTTGCAAGCAACACCAAACCTGAAATCTTTGAAGTGGGGTGACAGCTTATATTTATGGCATTCAGTAAAATTTCTTGCTTGAAAAGAACATCCCTTTCCATGAGAGACTTGGATGACATGCGGATGAACTGAGATAGTGATAAACACTGGCTTGGCTTTCAACACAGCTTGGGTTCATAAGGCACAGTACGCCTGGCCTTGTCAGATGGATGAACTCTACAGCAGCGGACAGCTCCCGATGCTTATCAGCTACACCTAGTGTGCTGTAACTGTGGTGCGGCCCAGAATTGGCAAAGAAAATGTCCTGCTGTTTGTTTGTTTGTCTGCTCAGACCTTGTCTCAGCCAGTTTTAAGATGTGGTGACTCTTATCTTCTTACAGTCTTTTTGGGATATTTGTCATCTTTTTATAGATGAGGAAACTCAGACTCAAAGAGGTAAAGGGCCCAATCCATAAATCACCCAGCTAGATTTGAGACTAAACTCAAACTTGGCTTTCCTGATTCCCTGGTTCAGGGTTCTTTTGATCTCCCCATGCTGCCATCCTGGCTGTGGTGACACTGCTCATTCTCACTGGGCTAGCTTGGCTCTATGGCTGTCTCACCATTGAGGTTATATCTGACATTTTAACCACTGATTGAAAAGTAGAAAATAATAGTTCATAAACCCCAGTCACTTAACTAATTATTCAACCAAAATACTACATGTACAAGTAAAAACAGAAGTCGTCACTCTCCCTCAAAGTAGCCACCTCTCCACAAATTTTCCATGTAGGGTGAATCAATTTAGCTAATTGTGTTGGAATATTATTTATCAGCCATGGAAACAATCTGATATGTTTTGTTTCTTTAAGTTTGCCTCAGAACAATTCTGAGGACTTTGCTTTCATTAAAAGACATACTCAAGACACTTTATTGACTTCCCACTGACACATAGATAATTAACAAACATTTATTGTTTGCTTTGTACAAGATGCTCTTATAGACACTGTGTGTGTATTGAAAGATAGTATTTCATGAGCAACATAACATATGTGGTTCCTGCCTTTGAGGATCTTAGAATCCATTTAGGGAGAAAGGGCTAATACTTATGAAACGGGCACAGAGCAATACAAGAGGTACACAGCCAAGTGCTAGTGTAGGTGTTACTGATTATGAAAAGGGAGAGAGGTCCTTAGTCTGGGGGCAGTCAAGGAAGACTTTTCAGAAGATATTGGACTTGATCTAGGCTTCAAAAACCTATTAAGATTTTGATAGGTAAGGGAAACAGAGGAAAGTATTTCCAGGTAGAGAAACAGCATAGGAAATATAGTAACGAGAAACATAGAAGTTAGGACGACAATGAGATAATCAGTATAAATGGAGTAGAGAGTGTCTGTGGGAGGGTAAGCTCAGCCCAAACTCCTCTGCTTAGTATTCAAACCCAACATTAACTGCCCTTGTGTAATCGTGCTATAATCCAATGACTTTTCTTCTTCCCAAAGAGCAGGCTAGAGGACCATTATCCTGATAAAATCTAACGTCTTAGTGGTGTCACCTTCCTCCACACCCAGTTGGGACCAAAACCAATTGCATTTCAAAAATTGAGAGGTAACTCCACCAAAGCCTATTAAATCAGTGTGAGCATACAAAAAGCAGATGTAGAACATTGCTCCTTAAATGAATGTTTTGTCCTAGGATGAGCAATGTTGTTAGGGATCATAGGGAAGGTCATGGAAACGGTTTTGGAAATGTTGGATGCTAGAATTAATTGCCTTCAGTTTCAAAAGAGCCTATTTATCTTTCTCATTTACAGTCAAGATATGGTGAAAGGGGAAAGTTGCTCCTAAATAACGGCAGGAAAATACCTAATGTTTTAGAGAATGAGCTGGCTCTTGATGGAATTGATCTACCTCTTGGGCAAGCTGTGTGTGGTGTAAGATCTGAGACATTCTTTTCCCCAGTGCTCCCATTACAGCTTCAGATTCCTCGTTAAGCCAACAGTTTGGGAGTTTTCTTCAAACAACGCTCCTGTGCGTATTCACAAATAAGCCCCAACTCAGTTCCCTGGTCTTTCATCTGAAGATGACCCATCTCACATGTATTTGAATACATTTCCCATAATTACCCCAAACAGCTGCATTTTGATGATCTGCCTGGGGAATAACTGTAAATTGGTAAAATACCGTCAGCTCATCTCACCAGTGAATAATGTGCTCTCTGGTTCCACCAAGTGAAAATGAGCATCTCAGATCCTTTTTGTCTGGAATGATTTCCAGGGAAAGAATGAGTGACTGAGACTGCTGACACTTTGGAGAAGAACTGTCTTTGACAGTTGCTCCAACTGGCTTGTTTTGGGATAGGCTTGTATACCATGTAAAGTGACTGATTCCACAATCATCCAACCATTGTTCCCTTGTCCTCCTGTTTACACACGTCAGTGTTGGTGTTTGGAAGCTCCTAGCAGGCAAGGAACATGCTCTTCAGAATTCTTCTCTTCAGAGTTCCCAAGACAAGAGCAAAGGATCTTTTCTCATTGTCAAAATGGCCATAGAGTTGCTACAAGACAGATTTGGGGCAATGTGGTTGGCTGTGTCAGGCTCCCAATTCCAGATAGAACTGGAGTGGGTTAGTTAAATAGGAGATGAGGTTAAAAGGAGTAGTAAATGTCCAGATATTTTTATTGGTTTATTTGCCAAATTCTATCCATAACCAATTAGGAAAAAGGTAACTTTTTTTTTATGTAACTAGAGGCAGATTTGGAGAGCAGTTGAGTTTCAAACAGAAGTAGTGCTTACATCCAATGGCAAAATGGTGTTTATGTATTTAGGGGTAGGAATTAAGGTTGCTTTTCCTCTAAAAAAACAAGGATTCTCAACCTCTCCCAGAGGAGGAATTTCTGTGGATAGAATCCCCAATTTCTCTTGTGGTGTGTGCCCTGTGGGAGTGTTGGAGACGTCCTGCTCTGGGTTCTCACCACATAGAGATTTAAGGAACAAGTCACACATGGGACAGGTCCTTGGAAAACCTATGTTTGAAACTCTGAGGAATGCATATGCTGCATCAATGCGATCTCACTTCTTCAGTGAGGAAGTTCCTTCCTGACTGGCTGATGCAGTCTGGAGAGAATCCTTCCCTGGTGCTCTCCTGATTACAAATTGGTTATTTATTCAGTTGATGCATTCACCACAGCCATTCTCTTTCATTTCTGTAATTTACTGTTGGACATTGTGGTATAGTAATGGTCTCAATTTGTTCATATCTCCCTGTTCCATGCCCTTGTATAATCTCCTTCCACACTCACTCTGGGGTTGGTTGTGTGACTTGTTTTGGCCATTGGAACAAGTAGCAGATGTAATGCAAGCAGAGACTTGAAAGTTGCTCACACATTGGGACTTGCTCTCCTTCACTGCTTACAGGAATCTGTAAAGGACAGCAGGTGAAGAAGCTTGTGCTAGCCTGCCAAATGAAGAGAAATATGGGGCCCAGTCACCCCTATTGCCCCTGTCAATAGGCTACCAAATGCCAGGCATGTGAGTGAAGCTATTTTAGATCACCTAGCTGTTAGCCGACTCACAACCTGACCACTATACCACAGCATGAAAGAACCCAGCAGAGATCACCCCAGCTGGCTTAGATCAGAAGAATCATCAAGGGCAGGCACTAGGGTGAGGCAAGTGAAGTGCCCAGAGTACAAATTTTAAGGAGGCACTCACTCTTAGGATCATGCAAGTACAGAGTTGACAATTGCACAACCCTATGAGTGGATGCCTCCTTAAATGTTGTGTCCTAGGCATTTCACTTGCCTCCCTCTAATCCCAGCCCAGTGAACCACTCAGGTGACCCACAAAATTATGAGCCAAATAAGTGATTGTTGTTTGAAGTCATCAAGTTTTGGGGTGATCTGTTACACAGCAATAGATAACTGGTATACGTTGGCTATTTCCAACATTCTCCCCCTCCACTCTCTCTCAAATGGCAGAAACCACCCTGAAGGAATTGAACTGCAAGTCCAACCAAGTTACTGAGATCCTAGAGAGAAGATCTCCTGAAGCAATAGATGAGCAGAAAGTTTTCCATGTGAGCTATGGATTCCAAGTCATCACTTGTTCTCGGCATGACTTAGTCTAGAAGTTGATGGCACACCATTCTTCACAAAGTTGGTATTCACTGACTTATTGCTGGCAGGGTGTAGCTGGTTCCTTTTTCTTCTTCTTCTACACCTGGCTCAATCTAATGAGCCCATACTCACACCCTTGTTCTCCTCCACAGCACTCATTAACCTCCTGAGCAAAATTGACCCCTTTGTCTGCTTAGATCCATGGTAATGACAAGGTTTTTTGGCTTAGGTGAATATTTGGGTCTTGTGTGCCCACTCCATGGTCATCTTCTAATGTGAAACTAAGAGCAGCTAGATTAACATATCCCACTACCTTTTTATCTTATGAAAGAAAACCTCTTATTAAAATAACAGCATCAATTATTATCTCTAAATATTCTGTCTTTTTGAGAAAAGATAATAAGTAATTTTTAAAAAAACATAAATTCTGCTATACGCTTAGTTCTCTTTCTCACAATAAACTTCAAATAATCTACCCCAGATAGTACTTACCCTGATAGAGAATCTTTCTCACACACATCAGATGTCAGAAAGCTGACCCACAGTTACCTGTTTGCGTATTTCAAGCAGTTCAAGCAACTTTCATGCTCTGATAGCTTTGCTCTGCTTGCACTTCATCAAGTGCTTTGCTTTTATTTCTAATTGCTTTAGTGAAAGTACCTAATGAATAAGCACATCATTACTAATTTCAGGGACTTCAATGTTTCTCAGTTTTTTTAATGGGAAGATTGTGTTCTTTTCACATGGCTCTTTCCACCTTTTCCTTTTTTGGTGCTTTCTTATACCTTATACTTTTTAGATCCTAACAGAAATACTAAAGAAAAGTCAGGATCCATGACTTGACCTTTATACATGTTGAGATGGTCTCTTTCCAATCAAGCCTTCTCTGGACCTAAAACAGTTGTCTTCCCCAGGCAGGACAGGGGGCTCCTCATACATGCCCCCAAGCACTCCTGGCTCCTGGTGTATATTACATTGTCATACTACATTACTTACTTATGGTCGCTTACTTATATCCTATGCCAGAATGTAAGTTTGTCATGAGTAGAATGGTATCTCACTTTTCTCTGTATCCCCAGCACAATGGCTTACACATAGTAGATGCTCAGTAAATTTGGTAGAATTATTCTATGAATGAATGACTGAATAGGACTAAAAGCTGAAGCTGGACAACCACTGTGGCCCTTTAAGGCATATAACAAAGAGGGTGAGAGCAAAGCCTTCTGAATCAGACTGGTTTCATTCTCTAGCTCCAAATTATACCAGCTGCATGGCCTTAGGCAAGTTACTTAACCCCCTGGTGACTCAATTTCTTTGTCACTTGACACAATGCCTGGCACATGGTGAATAGGCACTCAGAATGGTAGCCTCTCCAATTTTATACTCTTCCCCCCAAACAAAAAGTTAAAGAATATTCTTTTAGCTTTTTAAGAATTATCTAGTAAGAGATTCATGCTATACAGTTAAAGAATAATTCTCTCTCTAAAAAAATGGTAGCCTCTCTCAATACTGGTGGTAGTAGAAGTAGTAACCACCAAACCCTTTGGGCTTTCAAAATGAGGTCGGCTTTCACTATGCAGGGCTCAGGACCCTGAGAGTGCATTGACAACAGAATAGCTCTGCAATAAGTCACACGAAACAAATGGAGCAATTCCCATAAAGGTTGAATTAAATGGTGCAAATATCCATGGTTAGGTAGTTATTGCACTTAGCAGAATTGGTGGGGCCGTAAAATGAGACTGCCCTTTTGTTGTGTTTTTTATATCAACAGACCAGAACATTTTACACTAACAGATGGGAATCACTTTGAAGTGACTGTGTTGTCCTTCCAAATAACAACCTTGGGGAAACATGCTTACACCAAAGCAGCCACTAGAGTCCAAATATTTTGGACTTTTTTTGGGGAAATGCCTTTAGAATTAGCCTATGAGACACATAAGAAACAAGGTTTTTATATTTCAGTTGTAGTCACACATCCTGTGCGATGAACACACACTCCGGGCATCAGCACTGGCCTCTGGCCCTGATTCCACAGCATAGTTTCCCAAGAGCCCAGCTTCCACTGTGACAGAACTTCTAATCAGTGGGGAGAAAGGATTCTTTCTCTTGGATTTTCACAGAATGGTTCTAGGAATGGGAAAGTGTCATCTGTTGTTTCCTACTAGACCTTGGAGTATTGGGATAAAGTATTTTAAAAGTCAAAAATGCCTTAAGTATTTTCACTTTAATTTTTGCTAACTAAAAAAGGTGGTTTCCTTCATTATATTAATAAAAATGCTAATATTTTCTACTTCAGAAATGTAATATATTCCATTGTAGCAAAAAGTAAAGCATTGTATGAGGAAAAAAATAGTTGTTTCCCCTCTTCCTTCTCCAGTTCTATCTTCCTAATGAAATACATATTATCAGTTTGATGTATGTATTTCCATACTTTTCTATATGTACAGGCACACGTAAATGCATAGGCTTCCCCCCTTTTTTGGTTTGCAAAAATGAAAGCACACTATATACATTATTCTTTTTTTAAATTTAATTTAATTTTTTAAATTTATTTTTTTAATTGAAGTATAGTTGATTTACAATGTTGTGTTAGTGTCAGGTGTATAGCAGTGATTCAGTTATATATATGTATAATAAAATATTGAGTATAGTTCCCTGTGCTGTACAGTAGGTCCTTGTTGTTTATCTATTTTATATATAGTAGTGTGTTATATACATTATTATATAACCTATTTTTACTTACCAATATGTCATGGACATTCCTCCAAGTCAGTAGTATAGAACTAACTGATTAAAAAAATCTGAAGAATATTCTGTTAAATGGATGTACCTTAATTTAGTCTACCATCCCCTTATTGATGGATATTATGTTGTTTCCATTTTTTTGTGCTATTATATATATATATATATATATATATATATATATATATATATATATAAAATGCTGCTTTACATTCCATATATACTTATGCTTTTAATTCTGCAGAATATATTCCCCGCAGTAAGAATGCTGGATCAAAGTGTACGTGTATTTAAGATTTTTATAACTACTGCCAGAACAGAAAAAAGTTGAAATAATTCACATTCTCACCAGCAATGTAAGGAGGTGCTCACCAATATTGAATACTAACAATCTTCTACGTTTTTACTTTTACAATCTGAAGGGTAAAAAGTATTTCCTTGTTATATTAATGTGCATTTCCCTGACTGCTAGTAAGTTTGAGTATTTTGTATTGTTGTATATGGCTTTGCCATTTGCATTCTGAGGTACTCTGCTGTGATTCTAAGTAGAGATTTTCTGCAATGATTCACCTGTTCATCATCTTTGCTGTTTTCTATTGCATGGGTTGTCTTTTTCATATCAGATTGTAAGAGCCTTTAAAAATATGAGGGATATCAACTCTTAATCTGTCCTACGTGTTGCAAATATTTTCTCCTGCTTTGTTTCTCTACTGAAAATTTTCCATTGTTTTTTGCTTGTGAATTCCTTTCAAAGGAGCTATTTAGACATCCCTTTATTGTCAAAAAAATTTCCCTGACATTTAACCTAAATTCTTTGTGTTGCAATTTACCTCTCTTTTCCTGGGTCATGGGCCTCATTATTGCCGTTTATATCCCCAGAGACAACTGAGCTGTATCTATTGGAGCTTTCCTACGGACTGAGTGACTAGATTGAATTGACTGACCAGTTTAGTCAAGCATCTCCTTTGACTTACATTTTTTCTTTCCATTAAATTGACTGGTTGTTTGACTGAATTGACCTCATTAGTCAGTGCCTCTTTTGGTTCGGTACATCCGTGTGTGTACACATGTGTGTTCATGCACACCCAGTGACAGAACCACTATCCAGTGGTTTCAAATGCTGCTTTCAGTTGAACTGACCCGATGTGATCCATTTACCTGGCATTGCAATCAGCAGCAGGCCCGCAGTGGATCTATATCACTCCAGTTGCCCCACTGGGTAGAGAGAAGACAAATTTGATTGATTCAACTGAGAATTCTGTTCTGATTCTTCCTCTGAGCATGTAGAGCAAAAGTGTGAAACAGGCCTGTTTGGTTGGTGATGTCTCATCTTTCTGGTTCCCTTCCTGGCACAGTGCTGATATTCTCTACACCTTTCTCTCTCCTCCTGTAGCCAAATATCTGTCTTATTTTCCAGTGTGTAAGTTCTTTGCTCAGTGGTTGAAAGTAACCCACTTTCTGGGTGATTCTGGGTGTTGAAAGATGAAGCAGTGAGAACAAGGCAAGGTTATAGTTAAGAGGTTGGTGAATGGGGGAACTACCGTCCCAAAATTGATTCTGCAAGAGACTAGTTCTGTGGGATATAAAGAGGGCTTGTGGGCAGAAAATTTTTGTGGCCAAATATTGCATAGAATCAAATGGCTGGGTTTAAGAACCTTCCTGGTCATGTTCCTACTGCATGAACTTGGGCAAGTCACCTGGGCCTTGGTTTTGTCATTGGTAAAATGAGAATAAGCACAGCACAGAGGTCATAAGAATGTTTGGTGGATAGAATAAGCTACTGCATGTAAAATACTTAGCACAAGGCCTGGAACAGTACTCAATTAATGTGAACTCTTCTTATTCATAAATACTTTTTGGAAACTCTGAGTTATACAGATTACATCTCAGAGCCTCTAACATGTTTATGTGCCTAGTGTGTCACCACAAGGGGAGTAGAAAAAGAAGAAAATACGTATTATATCATGGAATTCCTCTTTCTGCCAACATGATTCTCAATGAACTTATGCTCTGTGGAGAAAACTTTGGGAAATACCAATGTAGAGAAGGAAGACAGGGTTTGGAGACAGAACACTTGGGTTCCAGTTTGACTTGACAATTACCTCTATTGCTTTTGTGACTTTGGGCAAGTCACTTAATCTGTCTGGGCCACAGGTTTCCCACTTGTAAAATGAGAAGCATAAGACTATCTCTTCTACCTGTCTTACAAGGTACAGGGAGAGAGTTTTGTAAGCTGTACCCCACTATACTAACCCCAGGGACCAGGAACAGGAGTGACTGCTGTGAATCCAGGTGCAGAAAGAGGTGAAGAGAGGACTCTTTGTGTGACAAGTTCAAGGGCATGACCAGTGACACCTCTGGATGGCAGTGATTGGGATTAAAGCATGCACACAACAGAGCTCCCTGGAGCTTGCAGTATGAGGCAGGATTTCTAGGCCCCATCCAAGTCTCTGGGACATTTTCTTACTGCAGTTAATCTTCAAAGCAGGGGTACTTTCTCTAGATGGACAGGAGAGTTCTAAAGAAATCCAAACACCCCATGATCTTTGGTCAGGCCCCTGGCTTACATTATTCACTGCTTTCCTCAATGTGAATTGATAAAACCTCTGTAAATCAAATATATGCCTAGTTCATACTAAGATTTTAGTGGCTGGAAACAGTCTTTAGTGTTTTTTTCCAAGGCTCTTTTAAAGGCAACCTCAAAGAAAGGAAATACTTACCTGGAATAACAGGCTGATGGGAAGATCATCTGAGGCAGGAGAGCCTCTTCAGCACTCCTCAAGCCAGATCACAAAGGTGACTGTCTCCTTCCTCTACAAAGTGGACCAGACACAGGCTCAAATTAATTTTTCTTCTGTATTTTGTTTCCAGATACACACAACCCAGTGGAAAGACCATACAAGGAAAGCATGTGACTGACCCTTGTCTGTAACATTTTGGCCAGATGTTAAGCTTCCCTGCCTTGGAACCACCCACCATTTCCTTCATCAGTAACTTTCAGCATGCTTCTTCCAACTGGTCTAGATGTCTGATGAGTACAGTTGAAAGAACACTGAGCTGGGAGTTGAGACCTAGAGGTCCTGTCTGTGCTATGGACTCACTCTGTGACATGGGGGCAAACCATGACCCCTCCTTGAACCTGTTTTCTCATCTGTTGCACAAAGCATTCGAACTGGATGATCTCAAAGTTCCCTTCCAGTTCAGTCTATAGTTTTACTTGTTTTTCTACACCCTCAGATCAGAGTCACCCTCATTCCATCTTTCTGTGTGGAGCGTATCCATTTAAGGCTAATTGCAGGATATTGGAGAGCTGTCCAAGAACATATGAAGCATTGTAATATTTGTTGGAAATTAATCAGATACAAAAAAACATGCGGGTGGTTTCTCTTTCCCTTGGACTCCTGGCCCCTGGGATCTTGCCTCCTGGCTCCTGGGATCTTGCCTCCTGGAAGGTGTTCACAGGCTCCAGCTGCAGAGCACAGCCTGTGGATTATTGCCCAGAAGAGCAATTTCTGTGAATGGGAGGGGACTTGCTGGTGATGACAAGGCCACTCATTGGGCTCCTTTTCCAGTGGATAGGGGTGAGAATGTTGAGGGATGGGGTGCAGGATAGGAGTCAGGGAATCCAGACTTACCAACAGCAAGAATTGAGGTCACAGCCTTCATTTTTCGGCCCCTGTCTTGTCTGGGAACTGGCTTGGGTTGACATCATGAAGGAGACTGTCTCATACTAATCCACACAAACCTCCATATATTTCCAAATATACTGATGCTTGGGATCACATAGACACAGAGTAGCCTGGCAGTTTTTTCATTTCTCATCAGTGCTTGAATCCCCATGGACCTCCCGCAATCCCATTGCCTCTACTTTTCAGCCATACTCAAGTTGAGTTCTCTCATTGCGGAGGCGTTAGCATATGCTGCCCTCAACTTGACTCACTGTCTCCTGTGGGGAATTCCCTTCAAGACTCATCTCAAATGTTACAGTCTATGAAGTCTTCTGCTATTGCCCTAGACCAAGTTGGTCATTCCCTCCTCTATGTTTCCATAGAATATTGGACACTCCTCTAGAGTATTCCCACTAGGCTGCAATCTCCGTGGACCTTGATTTAATTCAAACTCCAGTAAGAGATAAATCCCCAAATCTTAATCTCAATGGCATAACAAAGTAGAAATTATTTCTCACTCCTTTAAAGTCCAGGGTGGGTGTTAATGTTGTATATTCTGTCCCATGAAGTCAGTCAGGATGCAGGCTGATGGAGGTGCTAGCATCTTTAACATGTGGCTTCTAATGTCCTCTTGAGAACCCATATCCAGCCCATTAATGGGAGAGGAGAGAGAAGATCATACACCTAAAGTGGTTTTTATGGGACAGGCCTGTTAAATGGAACACATCACTTCTGTTCACTTTCTATTGGCTGAAACTCTGTCACAAAACCACATCTAACTGTAAAGAAGGTTGGGAAATATAGTCTAGTTATGTACATGGGAAGAAGAAGGAAAGGATTTTGGTAAACACATAGCTGTCTCTAGAGGCCATAATGCTTTATTCACTGCTGAATCCCTAGGACTGAGCACAGTGACTGGGAGAGGGTTACTATACTGGCTTGTGACCTCATGATCTAGTATCTTAGTACCCCAATCAAGCATGGACACATAATAGAAGTTTATTAAATATTGGCTGGTCGTTATTGGAATTGCAGTATCCAGGGGGTTCAAGGCGATCTTTTGGTATAACTCACCTCCTAAGGACAATTCATCCTCTAGGAGAGAGCTCCTGATCAGGATGGCTCTTCTGCCATTGGTCTTTAACGCAGCTGTCTCTAATCACCAGATTTATCTGCTCCTCAAACTTCTTGGAACCAAGATGTCAATTCCTGTCTAGCTAGAGACAGTTTCTGAAGCCCCGAGCCCCTTTCTATGTGATGGCCTGTCTTATTCCCTCTCTTCCCCCCTACCTTTCCCACAAGCATGCACTCCATTTCTGCAATTTTAGTTTTTTCTTTGCTAGCTACAAGTGTGTTTAGCTACTTCCTGCCTCCATTATTTCCATAATTGGAGGGATAGAGGTGAACGGGATGGAGGAGATGCTGATATCCTAAACAACCCTAGTGTTATGAATACCTCATAATGCTTGTCTCTGCTCTAGCCTAGTCTAGTCCATCTCAGTCCAGACTAGCTATTGTGGTTTAGCCAATAGGCATATTTTGTTACTTGGAGATACATTTCTGGAGCCATAAAGAAGACATTGACTAATGGTGACTGGGAAATGTGTTTTTGTCTTGCAGAATGTCCTACCAGCTAAAGGTCTGCTCAGCCACATGTTGCTGTTCCTTAGGGACCTCTTCTCTGTGAGAAAAATAGAATCCACAGTATGTAGGATGGGCAGGATACACCAGTACTTCTGAACAGGTCTGTAGAATCACTTGGACATGACACAGAGAAGTATTTGGCCAAGGAGGGCACAAGATTTGGGATTATAGCCTGCCTAGGGGTGAGCCTGGAGCAATATTGTGATATAGCCACAGTAGTCTTTCGCCTCAATTTTCACCCACCCCTTACAGGGACCCAGAGCCCTGCACCCCTAGGCTCTCTCCCATGCTACCCTTGGCCACACCTACTCAGGTTATTTCCATCCCTAGGAAAAGTACTGTCAATATGCCTCCCCCTTTCCCCATACTTTCCTTGTCATGACCTTGTGATTGGGAAAGAAAGGGATCTAAAGGTCTGACTCAATGACTAATAGGGGAAGTGGTTATTAGTGCCTGGAAGGCAGCTATTCCCTGAATGGCAGCTCTGGCCTGACCCAATTATTTTTCCAGAAAGGAGTCCCTTCACCTCCACAGAATTTGGATCACAGACAACTGGACATGGGACCCTGATTTATTTATTTTTCTTAATTGTGCTTTAGAGAAATATGTGAGAGTTTGTTCAACTGACAGAAGCCCTCAGATACAGAGGTGAAAATTGAGGAGATAGCTCAAGGAAGCCCAAGAAACCAAATAAAGGAAATACCTCAGTCTTTGGGCTCATTGGAGGAAAAAGTCAAGAAATGACCCCCTTCTCTGATACCTTGAGGATGAAATGGCCACATACTGCTATGGATTGGTTGCGGGGTGGTAGTCATAGGGTTTGAGGGGAAGGGAGCTAAGTACAAAACTTGAGTCTACTGAGCAAGATAGCACAAGGTATAGTCATTGGAGCCATTTTTTGAGAAATAAGAACTGGAGAAGCTGGAACATGCGCCTTTCCCTGAAATTTCTATCTGAAAGTAAAAAATAAAAAAACCCAACAAAACAAAACAAAACCAGCTTGTGGAGGAAGAGATACCATGAGATGCAGGAGGTAGGGGTCAAGGGTTTGGGAGGGGGGAGAGAGAGAGAGAGAGGATCTGAAAAAGTTGGCCTCAGATACTTTTTTCCTTTAAAAGAGGAGGGAAATGTTTATCTGGATTAACCAATAAAACAAAGGGAAATCTAATAAACACTGTAAATTCTGCTCTCAAAGTGTTTGCGTCAAACATCTTCCTTCTCTGTGGTATAGTAATAAGGAGACTAGAGAGAAAAAAAATCCTGGGGTTGTTTATTTTAAAAAGTGAAAAAGAAACCCAACAACAGGGGAAAATGTTTAATTTAATCATTTGCGGAAAACAATTGCATGAAGTAGCTTTTCTTACTCTGCTGTGAAAACCCCTTCTGAGTCACCAGAGAGTCCATGATTCCAGTGTGTCACTAAAGGAGAATGTCAGATGGATTTTACACACACATGAATCCTTTTAAGGGTAGCTTGATGAGCAGTATCACTTCTGGGACAGGAGGCTCTGACAACCACACTTAGAATGTTGATCTTGGAACTTAGACTAATAAGGATTGATCATTACACCCTCTTCTACCTCCACCCACTCCATGGTTCTCAAGGCATTTCCAAGAGCTTTGGCTCTGATTCAACAATCGGTTTTGATGACTTCCAGGAAAGAGACTGTTGTTCAAGTACAAGGACAGGAGAGAGAGAATCCTAATCTTTGTTAAAAGCCTACTTGTTATAGTCAAGTTCCCCTATTTATACAATGGTAGAAGCTCATATGCTAAGGAGTTTCTGGTCAGCATCTGAAGGGCGGGTAGCAGACTGAAAAGACATGAGAAATGGTGTGAATCAGTCCCGGGTTCAATTCTCAGATTTGCCCTATACTGACTGTGTGACTTTAGGCAAGTCACTTAACCTCTCTGAGTTTGTTGTTTCATTTGTACAATCAGGCTGATAATAATAATACACATTTAATGTGGACTTTGCAAGAATTAAATGAGAAACAGATGTAAGTGTTCAGTAGCTATTAGGTATAATAATTATAAAATAACTACATTCAAAAATCAATCTATGTAATCCATCATGTCATCAAAGTAAAGAAGAAAATCATATAATCATATCAATGCAGAAAAAGCATTTGACAAAATCCAACCCTAACTCATGGTAAAAGCTCTCAGCAAGTTAGGAATAAAAGAGAATTGCCTCAACCTGATTAGGAGCATCTACAAAACAAGAAAACAAACCCCCCAAAACTCCAGCTAACATCATACTTAATAGTGAAAAACTGAATGTTTTCCCTCTAAGTTTGGGGACAAAGCAAAGATTTCTACACTCATCACTCTTATTCACCATCACAATAGACGTTCTAGCTACTGCAATAAAACAAGAAAAAGGAATCAAAGGCATACATATTGGAAAGAAATAAAATTGTCTTAATTTACAGATGACAGAACTGTCTATGCAGAAAATCCCAAGTAATCTACAAAAAAACTCCTTAGAACTAATAAGTGAATTTGGCAAGATTGCAGGAAACAAACACCCACAAATCATTTGCTTTTCTATATACTAACGAACACACAGAAAATGAAATTAAAAACACAAACTATTTACAATCATTCCAAAGAAAATGAATTACTAAGGCATAAATTTAACAAAACATGTACAGGATCTGTATGCTGAAATTACAAGACACTGATGAAAGAAAAAAAGAAGACCTAAATAAATGGAGAGGCACTCTGTGTTCATGGGTCAGAAAATAACAAAGTGAAAATGGCAATTCTCCTCAAATTTGTGTATAGTTTAATACAATTCTTATCAAAATCCCACCAAGATTTTCTGTAGACATAGACAAACTTATTTTAAAATTTATATGGAAAGGCAAAGGCCCTAGAATAGTTAAAACAATTTTGAAAAAGAGAATAAAGTGGAAGGAGTTACTCTACCCAATATTAAGGCCTCTATATGGCTATAGTAATCAAAACAGTATAGTATGCTACATAGACAGGTGGAATATAGATCAATGGAACAGAATAGGCAACCCACACAATTATGCTCAATATACTGTTCACAAATATGCAAAAGCAATTCAATGGAAGAAGGATAGTCTTTTCAACAAATGGTGCCAGAGCAACTGGGCATCCAGCCCAGCACCCAGAGAACCATTTGCATGGGCACACTTTCACTAGGATCCTAATTGTGGAAATGAAGGGGTGATTTCATGTCAGCCTGACACAAACCTAGCCACCCTGTGAGATATAAGAGGAGGGCAAAGGGAAGACTTTTTCCCCTATGCATTTTAGAGGCTGCATGGCTAAGAATTGTAGGGCTACATGGAGCTCTTTATCTTACTGAGCTAATGTATTCATTGCAGGTACAGTCAACTCTCAGTTATCCTCCGGTAAAATTTCCAAATTACAGCAAATAATTAGACACATTAGTAGACAATGAAGCACTTCATGAGGACTGTCTACTAGTTTCTGCTTCTTTTTAGTCCCTCATGAGGCCTGCAATCCAGCCAAAATGATTATTTACCTCTTTCAAACCAGAGAAGATATATATTAGAAATTCAATAGGTCGAGAGAAAGAAAGAGGACTTTTAAAGAGATCTTTGCCCCAGTCAACCCAACCTCCCTCTCCTTGAAGCCTCAGATGCTATCAAACTTCTTGATTGCTCAGAAGGAAAAGGAACATATCTAGGTGCACAACAAATACATCTCCAAAATCGATCTCAAGTCCCTCCCCTTCCTACTCTTCCTCTCCATCTCTGTTGTCTCCACCCTAACCCAAGTCACCAATCTCTATCTTGCCTGGACCACTGCAGTAGACTCTGAACAGGTAAACTAATACTTTGCTCAGTGCCTTTTGTTGTTGTTGTTGTTGTTTGGCATTCCAATTGCAACTTCATTGTGATTGTCTAATATTTGCAGTTTTTCAAATTGAAAAGCCCAATAAAGTATGGGTAATAAGAGGTTAAGACTGAGGAAAGCTTTACAGAACATTCTGGACAGTTAAGATGCATTAGTTACATGTATAAAATAGTTGCCATTAAGATGTTTTGTTGTCTTAATAGCTAAAACTCCCTTTTCTATCTTCTGTATACAATTCACTGGCTTAGAAATATCTGTGGTCCTTGGATGGGGAAAGGTTAACCTATAATTCTTTCAAAAAGCTAGTGCTTCCTATTTCTTTTCTCTTTGTGACAGAGCATCTTTTAAGAATGTAAATGCAGAAAGGGGTCCAAGATGGTGGCATAGGAAGACCCTGAGCTCACCTCTTCCCATGGACACATTGAATCTACACCTACATATAGAGCAATTCCTCCTAAAGAAGACATGAGGGCTGATTGAACAACTACCGCACATAGAAGGACCATATAGAAATGAGTAGGAAAAGCAGAGATACCGTATCCATGTGAACCCCACTCCTGACTCAGTGACCTGCAGTAAGAAGGAACATTGCTGAGGGACCTGAGTGCAGACTTGCCTGTCCTGGGACACAGCAAAAAAATTCCCAGCAGTTTAAAGGGTACCTATATTATATGAGAAGGAAATCCATTTAATAACGCTAGAGCTTCTGCCACATGGACAGGGAACTGTTGGAGTCCTCACCACGATTGGAGGCTCTCTGCCACTCCCCCACCCCGGCCCCTGCTTGCTCCAGCTCCAGCCATCCCACCAAAGTGGCCTAAGGTGCAGTGCTCCCCAGACTTTCCCTGGCCCAAATCCACTTCAGCTCCAGCCAGCTTGCAAAAGCCACCAAGGCCAAGTAATCTACACAGGAAATACTTCCACAGAAGGCCACGCCTTCAAAACCAGGAGAGGTAGTTGTTACACTTAATTCATAGAAACAAAAAATGAAAGTCAAATAAAATGAGGAGACAGAGGAATATGTCCCAAATTAAAGAACGAAATAAAACCCCAGAAAAAGAACCCTAATGAAATGGATGCTTATATCCATTTATATCCAAGTAATTTACCTGATAGTATACAAAGAAATGATCATAAGGTTGCTCATTGAACTAGGGAGAAGAATAGAAAAACTCAGTGAGAACTTCAGCAAAGACTTAGAAAATATAAGAAAGACCAATCAGAGCTGAAGAATATAATAATTGAAAAAAAAATACACTAGAGGGAATCAACAGCAGATTAGATGATACGGAAGAATGGATAAGTGATCTGGAAGACAGAATAGTGGAAAATCAGCCAATTAGAATAGCAAAAAGAAGAAAGAAATTTTTTTAAAATTCAAGAGAGTTTAAGCGACCTCTGGGACAACATCAAGCATATTAACATTTGCATTATAGGGGTCCCAGAAGGAGAAAAGAGAGAGAAAGGGGCAGAAAACTTATTTGAAGAAATAATGGCTGAAAACTTCCCTAACTTGGGGAAGGAAACAGACATCCAGGTCCAGGAAGCAAACAGACTCTCAAGGAAGAGGAACCCAAAGAGATTCACACTAAGACATCTTATAATTAAAGTGGCAAAAGTTAAGGAGAATCTTAAAGGTAACAAGAGAAAAACAACTGATCACATACAAGGAAAACCCCATAAGGCTATCAGCTGATTTTTTTTCAGCAGAAACTTTGCAGGCCAGAAGGGAGTGGCAAGATATCCACAAAGGGCTGAAGGGGAAAAAAAATTTATAACCTATAATACCCTACCCATTAAGGTTATCATTCAGTATTGAAGGAGAGATAAAGAGCTTCCCAGGTAAGAAAAAACTAAAGGAATTTATCACCACTAAACTGGCCTTGCAAGAACTGTTAAAGGGTCTTTAAGTGGAAAAGAAAAGGCCACAACTAGAAATAAGAAAATATATGAAAGAAAAAAAGACAAATATATAGTAAAGTGGATCAGCCACTTAAAAGCTAGTATGAAGCTACTACTTAAGCAGTATGATCAACTATAACTACAATAAGTAGTTAAGGGATACACAAAATAAAAAGATGTAAAATATGTTGTCAAAAAATAAAATGTTGAGGCGGGGGAGTAAAAATGTAGCGAATTTAGAATACCTTCAAACTTAAGAGACTACCAGCTTAAATAGATGGCTATATATAGAGGTCAATATATATGAACCTTATGGTAACCACAAACCAAAAACCTCCAATGGATATACAAAAAATAAAGAGAAAGGAATCCAAACATAACACTAAAGGAATCCATCAAACCACAAGGGAAAAAAACCAAGAGAAGAAGACAGGAACATAGAAGAGCTACAAAAACAACCAGAAAAAGTTAACAAAATGGCAGTAAGTACATACCTATCAATAACTACTTTAAATGCAAATGGACTAAATGCTCCAATCAAAAGACATAGAGTGGGGAATGGATAAATAAACAAGACCAATCTATATGCTGCCTACAAGAGACTCTCCACAGAGCTAGAGACACACATAGACTGAAAGTGAAGGGATGGAAAGAGATATTCCATGCAAGTGCAAAAGAAAAGAAAGCGGAGGTAGCAATACACATAACAGGCAAAATGGACTTTAAAATGAAAACTGTAACAAAAAACAAAGAAGGTCATTACATAATGATAAAGGGGTCAATCCAATAAGAGGATATAACATTTGTAAACATTTATGCACCCGACATAAGACCACCTAAATATGTAAAGCAAATATTAACAGACATAAAAGGGAGAAACAAAGAGGAATACACTAATAGTAGGGGAATTTAATACTCCACTTACATCAATGGATAGATTATCTAGACAGAAAATCAATAAGGAAACACTGGCTTTGAATGACACAGGTGAATTCTACCAAACTTTTAAAGAAGAGTTAATACCTGTCCTTCTCAAATTATTCCAAAAATTAGAAGAGGAAGGAACATGTCCAAATTTGTTTTATGAGACCAGCATTACTGTGATGTCAAAACCAGACACCACAAAAAAGAGACAATTACAGGCAAATATCCCTGATTAACATAGATACAAAAATCCACAACAAAATATTAACAAACCAAATTCAACAATACATTAGAAGGATCATACACCATGATGAAGTGGGATTAATTCCAGGGATGCAAGGACGGTTTAACATCTGTAAATCAATCAATGTGATACACCATGTTAACAAACGGATAAAAATCATTTGAATATCTCAATAGATGCAGAAAAGTCATTTGACAAAATTCAACATCCATTTATGATAAAAACTCTGAACAAAGTGGGTATAGAGAGAACACACCTTAACATAATAAAGACCATATATGACAAACCCACAGCTAACATCATAATCAGGGGTGAAAAGCTGAAAGCTTTTCTCCTAAGATCAGGAAGAAGACAAGGATACCTAGCCTCACCACTTTTATTCAACATAGTATTAGAAGTCCTAGCCACAGCAACTAGACAAGAAAAAGAAATAAAAGACATCCAAGTTGGAAAGGAAGAAGTAAAACTGTCACTATTTGCATATGACATGATACTATATATAAAAACCCCAAAGACTCTACCAAAAAACTATTAGAACTGATGAATGAATTCCATACAGTTGCAGGATACAAAATTAATATACGTAAAATAGTTGCATTTCTGTACACTAATAATGAACTATCAGAAAGAGAAAGGAAGAAAATCCCATTTACAATTGCATCAAAAAGAATAAAATAATTTTAACCAAAGAGATTGAAAGACCTGTACTATAAAAACTATAAGATGTGTACTATCTATTATGGCTTTTAAATATCATTTTCCTAATGAGTTATCCACTATTTAGCACACAGAGCTAAGAGTCAGCCAGTGTAATCCATCCTGGCAGACTTTATAATTCAATAATCCCATAATCAAACAAGGGTACCAGTAGCCATTGGCAGAAGCCTGATTGATTAACAGGTCAGATTGCACTGACAGGTGTCTTCTAGAGGAAATTTCTCCAAGTCCTTGGAGATGACTCTGGGGAATCAGATTGATTCTCCTCCTCATCTAAAAGAACACCATCTAATCCCAGGTGCAGATTAAGAAAGAGTTGGCTCTGGGAAGAACTGTGTTGTAGGCCAAACCTGTTGTTGGGATTTCCTCTTTCAGCAGATTTCTTCTGTCTCATGGGGTGCAAACCACTCCCTCACCCCATGTACCTGGTGTCCTTCTGCTGTCCCACTTAATTTCTTTCTCCAGGTGGTACCCTAAGTGGTGGACTTTCCCTTGGCATTCATTATGACTTCCTGGACTAGTTTTGTGACCATGGGCAAGTCATGACCTTTTGCATTATCTTTATTTTTTTTAAACTTTATTTATTTATTCATTTTTGGCTGTGCTGGGTCTTCGTTGCTGTGCATGGGCTTTCTCCTGTTGTGGCGAGTGGGAGCCACTCTTCGTTGCAGTGCATGGGCTTCTCATTGCAGTGGCTTCTCTTGTTGCGGAGCACAGGCTCTAGGTGCGCAGGCTTCAGTAGGTGTGGTGCGTGGGCTCAGTAGTTGTGGTGCACGGGCTTAGTTGCTCCACGGCATGTGGATCCTCCCAGACCAGGGCTCGAACCTGTGTCCCCTGCCTTGGCAGGTGGATTCTTAACCACTGTGCCACCAGGGAAGTCCTGCATTATCTTTAAACTGCAACTGGTACAGGCAGAAAGTGCTATATAGTATGTGAAAGAGCCTAGCATAGTGCCTGGCATATACTAGGTATTAAATAAAATATCTCAGGGTGTGTTCCCTGCTTCTGATGATAGCAGCCTGCTGTAGGACAACTAATCTGAATGCTGTAGGACACCTAATCTGAATACTATATTAATTTGGTATAGTTTAGTGTGTTGTCCCACCCCAGGCATTTTCTCTTTGACAACCAATGACTTCTGGTAGTCTTTGTCTGTTGTTTTAACTCCATGCGATGAATCTTCAATGGTAGATTCTGAAACAGTAGCCAGATAATTGGCAGTGGATATTTTCATGGTCACTACCTAGATCTTTGTGTTTGGAGAGCACCTATTATGTAATCTATTCAAGGTTTAAAACATTTTTTATGTCTTCTCTGGTAGACTATAAATATTTCAATCATATTTGTGTTCCTCCCTGCAGTGTCTCTACCTACAGAAGGATAATACTTTTCCACCCTTCTAAAATCAGGCTCTGACATAAGACTTGCCTTGGCCAATGAAATATGAATAGAAGTGGTATGTGTCACTTCCAGGTGGAAGTTGGAAGAACCAGTGCTTGCTTTGTTGCTTTCCCTTTTCTATATGATGTGCTACTGGCAACATCCCACATGGCTCCTTCTCTATTAGCCAGTATCCCAGAGTAAGGACAACTAAGATCTACTTAAAAATAGAGCTCTCCCCACTGCCCTCCCACCAACCTATTTTGGACATGTAGTATGAGCAAGAAATAAATGTTTGTTATAAGTGACTAGAATTTTGAGATTGCTTCTCATTGCAGCATAACCTAGCTTACACTAGCTTGTATAGCCTCCAAGGATGTCGGAAGAGTGACTATAAACAAGTCATGTGCAGTTTTTACATGACAACTGTCCCTTGAACTTGGACTGAAGGGCCAACTTACTTCTTGCTTCAATTCTAGTATAAATATTGAAAAAGTCCAGGCGTGAGAGGTGGCCCTCTAAAAGACAAAGCCTGTTCTGCGACTAAGCACTTTGCCCTCTCTCCCTGGATAATGAAGTAGAACCTCTGGGCAGCACCAGAGGTCCCAGCTCAATGGCTGTCACGACTATGGAAAGCATATTATAAATCTTCACTTTCTCTCATCATAAACCAGTGTGAGAATGGGCATCTGTGTTGCAAGTGGAATTTTCTGCTTTTAGTGACTTGACACTTTGGCCCTTTTGTTACAAACCCAGTTTTAATTTTCTTAACATAGTCCAGGCATAGCACATAAACCTCTGCACCCTGGGGAGGCCTATATAGTCAGTTCCATTAGGGGCTAAGCTTTTGATTTTTTTTACTTTGCTTGAATTGATTACAAGTGTTCCAACAAGTAGCCAGGTGATTTCCTTGTCTGAGAGGCTCAGGGGCAAGAGGGAAACCAAGGTGTTGGAGCACACAGAGTAATTGGTGAACTTGAGGAAGGTATATTAGTGACCAGATGGGTGGAAAACAAGGCACTGTCAATGCTTTTTCTAGCTTTCAGGTTTGATATTTTTAGAGTCCTTTGTGTCCAGAAAATTGCACGTGAGAATCAGGTATTCAGTAAATATTCAGTGGGCACTTGTCTTCTTATATTACTTGATCTCTCAGTCTTCAGCATTTCAGAGAGTTGACCTCTCCCCCTTGAAATATCCTCTTCTTTCGGCTTCTATGACACTTCTGGTTCTCATCATATCTCTCTAGTTCCTCCTTGATCTCTTTTGCTGGACCCCTACCTCTGCCTAGTTGTTAAATTTTGGCATTCACCATGGCTCTGTCCTAGCACCTATTCTTATTTGACACATTATTCCTGAGCAATTTCACCCATTTCTTTTACTTCAGCTACCATCTCTATATCACCAACAAATTCTCCTTCTAGAACATCATATCTATATATTCAAATGCTACTGAACATCTTCATTTGGATGTCCCATGGGTATCTGAAAATCAACATGTCCAAAGGACCATATGATCTCCTACCCCTATGCTCCTCCTCTTATATGTTCTTTATATCAATGAAGGCACCATTATCGACCAAGCTGCACAAACAAGAAACACAAATGTTACTCAAGATCACTCTCTCTCTCTCTCTCATCATATCTAGCCAATACTTATATACTGGTGACTTCCAAATCTTTCCATATCTATGTTCCCATTGGTTTATAACATCCAAAGGGAAGTTCCATAGGCATCTTAAAGTCAACATTTTCCAAATATAATTCACTACCTAGTCTACTTCATTTGCTTTACCTCTCACCATGCATAAATATCATCCTCACCATACATGCCATGTGATTTTATGCCTCCATGAATTTACTTATGCTGTTCCCTCTGCTTAAAATGCTCTCCTTTTCTTTTTTTTTAATAAATTTATTTATTTATTTATTTATTTATTTATTTATATTTGGCTGTGTTGGGTCTTCGTTACTGTGCGAGGGCTTTCTCCAGTTGCGGCGAGCGGGGCCTCTCTTCATCGGCTCTCCTTTTCTACATCTGGAAATTTCCTGTTTATCCTTCAAAGTCCAGTACTAATTTCACCTCCTCTGTGAAGTCTTTCATAGCATCCCTTAGAATAAATCTTATACTCATCTATATTCCCATAGCATAACTATATCTGTCCCAAAACACTTACCATGTTATAACACATTTATATTTCATGTTTTTCTCTCTATTAGACTTTAAGCTTCTTGGTGGCAGGGACAATGCTTTATTAATCTTTGTTCTCCCAGCACCTAATAGTGTGCTTGACACGAAGTAGGCCCTCAATTCATGTCTGTGAAATGAATGAATGAATTAAATAATATTTTACTTATCTTCATATTTTCAGAAGAATATGAAGAGGATTAGAGATTAATTAGTCTTGGATAGCGATGTTTAAGAGATAATTTCATACATTTCTTCAGGTAATTATTAATCCCTTACATTTATAGACCCTTTAAACTATCAAACAATATCAGACACATTAAACAGTCCTCCCAACAACCTTGGGAGGTGGGTGGGGTAGGGTTGGAGTTATTATCCTCTTATGGAAAGCACAAAATAAAATACTAAAAAGCATCCTGTTAGGTTGTCGTGGAAATGTGACTAAAACCGAGACTTCTACCTAGTCCAATGCTCTTGAAGTGTTAACGTGAGGATGATAAATATGTTCTTCAGTTCTACAACGGTCCAAACTAGAGTAAATAGGCTTCACTATTGTAAAGAGAAAGCATTTAATTGGATGAGAAAGTAGATACTGGATTAAGCTACTAGGAGAGGTTGTAGTTCTAGATCCTTGAACAATTTGAGAGCCCATTCAGCTCCATCAGTCTCTGATAATAACAATAGCTACTATCATACTATGTGCCAGACACTGTGTAGGTACTAATTTATTTAATTCTCACAGCAACCCTATGAGGCATCTTCATTTACAAAATAAGAAAATTTAGGCTCAAGGAAGTTAAGCAAGTTGTCCAAGGTCACACTGCTAGTATTTAGCTGAGCTGGAATTCTAGGCCTATCTGATTCTAAAGCCTTTAACTCTTTTCTCTGTATATGTGTGTGTGTGTGTGTGTGTGTGTGTGTGTGTGTGTGTGTGTGTGTGTGTATTTATTTATTTATTTATTTATTTATTTATTTATTTATTTTTTGGCTGCACCGGGTCTTAGTTGCGGCATGTGAACTCTTAGTTGCAGCATGTATGCAGGATCTAGTTCCCGGACCAGGGATTGAATATGGGCCCCCTGCATTGGGAGCGTGGAGTCTTACCCACTGGACCACCAGGGAAGTCCCTTCTCTGTATTTTTAAAAGTTAGTGGGTTTTTTTTAGTTTGTTTTTGGTTTTTGTGTCTTGTTGTTGTTGTTTTTGTTTTGTTTTCCAAATAGGTCTTATTTTTTAGAGCAGTTTTAGGTTCACAGCAAAATTGAGTGTTAATTACAGAGAGTTCCCATATACCCCCTTTCCCCCCCACATACACACAGCCTCTCCCACTATCAACATCTTCCACCACAGTGGTACATTTGTTACAATCGATGACCCTACATTGACACTTCATTATCCAAAGTCCCATAGTTTACATTAAGGTTTGCTCTGTATTATACATTCTATAGGTTTGGATAAATGTATAATGACATGAACCCACTATTATAATATTTTATGGAATAGTTTCACTGCCTTAAAAATACTCTGTGTTCCATTGATTCATCCCTCCCTTTCTTCAACCACTGGCAACCACTGATCCTTTTATTGTTTCTGTAGTTTTGCCTTTTTCAGAATGTCATATAGTTGGAATCATACAGTATGCAGCCTTTTCAGATTGGCTTCTTTCACTTAGTAATATGCATTTAAGATTCATCCATGTCTTTTCATGGCTTGATAGCTCATTTCTTCTTAGTGCTGAATAATATTCCATTGTCTGGGTTGTACCACAGTTTATTTATCCACTTACCTACTGAAGGACATCTTGGTTGCTTCCAGGTTTAGGCAATTATGAATAAAGGTGCTATAAGAATCTGTGTGTAGATTTTTGTGTGGACATAAGCTTTCAACTCATTTGGATAAATACCAAGTAGAGTGAGTGCTGGATTGTATGGTAAGAGTATGTTTAGTTTTGTAAGAAACTGCCAAACTGTCTTTCAAAGTAGCTGTACCATTTTGCATTTCTACCAGCAATGAGTTCCTGTTGGTCCACACTGTTGCTACATTTAGTGTTGTCAGTGTTTTGTATTTTGGCCATTCTAATAGGTGTGTATCTCACTGCTGTTTTAATTTGCAATTTTGTATTGACATATGATGTTGAGCATCTGTTCATATGCTTATTTGTCATCGCTATATCTTCTTTGTTGAGATATCTGTTTAGATCTTTTGTCCATTTTTAAATTGGGTTGTTGTTGTCTTATTGTTGAGTTTTAAGGGTTCTTTGTATACTGTGGATAACAGTTCTTTATCAGATAGATCTTTTGGAAATATTTTCTCCAAGTCTATGGCTTGTCTTCTCATTCTTTTAAACTTGTAATTTTTTAGAAGCAGGAAATAAATGGAAATCTTCAGAGAAGTATATAGATAATAGAATATTTGTGTATGTACCATGAAGAATTTACAAATGCTATATTTTGTGTCATATTTCCCTATCTTTATATACATTAAGCAAATATCACTTTAAAAGTTGATGTTCCTCTTTTCCTCCTTTCATTGTAATGCTCTCCCTTTCTAAATGCAACCAGTATCATAACTCTGGTGTATAGCCTTATAGTCTGATTTTATACATTTACTACAATGTACTTGTACACACAAATAATATGTAATCTCATTTTGTGGATTTAATTTTTTGTGTGTAGTTTAAATACCCAAAAATGGCAGAAGAGAACCCCTGGGATCTATCCACTCCACTCCACTCCAAAAAAAAAAAACAAAACAAAAACTCATGAGCTGGCAAAAACTGTTATAATCAATTTTGCAGAACTCTGGAATCTGGTCAAAACCTTACAACAACCGGGGGAGAACTTAACAAAGAAAGAAGCTGCTGCACTGTAGCATTTAAAATTACCTGCCTATTATCCCTCTTTCCGGAGTGTAGCAGCAGCCATAAAAATGGCAGCCCACACTCCTGGTTCAGGTTGCTAGTACCAGAGAGAGCAATACAGATCTTATTCTCAAAGAACGGTGTTTGTTTCTTGTGACATGATTGGAGGCAGCTTCAAAGATCAGTGCAAGGACTTACCTTTGTTTTGCTGACTTGGAGCATTCCCAGGACTGGGACAGCTTTTATTGGGTGACATTTGCTGAAAGAATTTACAGGAAAAAAGTATTGCAACATCCTGGGGCAAGGGAGAACAGTCTGGACTAGCAATAGACCGAAAAGATTGGGAAAGGTGATAGAAAGAGGTAAAATGGGGTTTTTAAATCTCTCATGTAAGGTGGAGAATCAAGAGGACCATGTGCAAGCCCAGGGTTGGATGCCTGCTCATAAAAGGACTGAGAAGACCCTAAGCTTTCACCTCTAGCTGACCTTCAGGCTCCATTCGAGCAGGAAGTGAAGGCTAAGGCAGAGCTGTAAACAGTCTGGTTAACCATTGAAGGAATGCCCCAAGACAGAACCAATTTGCAAAAACTAGGAAAGTAGTGTTTTTTCCTTTTTCTTTTTTTCCTTGGCTCCAGGCATTTAAGAAAATTCTGTCAAAACACTACCTGATTACTACGGTAAGAGAACACAGACTTCAGTGGTCACACATGACAAAGTATATAGATTTTACAAAAATAGTTTAGCAAAGACATTAAACAAACAACAGCAAAGAATCAAGAACAACATACAGCAAGCAGCAACAACAAATCCCAAGTAGAGGGGGAGAGTCTCATTTCCAGAATCTGATATCTAGAGTTGCCACATTATAATATTAATATTTTCCAAGTTTTAACAAAAACTGTGAGGCATGCAACAAACAAGAAAGTATGCTCATTCACAGGAAGATAAGAAATTAATAGAAACTGTTCCAGTGGAGGCCCAGGCAATGGGCTTAACAGACAAAGACTTTAAGTCAAATGTCTTAAGTAAGCTCCAAGAGCTTAAGGAAATAATTGGAAAAGGAAACCAAGAGAACAATGTCTCACAAAATAGAGAATATCAATAAAGAGATAAAAATTATTTTAAATAACCAATAGAAATTTTAGAGCTGAAAACCACAATAAGAGACATGAAAAATTATTAGAGGGGTTCAACATCAGACTTGAAGAGGCAGAAGAAAGAATCAGCCAAGTTGAAGATAGGCCAATTGAGGTTATCCAGCATGAGAAAAAGAATGAAGAAAAATGAACAGAGCCTAAGAGATCTGTGGCACACCATAAAGTATACCAAAATATGTATAATAGAAGCCCTAGAAGGAGAGAAGAGAAATGGGCAGAAAGAATATTTGAAAAATAATGGCCAAAACCTTCCCAAATTTGATGTAGCACATCAAGCTACATATGTAAGAAGTTCAATGAACTCCAAGCAGGATAAACCAAAGAGAGTCACACCAAGACACATTATACACAAATAGTCAAAGGACAAAGATGAAGAGAGAATCTTGACAGCAGGAAGAGAGAACAGACTCATCATACACAAGGGATTCCAAATACAATTAGTTGCTGATTTCTATTCAGAAGCTATAAAGGGCAGAAGTTGGTGGGATATTTAAGGTGCTGAAAGAAAAAAGAAACCTGTCAACCAAGAATTCTACATCTGGCAAAAAACAATGCTTCAAAAATGGAGAAATTAAGACATTCCCAGATAAGCAAAAGCTGAGGGAGTTTCTTACTGATAGTCCTGCCCTGCAAGAAATTCTAAAGGGAGCACTTCAGATTGACATGAAAGGACACTAGACAGTAACTTGAAACCCTATGAAGAAATAAAGAGCAATAGCAAAGTAGCTACATAGGTACATATAAAAGCCATTATTATTATATTTTTGTTTCATAACTCCTCTTATTTTCCTACAGAATTTGCGATGCAAGTGTATTAAAAAACTGTTGCAAATCTGTGTTAATGGGTACACAATATATAAAGATGTGGTTTGAAAAATAAGAACATAAAGGGTGGTTGAGATATAAAGGAGCAGAATTTTTGTATACTATTGAAACTAAGTTGGCATTGATTCAAACTTGATTGTTATAAAGCTAAAATATCAATTGAAATGCTGACAAATAACTTAAAACTTCCTTAAAAAGAAAAGCCTAGAACCAGATGGCTTCACTGGTTAATTCTATCAAACTTTTAAAGAAGAATTAACACCAGTTGTTTTCAAAACCTTCCAAAAAATAGAATAGGGAACACTAAATAACGCATTATATGAGGCCAGCATTAACTTGATATCAAATCCAGATAAAGATATCACAAGAAAAGAAAATTATAGACCAATATCCTTTATGAATATAGGTGCAAAAATATGCAACCAAATCTAGCATCCTATTAAGAGAACTATTCATTATGAATGAGTGGAATCTATCCCAGGAAGGTAAGATTGGTTCAACATATGAAAAAATCAGTGTAACATACCATATTAATAGAATGAAGGGGGGGAAACTGCAAATGATCATTTTAATTGATGCAGAAAAAGCATTTGACAAAATCCAAAACCCATTCATTGTAAAAACACTGAAAACTTGGAATAGAAGGAAACTTCCTCAACCTGGTGAAGGGCATTTATGAAAATTGCACAGGTTACATCACATACAATAGGGAAAGAATGAAAGCTTTTCCCTAAAGATCAGTATGTAGCTTTATCAGATTGGCCAATGTTCTTTACATATCTATTTATTAACTCAAGTTTATTGTTTTATTCATTTCATTCAGATCTTATGTGTCCCTAGTAAATTTGTCTACTTATCTATCTGTTCCTGAATGAGATGTGTTAAAATCTCTCACTGTGATTATGGATTATATTATTTCTCATTTTAACTCTGTCAACTTTCACTTTATACATTGGGAGCTATATTTTTAACTCATAGAATTTTTTAAAGTGAATGTCTGTTTATTAATCATTGTAATGTGTCTCTTTGCCTTTATTAATGCTTTCCACTTTAAATTCCATTTTGCCTCTTCTGTCATTTTCCATCCCCCCATTTTCCTTTAAATTATCTGATTCATAATATGTTAGGTAAGTTTCTTATAGACAGCATATAGCTGAATTTTTAATATTTAATCTGAGTGTCTCTGTCTTCAAATAGGTGTTTCTAATCCATTTACATTTATTGTGACTATTGATATATTATTTAATTTTTGATATATTATTATTTTTTTGTTTCTTTCCATGTCACATTGTCTAGGGGTATAGTTTTTTTTTCAGGTTAACTTTTTTTTTTTTAAATAAATTTATTTATTTATTTATTTGGCTGCGTTGGGTCTTTGTTGCTGTGCACAGGCTTTTCTCTAGCTGCGGCGAGTGTCATTGTGGTGTGTGGGCTTCTCATTGCGGTGGCTTCTCTTGTTGCAGAGCACGGGCTCTAGGCACGCGGGCTCAGTAGTTGTGGTTTGTGGGCTTAGTTGCTCCGCGGCATGTGGGATCTTCCTGAACCAGGGCTCGAACCTGTGTCCCCTGCATTGGCAGGCGGATTCTTAACCACTGTGCCACCAGGGAAGTCCAGGTTAACTTTTTTTTAATTTGAATTTTATTTTCTTTATTTTTATACAGCAGGTCGTTATTAGTTATCTCTTTTATACATATTAGTGTATATATGTCAATCCCCATCTCCCAATTCATCCCACCACCACCACCCCCACTCTGCTTTCCCCCCTTGGTGTCCAAGCATTTGTTCTCTACATCTGTGTCTCTATTTCTGCCTTGCAAACTGGTTCATCTGTACCGTTTTTCTAGATTCCACATACATGCATTAATATATGATATTTGTTTTTCTCTTTCTGATTTACATCACTCTGTATGACAGTCTCTAGGTCTATCCACATCTCTACAAATGACCCAATTTCATTCCTTTTTATGGCTGAGTAATATTATATTGTATATATGCACCACATCTTCTTTATCCATTCCTCTGTTGATGGACATATAGGTTGCTTCCATGACTTGGCTATTGTTAACACTACTGCAATGAACATTGGGGTGCATGTGTCTTTTTGAATTATGGTTTCCTCTGGGTATATGCCAAGTAGGGGGATTGTTGGTTCATATGGTAGTTCTATTTTTAGTTTTTGAAGGAACCTCCATACTGTTCTCCATAGTAGCTGTATCAATTTACATTCCCAGCAACAGTGCAAGAGGGTTCCCTTTTCTCCACACCCTCACTAGCATTTGTTGTTTGTAGGTTTTCTGATGATGCCCATTCTAACTGGTCTGAGATGATACCTCATTGTAGTTTTGATTTGCCTTTCTCTAATGATTAGTGATGTTGAGCATCCTTTCATATGTTTGTTGGCAGCCGTCCATCTTCTTTGGAGAAATGTCTGTTTAGGTCTTCTGCCCATTTTTGGATTGGGTTGTTTGTTTTTTTAATATTGAGCTGCATGAACTGTTTATATATTTTGGAGATTAACCCTTTGTCCATTGATTCGTTTGCAAATATTTTCTCCCATTCTGAGGGTTGTCTTTTCGTCTTGTTTATAGTTTCCTTTGCTGTGGAAAGGCTTTTAAGTTTCATTGGGTCCCATTTGTTTATTTTTGTTTTTATTTCCATTACTCTAGCAGGTGGGTCAAAAAAGATATTGCTGTGATTTATGTCAAAGAGTGTTCTTCCTATGTTTTCCTCTAAGAGTTTTATACTGTCCAGTCTTACATTTAAGTCTTTAATCCATTTTGAGTTTATTTTTTTGCATGGTGTTAGGGAGTGTTCTAATTTCATTCTTTCACATGTTGCTGTCCAGTTTCCCCAGCACCACTCATTGAAGAGGCTGTCTTTTCTCCATTGTATATCCTTGCCTCCTTTGTCATAGATTAGTTGACCATAGGTGCATGGGTTTATCTCTGGGCTTTCTGTCCTGTTCCATTGATCTATATTTCTGTTTTTGTGTCAGTACCATATTGTCTTGATTACTGTAGCTTTGTAGTATAATCTGAAGTCAGGGAGACTGATTCCTCCACTCCGTTTTTTTCTCTCAAGATTGCTTTGGCTATTCAGGGTCTTTTGTGTCTCTACACAACTTTTAAGATTTTTTTGTTCTAGTTCTGTAAAAAAATGTCATTGGTAACTTGATACGGATTGCCTTGAATCTGTAGATTGCTTTGGGTAGTATAGTCATTTTCACAACATTGATTCTTCCAATCCAAGAATATGGTATATCTCTCCATCTGTTTGTGTCAGCTTTGATTTCTTTCATCAGTGTCATAGTTTTCTGAGTACAGGTCTTTTACCTCCGTAGGTAGGTTTATTACCAGGTATTTTATTCTTTTTGTTGCAATGGTGAATGGGATTGTTTCCTTAATTTCTCTATCTGAACTTTTGTTGTTAGTGTATACGAATGCAAGAGATTTCTGTGCATTAATCTTGTATCCTGCAACTTTACCAAATTCATTGATTAGCTCTAGTCATTTTCTGGTGGCATCTTTAGGGTTATCAATGTATAGTACCATGTCATCTGCAAACAGTGACAGTTTACTTCTTCTTTTCCAATTTGGATTCCTTTTATTTCTTTTTCTTCTCGGATTGCCATGGCTAGGACTTCCAAAACTATGTGGAATAATAGTGGTGAGAGTGGAATCCTTGTCTTGTTTCTGATCTTAGAGGAAATGCTTTCAGTTTTCCACCATTGAGAATGATGTTTGCTGTGGGTTTGTCATATATGGCCTTTATTATGTTGAGGTAGGTTCCCTCTATGCTCACTTTCTGGAGAGTTTTTATCATAAACGGGTGTTGAATTGTGTCAAAAGCTTTCCCTGCATCTACTGAGATGATAGTATGGTTTTTATTCTTCAATTTGTTAATATGGTGTATCACATTGATTGATTTGCATATATTGAAGAATCCTTGCATCCCTCGGATAAATCTCACTTGATCATGGTGTATGATCCTTTTAATGTGTTGCTGGATTCTGTTTGCTAGTATTTTGTTGAGGAGTTTTGCATCTATATTTATCAGTGATATTGGTCTGCAATTTTCTTTTTTTTTGTAGTATCTTTGTCTGGTTTTGGTATCAGGGTGATGGTGGCCTTGTAGAATGAGTTTGGGAGTGTTCCTTCCCCTGTAATTTTTTGGAAGAGTTTGAGAATAATGGGTGTGAGCTCTTCTCTAAATGTTTCATAGAATTCACCTGTGAAGCCATCTGATCCTGGACTTTTGTTTGTTGGAAGATTTTTAATCACAGCTTCAATTTCATTACTTATGATTGGTCTGTTCATATTTTCTATTTCTTCCTGGTTCAGTCTTGGTAGGTTATACCTTTCTAAGAATTTGTCCATTTCTTCCAGGTTGTCCATTTTATTGGCATAGAGTTGCTTCTAGTAGTCTCTTATGATGTTTTGTATTTCTTTGGTGTCCATTGTAACTTCTCCTTTTTCATTTCTAATTTTATTGATTTGAGTCCTCTTCTTCTTTTTCTTGATGGGCCTGGCTAAAGGTTTATCAATTTTGTTTATCTTTTCAAAGAACCAGCTTTTAGTTTTATTGATCTTTGCTATTGTTTTCTTTGTTTCTATTTCATTTATTTCTGCTCTGATCTTGATAATTTCTTTCCTTCTACTGACTTTGAGTTTTGTTTGTTCTTCTTTCTCTAGTTCCTTTAGGTGTAAGGTTAGATTGTTTATTTGAGATGTTTTTTGTTTCTTGAGCTAGGATTGTATTGCTATAAACTTCCCTCTTAGAACTGCTTTTGCTGCATCCCATAGGTTTTGGATTGTCGTGTTTTCGTTGTAATTTGTCTCTAGGTATTTTTTGATTTCCTCTTTGATTTCTTCAGTGATCTCTTGGTTATTTAGTAACGTATTGTTTAGCCTCCACGTGTGTTTGTGTTTTTTACAGTTTCTTTCCCTGTATTTGATTTCTAATCTCGTAGCATTGTGGTCGGAAAAGATGCTTGATGTGACTTCAATTTTCTTAAATTTACCGAGGCTTGATTTGTGACCCAAGATGTGATCTATCCTGGAGAATGTTCCATGTGCACTTGAGAAGAAAGTGTAATCTGCTGTTTTCGGATGGAATGTCCTATAAATATCAATTAAATCTATCCAGTCTATTGTGTCATTTAAAGCTTGTGTTTCCTTATTAATTTTTTGTCAGGATGATCTGTCCATTAGTGTAAGTGAGGTGTTAAAGTCCCCCACTATTATCGTGTTACTGTTGATTTCCTCTTTTATAGTTGTAGCAGTTGCCTTATATATTGAGGTGCTCTTATGTTGGGTGCATATATATTTATAATTGTTATATCTTCTTCTTGGATTGATCCCCTGATCAGTATGTAGTGTCCTTCCTTGTCTCTTGTAACATTCTTTATTTTAAAGTCTATTTCATCTGGTATGAGTCTTGCTACTCCAGCTTTCTTTTGATTTCCATTTGCATGGAATATCTTTTTCCATCCCCTCACTTTCAGTCTGTATGTGTCCCTAAGTCTGAAGTGGGTGTCTTGTAGACAGCATATATATGGGTCTTGTTTTTGTATCCATTCAGTGGGCCTGTGTCTTTTGGTTGGAGCATTTAATCCATTCATGTTTAAGGTAATTATCAATATGTATGTTCCTATTACCATTTTCTTAATTGTTTTGGGTTTGTTTTAGTAGGTCCTTTTTCTTCTCTTTTGTTTCCCACTTAGAGAAGTTCCTTTAGCATTTGTTGTAGGGGTGGTTTGGTGGTGCTGAATTCTCTTAGCTTTTGCTTGTCTGTAAAGCTTTTGATTTCTCCATTGAAAGAGATCCTTGTCAGGTAGAGTAATCTTGGTTGTAGCTTCTTCCCTTTCATCACTTTAAATATATTGTGCCACTCCTTTCTGGCTTGCAGAGTTTCTGCTGAGAAATCAGCTGTTAACCTTATGGGAGTTCCCTTGTATGTTATTTGTCGTTTTTCCCTTGTTGCTCTTAATAATTTTTCCTTGTATTTAATTTTTGTCAATTTGATTACTATGTGTCTCAGCATGTTTCTCCTTGGGTTTATCCTGCCTGGGACTCTCTGTGCTTCCTGGACTTGGGTGGCTATTTCCTTTCCCATGTTAGGGAAGTTTTCGACTATAATCTCTTCCAATATTTTCTCGGGTCCTTTCTCTCTCTCTTCTCCTTCTGGGACCCCTATAATGTGAATGTTGGTGCGTTTAATGTTGTCTCAGAGGTCTCTTAGGCTGTCTTCATTTCTTTTCATTCTTTTTTCTTTATTCTGTCCATGGCAGTGAATTCCACCATTCTGTCTTCCAGGTCACTTATCTGTTCTGCCTCAGTTATTCTGCTATTGATTCCTTCTAGTGTAGTTTTCATTTCAGTTATTGTATTGTTCATCTCTGTTTGTTTGTTTTTTAATTCTTCTAGGTCTTTGTTAAACATTTCTTGCATCTTCTCGAACTTTGCCTCCATTCTTTTTCCAAGGTCCTGGATCATCTTCACTATCATTATTCTGAATTCTTTTTCTGGAAGGTTGCCTATCTACACTTTATTTAGTTGTTTTTCTGGGGTTTTATCTTGTTCCTTCATCTGGTACATAGACCTCTGCCTTTTCATTTTGTCTGTCTTTCTGTGAATGTGCTCTTCGTTCCACAGGCTGCAGGATTGTAGTTCTTCTTGCTTTCACTGTCTGCCTTCTCTCAGGGTGACTGTTTTTCCACCTATGACTTAGGGCAGAGACCACATAATTGCTGTCCTCAGGCCATCAATTAGATTATTTTCAATGAAGACAGCTTTTCCATTTCTCTGCTTTCCCCCTTCCCCAGGTATATCAGCTTTAACTCTCTGCCTTACATGGAACTTGCAGCCCTGACTCTTAGTCTCTTTTAAGCATTAAAATTCCAGATCCTAAGAACTATATCTGGTTCACTCATCCCTTTGAGCCTCAAGTCTTCAAATCCTACTCACCATTTTGGGTATTTTCTTTCTTGCACCTGGATATTTCTTTTCTTCCTTTCAAGATCAAGTCTACATTTACACTTTAAAGTCTGGCAATTCTACATATCTGGAATGTGTGAGTTTGTGGAGTGTGTGTGTGTGTGTGTGTGTGTGTGTGTGTGTCTGTGTGTGTGTCTGTGTGTGTTGGTGGGAACTTGGATTACTTCCTACATTAGCCTAGGCTTTGATCTTGACTGAAAACAAGCCTGTGCTTTTAACCACTAGGCTCTACTGCCTCCCAGTGTTGTTTTTCCTCTTAGGCTTCCATTATTACCCTTGATGCTTCTGTGCATTGTGTAAATAAGGAGACAGAATTTGTGACGTGCACTTTCTGTGTACAATATAAATAGACATATCTGTCACACTTGAAGTTATCAAATATGGAAAACATTTTAGCAAGTTAATTATCCTTTGTTTAATTTCTACATGAACTAATTATTTTCTTAATTAGCTACTGTTTGGCTTTGATTCAGGACCTTAATAAATGAAAATATTATTTGCCTATTTTAGTTGTATACCACATTTCACTGGACCAGGGAGCCAAATTCAGATAGTTCCTTCTAATGAAAGCAAGGTTTAAAGTTTAATGAAGAAACTAAAAATTGGTTCTTGGAACTGAAGTGTAAGCAGGATCCTATATAGATATGCTGACTGTTTTTTCCCATTCCAGACATTCTGCTTTGACTAATATATTTAGAAGATTGAAGATCAACACCTGTTCCTCCAGTAGTTCTCTCTTGTACAGTGACCTTTGCCTCACCCTGTATAAATACACAGGGTGATTAAGCTGTCAGATATCACAGGGGACTTTTTCAGGGGTGAGGACAATGAATCACTCCTGGAATTTCTCACTGTTTATCCCCCAGATGTCTGCCATTCACCTTGCCACTTATTTCTTTGCCCACTTTAAAAAATTAAGCCAGAGTCTCCAAAAGAGTCACCAATGTTGTGGCATTTGAGAATTCTCTATGAAGTTATAGGACTTGGACTAGATGATCTATTACTAAGAGCCCTCCCAATTCTGGCATTTTATGGGCTCAAATTTCATTGCCAACTACCATGATTGAGGACAGATCACATGACATTAAGTTTGTGCTTAAGAAAGTGTCAATGCTCATGTTTATTGCTACAACAGGACTTCACACAAAGCCATTTGTAGTATAGAACTCTCCAATGTCCCAGGGCTTTTTTAATCAGTGGGGAAAAAGGGAAGGAAACTAACATTTATTGAGTTATCACAATAGCATGGATCATCTGAGTTAAAACTTACTGCCTATGAAAGAGGTTCTATTTCACCCATTTTAAAAGTTGAGTTTGAGAGAATTTAATCAATTTGCTCAATGTTGCATATCTAGTAATTAGTGGAGGTGAGATTTGAATCCAAGTCCTTGTTTCAAAGTCTTTCCACAACTCATGCTTCCTGTCTATCTATCCATCAATTTATTCATTTATCATATATTTATTGAGCACCTACTATGTGCCAGATAGGCACTGTGAATACAGTGGAGAATAAGACAAGGTCTTTGCTCTCCATCAGGGTTCATTTACAGCATGAAATTATCCTGAATATGGTAGACCACAGGACAATGAGCATCCCCATGGCTGCAGAAAGATTCAAAACAGATGACTTGATTACAAAGATCCTGGAGGGCCATGGTGAGATCTGGTTAACATTGGTCAGGAGAGGGACCAATTTTGATCTGATCATCCTCTTATTAGAACCCCAAAAAGACCCCATCACTTTTGACCAAAACAGATGTCAAGCGGTATGAGGGGAACTTAATCCTTCTTATGTATATAAGCCTCTGAAAAAAACAACCTTATTAAGGTATAATATATATACCATAAGATTCACCCATTTTAAGTATATGATCCAATGGTTTTTAGTACAGTTATAGAATTGCACAACCATCACCACAATCTAATTTTAGAACACTTTCATCACCTCAAAAGAGAAACCACATAAACATTAGCAGTCATTCTCCATTCCTGCTGTCCCTCCCTCTCTGCTCCAGCCTCAGGAAATCACTAATCTACTTTCTGTCTCTATGGATTTTCCTATTTTGGACATCTCACATAAATGGAATCATGTAATATATGATGCTTTGTGACTGGCTTCTTTTACTTAGCATAACGTTTTCAAGGTTTATCCATGTTTTAGCTGTATCAGTACTTCATTCTGTTTTATGGCCAAATAAAAGAGTATACTACATTTTCTCTATCCATTTATCAGTTCACTGACATTTGGTTGTTTCCACCTATTAAGAATGATGTTGCTGTGAACCTTTGTGTACAAGTTTTTGTTTAGGCATCCATTTTCAATTCTTTTGAATATATATTGAGTGGAATTGCTGAGTTCTATGGTAATTTTTAATGCTTAAAATATTAAGGAACTAACAAACGGTTTTTCAGCAGAGGCTGCACCATTTTACACTCCCATCAACAATGTATGAAGGTTCCTGTTTCTCCACATCCTCACCAATGTTTTAAAAGCCTCTTTAAAGTACACCATGTAGTACTTTAATAATAATAAGATTATTAATATTAATAATAACGACAACTTTAATAGCCAACACTTACTTTGTGTCAGGTACTTTTCTAAGCACTTTACATAAACTAACTCATTGAATCTTCATAGAAACCCTATGATGTAGGTACTATTATTTCAGATGAGGAAATTGAGGCACAGAGAAGATAAATAAATTGCCCGAGTTCACACAACTAAAAAGTTTCAGGGCCAAGATTTGAATATAGGAAGTCTGACTCCAAAATTTGTGCATTTGACAAATAGGTAACATTGTTTTTCTAATGAATATAGCTTGCATTCTAAGTGTTTTACACCTATCTTCTCATCTCACCTCACAAAATGCTATTTTATCACCACCATCTTATACGTGAAGTGACTATGTCAAAGAGAGGTTAAGTAACTTACTCAAGGTCACATGGCTTGTATTTGTGAAACCAAGATGAAAACCCAGGTCAGGCATGCTGAGCCCTTCTGCTGTTTGGAACAAGGCTGGAGTAAAAGTGGAAGGGAAAACAATACCTATAAGCAGTTCCCATGCTTAGGGGTAAAAGCTACAAGAAACAATCACCTCAACCCTACTAAATTCTCATTGACCCCTGTTTGCAAATATTTTCAAGTAAAAAGTGAATGCAAATTTAGTTGAGAGGTTCAGGTGCGACTCCGTGACATGGGGACCTTTTTGGGTAAAGAAGTGGAACATTGTACAAATAAGAATGCATTTCCACTGGACTGTCAACCAGCAGTTGTCACTGGTGCCAAAGCAGAAGCACTGGCTATCCTTTAGAATGGTTTTCAATTACACTTTTCTTTAAAAAAAATTAACAGTTTTACATTTAGTATTTTATCTTTCCAGGTAAGAAATCAGTGGCAGGCTCCTTGGATAAGGTACTTGTTTTGATGAATGAAAGGTGGGGGATGTCTTGGTGAGGAAAAATTTGGAAAACATTGGGAAATACCTATAACTCCATCTGTGGGTTAGAACTTAAAAGCCTAAGGTTGATTGCTTGCTTTATCAAATTGACAAAGGCTGTGTGGTGGTGAGGATTATAGGCTACTGTCCTTCTGAGTTCTATTCTGGACTCTGCCACTTGCCTCACATGTAACTTTAATCGAGTTACTTAACTTCTCTCTACCTTGGTTTCCCCACCTGTAAAATGGGCATCATAGCACCTATCACATAGAATCATGGGGAGGATTAAATAGGTTAATACATATAAAATGCTTAGAACAGTTTCTGGCATACAGTAAGATCTATTAAGTGTTTACTGCTTGTATAATAGTAGTAATAATAATATTATTATTGTATGTTGTCAAGAAGAGGTAATATTATAAATCTTAAAATGTAAATACCCTGAAATCTCACTTTTAGAGAATTATCCTAAATAAATAATTACATATTCAATTACAAGTATGTTCACCGCAACCATGTTTACATAGTGGAAAACCAGAAACCATCTATTAATAATGTAAACCTTCATGCCTTGACAAGGAATGATCTTTACAACATCAAGCTAAGTGAAAAAAATCAGGCCATAAAATAGTACATTATAATTTTTTATTTCGAAAAATATGTGTATACACATGCTTGGAGAAAGGTCTGGAATATCGATACATTAAACAGTAGCTAGCCCTGGTTGTTGGTCATTTTTATGCCCTCCTGGCTATTTATATTCTACTCATCTTTTCTCAATGAGCAAGTATTTGTGTAATTTTAAACAGTCATCTTAAAATGTCGAAGCCTGCAACGTCTGATCTGCCTCACCCAGCAGCGGGTTTGGACAGTTAATAGATGCAGCCCGGGTTGCATATGAGGTACTTTACATTCTCCACAGCCATCCGGGGACAGAATCTCAATTAGGACATCAAGGTCTGGCTTCTGCGGCCCCTTGCTGTGTCAGTTCCACCTAGGAGCTGCTGTGGATTTGCATAAATTAAACGCCCGCTGGATAGCTGCCATCATCTTGAAAAATGGAATGCGATCAGCATGGGGGAGGGAAGGAAAGGGAAAATTCGCCTTTGTTTCATGGCACCCTCTTCTTGTTAATGCTCATTCAAGACTGCTTTGACCGCAGCTCAGTTGTGGTTTGGTAATTTCCATGGCTTTTTTTTTATGATGGGGGGAACAATTTGAGCAGCATTTTCTTCCGTGAGAGGCACTCCTTAGGGAAGAGATCTTGTACAGCCGGATCACATGCCATGGCATGTGCGTGGGCTTAGAATCATAGAATTTTCAAAAGAGAGGTGCCCTACGGACTGTCAGTCTAGTGCTGCCCGCAACCATCGTAAGGCCATGCTGACCTTTCAAGAGACAAAAACTCGTGTTCTTGTTGTATTTTGTATCATGAAAGCAATCCTTCTTTTTTTATATTTTCTCTTTGTAATTTTTTTTTTTTGGCCACGCCACAAGGCGTGTGGGATCTTTAGTTCCCTGACCAGGGATCGAACCCGCGCCCCCTGCAGTGGAATCGCGGAGTCTTAACCACTGGACTGCCAGGGAAGTCCCCTCTGTAATTTTTAAAAATTTTAAATAATTTTTAAACTTGAACTACATATTTGTAATGATAAAAGTGCTTTTTTAAGAGATTCTGATTTTGATATTCTACCCGGGGTTGGGGGAAGGAGGGTTTGTCCACAATGCCCTCACACATAGCAAGAATCATGGGTCTAAGCCAAGCCTCCCTCCCCATAGCCATCTCTCGCTTTCATTCAGTTCACTGAGTCACTACCATGTTCCAGGGAATGTGCCAGCTCATGTTATGTGCCTTCCCATGAAAAGAGAAGCTCCATAGATTTCATGAGTACGTCTGTGGTTCAGTGTGAATTAGATTCATTCATCCATCCTTCTATCCATTCATTGAACAAATGTTTATTGAGCATCTATTACATCCTAGGCAATGGTCTAGGTTCTGCAGGTAATGATAGTGAGCTGGAACTTACATTCTAGTGGGGAGAGAGGCAATAACTAAATAATATAAAGTCAGGCAAGAGTAAGTGCTATGAAGAAAAGAAAGTAGGATATGGGAGTACTCCTTTAGATGGGATGGTCAGGGAAGGCTTCTCTGAGGAGGTGACATTTGAGCAGATAGCTGAATGGAAGAGACTGGAGCAGGATCAGAGGCATTCCCAGGGTTGAAGTCTGTTTTAAACAGTTATTTAGCATCTACTTCCAGAATTTGTTGAGACTCGGGGCAGAAAGTTTCCCCTGACTACAGAATAAGAGATGACCAGGTTCAGGCAAGCAGTGGGAAGCATTCAACAGCCCATATCAGAGTCCTAGCATTAGTCAGGCCACGGTTCACAGCAGTTGGAACTCTCAGTTCCTTAGGCTCTCAGGCTCTCTGCTTCTGTGATGGGTAAGTAAGTCATGGGTCCCTGCTAACCTCCTCTACTCTCCCTCTATACCCTCACCCCATCCACCCTGGAGGGTAACTGAAAGGTCTGGAGGAGCTCCTAGTGCCACAGAACAAAGTCTTAGAACCATTGGGATTGACATGTACACACTGCTATATTTAAAACAGATAACCAACATGGACCTACTGTATAGCACAGGGAACTCTGCTCAATGCTCTGTAATAACCTAAATGGGAAAAGAATTTGAAAAAGAATAGATACATGTATATGTATAACTGAATCACTTTGCTGTACACCTGAAACTAACCCAACATTGTTAATCCACTCTACTCCAATATAAAATTAAAATTTTTTTAAAAAATAAAAATTTCAGAACACCAAAAAATATATATATAATTTTAAAAAAAACCCCATAGGAGTAGATGCTCTGAAAGCCTGCCCCAGGAAGGAACAGGCCCGGTTGTCAGGGCATCCAGATAGCATTTAACTGAGCCTGGGAGGAGCATTTTGTCGGATGACATTCTCCTAATGCAGGCGAGTGCCAGCTTGAGGGACTGGTCTCCCCGTTACTGTTCTGTCCCTTTCGTCTGTGTCTTTCTTGGTCTGTTAAAGGATGCAGCCTTACACGTGGAGCCTTTCCGTAGGACGTTCTAGTAGTTTCTCCAGGCGGCTGTAACAAACTTCCACAAACTCAGTGGATCGACACAGGAGAAATGTATTCCCTCGCGGTTCCGGAGGCCGGACGTCCAAGATCAAGGTGTCGCAGGGCTGCGCTCCCTCGGGAGGCCCCGGGGAGGACCGTCCATCGCCTCCTCCAGCGCTGCCGCCCCCGGGGTCTCCTCGGCCGTGACCTTGCTCCTCGCCCCCCCCCCCTTCCTGCCACAAGCAATTGTGGGGAGAAAGGGAGAGAAAGCAGGTAAACCCAGACAGCCTTCAGGGAAGACAGTACCAGCAGTAGCTGTGTTTGTAATCTCCCGTCTTTCCTTTTGGTGCCCCATCTCTGTTTCCAGCACCCCTGATTTAGCTTCCATCCAGATGCTGAGGTTGTTCTCAATTAACTGCCCACTAATCTCCCCAGAAAGGGTAACTTGGAACATCTCTAAGCACTGGATTATAAACTAATTATCCCAGAGCCCAGGGTTCTGAGGCAGTGCTTTGGGGGCCACTGTGGGAAATGAGTGAGGTTGGCTGAGCATGTGGGCTTTCGGGCCCCAGCCCCTAAACGGATATTTGTATCTGCTATCCATACTGGCTGCTATTAAAAGGTCCAAATTCTTTTTTAAAAACCCATAAAAACAAAACTAAAACTGTCACCTTAAGGTGTTACTTCTTCTGGGAGGTAAGTAGAGTCTAATAGCTAAGAGTTAGGGTCCAGGATAAGGCAACCTGCATTGGATCCCAGTTTCATCATGGCAGTGATCTTGGGCAAATTACTGAAAACTCTCTGAATTTGGGATTTCAGTCATTCTCAAATTACTGGAAATACTTAGTTTCATCATAAGGTTGTCACGAGGATCAGACACAGTGATAGTGTATGGAGGGCTTTGTACAATGCCACATAATAAGGACATGGTAAAGGTTAGCAATTCTTAGCTACATTTATTAAGGTGTTCTAGAGCCTTGCTACTCAAGGTGTGGTCCATGGACCAGCAATACCAACATCTCCTGGGATCATGTTAGAAATACAGAATCTCAGGCCCCACTGCAGACCTACAGCACCAGAATCTGCAGCTTAACAAGATCTGCTGGTGATTCATATGCATATTACAGTTTGAGAAGCACTGGTCCAGAAGACATTCAAGACCAAAAGGATTGATCTTTAATGGTGGTATTCTGGGAGCTATCTGGGAGCCATTAGAGGTCCTTCCTGGTACCCTTCAAATCATACCACGTAGACTGCTACTTTCTCGAACAACAAAGTTGATTTTTCAAGTGAAGTGCCTGACTGCCTCTGGAAAACTCACTCATCTTTCAAGGCACAGCTCAAGCGTTCCCTTCTCAGCACAGCCTTTCCTGGCACACCTGTCCCACCACGCACACCCTCATGGAACCAAACACTCCTCCCTTTGTCCTCTTCTGGACTCTGAACTGACTTCTATATCATATTGCCAAAACACATACAGCAGTTATGGAATGTATATTCAGCAACTCAGATGTGCAAAAATGTTCTCTAGAATTGAACCAAACTACCCCCAGGAACTTCCCATCCTGCTGGGTAGCGGGAGAGGAAGTGCAGACACACAATTCATTGTGCCAATTGAAAGAAATCTGCCTCTTTGGATAAATGCTGAGTCTTGCATGTTTTCACTTCCTTTCCCCTCCCCTTACATGGGAGGAGTCTAGGAGCTGTGGGGTTGGGGACAATAGAGCCTTGGGTCTGTGCTCATTCTTCTGGGTGCTCACTATTTTCTGCTAGGGAGTGGCCGGTCCGGGATAATCCTTCCTCTCTTGTGCCAATGGATGCTGAAGTGCAGTGGGTCCCTTCTGGCCTTTTAGGGACTTCGTTGGTTGCACCTGTTGTTGAAAGCCATAGTCCTAGCTATTTGTTCCTGGTTGCAAAGCCCCCCTGATTTTGTATCCTCTTCATTCCAAACACAGGCCTCTGGCGGCCCACTGGTCCTCTCTACCCCTTCAATTTTGGATTTTCTGCATGCCAGTGGCAGGTTGTGAAGAAACAGAGGTGTTACATCAGGCCCATGAACTTTGAGACCTCCCTCCCCTATCACCCAGATGCCAGATTGTTCCAGCACCAAGGTGAATGCAGGGCTTCATATCTTCCTAGTCTGTTCCAGTTAAGAAACAGCCCTCACTGCTTTGGTGGTGTCTACCAGGCTCCTCTGGTATCTGTCCGCTTGCTCCTCTCCTTGGTGGCAACTTTCTTTATATCCTAGACTGAGTTCTCTTTACTCTTGGCCTATAGTAAAACCCCAAGCTTTGCTTTGAATATATAAAGGGAGCTTCTGGTGTTTGAAAATTCTTTTCTTCCTTGATAAAACCTCATTTTTAATGACTTTTTAATATTTATTTTTAATTTTATATTGGAGTATAGTTAATTTACAATATTATGTTAGTTTCAGGTGTACAGCAAAGTGATTCAGTGATACATACACATATATCCGTTCTTTTTCAGATTCTTTTCCCATATAGGTTATTACAGAATACTGAGTAGAGTTCCCTGTGCTATATAATAGGCCCTTGCTGATTATCTATTTTATATATAGTAGTGTATATATGTTAATCCCAAATTCCTAATTTATCCCTCCCACCCACATTTCCCCTTTGGTAAACCTAAGTTTGTTTTCAAAGTCTGTGAGTCTGTTTCTGTTTTGTAAATAAGTTCATTTATATCATTTTTTAGATTCCACATATAAGTAATGTCATATATTTGTCTTTGACTTCATTTAGTATGATAATCTCTAGGTCCATCCATGTTGCTGCAAATGGCATTATTTCATTCTTTTTTATGGCTGAGTAATATTCCATTGTATATATGTACCACATCTTCTTTATCCACTCCTTTGTCGATGGACATTTAGGTTGTAAAACCTCATTCTTAAGACTATTGTCTAACAAGCGTTCTTAACCATTTTCTAACATGGTGGCCTTCTGTAGCAGTCTGATGGTGCCTATGGATCCCTTCTCAGAAAAATGTTTTAAATAGATTAAATAAAGTACATAGAATTACCAAGGAAGCCAATTATATTGAAATATAGTTATAAAATATTAGAAAACCATGATAGAATGATATTTGTGCTTCTTTATCAATGCATTTAACGATAAGATCTAATTGCAGATCTAGTAACCACCACAATTTTGAAGTAATGATGAGGGTAAATAATATTTTGAGATAGCTACAGCATTATTAATTTGATATGAAAATGTGATTTTTATTGATGACAAAGTCATAGGTGTGGCTAAAATTACTGTGGTTTGTTGCCTACAGTCATAATGAAAGTAAATGCTGATTTTTGATGAGAGATATGTGAAAGTTAAAATGCACTTTGTCCTTTGTGTACTTTTCGTAACTTTGGATCGTATGTTTTAAAAAAAAAACACACGACTCATCTATAGACTAAAAAAAAAACCCCAAATCTAATCTGACAGCCAAAGCTAAGCAATGACTGACAGTACTATTCTAGCTGGTATCCACTCTTCCCCGAAGAGTGGAAACCTATAGATTCGGTGAACCCCAGGGCATCAAGACTTACAGGGGATGAAAGATCCATTTGCGTAATAGTTTAAAAATGATTATAGCCATTACATTATTTATTGGCACTGATTTGTTTTCCTCTCTGTCTCCTTCATTAGACAGGACACTAGTCTTTGAGAGCCGGGATTGTGTTTAAGTCATCTTTGTCTCTTAGGAGCTAGCTGGACACATGGCAGGAGATCAATAACTGTCTAACATATGAATGAGCAAATCAAATAGCTTTGCCAGAAAATCGGCAGGACCTAGCAGCCTGCTGAGCCATTCATTATTCACCATTCAGCTCCTCTTCGCACTCCAACCATTGCAAGCTCACCCTCAAAGTCTTACTCACTCATCTCAACTCCAACCCTCAGCTTTTAGTCCCTCTTCCCTCCAACACACATACACAAGCACACACACACATCACAGGAGGACGAGTCACTTAACCAACAGCAAATGCCACAAAACACTGCTACCACCTATTCATTCAATACATGAATATGATGCTCTTACTATGTGCCAGGCTCAGAACACAGAGCTAAGGGTACGGAGCCAGACATGGTCCACACTCCTCCATCTTGAAGTTTATAGTCAAGGGCAGTGACCTTTGAATTGTAACTTCTTGGGTTCATGGAGAGTCCTTAGAGGCTGATATAGGGAGACAAAACTGTCAGAGGTCTGGGTCCCCTTCCCTACTTCATCCAGAGTAGCTACACTTTTTGCCTATTTTACATATTGAGTTTAATTATTAGAAAGAGTTTCATAGCTAAGAAATATTTGAAAACCACTGCCCTAGTGGAAGTCCCTGGCCATAGCAGTGACTTGAGGCTCAACTTTTCGAAAACCACCTTCTTGAAATGGTAAAGGAAGAGCTTGTGTGTTCAGGATTTAGCCCAAACAAAGAAAAGTTCCTCTCATCCTAAAAGTCTTCAGGGAAAGAGATTCTAGAAGACAAAGTCCCTGTCCCCTTGGATATCTGGTCATCAGAACCTTTCTGCCTTTGATAAGGGCAGGGGAAGGGGCTACAGGGAGAGCAGCCGTGTGGCCTCTGTTCCTAGCTGTGGGCCCCAGCCACAGGACCTACAGGAAGGAGATGTGGATTTTGCAGAGAATGGAATTTCCTGAGTGGTCATGCCACAGACGCCAAGCTGATGCCTTCTCCCTGGCACCCCTCTTCCCTTCTCTGCCTTTATAAGAGAGATGGCAGAGAGAATCAGGAATGCAAACTCACCAAGGCCAAAATGTGGTTAATTCCACTGATGGCTGGAAGTCAAGACCAAAAGTTTAATACAGAACGGTGCCCGTTTTAGACTGCTTTGTTTAGATGGGGAGTGCAAATTAGAAAAAAATAAAAGGGGTCTGTGGAGACTGTGTTTGGAAGCATATGAAGCACGTGGTGGGAAAACATCTCCCCCGAGAGCTGCCTTCTCCAAGATTGCACTACTTTGTTTGCTCTTAAGGGCAAATGTGGGAACAAAGAATTTGAATTTGATTGGCTAAGCAACTGTCTCCTTCCACGGCCATCTCACCCTAAGCCTTGGAAAAGGTCAGACTGTGATAGTGGCCCAGTCTGAGTGGTGAGGGATAAGATAGGTGAGGATATGATAGGAGTGAGGCACAATGGTTGGCACATAGTAAGAAAAGAAGCAATGGCTTGCTCATTCATTCATTCATTCATTCATTTCCTGAGAATCAATTATGTGTCAGGTACTGTGTGAGGTGTTGGAAATACAAGGACACAGGCACAGTCTGCCATCTTGGAGCATGGAGAAGGTATCATAGCTCTGTAAATTTTAGTTTACTCATTTATAAAGTCAGGTTAATCTGAGTAGCTCCCTCATGGGGCTGTTAACAAGGACATAGTGGGTTAAAGCTCAAGTATGCTCAACTGAAATATTTTGTAGATTTTATATTAAGAACTGATTTTTCTCTACTCACCTGCTGAAGAGTTTATAAATATTCCAGAAAAAAAGATGAATATGAGGAAACGAGGCAGGAGAGGTCCAGAAATTGTTACTATGGCTATGGAATCTCTCCGTAAGGATTTGCCTCTAGGCTTCAACCTGTGAATTTGGTCAGACTGTGGCCAGGGATCTACTGCCCCAGTTTGTTAGGGGGCCTGAATTTCACAACTCCAGCTGCCTTCTGAACTGATGAAATTCCAGCAGAGTTAGTAGTTTGTTTCCTAATTGATTTTGATACTCAGGGGAATCATGTCTATGTAATAACTCAAGTCCTGGCTCTACCCAGAAGCTGCAATATTAGTGGTATTTTTCCCAAGAATAAGGACCCTCTGATCCTAAGGTTCCTGGGTCCTCCTTTAGTCAGAGTTTTCCCAATAAGTGTCTCTGTTTTAGTGCCCTTACCTGCCCTGTTGAACTCAGGCATGGCCATGCAACTTGGTTTGACCAATGAAATTTGAGTAAAAATGGCACCTGTCACATTCAGGCAGAGGCTTTAAGAGCCAGCGTGAGGGCTTCCCTGGTGGCGCAGTGGTTGAGAATCTGCCTGCCAATGCAGGGGACACGGGTTCAAGCCCTGGTCTGGGAAGATCCCACATGCCTCGGAGCAACCAGGCCCGTGAGCCACAACTACTGAGCCTGCGCATCTGGAGCCTGTGCTCCGCAACAAGAGAGGCCGCGATAGTGAGAGGCCCGCACACCGCGATGAAGAGTGGCCCCCGCTTGCCGCGACTAGAGAAAGTCCTCGCACAGAAACGAAGACCCAGCACAGCCAAAAATAAATAAATAAATTTTTTAAAAAAAGAGCCAGTGTGAGGTTTGCCACATTCCCTTATCCCTCTTCCATGTCAACTGCAATGTTCCAGATAGAGGCTGATCTATTAGCCCAGGTCCTGGAGTGAAGATAACATGGACTAGAGGGTCAACCAAGCCATGATGGACACATAGCATGAGTGAGAAATAAACCTTTGTGGTTCACAAGTGAGATTTTGGAGTTATTTGTTACTGCAACATAACCTCACCTATTCTGACTGATATAAGAAGTGCTGAGTAAGTGTTAATTCTTATTATTAAGCAGAAGCTCACTCTTTCTCATTTTACATGAAATCACAATACATCATGATAGTGAAAAATTTAGTAATTCAACTGGTTGCTTTATCTCCACCAATAGTTTTCTGTTTATTAATGAAGCCCCCTTTTCAAATAAAGTTCTATACAGGACTTCAATATATAAAACAGATAAAGGCAGTAGTTTATTAATATAAATTTGATAACCCAAATACGTATTTACTTATTATAAAGAAAAAGTAACAGATATGACTTTTTTGATAAACACAAACATTTGAAATAGGAAATTATGATGCAGTTGTATCAATTCATTTGTACAAATGAATTTGTTTTGGCTGTATAGTAGTAAGAATATTCTGACCCATAATGATAAATATTTGCAGATGGTTGTTTGTATTCCCTCATTCAACAGCATGCTATGGACTTATATTCTTTGATTAAACTGGATGGGAAATGAAGTCTATTTTGAGCTCTGCAAAAAAATGATTCACCAAGCAGCTCAAGTTGATGCACTGTTGGTCTTCAATGTGTCATGTGTCAAAATTTGGCATATATAACATTTTTGAATGTGTGTTGTTTTTAGTTACAAATTTTAAGCTGTATACAGTTATCTTTAAACGATATTCAGATTGATGTTAGAATTCCTGGGCCATTTCTTCAGAATCCTTGGAAGGAAACAAAAATATTTACCTACATCAGTATTTTCCAAGCATCACTCATTTATATGCCACCTTCACTATTTTTGCTATTTCCATAAACCACCTGTCCTATTATTCACTTAATATCTTTCATCAAACTGACCCACTTTAAAACAAATGACCTCATCCTAAGCAATAATATTTCTTAAATAATGAGTCTAATATAATATTTGTATTTTTCAAACATATATGAGAATAAATACACAAATTTGAAAAAAAAGTGTCTGTTTACCAGCTTTCACTTTGCATTTGCTATTGGCAACAAATACCACACTTACAGAAATACTGACCACAATCTAAAGCAATCTATTTGACTGTGGGTTTTTTCATATGATTTTGTGATCATTTTTTAAAACAATACTGAATTACTCTGATCTACATCTTGATTTAGTACCACGTAGGAACAGCCTAATATGTTATATTTCATTCAAACTTTTCCTGAAAAAGAACCAGAGTGTAGAACCAGTTTTCACCGGAGTGCAAAAAGAACCAGGGGAACAGATTTTGTGTGTGGAATGGGGCATGAGAATTGTTAGGGTAACTGAGGGATGCCTATTAGGCTTTAGGCTACACATCTAAAAGGAATTCACAAAGTATGTGGTAGCAGTAAAGGACTTAATCTAAGAAAGTAAGCATGTCTTAAGAATTTAAACTGTAGTTTTTTTCAGACCAGCCACAATGCAAGGATGTCATCTGTAGATAAAAGAGTTGCATCGGTTCCTTGGGTTTTTAAGGACAGCGGCATCAGATACTTTTGAAATAGAGGATGTAATGAATAGAGGCCAAAAAGTAGAAAGTATCTCCATTATAAATTGACTTCAATGATAATATCCACTGATGCTTCAAGACTTTTTTTGCCTGCTTCAAACCCTGACAATTGACAGGCTCTAGGAGTAGCTCTATAAGGGGGGCAGGTGTAAGCACATTGAGAAACACAAAATCTTTGGGAAATGTTCTGAGAGAAAATAAAAACAAACAAAACGGTCCACATTAATGTCCAAACTGGCAAGTTTCTCACTGACTTACAGCCTGAGTCCTCCTCAGAAGAAACTCATAAACATCAGATGCTCTTTTGTCCAGCTCTATAACAGGGCAACAGCAGGAAACACCTGGAGAACAACTTGGAAATACAGGGGTTGGCTAGCTTTTCGATTACCTTCTGCCTTTGCACTGCAAGACAGCCTGGGTTTGACTCTACCATCTGAAAGTCTTCTGCCACATGTAATACTTGATGGAATGACATTGCAACCTTTTAGTGTTTTGGTCACTGGGTCTTCCAGGAGGGGACTTTGTTCTTCTACATGTGCCATTCTTATATAAAGTGGAGTTCTATGAACATTGGTGTAGGAGCTGAGCAAAATAGCCGTATTAAATCTCTCACATATGGCACCAGGAGACTGAACCAAAATGTTCATTGCAGCATTGTTTGAAATAGTGTAAAATTGGAATCAGCCTAAGAAATCATTGATCAGTGACTGGATAAATAAAGTGTGGTATATTCTTATAATGGAAGAATATATAGTAGTACAAATGAATGAACTTGAAGTACATGTGTCAACTATGGATCCAACTTGAAAAAATATTCGTAGTATCATGTCATTGATACAAAGGTTATCAACATGCAAAGCAATACTATATATTGTTTAGGAATATGTTCATATGTATACATTCATATGTAGTAAAAGTACAAAGAAAGAACATAATCATCTTCAAGATAAAGGTTACTTCTGGGAACAAAGGGAGGAAAATGAGATCAGGGAAGAGTATACAAAGGGCTTTGACTATGTCTATAATATTTTATTTATTAAGCTAGGTGAGTTCATTACATTTTTCTCTACATCTTTTTAATGTCTCATATCTTCATAAATAAAAAGCATTTTTCAAATATGCTCATTGCAACAGTTCATCTGACAGAGATCCACCAACTTCTAAGGATCACTCATGTGAGCTGAACTGTTCTATGTACTTAGAACTGGAAAATTGTACCAACAAACTTGTGCTGATCCCAGAAAAGGACAGGCTATTTGGTGCTGCTTCTTCAAAAGTGGGCTTTGGATTGTAAACTTTCTGGGAGGGGGAAGCAGTTAACAACATATAACTGGATTAGAAAGCCACCTGGCAGGGCCCTGAGGGGGATAAGACCTGAGACATGTTGGTTGGCTTGGAGAGGACAGAGACAATTCTAGAGCAGTGGCCAATCACTTTTTTTTAAAAAATGAGGGTCATTTCAGGAAAAAATTAAGATGCTTATGAGCCACCTTTGTTTCCCCTTATTTGAAATGAAAAGAGCTTTATTGAGTTCTGACTTGGATTATTCACTTTGTAGAGTAAAACAATGCCAATGAGACCATTGGTTCTGCCACTAGAACATTAATATCCAGCCATATTGAGGAATAGCTACCCAGAGATGCCTTTCTAATATTTCACCTTGAAATTAGGTTGTGTGTTACAAGGTTGGATAGCCGTGTGAGGCCTGTGGGTAACTCATCACAAGTCTAGAGTTCAGGGGATGACAAACTGCAGCTCATGAGCCGAATCAGGTCATGGTCCACTTTTGAAAAGAGTTTTATTGGAGCACAGCTATGCTTATTAATTTCTGTACTGTCTATGACTGTTTTTGCACTAGGATGGCAGAGTTGAGTAGCTGCAACAAGACCAACTGGTCCACAAAACCTAAAATATTTATTATCTGGCTCTTTACAGAAAGTTTATCAACTAGACTAGACATGAGAAACTGACCAAGCAGGATGGAGCTGAGGGGAGCAGCGGAGGCCCTGGGTTGCAGGCAGCAGAAGGGAGAGGCAGAAGAAGGGTAGCTCAGGACCAGCTGGGTCTATTTCCCCAAAACACTGCCAACCAGCTCTATCTGCAACTGCACTGAGGTCGTTCTGATTTTCCTCTGTGATTCATCCAGTGCAGCCACCAGTGACTACCTTTTCTCCTAGTGCCTCCAGACCTGGGCAAACGAAAATCCAATAATTATCGAACTCTGATGTCCTCCCACCTCTCAAATCTGCTCCTCTACTTGTCTTCCCCATCTCAGTGCTGGCAACTTGACCCTGCCAATTTCTTAGGCCAAAAACATTACAGTCATTCTTGACCTCTAACTTTCTTTACATCATCCACATACAATCCATCAGCAAATGCAGTCAGCTCTACTTTTGCAAGGGTATCAGAATTTTGACCACTTCTCATCTTTCTACCACTACTTCAGTGGCCCAATTCGCCATACTCCCCTGCCTGGATCACTACAGTCTCTCCCTAATGATCTTCCCACTTCCACCCTTGCTTCCTTAGAGTCTATCCTCCAAGTAGCAGCCAGAATTTTATTATTTTTTTTATTGAGGTATAGTAGATTTATGATGTTGTGTTAATTTCTGCTGTACAGCAAAGTGATTCAGTTATACATACATATATGTTATTGTTCATATTATTTTTCATTATAGGTTATTACAGGATACTGAATATAGTTCCCTGTGCTATACAGTAGGACCTGGTTGATTATCTATTTTATACATAGTAGTTTGTATCTACTAATCCCAAACTCCTAATTTATCCCCCACACCTTTCCCTTTGGTAACCATAAGTTTGTTTTCTCTGCCTGTGAGTCTGTTTCTGTTTTTAAAATAAGTTCATTTGTAACATATTTTAGATTCCACATATAAGTGATATCATATGATATTTGTCTATCTCTGTCTGACTTATTTCACTTAGTATGATAATCTCTAGGTCCATCCATGTTGCTGCAAATGACATTATTTCCTTCTTTTTTATGGCTGAGTAATATTCCATTGTATGTATACACATCTTCTTTATTCATTCATCTGTTGATGGACATTTAGGTTGATTCCATGTCTTGAATACTGTAAATAGTGCTGCTATGAACATTGGGGTGCATGTGTCTTTTCAAATTAGAGCTTTCTCTGGATATATGCCCAGGAGTGGGATTGCAGGATCATATGGTAAGTCTATTTTCAGTTTTTTAAGGAACCTCCATACTGTTCTCCATAGTGGCTGCACCAATTTACATTCCCACCAACAGTGCTGGAGGGTTGCCTTTTCTCCAAATCCTCTCCAGCATTTATTGTTTGTGGACTTTTTTTTTTAAGATTTATTTTATTATTTATTTATTTATTTTATTTATTTGTGGCCGCATTGGGTCTTGGTCGCGGCACGCAGGATCTTTGTTGAGGCATGTGGGATCTTTCGCTGCAGCGCGCGGGCTTCTCGATAGTTGTGGCGTGCGGGTTTTCTCTCTCTAGTTGTGGTGCACAGGCTCCAGAGTGCATGGGCTCTGTGGTTTGCGGCACGCAGGCTCTCTAGTTGAGGCGTGCGAGCTCAGTAGTTGTGGTGCGCGGGCTTAGTTGCCCCACAACACGTGGGATCCTAGTTCCCTGACCAGGGATCGAACCTGTGTCCCCTGCATTGAAAGGCAGATTCTTTACCACTGGACCACCAGGGAAGTCCTGTGGACTTCTTAATGATAGCCATTCTGACTGGTGTGAGGTGATACCTCATTATAGTTTTCACAGAATTATTTTTTAAGACGTAAATACAATTATGATATTCATTTACTGAAAACCTTCCAGTGGCTTCCCATCTCACTCATAATAAAATTCAATCCTTAGTTTATAGGAAAGCCCACCATTTGGCCCCCTGTTACCTCTTCAACCACCCTCTCCTCCATTTCATCATTTCAACCACTCTAGCCTCCTTGCTATTCTTCAGCCACGCCAGGCCTTAGCTCATGATCTTCCCTCTGCCTGGAACAATCGTCCCACAGATATTCCCATGACTCTTTGCCTCACTTCCTTCAAGTCTCAGCTCAAATATTCCCATCTCTATGAGGCCTTCCTTGATCTAAAATGGTGAACCCCCTACTACCAACTCTGGTATTTCCCATCCTTCCAAACTCTGCTTTTCATTTCTTCATTCATCGTCATTTGGCACAGTATTTATTTAATAAGTTATCTTGTTTGTGGTCTGTCACCCCCTATTAGGGTTTAAACTCCATGAGGGTAGAGATGTTTGTTTTGTTCATGGTTACATTCAATCGGCCTAAGAAAGTTCCCGGCATACAGTAGGCAAATTTTTTTGTTGTTGAATGAGTTACTGGGAACTAGTTTCTAGTAGGGATCCATGGGCCTTGAAAATCTCTGAGAACCTTTGCTGACATTAATTACTATGTTTTTCCAAGATAGTTTCTTATCCTACACACCTGTAAAAGTGAGCATCCAAGAAGAAAGGCCCAGGACTTCAGATCTCTGAGCCCAAGGTGTGATGAACCTTTGGTATTAGATACCTCTGGTCAAATGTGACACTTTGCTTTGCTTCTGGAAAGATTAATTAGCTTTGGAGGGACCCTATCATCCTTATTCTCTACTCTCCTTCTCTCCAAGCAGGGAGGTTAGGACTTAGTTTTCTTACTTGGTACCCCTCTGCCTTGTTCAGAGTACGCAGGGCAGTTGCCTTCTTTTTCTTTTTTTTAATAAATTTATTTATTTTATTTATTTATTTTTGTCTGCGTTAGGTCTTCGTTGCTGCACGCGGCCCTCTTCATTTGTGGCGAGTGGGGGCCACTCCTCGTTGCGGTGCACGGGCTTCTCATTGTGGTGGCCTCTCGTTGTGGAGCACAGGCTCTAGGCGCGTGGGCTCAGTAGTTGTGGCATGCAGGCTCAGTAGTTGTGGCTCGTGGGCTCAGTAGTTGTGGCACACGGGCTCAGCCGCTCAGCAGCATGTGAGATCTTCCCGGACCAGGGCTCAAACCCGTGTCCCCTGCACTGGCAGGCGGACTCCCAACCACTGAACCACCAGGGAAGTCCCAGTTGCTTTCTTTTTGATTCTATGTGAGCATGCCCCATCAAGTCAGCTGCCTGAGAACAGGAACAGCATATGGGCAGCTGTGGTGGCAAAGCAGTGACAGCAGCACCTCAGGCAGCTCATTAGGTCCAACAAACCCTTTCCCCTGCAACCCCATCTTTCAGCCCCAGGTCCTCCTCTCTCCAAAGGAGCAGGCTCTCTTTTGTTCAGCCCAAGCCACAGTTCCTGGGAGATAAAAGAATCTGGGGCAGCTTGAAGTCGAGGCCAGCATCAAGCAATGGAACAGGCTTAAAATAGCTCCATAAGGCCATAAACTCTTAATGATCCAATCTTTCAGCAGCCCTGGGATGCTGGAGCAAATCCAGCTCTAAAACCCCACTCGCTGGTTGCCAACCCCACCAACAGTGGTCTCTTTGTTCCTCTTATCAGCCTGCAAAATTACGCTGTGGCAATTGGGCCATTTCACTATTTGCTTCCTTTAAAGGGCTCCTCAGAGAATGAGTAGGTCAGATGGGCATGAAGTGTCCTCTCACCCTTTTCCACCTCAGACCTGGCCTTGCCTTTCAGGAATGATTGACTTCCCACGATAGAGGCTCTGCTCAGGAGATGCTCTAGAGGCACTGGTCTCTCTCTAGCTGAAGTTTTCTAGTCCCAAGCTCATCACCACCACTTGCCTAGGAGATTGGTTGGAGAGACTAATATCTTTGAACCCTGAGACCCAGAGAAAACATCAAGATACCATGCTGACCATTCTCCTGCTTCCAGACCAAGCCAAGCCAGATGGGTAAGAATTTCTGTTATTTAGTAAAATTTAAAAAAAAAACAAACCTGTTTTGGCAAAAGTGATTGTACAGCCTGCTCTACCCCTGTGTTGATAATCAAAATGGTGTTTCCCTCCAAGAACAAGAATTTCAAGCCCATTAGATACAGCTGGCAACGATGCTGTCCACTCTTCTCTAAACAAGTCAAGTATGAGGTCAGTTCCAAGCATGTGAATGTCTTTTTTTCCAATGAAATTTAACATTTATCACCCCCCCCCCCCAGTTCTACTGAGCTGTAATTGACATATAGTATTGTATAAGTTTAGGTTGTACAGCATAAAGATTTGATATTTGTATATATTACAAAATGATTACCACAGTAAGTTTAGTTAACATTCATCACCTTACATAGTCATAATTTTTCTTGTGTGAGAACGTTTAAAATCTACTCACTCAGAAATTTTCAAATATATAATAGATTATTGTTAACTATAGTCACCATGCTGTATATTACATCCCCAGAACTTATTTGTCTTATAACTAGAAGTTTGTACCTTTTGACCACCTTCACTCATTTCCCCTACCCTCCACCTGCTACCTCTGGCAACCATCAATCTGTTCTCTGCTTCTATGAGTTAAGTTTCTTTAAATTCTACATAGAAGTTAGATCTTATAGTACTTGTCTTTCTCTGTCTGACTTACTTCACTTAGCATAATTCCCTCAGGGTTCATTCATGTTGTCATAAATGGCAAAATTTCCCTTTTATGGCTGAATAATATTACATTATATATAATACATATATATGTTAGAGAGAGAGAGAGGTAACATTTTCTTTATCCATTCATCTATTGATGGACACATAGGTTGTTTTCATGTCTTGCCTATTATAATGCTGCAATGAATATGGGGATGCAGATATCAATTTGAGATAGTCATTTTATTTCCTTCTGATATATACCCAGAAATAGAATTGCTGGATCATATGGTAGTTCTATTTCTAAATTTTTGAGGAAACGCCATACTGTTTTTCCATAATGGCTGTACCAATTTACTTTCCCACCAACAGTGTACAAGGCTTCTTTTTCTCTACATCTTTGCCAACACTTGTTATCTCTTGTCTTTTTGATAATAGTCATTCTAACAGGTGTGAGATGGTATCTCATTGTGGTTTTGATTTGCATTTCCCTGATGATTAGTGATGTTGAGCACCTTTTCATGTACCTGTTGGCCATTTGAATATCTTCTTTGGAAAAATGTCTATTCAAGTTCTTTGCCCATTTTTAATTGGATTTTTTTGGGGTTTTTTTTTTTCCTCTTTTTTTTTTTTTTTTTGCTACTGAGCTGTATGTGGTCATTGTATATTTTGGACATTAACCCCTTAACAAATATGTGATTTGCAAATATTTTTTCCCATTCTATGGGTTGCCTTTTCATTTTGTTGATCATTTCTTTTACTGTGCAGAGCTTTTTAGTTTGATGTAGTTCCACTTGTTTATTTTCGCTTTTGTTGCTTTTGTTTTGGTCAGTATATTCAAAAAATCATTGCCAAGACCAATGTCAAAGAGCTTTCTTCCACGTTTTCTTCTAGGAGTTTTATTGTTTCAGGTCTTACATTTAAGTCTTCAATACATTTCAAGTTAATTTTTGTGAGTAGTATAAGATAAGGGTCTACTTTCATTCTTTTGCATGTGAATATCCAATTTTCCTAACACCACTTATTAAGAAGAGATTTATTAAGAAGAGATTGTCTTTTCTCCATTGAGTATTCTTGACTCTCTCGTCAAGTATTAGTTGACAGTATATGCATGGATTTACTTCTGGGTTCTTGATTCTGTTCCATTGGTCTACGTGTAAATATCTTAATTAAAAGCCTGAGTTCTGAACACTGTTGGATGACAATCATATAACAAAGTGAACTTGAAAGCAGATCCTCCCTCAGCTGAACCTTGAGATGACTGCAATTCCTACTAGCATCTTGATTGCAGCCTCAGGAGAAACCCTGAATCAGAACCACCCAGATAAGCTTCTCTCTTGGATTCCTAACCCCCAGAAATTGTAAGGTAACAAACTTGTTGTTTACAGCCAAAAAGTTTTGGGGTAATTTGTTATTTAGCAATGGACTAATTCAGGAGTTGAACAGGTAAGGACTTACAGGCAACAATAAGGAGAAATTCTCTAGATGTGAGGTTGTAGATACTACCTCTTGTCCAGTAGGGAAGGTGCAAATTTGGCTGATAGTAGGATGTGGGTATCATCTGCCTTCTGGCTCCACTTGACTTTAGGTTGGTGTTATAAATGTTTATAGTACCATTAGGAAGTAATATGGTCAAGAGGAGATAGCTTGTCCAGGCTCTGGAAGTTTGGAATTGGTGTGTTGGGTTTTAGAAGGCAGCACATTGTTCCTAAGTTTTTCTCAGTCTTCTAAACTATTGCTTCTGGATAGTCCTCAAGACTTTGCAGATGACTTCATCAGATAATGCTGACATCTCATCATGTCAATAAATATATGGTCATTTTATTCCCTTTGGTTTCAATTAACTAGGGTGATTGATTTAACAAGAATTATGAACCATAAATAAAGCTTTTCTATGAAATCTCTTGGTATAGCCATATAGATCTACATCCAATATCAAAATTCCTGATTTTTTTAGGCCATTTTTAGGTAACTCAGAGGTCTTTTGGGTCACAGAGCAGATGGAAACCAAATCATAGTACATGCAAATGACTGCAAAAGGACACCAGCTGCACCCATAACTATATTGCAGGGCCCCCAACCTGAGCATTGCTCTTCAGATTTTTATCATTATCTTTGCCTCTTCTAAATTCTTTACTCAAGAGTTTGCTTTTTACAAAAAACACATAAAACACAAGCTTTGGTTTAACAATATAAAATCACCTGTGAAAAAGATTTTTTTAAAATGCTTTCTCCCAAAGCAATCTACAGATCCAATGCAATCCCCGAAACGTTTTTTGCAGAAATAGAAAAAAATCCTAAAATTCATATGGAATCTCAAGAGACCCCCAAATATCCAAAGTAATCTTGAAAAAGAAGAACAAAGTTGGATGTCTCATACTTCCTGATTTCAAAGTTAGTTACAAACCTACAGTAGTCAAATTCGTGTGATACTGGCAGAAAAAGAAACATACAAACCAATGCCATATAATAGACAACCCAGAAATAAACCCTAGTACTTATGGTCAAATGATATTTGACAAGGGTTCTGAGACCATTTAATGGGGAAAGAACAATCTCTTTAACTAATGGTGCTAGGAAAACTGGATAGTCACATGCAAAAGAATGAAGATGGAGTCTTACCTTACGCAATATACAAAAATTAACTTAAAATCAATCAAAGACCTAACATAAGAGCTAACAATATAAAACTGTTGGAAGAAAACATAAGAGAAACGCTTCATGACATTGGATTTGGTAATGTTTTCTTGGACATAATAGCAAAAACACAGACAACGAAAGAAAAAATGAATTTGACTTCATCAAAATTAAAAAATTTTTACTACAAAGAACAGAGTGAAAGGGCAACCCATGAAATAAGAGAAAATATTTGCAAATCATATATCTCATAAGGGGTTAATATTCAGAATATATAAAGAACTCCAACAACTTAACAACAAAAAGCAAACAACCCAATTCAAAAATGGGCAAAGGATGTCAATAGATATTTCTCTAAAGAAATTATAACGATGGCCAATGAACACATGAAAAGATGCCCAACACCCCTAATTATTAGAGTAATGGAAACCAAATCATGAGTTTCCACTTCACACCCATTAGAAAGGCTCTTTAAAAAAAAACAAAAACAGAAAAAAAAACCAAAACAGGTGTTGGCAAGTATGTGGAGAGATTGGAACCATTGTGCCTTGCTGGTGGGGATGTAAAATGGTGCAGCCATTGTGGAAAACAGTATAGTGGCTCCTCAAAATAATTAAATATAGAATTACCATATGATGCAGCAATTCCACTTCTAAGCATATACCTAAAATAATTGAAAGCAAGGACTCGAACAGATATTTGTACATTAATGTTCTTAGTAGCATTATTCACACTAGCCAAAAGGTAGAAGCCACCTAAATGTCCGTCAATGGATGAATGGCTAAACAAAATGTAGTATATACATACAATGGAGTATTATTCATATAGCCTGAAAAAGGAATGAAAATCTGATAATGCTACAACATGGATGAACCCTGAAGACATTATGCTAAGTGAAATAAGCGAAACACAAAAGAACAAATAATGTATGATTCCACTTATATAAGATACCTAGAAGAGTCAAATTCATAGAGACAGAAAGTAGACTAGTGGGTGCCAGGGTCTAGGGGGAGGGGTAATGAGGCTTTGTTGTTTAACGGATACAGAGTTTCAGTTTAGGATAATGAAGTAATTCTGGAGATGGCTATTGGTGATGGTTGTTTAGCAATGTGAATGTACTTAATGCCACTGAACTGTACATTTTAAAATGTTTAAAATGGTAAATTTTATGTTATATATATTTTACCACAATAAAAAACAAATTTAAAAATGCTTTCTGTCTACAAAAATGTTTCCCAGCCTGCCACATTTACACTGGCCTCATCCCAATTTCCCACTGCCCAGGATTAAGCAGCCTTCCTCCAAATCCCCCACCCCTGGCCCAAATCAGCTAAATCGCCATGACACCAACCCACTGGAAATAATTTCTTTGTTGGGATAAGTTTCCCAGAGATTGGAATGTCCCTGGTGATGCCACCGTGAATCAGACAGAGTTCTGCAGTTGCTCTGCAGGCCAAATAAGTCCTGAATGTCCACGGACAAATCTCCCCTCCTCCCTACATCCATTTTTTTCCCCACAAAAATATTTATTATTACCATTTATTTGGCATTTTAAAATTTACATCATACCTTCTCACGTAAACTCTTACTTTTGATAAAACCATCTTGACTTGCCCAAATTCTCATAGCTACTAAGTGGTAGAACCGGGACTTCCTGAACCCAGACCTCTCTCATGAGACTCCTCCCTCCTTGACTGTCTCACAGGCATGTGGCAACATGTTCGAAACTGAGCTCATCAGCTCCTCCGCCAACCTGCTTCTCCTCCTGTGCTTCCCATCTTAGTGAACGGTACCACCATTCTGTCCAAGGCAGAAACCTTGGAGTCATCACTGATATGTTCCTCTGCCTCACCCCCTCAGCCAATCTGCCACCAAGTCTGTGGACTCTATCTCCTAAATAATCTTTAAATACATATTCACTCTCTCCACCCCACTGCCATCTCCCTAGTCCAATTCACCATCTTCTCTCATCTGGACTCCTGCAATAGCATCCTAAATGTGCTCCTTGCCTTCAGTCTTGCCTCTTCACAATTCATTTTCCAAAGAGTATCCAGAGCAATCTTTCTCAAGTCAAGTCGGATCATGATTCATCTGGGTGTTTTGTTCATTTTTGTTATTGAATCCCTGAATATTTTATGTCTCCTACCTTCCCTGAGGCACCAAGGATTCTGCAGAGCAGGAGTTAACAACCACTAAACCACTAATTCTACAGGATAAAGAAGTTCATCAGATGAGGCTGTTGTTTACCTGTCTAGTTTCATTCCTCATTTCCGCTACTCTTCTCTTCTGTATTAATTAGGATAGGCTAGGTTATGCCACATAACAAACAAACCCCAAATCTTAGTGGTATGAAATAACAAAAGTTATCTCTCACTCATCCTACTTGTCTGATGCAGGTCATCAGGGACTCTGCTCCACCTCATCTTTATTCTGGGACAAACGCTGATGGAGCCTCCACCACCTGGAGCATTGCCTGTCACCATGGTAAAGGGAAGACAGCCTGGTGGCTCTTACTCTGGCAATTAAATGCTCAACCTGGAAACGACAGGCATCACTTCTGCTCACAATTCATTGGTCATCCCTGGACACAAGGGGGGCTAGGAAGTGCTATCTTACCATGTACTCATGACAATAGGGTAGGAGACAACTGTATTATTTGGCAAAAAGCACCAATGTCTACCATACCTTCATACCCTTACTCTGAGTCAGAGTGGGATATCTAAAAGTTTTTAGAATGTATATATGCTGTTCTTTTTGACCTCCTCCCCCCAGTCCTTCTGGGAAGATTCTACTTGACCTTGTAGTTTCAGTGCAAGCAATATGCCTCTGGGGAGCCTTCTTTCTGTCTTATCTGCTTCTGTTTCTCCCTTCCCAGTCCAGGGCAAGTGCCCTTTGGTTGTACTCTCCAAAGCTCCTTGTTTCCTTCCAGCATAAATCTTATCACATTCTCTGAATGAGACTGTTTATATAATGTGTTTCTTTACCCACAAAATTGTATATTGCCTGATGTCAAGAACTGTATCCCCAGTGCCTAGAGTGCTTTCTGGCACATTGTAGCTTCTCAATAAAGGTGGAATGAATGAATGTTTAGAGCTTTATCTCCTTGGTCCTAAGCCTTTGCCCATTTGGCACACCAAGCTGCCTGGATCAGAGGAGGAGATGAAGCTGAAAACTGCTTTCCACTGTGAGTTGAGCGGATCCGGAACTGGCCTAGAAAGTAAGGGTATAGCATTTGAAACTTGAGCTTCATTTATGAGCTAATCCTGGGACACACACTTCCTTGGGTGTGTTAACTGGGGTTAATGAGGAAAAATTGGCTATTCAGACAATTTTATGTTCACTAAGTGAAGAGTGTCATGGAATTTAGACTTCTTCCACAACAGACTCTGTTAAGGAGTTTCTAGCAGCCAAAAGATACATGATTTGGGAGGTAGAGTTGAAGCTGATGTTCTGAACTCCTGTTGTTTTGGGTTTTAGAGTTTTCTTTGCAAATTAGACATTAGACATCCTGACTGTGCTTGCTCTTAGCTAGGGATATGGATATGAAGCTCAGGTCATTTGTTGGAAAATCTATACTAGAACTCAATTGGCCTCTTTAGTAACAAAGAGCTCACCTCCAAGGGCAGTACTTAGATAAAATAAAATCTTTGAAGATGTGCTCAAACTCATTAGTAATTAGAGAAATACAAGTTTAACTAAGCAGCTCTCAGACTGGCAAACATTAAAAAGCTGATAATGTGTTGATGAAGATATGGGGTTCTAAGAGCCCTTACGTTCTGCATAATGCAGGTTGGTTCGGCTATTCTGGCAAAATACCTCTCACTCAGTGAATATTTACTGAGCACCATCCATGTGTCAAGTGCTGTTCCAGGTGCTTAGAATATAAGCAGGGAACAAAACAGACAAAAATCTGTTAAAATCTTATGATAATCACTATTTATTATAAGATAATAAAATAATACATAAATTATTTAATTTATTAGATAGTTATAAGTGCTAAGCCGAGGAGTTAAAGCAGGAAAGAGGGATATGAAATGCTACATGGGGATTGAAAATTGAAGAAAAGGTGGCCAAGAGAGGCCTCACTGGATTGGGGGGGGTTCATATAGCTAACTTAGTCATATTAAATATACACATATCATATGACCCAACAATTCTGCTCCTGAGTATATATATCTAGGAAAATCCCCACACAAGCCCATAGGGGGATATATATGAAGATGTTTGTGGAAGTGTTACTTGTGGTGGTGGAAGGTTAGCAGAATCGTAGTGGGAGCCCTTGACTGAGAGAGTGGCAGGTAGAATATGGTGGATGCATGCCATGAAATATTAGGCAACAGTTTAAGTAACAGGATAATATATGCATGGCAACATAGATTGATCTAGAGCGTGATGCTGAATGAAAAAAGTAAGAAACAGAATGAGGTATATAACATAGGATTGCTTATGTAGATTAAGAATCCATGCACACAATACAATACACAGTTTGAAAGAATGGATTCAAACAAAAAAGCAACATGTTAAACATGTTAGAATGGCTATGGGGATGAGGAGAAAAAGGGGAATGGAAATGGGTTATGGGGTTTAAAAATAAGATAAAATGAACACAAGTCAGTACGTTGATTTGGTGTTTAGAGAACCCAGATTTCTACAGCCTGAGAGTCAGGTGTCTAATTCACTTGCCTCATCTGAGCTTTCATTTCCTCAGCTATACGGGAACAGTATTTCCAGTCTAAGCTACCTTCTGGGGTTGTCGCAAGACTAGTTTGCTGATGTAGGAAGGGACTTAGACAAGTTTAAAGTGAACACACTTATCTCACACAAACAATCATTATTGTTGCACGGAATGAGCATTTGCTGTTTGCCTTCCTACCATGCATTTCTACTTTGTCCCTTCCCACCAATCCTGATTCCTATTTGGGGAGTACATGTAGTTTTGAGGCAGCTGACTATTCCCAGGTGGAACACATGGCTTAGGATAAGCCAGTCACTCATTCCATCCCCTGGCCACAGTGATTGATTTGGGGTGGGCATTTGATCCAAGCTATTGAAATCCCATTGAATCTCAAGACTTTGGCTGGGAATACTGGGCGTCTTCCTTGTTTGGCATGAATAGGGTAGTATGGGGCTCTGGAAGTAGCAGCTTGGACATGAAACTTCTTAAAATACTGCAAAGCACAAAGAAAAATGGATGGGTCCTGAGGTTGGGTTGGTACATATCTCTACACCAGATGGAAATGTTCCCCCAGAAAGTGCCCTGAAATGGATTGTTCAAGGTTTTCAGCAGTTCCACACTGCAAATGATGTCAGCTGCTCCTACTTGGAATGAGGAAAAAAAGATATCCGCTTTCATACATTTGTTTCCTGATCTGTAATTGACAAGAGAAAGAATCCTGGAAATAAAATTGTTGCAGGTGCCTGATGATTCCAATCCTTTTGCTACACGTGATGAAATAGAGACCTTGGTTTGTAAAGAATGCCCCTCCAGAGGATCGTGGGCTTCAGAACTGAATGCCGCAAGGGAGCACGAGGAGCCTCAGTCTAGAGTGTCCTCTGCTCAGCACAGCTTCTTAAGATTCCCAAGGCTGAGTCTATAGAGCAAATGCCTTTGAAATGATGCAGCAGCCAAAATGCTAACGCAGAGTGTTACATTCATCATCCAAACTGCTGCTTCCCTTCAGTGGCCTTGCCTTCTAGACAGAGGACTTTGACACCCCCAAGCATTCTTCGTACAGTTGGTTTCCCAGGTTTGGGGTAGCCAGGCAGGAAAAGGGAAGAATAAGCCTCCAGAATGGCAGCTCTTGCTTGTCACACATAATATCAGACTTGTCCAGGACACCTATCATGCTTACCGGGCATGATGGAGAGTACAGAAGTTTGAGACATGGGTTATGCCCTCATTCAACAGTGTGCTTAGTTAGCAAGACAGGAAATACAGAGTCACTCATCATGCTCCTTCCAAAAACATAGATTTTTTTTTTTTTTTGGCCTAATTTACTCCTACTTATCCTCAGCTCAAATATCACTTCCTCAGAGATGCTTTCTCTGGTCAAATCCCTGTAATAAAAAATCTCATAGCTCCATGTAAATCTCCTTTGTAGCACTGATCACACTTACATTTTACATTTACTTGTTTTTACAGTTGCTTTTTTATTTTTTATTTTTTTTTAGATTAAAGGCAGTCTTTCTCACTAGACTCTAAGTTTCTTAAGGGCAGAGATGGTCTAAGTCTTTGTTGTTTAACGAGCACATATACAACTTTTACTATGTGTCAGGCAATTTTCTCAATAGTTTACAAATATTAATTTATTTAATTCTCATAGTAAGTCCATCAGGCATTATTATTGTTATACATACGGAGGAAACTGAGACCCAGAGAGGCAGGGTAGCTTGCCCAAGCTCACAAAACTAAGAAATAACAGAGCCAGGATTCAAACCCAGGGAGGCTGGTTCCAGAGTCAATGCTCTTAACCAGCGGTCCCCAACCTTTTTGGCACCAGGGACCGGTTTCACGGAAGACAAGTTTTCCACGGACAGGGTTGGGGGCGTGGTTCAGGCAGTAATGAGAGTGATGGGGAGCGGCAGATGAAGCTTCTCTCGCTCACCCACTGCTCACCTCCTGGTGTGCAGCCTGGTTCCTAACAGGCTGCAGACAGGTACCGGTCCTTGGCCCGGTGGTTGGAGACCCCTGCTCTTAACCATTATGCTCTAGCCATTTTGCTCATCATTGTATCTCCAGTACCTAGTGCAATGCCTGACTCATATATGCTCAATAAACATTTGTTGGATGAATCAATGGATCTTGTCCTTTGTAACCCTAAGTCAGGCAACCCCCAAAATTAGCCTAATAATCACACATCGATCTATAACTCATATACGTCAAACGTACATTTCAGTATGACAAGACGATACAGCCCCCTTTGTGATTTTTCGGCATTAGTTTGGGGTTTTTTTTTTTTTTCTTCTTTAAATTTTATTAATTTGAATTTCTTTCTATTTAGCCAATTAACATGGAGTATCTGAAAATTAATTAACTAAAACAGAAAATATTATATAAAGAAGTTTCAACTACTGGTATGGTCAAGTAAGCTCCTGTTAGACTTGGCCCTCTTGCAAATTACAGACTAGGGTTTGGCAAACTATGGCCCATAGGTGAAATACAGTCTACCACTTGTCTTTGTAGATATAGTTTTATTGGAACACAGCCACATCCATTGGTTTATATATATTCTATTTCTGCTTTCATGCTGTAATGGCAGAACTGATTAGTTGTGATAGACTATATGGCCCACAAAGCTTAAAATATTTATTATCTGGCCCTTTATAGAAAAAGTTTGCCATCACCTGCTCTGGAAAAAATACAACAAATAATGACAGAAAGGCACTGAAGAGTAAGCAAAATGTTTTGACGCTTGGAAAGAGGGAAGGTAGGGAGCATATTTCCCATTTTTTTACTCCTTTTAACCTGAGGGTGGACTAAAGGTGGGATTGTGAGTAAGTTAACACTCTGATAGAAGGCCAGCAGCCTTTCTGGTATGAAGAATTGAAGGACAGAGTTCTGGGCAACCATAACCATTGAAAAGTGAGGGGGAAATTCCAGAAAGGACAGAGTCAGAGATGAGGAACATCAAATTATGCCCAAGTCTCTGACTTACCCCTGAAGCATGCATGTGTAGGACAGATGCAAAACAGCCCAGCTAAATAACCTGAATTGGCAGTTTGAGTTAATTTACTGCCAACACAAAAGTATCCATACTCTTCAGGGAAATATATCAGAATCTCAGAGCCTCCATAATTTAGCATTCAGAATCTTGAGGTTATAATACAAAACTGCTTGACATACGTATGAAGAAACAGGAAAATGTGATCCAATCTCAAAAAGAAAAAGACAACAGTGGAAACCAGCCAAGAGATAACCACAATATTGGAACTAGTGGACAAGGATTATAAAACAACTATTATAAATATGCTTAATGAAGTGAAGAAACATATGCTTGCAATCAATGAAATGTTACAAAATATCAGCAGAAAATTGATATTATCATTTTTTTAAAGCACAAAAAGGAAATTCTAGAATTGAGAAATACAATATATGAAATAAAAACTCACTGGAGGGGCTTAACAGCAGAATGGAGATGACGGGGAAAGAATCTGTAAACTTGAAGACAGAATAATATGAATTATTTAATCTGAAGAGAAGAGAGAAATAAGATTGAAGAAATTCTACAGAGTTTTAGAGAACTATAGAGCAATACCTGAAAGGTCTAACACAAATGTAATTGGAGTCCTAGGAAGAGAGAAAAGAATGGAGTGCCCTACATTCTTAGTATCCATTTCCACACATGATCCTCAGATATTTGTCTGTACTAATTAGAAGAAACTCAAGTAGTTCTTTTGGAGTGTAGTATATCTCCACATGGGTCACACATTGTGCCTCTGTTTACAGACCCAGAACCCCTTGAGGAAGAACCCCAGTATAATACCGAAAATGTGTACTGCTAATTTTTCTCCCAACCTTGTGCAAAGGGACCTATGACTTTTTACCAGGGTAACTATACATTGAGGAAAGGAAACAATCAGACTTTTCAGAGACTACTAGATACTAGTTCTGAACTGACACTAATTCCAGGAGACCCAAAACATCACTGTGGTTCACCAGTCAGAGTACAGGCTAGTGGAGGTCAGGTGGTCAATGGAGTTTTAGCTCCAGTCCATCTCGCAGTGAGTCCAGTGGGTCCCCGAATCCATCCTGTGGTTAGTTCTCTTGTTCCAGAATGCATAATTGGAATAGTCATTTAAAGCAGCTGGCAGAACCTCTCCCATTGGTTCCTTGAGGGCTATTATGGTGGGAAAGGCCAAGTAGAAGCCACTAGAACTGCCTATAGATAGTTTTAGAAAAATAGTCAATCAAAATCAATATCACATTCCTGGAGGAATTGCAGAGATTAGTGCCACCATCAAGGACTTGAAAGATGCAGGGGTGATGATTCCCACCACATCCCCATTCAACTCTCCTATTTGGCTTATGCAGATGACAGATGGATCTTTGAGAATGGCAGTGGATTATTGTAGGCTTAACCAGGTGGTGACTCCAATTGCATCTGCTGTACCAGATATGGTTTCTTTGCTTGAGTAAATCAACACATCTCCTGGTGCCTGGTATGCAGCTATTGACTGACAAATGCCGTTTTCTCCATCCCTGTCAATAAGGCCCACCAGAAGTAGTTTGCTCTCAGCTGGCAAGGCCAGCAGTACACCCTCATTGTCCTACCTCAGGAGTATATCAACTCTTCAGCCTTATTTCATAATTTACTGCATAGGGATCTTGATCAATTTTCACGAGATATCATATTGGTCCGTTACACTGATATTATGCTGATTGTACCTAATGAGCAAGAAGTGGCAACTACTTTAGCCTTATTGGTAAGACATTTGCATGTCAGAGGGTGGGAAATAAATTGATTAAAATTCAGTGCCTTCTACCTCAGTGAAATTCCTAAGGGTCCAGTGATAGGGAGCATTTTGAGATATTCCTTCCAAGGTGAAGGATAAGTTGTGGCATCTGGCCCCTCCTACAATCAAGAAAGAGATATGATGCCTAGTCCTCTTCAGAGTTTCGAAGAAACATATTTCTCATTTGTAGATTACTCTGTCCCACTTGCCGAGTGTCCCAAAAAGCTGGTAGCTTTGAATGAGGGGCCCAGAACAAGAGAAGGCTCTGCAACAGGTCCAGAGTGCTAGGCACACTGCTCTACCACTTGGACCATATGATCCAGCAAATCCAGTGGTGCTTGAAGGGGCAGTGGTAAGTAGGGATGCTGTTTGGAGCCTTTGACACCCAGCCTGCACCTATGATCTCATGGGGAAACGAAGACTTGGGCTTGGTTTACAGATGGTTCTGTATGATGTGCAAGCACCACCCAAAAGCGGACAGCTGCAGCACTACAGTCCCTCTCTGGGACATCCCTGAAGGACAGTGCTGAAGGGGAATCCACCCGGTGGGCAGAACGTCAAGCAGTGCATCTGGTTGTTCACTTTGCCTGGAAAGAGAAATGGCCGGACAAGCGATTATATACCAATTAATGGGCTGTGGTCAATGGTTTAGCTGGATAGTCAGGGACTTGGAAGGAACATGATCAGAAAATTAATAAGAAAGAAATTTGGGGAAGAGGTATATAGATAGATCACTCTGAATGGGCAAAAAACATGAAGATATTGGCGTCCCATGTGAATGCTCACCAGTGACCTCAACAGTGAAGGATTTTAATAATCAAGTAAATAGAATGACTTGTTCTGTGGACACGAGTCAGCCTCTTTCCCCAGCTACTTTTGCCATGGCCTTTTGGGCTCAAGAACAAAGTGGCCATAGTAGCAGGGATGGAGGTTATGCACAGGCTCTGCAACATGGACTTCCACACACCAAGGTCGATCTGGTTATGACCACAGCTGAGTGCCCCATCTGCTAGCAGTAGAGATCAACCCTGAGCCCCCAATATGGCACCATTCTCTGGGGTGATCAGCCAGCTACCTGGCAGCAAGTTGATTACATTGGACCACTTCCATCATGGAAAGGGGAGCATTTTGTTTTTACCGGAATAGACACTTACTCTGGATACAGATTTGCTTCCCCTGCATGCAATGCTTCCACCAAGACTACCATCCGTGGACTTATGAAATGCCTTATGCACCATGATGGTATGTCACACAGCATTGCTTCTGATCCAGGAACTCACTTCACAGCAAAAGAAGTACAGCAATGGGCCCAGGTTCATGAAATTCACTGGTCTTAGCATGCCCCTCCTCCCCCATCCTGAAGCAGCTGACTTGATAGAACAGTGGAATGGCCTTTTGTCGACGCAGATACAGTGCCAGCTAGGTGGCAATATCTTGCAGGGCTGTGGCAAGGTTCTCCCGAAGGCTGTATATGCTCTGAATCAGCATCCAATATATGGTGCAATTTTTCTGATAGCTAGGATTCACAGGTTCAGGAATCAGGGGGTAGAAATGGGAGTGGCACCGCTTACTATTACCCCTAGTGATCCACTAGCAAAATTTTTGCTTCCTGTTCCCAAAATTTTATGCTCTGCTAGCCTAGAGGACTTAGTTCCAGAGGGAAATGCTTCCACCAGGAGACACAACAACGAATCCATTGAACAGAAATTGAAGGCTGCTGCCCTGTCACTTTGGGTTCCTCGTGCCTCTGGGTCAACAGGCAAAGAAGAGGGTTATGGTGTTGGCTGAGGTGACTGATCCTGACTACCAGGGCGAAATTGGACTACTACTCCACAATGGAGGTAAGGAAGAGTATGTCTGGAGTATAGGAGATCCCTTAGGGTGTCTCTTAGTATAACCATGCCTTGTGATTAAGGTCAGTGGAAAACTACAACTCAGTCCAGGCAGGACTACAGTACTAATGGTCTGAACACTTCAGGAATGAAGGTTTGGGTCACCTCATGATGTAAAGAACCATGACCAACTGAGGTGCTTGCTGAAGGCAAAGGTACAGAATGGGTCGTGGGAGGAGGTAGTTATAAGTACAAGCTAGGACCACGTGGCTAATTACAGAAACGAGGGCTGTAACTGTCATGGGTATTTCCTCCTTATATCAAGGAGAAGAGCTAACATCACTCAAGGACTTTACCTCCTCTTCTGGGGAAGGAATTAGTGTATCTTCAGTTGTGTGCAGGATGGTTGTTTCATGTTAGGCAGAATTACGACTTTGTTATTGTCTTTATTTGGAGATTAAGTATGGTTAAAGGAGATGCATATGGATACCAAGTTGACAAAAGGTAGACTTGTGATGGTTAATTTTATGCATTAGCTTGACTGGCCATTGGTGCTCAGATTAAACATTATTTCTGGGTGTGTCTGTGAGGGTGTTTCCACATGTGGTTAGTGTTTGAATCAGTGGACTCAGTAAACTGCCCTTCCCAGTGTGAATGGGCATCATCTGATGCGGAGAAGGCCTGAATGAAACAAAAGGTGAAGGAAGGAGGAATTTGCCCCTTTTTTCTTGCCTCACTGTTTGAGCTGGGTCATTTCATCTCATCTTCTCTGGCCCTTGGACTGGGCTATACATAATCAGCTCCCCTGGTTCTCAGGCCTTCAAGCTCAGACTGAATTATACCACCAGCTTTCCTGGGTCTCCAGTTTGCAGATACAGATTCTGGGATTCCTCCGCCTCCATAATTTCATGAGCCAATTCCTCATAATAAATACATATTATTTTATATATAATATAAATTATATAATACATAATGTGTATTAAATATATATTAAATATAATGCCTGCCTATCATCTATCTATCTATCATCTATCTATCTATCATCTCTCTATCTATCTATATCTGTCTATCTATCTCTATATCCTATTGGTTTTATTTCTCTGGAGAAGCCTGACTAATGTATCAACTATATGCTGTCTATATGAAACCCACTTCAAGTATAAAGGCACACATAGGTTAAAGAGTTAAAGGATGGAAAATGATATACCATGAAAACACTAAACAAAAGAAAGCTGGAATAGCGATATTAATATCAGATAAAGTAGACTTCAGAACAAGGAACATTACCAGAGATACTGAAAGACATTCCATAATTATAAAGGAGTCAATTCTCCATGAACATATAACATTTAAAAATATGTATGTATCTAACAACAGAGCTTCAAATATTTGAGCAAAAATTAATAGAAGTAATGAGAAATAGACAAACTAACAATTATTGTTGGAGCCTTCAACACTTCTCTCATAGAACAGGTATATAGAAAATCATTAAGGACACAGAAGACCAGAATAACATTATCAACAACTTGACCCAATTTCCATTTATAAAACACTTCACCCAACAACAGGAAAATAAAAATTCTTTTTGAGTGCATAAGGAACATACACCAAAAGAGAGCATATTCTGGGCCACAACACAAACATTAGGAAATTTAAAAGAAAAGAAATAATGCAATGATGATTCTAACAGAACCAATATAAAATTCAATAGCAAAGATATCTAGAAAATCTCCAAATATTTGGAAATGAGAGAACATACTTCTACATAACCCACGGGTCAAAGAGGAAGTTTCAAGGGAAATTTTTAAAAATATTCTGAACTGAATGGACAAAAATAAAAATACAACATGGCATAGCTGTGGGATGCAATTAAAGCAACGCTTAGAGGTAAATTTATAGCAATTAATGTTTATATTAGAAATAGATAAGATCTAAAATCAGTAATCTGAACTTCTTCCTTGTGAAACTAGAAAAAAAAAGTGCAAATTAAACCAAAGCAAGCAGAAGAAGGAAATAATAAAAACAAGAGCAGCAAGAGGGAAGAGATATGGGAACATACGTATCTGTATAACTGATTCACTTTGTTATAAAGCAGAAACTAACACACCAATGTAAAGCAATTATACTCCAATAAAGATGTTAAAAAAAAAAAAAGAAAGTAGACAGGAGGTGAAAAGTTGTTAACAAGTATAGGAAAAGTAATTAATGGAATTTATGAACACTGTTTTTATTTGCCCTTCTGTCCATATATAATAAATAACTTACACTCACCTTCAAAAAAAAACAAGAGCAGAAATCAATGAAACTGAAAACAGAAAAGCAAGAGAAAAATCAGTGAAGCCAAATTCTGGTTCTTTTAAAAGATCAATAGAATTGACAAAACTCTGGACAGGTTGACCAATACAAAAAAAGACATAAATTACCAATATCAGTAATGAAAGAGGGGATATCACTACAGAACCCACAGGCATGAAAAAGAAAATAAAGGAACACCACAAAGAACTCTCTGCTCATAATTCTGCAATGTAGAGAGGATGGACTTTGAAGGGTTCTATATGTGTTAAAGAATTGAGTATACAGTTAAGAGTGCATAGACCAGAGTGGTCAGAGATAATTTATTCAAAAGGATTACACTACAGAGGTGGCAACTAAAAGCCATTAGTCCTTCTATTGATATCTCACTCAAGAACTGACATTTTGCTAACTAGCAGATTGCATGTCAAATCTTTTCTATCGGTGAAACTAATGTTCCAGTATGATGAATGTTAGAAATGGGCTCTTCTTTGTAAAGTGAAAGGTATTCAATATATGTGGATTAGCTATAATAAATTGAAGACACTCCCTATCCTTACACGAACAGAGTATAAGAATCCACCAAGGCTTTTACCCTATTAAAACCTCCATAGGCTGACATGAATGACTTAATCTCAAATGCGTCCTGTGCTCAGCCATTAGGTGAGGAGGATTTCTGACCGCATGTTGTCAACTAGAGGATATGTGCTGCGTCTTTCATAAGGATGTGCTCAGAGCACTTAAAAGGACAGAGACCTGGGGCTTCATCAAGTTTATGGAACAGGTTTCATGATGTGTTGTGCCTACTGTGCTAATAAATAAGGTCTGTATGAGGCAGAATTTTATCTAAGTCCTTGTTTTATTAAAATCTGGCATGGAGAGCGTAGAGGAATAGCTCGACTTCTCTGCCTCAAACTTCTTTGCCAGCTATCACTATTTACCAAATAATAGTCGTGCATTACCAAGCGACATAGGTCAGTTTGCATCAGCTAGGTAGTATTCTAACCATTTTGTGTTCATTAACTCTTTTATTTCTCAAAGCAATGTTAGGAGACGGGAGCAAATAATATGATAAAACAGTAAGATGAGACGCAGAGAGATGAAATGACTTACCCAAGGTCATACAGCAAGGCCAGGGACCCAGGCTGTCTGATTTCAGTGCTGGTGTTTGAACCACTTCATTCCACTTCACTACCTGTTGTTTTTTTGTCATCATCTTGTAAGAATATACCAAGTCAGATAAATGATATCAATAGGAGTCAGCTTTCTGTGGAGCTGAGGACAGCTTAAATTCATAGGCTCTGGGTATTAGAGGTATAAGGGGCTCAGATATGGGGAGCTTAATATGGCAACTGTATTGACCTCAATAATCCTGATGACATTTGTGGTTATTTTTTTCAAATAACACCTTTATTGAGACATAATTCACATACCATAAAATTCACCTTTTAAAGTGTACAATTAAGTAGTTTCTAGTATATTCTGAGTTGTGTGTCTCTTTTCTGTTAGCTGTGTTTGGGGAATTTGGTTATTTTGTGTTTGTGACAGTAGTCAAACTTTGATTCACAGACTATTGTTTGGCCATCTTCGCTCCCAAAAGTCAAACCCTGGGTGTTCCACCAGCTTCCTCAAGCATTGATCTTTGTGGAAGTCATCCAAATGAGCATTTAGGGTGACTCCCGGAAACACGAGCATTTAAAATTTTTTTCTTTTGTCAGCTATTAACTAGCCCTACCCAGACCTCCTACGGAAGATACATCTGTGAGGTAGATGGGAGAAGCTCCACCCTACCTTACTGGCCCCAAAATATCTTTGGTATGAAACTTTTAAAGAGATTGAACTTCCTGTTTCAATCATTTCTTCTGGTTCAGACAGTGGTTCTTAATCTGAGGCCACAATCCTTAAGTGAACCAGGGAGTTATCATGAGGGACCTGAAAATCTACCTGTGGATGAGGCATTGTCTTTATTTTGGATAAATATGTCTTACACGTGTATTTACTACTTATTTATAAAACATACATGGCTGCTGTTGTGATTAATAAAGCACAGAACCTTCTAAGCATGTAGCTGAATTCCTAGTAACTTTTCATTGTATAGTTTCTCAATCAGCAGATATGAAAGTACAACCACCATCATGGGGATAATCAGAGAGTTTTGAGCCACAAAAGAAGTCATGTAGACTCAAAAGAGTTGAGGAATCACTGAGTTAAATAATGAACCTACTTCATAGGATACAAAGTTTTCACTTAGTAGGACATCAACTTATCAGCAGTCATTAGTACGGTAGTCTGAATTCATTGGATTGCTTCAGGGTAGGCAACTGAACAATTCCACCCTAAAATCAGAGTGGGGGTCAAAAAACACCCCAAGCAGGTCTAGTGGGCTAAAAAGGTCAGCCTTCAGGGTGCCATATGTGCTTGGGGAAATTGATTCTTTTTGTATTTATGACAGTAGTCAAACTTTGATGGATTATTGTTTGGCTGGTATCACTCTAAAAAGCCAAACCCCAAATGTTCTCCAGCTTCTTCCAGTGTTGGAAGACACTCAAGGGGAAACAAAAGGATGCTGAGCACCAAGGGTGGGAGCTAAAAGGGAGGAGGGAGGTGCCAAATACGTGACCAAGACCGAATCTGCCCGCTTAGTTTGTTGGGAGTGCCAGGAGATAGTAGTGTCTACCCCAAAACCTTAGCAGACTACTTGAGACTTCTTTTGAACTTCTCCTTTCCCTTTTCTTTCCCAGAATCTCCTTCCCCTACACTTGCTTACAAACCTTTCCCATCCCATCCAATGCAGAGTCCCACTTTCTCTCCAAAGCTGTTTAATGAGCTCGAATTGTCTCGTGTTTTTCTGGAGGGGTTCCCTCTTCAACATTGCCAGAATGTCTCAATATTCTTGGAGCTTGTCCTCAGTTTCCAAAACTTCAGGGCATCCCATAGGCCACAGCTCTGACTTCAAATGCACACTGACCGTTTCCTTTCAACCAAACATCCTTCTCCTTCCCCGTTGCATTGCATTAGAGCCCCCTCAAGCCTGTTGTCTTACTCCAGGCATCCCCCTGCCTGCGGCTTGGGGTTAATATCTGGTCCTTTCCAATCCCACCCCATGTGACTGTGTCTTTGTTTCAGATCCAGGAGAGTAATCATACTCAGACTGGGTCTCCACTAGCCAAAGCAAGAGAGACATTTGAGGAAACAGTTGGCCAGTTCCTGCAGAAGGGGGTTTTGGGTTGCCTGACAACCAACTGATTGCCTCAATTCTCCTTTCTGCCTGACATGACCTCAGGGCCATAAATGGCTACTTTCCTTGGTGCTAACAAGGCAAGTGTACAATGACTTTAGTTGCTTGAGAAGAGGCCGTATCCCAAGAGGTACTCCTGAGAACTTATTTTCTTAGAATTGCAGAGTAAAAGGTTCCTGAGAACCGGGTTGAAAACTTTGTGTCTGCCTCTCTCCAACCTCTGTCTGACTGCCACCTAGTGGCATATGAGGGCGGGGGGTGAGGGGGTAGGAGTGGGAGTGGTCCACAGGGTGCAGTCAATAAGTGGGTGTTTTGTCTCTGGAGAATTTGAAAACAATAATAGAATCGACTAAAAATTAGACTTATTATCACCATGCTCCAGCAATTCTAAACAATGTCAGTGATAAAATATTTCTCACTTTGGTATGTCACTTCCCCCACTCCAGCACCTAAGCAGTCCCCTTCTCCCCCCTGGAGAGCCATACTTAATGCTGACTTTTCAGGTAATCCTTCAGATTCACATGTATTCCCTTCATCAAAATTTTCCTGTCTTGATGAAGGGAATAGATGTGAATCTGAAGGGTTACCTGAAAAGTCAGCATTACACGTAAAACTAACACAACATTGTAAATCAACTATACTTCAATAAAAATAAATAAATAAAAATTTAATAAAAGTTTTCCCTCTCTTGTGTTCCATCCCTTTAGGGCTCTGCTATCTACTTTCCTTGGTGGAATTTCTTTATAGGAGAGGACTTCCAGTGGCTACCCCGCTCTCCCTACCAGGAGCGCCTACATTATAACAGGAGTCACCTGAAGAATCAGTGCTTTAGTTCAATGCTTATTCAAATTCTTTTAAAGCAGTGAAACCTTGTTTGCAAACAAAATACTATGTGGAACTCCAACTCCTAAGTCTTCTTTAAGCCTGTCCTTTAATGTCATTTCCTCAGGGAAATTTTCTTTACTCCTCCATGATAAGGACAAGCCCCCATGATCTACATTCTTGTAGCACCTTGGACTGATTCTTTCATCCCACCCATCACACCTGGAATTACGTGTTCTCAGGTAGACCTTAACCTCAGTGCGTGCAAATGCCAGGTTTCTCTTGTTCACTGTTGAAACCCCAGAACCAAGCATAGCACCTGGCCCTCTGCAGGTGTTCCATAAAGAGCTGATGAAAGAAGGAAGCCTTCCTATTACTATAGCCTATAAGTAAATGAACACTGGAAATGGCCAAGTCACATGTCACACTGTGGCTTTTATTGACATCATGGTCAACAACAACCTCCAGATCATTTTTCAGAACCAAAAAAGTGGTCAACCACGTTTTCCTACCTTGTAGTCATGTGATGACATTTTAAAACTACATGCAGCAGCCCCAGCTCTCAGTTTCTAGTGGGTAAATTTATTCCTCCCCCTCCTTGGCACTAAAATCAGGTTCTTGCTCTTACTAAGTCCTGGCTGAAGTCCTGTGGGGACATGCCCTCTCCTTTTCTATACCAGGACCTCCTTTTAGCAATCCCAGTTTGGCATTTCCTTTAAAACCAGGCTCCAATTCCACTTTCTGCCTGAAACAACCCAAGCCTAGACTGTTTTCCCCTTTCTCTGAACTACTAGAGTTCAAGAACAAATGGTTCATCTACCTTTAAAAACCCTGGAATTTACTGTGCACTTGTTACATGCCAGTCACCATCATGAGTCACTTTACATGATCTCATTCAAATGTCACCACAACCCTATGAGGTGAGGATTATTCTTCTCCCCACTGTACAGATAAGGAAACTGAGAGTAAGAGGTGTAGGAAGCAAGGAGAAAGGGAAAGAAATGTGAATCGTTTGCATGTATTAGCTCCCTGTCTCCTCCTGGTTTCCTGATGGGAGTGGACTCCCTGCAAGGTTTGACCCCAAAATTCATATTTTATTTTTCATTTTGCTGAGCCTTTAAACAGAGGTGAACATCTTGATCACAGGACTGAAAATGGCTAAAGCCCTTCTGCAGTGTTTCCTCGGGCAGCTATTCCTCCAGCCCCCCCCAAATATCAACCCTCCCAACACACACACCCCTCCCTTCTACTGTCTCCGTTGTCAGAAGGTTTTCGCTCACCCCAGCCCTCTGCCTGTCATCTTGTAATTGGGGAATTCATTTCAGGGTAATAAAGAGTAGTAAAGTCTTTAAAAGTGAAAAGGTACCTGAGGGTCAAGCAACTCTCCTTCACTTCACTGAACCTGCTTCCTTCTGTAGGCCCAGACAGCTGCCCTGAAGGAACTCAGGTTCTGATTGTTGAGTGAGGTAGCTAATGGTGGAGTCCAAGGTTATTTGAGGAGCGAGGCAAGCCTGGGTCTGGGACGGCGGGATGTGAAGAGGGGATGACAGCACGGGGGACCCGGCGAGCATGTGTGATGAAATGGAGAGACGAGGCTGGCAAGTACAAGCTTTGCCTTCTTTGAGATTTTTGCCTGGAGCCTGCTTTTCACCCCCCTGTCACCCGCCCCACCCAGAAAAGTGAAAGGAAACTCCCTGCTTGCTCATCTCTCCACCCCCCTGCCCGTGCCCCCAGGACCGAGCTTAAGCAGGTACTAATTAGTGCTCTATATAATTTGGCTACGTTCAAAGTTCAAGAGGCTTGTGTGGACTGGCCTGGAGATCTGAGCATCAAATAGAATGTTTCTATAAGAAAATGCATGCTGGATTCCAAATTTTGGGCCAATATTTCATTCCTAGATTGGGGACTGCTTATACTTGGAGGCAACTCAGAACTCCTCTTGTCTACATTAACTTGAAGCCAGGCCTTGGGTCTTTTGTACTGTCCATTTTGTGAAGGCTCTAGATACACCATGTGGGAGTCTAATTATTCACTCATACACATATAGACATGTAAGTTTTGTAATATGTACTGTAGCTATTCTAAATCTTGCACTATGATATAGATAGTATATATAGAAATATAGACACTATACTTATCATCTACAATATTGAAGTCTAAGCAAGAATCCTTCACAGCTGTGAGGCTGATACCACAAATGCAGGGACATCTTGATTTAAGCACCAAAAAAAAAACTCTATGTGTAAATCCAATATTTATCAGTGATTTTAAAAGACACCTTATGCCATAATGGAAAAGAATATAAAAATATATATATATATATATATATATATATATATATATACCTGAATCACTTTGCTGTACAGCAGAAGTTAACACAACATTGTAAATCCACTATACTTCAATAAAAATATATATATAGATAAAATAAATAAAAGACACCTTATGGAAAATCATTTTTCAAGGCAAACAAACACTTTTTCATTTGTATTTGTTAACCCAGATTTTATTTGTTTTCCTTAGGTACAGAGAAAATGTCCTGAAGGCTGGCCTCACCCTTGGATATTTAAGTAATCCCTGGACTGCTTTCTTTCCCAGCTGGAGAAAGAATCTCATCACATTGACTATTCACTTGGCAAATATTTATTGAATGTCTGGAAGTGCTGGGCACTGAGTCCCTGCCCTCTCAGAGCTTTCCAGACTTATCAGGGAGACTGTGGCTGGGCAAATGCTTTAAATTTTAACACATGAAGGCATGTAAAAGGTGAATGCACTCAATGTCCTCATCTCTAAAATAGGTCAATAATGGGACCTATCACATTGGGCTGTGGTGAGGATTAACTGGGAAAACATACATGTCAATCGATGACTACAGTGGCTGGCACAGGGTAAGTGTTTTGGTTGTTATTTCCTAGGAGAAGAATGAACTGTGCCTGAAAGAGGTGGACAGTCTGAGATGAGCAACGTGAGTTTTAAAAAATGAGTATGTGTTCATGAAGGAGAGACATCAGAGGATGAATGTTCCAGGCAAATGGAGCTGTGTGCAAAGGCACAGAAGTACTAAGGACATAGTACGTACCTGGATAATGGATTTGGCATGTTGGAGGACAGAGTACATAGGGAGAAATGGAAAATGGTGGCAAACTCCGGGGAGGAGCAGGCAAGGCTCCAGAGAGGAGGTGACATTTGGACTGGGTCTTGAAGGATGAGTAGGAGTTTGCCAGGCAAAGAAGAGGGAATAACATACTAGTGGTGGGAAAACATACACAAAGGCACAAACTTGTAAATGAGTATGAAATATTTGAGAGACTTCATGCTGTAGCTGGGGCTCTGCATTCAAGGACTTCTCTCTCCCGCTTGGAGGTTTCGGAGGTATCTGAACTTGTTTGGCAGACGACTGGTGGGGTTGGGCCCCCTGAAGTCAATTTGCACGAGGGATTCATTGGGGAATAAAAGCAGTACGTGTGCACCAAAGGAAAGAGGGATGAGGGGAACAGACTCACATCTGTCTTACAGGCTTATACATGCAGACCTCAGAGATATTGCAGGTTCAGTTCCAGACCACTGCAATAAAGCAAATATGACAATAAAGCATATTACACAAATTTTTTTGCTTCCCTAGTGCATATGAAAGTTATGTTTACACTATACTGTACTCTATTAAGTGTGCAACACCATTATGTCTAAAAAAAACAATGTGCATACCTTAATTTAAAAAGACTTTATTGCTAAAAAATGCTAACGACCCTCTGAGCCTTTGGTGAGTTGTAATCTTTTTACAATGGTAATATCAAAGATGGCTGATCACAGATCACCATCACAAATAGAATAATAATGAAAAAGCTTGAAATATCGCGAGAATTACCAAAATGTTCCACAGAGACAAGGCATGAGCAAACGCTGTTGGAAAAGTGGCACTGAGAGACATGCTTGAGGCAGGGTGGCCACAAAGCTTTAATTTATAAAATACGCAATAGCTGCAAAGCACAATAAAATGAGGGTGCCTGTGTTCAGCAGAACCCCTCCATATTGGCAACTGAGCCCTGAGAAGAGCTGAAAGTGGAAACTGAAGGGCTTGTTAAAGGCTTGTTTCCTTGAGAAACTCCAGGAGACTCTGAAGCACAAGAAGACTGTGCTTTGGTCCTTATATACGTCCTCATCAACTACGTGTTAACTGTTCAACGTAAGGTGGCAAAGTTTAACATCGCAGGGGGAGGGGGAGGGCCCTCTCTCCACTTGTGCACGGGATACGGCGCCACTGTGGAACACTGAGGACTCCAGAACAGCACCGATGTGGTGGCACCTCTAGGCCAGCAGAAGGCGCACCCTCGGGCAATATCACAGTTGGCGGCTGTGGTGACCGTCAGGAGACGTGTTCTGATGGAGGCAGTGGATGGCCATTTTTTCCAGCAGTACCTCTCACAGAGGAGGACCAAAGCAAGAATGAACTAAAAGGGTGGGTAATGTGGTCGCAGGCAGGACTTGTCCTTGTGCCCTTATGAGATGGTCTTGAGGGCTTTCTGGGAATTCCTTGCAGGGGTGGGTAAAGACTATAGGGAGGAAAAGACCCTGCGAGAGGAAGATAAGAGCAAAAAGCAAGAAACATGGGCTACGTTTAGGAGACCAAATTGATAGGACTTGCTGAAATTTGGATGTGGGCGATCAGGAAAAGGGAAGCGTGCCAGATGGAGCCAAGGTGTCTGGTTTACATGGGGTTCCCCCAACGGAGGCGGAGCAATATTGGGATTTACAGCCCATCATTCCAGAAGAAAGTATGTCAGGTATAAAGAGAGACCAAGCCAACAGAGATGACGGGGAACGAGGTGTAGCTAATTCACAGTAAGGGGATGGCAACCAAAGGCTAAAAAGCTGTCCAGGCTGTGGGTCAGGAATTGAGTTTCAAGGGCTCCTCGTGGGGGCGTGGCTCCTCATGGGGGCGTGGCTCCTCGTGGGGGCGTGGCTTCTCATGTAACCCACACAGCAGGCTCACCCTCCTTTCCCATCACCTTCCACCTCTTCCTCTCTATAGGACCCCTCCCTGCAGTATTCACACATGGCCAAATATCTCCCATATTTAAGACAAAGACTTTCCTTTGACCTCATATCCTTTTCCAGCTACTTCCTTCACCTTTTCTCTCCACTCTCCGTAATTGAGCATCTCTAAATTGTGACCTTGAGCTGCTGTCTCCAATTCCTCATCTCCCCAACTCACTTCTGGCCTCTGCTCCTCTCACTTCTCCAATATTTCACCACCAATGACTGCTGTGTTGCTAACACCAATACGTCCTTTTCTGTCCTTACATTGTTTGACACTGCAGCTCTCTTATATCTTGGCTTCTGTGATGGCAGAGATTTAGCTGGTGTTAGGGGTTTGAGGGACTTTAGTTTGGATCAACATATGCGACAACACTTTTACCCTGCTCCCTATGCAAATTTGCCACTGAGCAGCAGACCCAAAGTGAGGCCCTCTTGAAGCCCAAGTCAATGGCCTTCTGTCCCCAAGCTCTTAAAGTCTTAACCTAAATAGAAGCCATAAATCAATGGCTGTTTTCAGTGCCATGCCATTTTTGAACATCCACGGTCATGAATGAACGCTCACTGCGCACAAGACACTGGTCTGATCACTTCACATGAACTGACCAAATTAAATCTCACTGCAAGATTGCAGGCAAAGGGCGACAGTACTACTATTATCCCCATTTTATAGTTGGGGAGACTGACACAGCTGCTAAGTGCAGAGCTGGGATTAAAAACCAAGGTCGGCTGACTGCAAAGTTCTCACTCCTAACCACAAGGCGGTAGTGTGAGAGGGGCGTCAAGCTGAGTGCGCAAAAGCCGGGCCTGCCCCTCACCTGTTACCCAGTCCAAGGTCAGTGCTGCCCAGACTCAGTCACTCACACAACACTCCTGCACAGGATTTTTCCAAATTAGGTTTTTTATTAATTTAAAAATCCAGAAATACAGTGACTACATAAATAAGTACCATATTTAGGTACATGTCTTGTGAGAAGAGTGAAAGGGTAATACTGGTATGTTACTCTTACTTGTTTACATGAGTTAACTAGAAAATGGCTACAACTGCTAAATGGTGCTTATGGGCTTTGTTGTTCCAAGTGTTTATGGTATAAATAAATACACAAGAAGAACCACATCCATTCCTCTCTACTAACTGCAGGCAGCTTGGCCTCTTCTCTCTCGGTCCTACTCTGTACGCAACACTGAACATTGGAGGGATTCTAAGTTGGCCTCGCACAGCGCCCCAGCTCCTGCTTCACACGGAACTTGGCAAAGGTGTGTCCCAGTGCCTGGGGGAAGAAGTCTATCTAGGGAAGCTCCCTGGGTGTTCCCTTAAGGTTGAGCTTTCAGAGAACACCTGGGTGGGAAGGCTTTGCGGTGAGTCATCCGCAAGGGGAAATCACCGCTTTGCTTCAGGATCCGGTGACTCGTTTCCACACTATGGGGATACTGCCACCTCTGGGAGGGAGGCAGCAACTACCTAACCACGCCCCCAACCCCTCCCCCACCAATAATGCTCTGTGGCCTTTCAGCCCTGGATGTCCTCCTTCCTTCCCTCGCCCCCGCCCCAGTAGAATGTGTCTAAGAGGCTCGTCCCCTGAAGGCCTGACCACCAGGCCCCTATGTCTCTTTTATGAGAATAGACTCCTTTATGCCAGCTTGCCATAAAGACTGGACCTTTTACATTTTTCCCTATTGGTGTCAACTAAGGAAAAAATGTTCCTCTTACCTACGGTCACAAAGTAGGAAATACGGGATTTCTCGGTCCTTAATATTTAAGTACTCACTAGAGTTCATCCATGCCCCCTCAGAGGAGATAAATCTAGAAGGCAGGCTTGAGATCCCTGCTGTGGAGAATTTATAGTTTTCCCACAAAGGTGATCTGGGCTCTGGTATTAGGCTGCAAAGAGACATTTTCAGAGCAGGCTTCTCTGGGATCCATGATTCAGATCCATGTTTGGTGCGTGAGAGGAGAATAGTAGGAAGGTTTAGATCATTATCGGAATCCCCATTTCCCCAGATGAGCAATAATTCTCCTAACTGAAGCTCATGAGGACAGAACCCCTCTGCCAAGTAAAAACCAACTCCCATAACTGGAGAAGAAGGGAAACCGCCCTCTTAAGAAGCTTCTAGAATTTTATCATCTGACCGACATTTTTGGACTAGAGAACTGTGACCTCAAGAGAACAAGCGAGGACTGAGCTGTTAATTGGTGAGTTTTGTTGACTTGAAAACATACGGCTGGCCTTGCTGACTTCTATCAACTCCTCTCTTCAATAACTATTTTGTCTTATATGGATTCAGTTTCTGAAAATTTTACCCAATTCTAACTTCTTTATGGAGGCCCCATAGGTTCAAGGGAGAAAAGAGAAGTGTGTCATTATGGAAAAGTTCTTTCCCACCTCAAAGTGAAGGCAGCCAGGAAATGGTGTTCCTGTTCTTTCCCAGGGTTGGTGCCATCGACAGTCATACCACAGACCCAAGGGCACAGCCTTCTGTTCACAATTCCTTATTCATCCTCCTGGGTACCAACCACCTCCAAGCTACTTGAGAGCCAGGCAAGGGAAAGAAGGGGAGAGTCTACACTGGCCTTGCCTCAGAATGAAAGCTGTAGTTCACTGTGTGTGCGTGCGTGTGTGTGAGTGTGTGTGTGTGTGTGTACATGTGTGTGTGAAGACGGGGAGTTAATTTTTTTAACACACAAGACATTCTAAAATTTGAAGAGCAGAATTTCATACAAATATTTTCTCTGTACTAAAAAACTCCTACTAAGCAATTCCCTTCTCTCTCTTTCACTGGAATAACTTTCTAGATAGAAACCCGGGGGTTTTGTTTACTCTTTAACCCGTAAAGAAATGTGATTCTCCCAGAAACTAGAGCAGGGTTGTGGCGTTCTAGCCCTCTTCCTACCACAGAGAATTCAAGACGCTTCTAGTCTCTTTGGAGGAGACATTTAAGGGCTGACACACCACTCCAATAAAGGAGCAAGTTATGCTGTGCATGGCGTGAATAATTGACTGCATTTGAGTTTGGGGTTTTAGGGCACTGTTGACTTAAGCAAAGTAAGCCTGCAGTCCAGCCGCAGCTTGAGTTTTCTTGCTTTACTCTATCCAGTACTGTCTGTCTCATCTAACAGTGGCCCTTTTCAGACCTTTCCAGGTACAAAACCTTGACCAAATCTTCAAGCTCCGTTCGGCACACACGACTTGAACACATCTGGCTGATCTGGGCTTCTCCTTCAGTGAAGATCTTCCACTGGCCTAAAAGGCAAACACAAAGTGGCCCAGAGACGTGAGAGGAGGGCAGAGTCGATGAGGTGTAGAACCGATATACCCCACCCTTCCCCACGCACTCACGGACCTGCCAGGGGAGCTGGAAGACGAGCATCACGTGATTTCAGCAAAACAGCCCCTGAAACACTTTTCTTGGGACAGATACGGAAAATGGGCCACGGAGTCTTCACTTCAACACACAGCATTTGTAAGAATCCCAAGAATAATACAGAACCGCCTCCTCAGGAGTAAAACCTAAGTATTGGGGTGGCCAAAAAGTTTGTTCGGGTCTTCGTAAGATGTTACGGAAAAACCCGAACAAACTTTTTCGCCAGCCCAATATCGTTCTTGGGATTTTTACAGTTTACTTAGTATTTGCGAATTGCTCCGCTATCAGGTCGTTAGCTATTAGGTGGCTCACTTGGCAGCAGGTCAAATAAGGCACTTCGGAGACCAGTACTTGGTGCATTACTGGGGCTTTGCTTACTCTTTGAGGCCCGAATATTAGTTTGGGTTGCTTGATTATTTACTGCTCTCTTCTCTATTCCTGCCGCCCTTTGTTAAAAACTGCTCCCCTCTGCTTTGTCTTACGCCCACACGCTGGCCTCACACCACCTTTAGCAGCCCTTCCAGCCTCCCATGGCTCCGCAGAGAGTTCCAGCCTCACATCCGCCACGCGATCCCTCTCTGCTCTGGGTGAACATGGCCGCATCCCTTCCGTTCCTTGTCAACCCTGCTCCTGTCCCCCTCCACTCCCTGCTGTCTCTTCCCCCGCCCCCTGGAACTGTCCATACTTCCAGCGTGTCCTCACCAACTTCTCTATCCCCACTCCTGCCATGCTAACTGAGCAAGCGGTTTTGACTGCACACCCGTGCTGAGTACTGGAAACCACCCGATGTCTCTGGACCATCCCTTTCTAACTTTCCTGGTCCCTCAGTGGTAAGATCTTCCTTCCCCTGCTATCATCTTGCTCTGTCGAGTAGCGTTCCTAACAAAATGTCTACCCTGGATGCCCTCTTCAGTCTTTTCCATCCTGTGCTCATGGTGTTGCAACCTGGAAAATTCCGCGAGTCCAAGGTCGGCAAGCACCTCTTGATCCAGAACCGTTGTTGAAACTCTTGCTTCTCTCGCCACAGGACAACATGCCCCGCTTCCTTACAGCCTCTCTTTCTCTGCTCCTTTCTCCCTTGGATTCTTCACTTTTCCCTATTCTCTCGGATTCGATGGGAAAGGAGAGATGGGTCGGGCAAGGAAGCAGCTTCTACCAAAGATCTATGGTGTGCCAGGATCTGACAGGCACACTATATACAGGAGTCAGGCTTGCTCTTCTCTGTCCCCAGGTGACCCTGCGGGATCATCTCATTACCTACGTCCTTCAGAGGCACACATCATCTACCTCCATTATGCACCCTAAATCCTAACTGTGACGGGAAGACTTTGTTTAAATCATCTTTCAAGTGCCCCAGTGCCTAGCACAGTGCCTGGCCCACAGTACGAACAAAAATATGTTCTTTGAAATTAATTGGTCATTTCAAAAGTCACATTATTGATCCTATAGACTCTGCCTCTTTATTCCTTACAAGAACTCCCAGCTCCTCCATTTGACTTCTCCTACTGTCCAGTTAGTTGTTTACCTGTCTCCTGCAGAATGAACAATTGACCTCATCGACCCTATGTCCAGCTGCCTATTGGATAATGCTGCTCATGTGGACTTCAAGCATCTTAATCTAAACGTGTTCCAAGTAGAACTCATTTCTGTCACCAATGCCTGCTCATTCTCCAGAGTTTCCCACTGGTGAATGGTATTATTATTCACCCAGTCCATAAAGTTGTTAATATTGGAGTCATTCTAAACTCATTTCTCTCTTTGATCCGGATCTTGATGGTTTAACCTCGGCCCCTCACAGGGAGCCCTCCTCCCCTGTCTAACCGACTTAATACAGTCTAACAGCTTCCTACAGACTATCACCAGCTCTCTCACTAAAAGCCCACCTGCCACTCCATTCAGCAAGTACCACTTTCTAAAAAACAGATCTGAATGCATCGTTCGCTTACTTAAGACCCCCCACTGCGGTTCTCTGGTCTGGAGACCAAGTTCAACTTCTCAGCATGGCATACTGGGCTCTTTAGAACATGGCTTCTCAAAGTAGGTGCTTAATAAATGCACCTGACAGCCGAGAGACATCTTTCCAAAGCCCCATTTTGACACCACTACACAGTGTGTAAGTTTGCAGCAAGCATCCACGCTCCTTGCCTCCTAACTGCACTTCTCACCAGCTCCTTCCAGGCCCTCTAACTACTTCCTACCTCCAACTCTTCTCATCTTCCTGTGCACCCTATGTGGCCTTTGTAATTCTTCCTCACCCACACCCACCCACCCACCTCCACATTTCTTGTTTGCTCCTGTCGAGTCTTCTCTTAGGCTGCACCTTCTCCCTAGACTGATTTCCTGACCTGTTGCCCAGTCACACCCTTCTCTTTCAAAACCCACCTCCTCCCTGAAGCCTTCCCCGACTAAGCCCACCTGGCTCTCATCTCATTGTTCTTTGCAGATTCCCCTGAGCACTTAGGTATTTAACCCTTCAGAAGTATACTAATTCATAAGGAAGGCATTTTCATGTTCTGTCTCGCCCATTAGAATTCCCTGTGGATAGAAATTCTGTGCCTTTTGTTCCTTCAGAAGTGCTTACCCCCCGCCCCTCCCCACGCAGTGCCTAGCAGGACCTAGTCCCAGGCTCCATCTAGCGTAGAAAGTGGGAGAGCCGCAAGTAGGCTTGAGTGTCGGAGTGCTTCTAAAGAAACACGACCAGCCGGGGCAGTTCCAAACAGTCAAACAGAGCTTTGATACAACACAAGAATCGATATGCAGTCATCTTCTCTCTTTCTCTCTCATCCCCACCACTGAGGACATAGCCTTCCAGATGTGAAGTCTCCACAGATAGACCAGGCCTCCCACCCTCTTGAGACTCTGGGTTTAGTCACCCACAGGAGAGAGAGAGAACATCCTCTAATGCTGACATGGACCATTGCTCCTGTTCAGTGAGAGCACAGTGGGTACTTTATTTGGGGCTATGTGACATTGAAAACTGGATGTGTTTTCCAGGGAGCAGTAAAGAGAGTCACGACTTACTCAGGGTTGTTCTGGTCACCAGCTTGAAGTGATGGAGCTCCTCAAACATCCTCTTGGAGATCTTCTCAATATGGAAGTGCTGGAGGATGCCTGGGGCCAAGCACAAAGTGGGGCAGGTGGTCAGGCACTCTCTATCTGGAACCACCAACCCCTTTTTCTGCTTGGGCTGAGCATATCATCTCACTACTGGGGCTTAGGAGTCTCGAGCTGGGCTGTGTAATGTGCTTAACCAGGAACTTGGACGGCTCGAGGGTTATAATTGACTCCATTTGTTTCCTTGGCTCACTGACCTCCCCCCGGTTCTCCAGAGGACAGAGATAAGGGAGACAGAGCTGCTGACTGTGGGACCCGCTCCTGGGGAAAGCCACAGAGAATCCAGCATGGGTGCTGGTTGGATTTTCTGCAGCCAAAGGCAGTATTAGACATTCTGCCCTTGCCCCTGGTCTGGGTAGACTATGTCCCTGCCAAGCCACCGGGCTACCCTCCTGGCTCGGCAGCGAGAACCAGCAGCGGGTCTTGCAGACAGGTTGTTTGTGTAAATGGAGAAGCCATCCTTACTCCTGAACTCACCAGAAAGCAGCTCCTTTCACTTTCCCTTATAAAAATGGGCAGAGTAAAAATAAGGGGGCTCCCACAGTCTCAACCTTGCCTGAACAGCTTTTATCAGAATAACACGTGAACAACTGAAAACTGCCTTGCAGTTAAGGAGCAATGTCACCAGCCCACTTAAATAATCCTCAAGAGGTCGACAGGGGGCAACGGACATAGAGCCTGGGTTTTCCTCTGTCCACTATGCACAGATCTTGATTACCCAGTGCTGTGAACAGGAGCTTATTTAGAGGCGACACTAGCAAGTTGAAAAACATGCATGCATTTCTGTGAGGTGAGAGATGTGGGGCGATGGATGCATAGTGAGGTCACCGCTAGGGAAGCCAACAGAACGGTGTTTAGTCCTGGTGACCAGTTACAGAGGAGCTAGGGAGTTAGAGATGGCAAATCAACATTCCTGGGTCTAGAGCAAAAATAAACAGGGATGAGCCTTATATGTGTGTTCTAGCATATTTTTAAAGGGGTAGAGAGGACCTAGAGACTGTCATAGAGAGTGAAGTAAGTCAGAAAGAGAAAAACAAATACCGTATGCTAACACATATATATGGAATCTAAGAAAAAAAAAAAGGTCATGAAGAACCTAGGGGTAAGATGGGAATAAAGACACAGACCTACTAGAGAATGGACTTGAGGATACGGGGAGGGGGAAGGGTAAGCTGGGACAAAGTGAGAGAGTGGTATGGACATATATACACTACCAAATGTAAAATAGATAGCTAGTGGGAAGCAGCCACATAGCACAGGGAGACCAGCTCATTGCTTTGTGATCACCTAGAGGGGTGGGATAGGGAGGGCGGGAGGGAGGGATATGCAAGAGGGACGAGATATGGGAACATATGTATATGTATAACTGATTCACTTTGTTAAAAAGCAGAAACTAACACACCGTTGTAAAGCAATTATACTCCAATAAAGATGTTAAAAAAAAAAGGAAAGAAAGAAAGAAGGGAGAGAAAAAAGGCCCACAAAGTACTAGAGCAGTTGTTTCTCAAAGGATGGGTCCAAGTGCCACCTGTATCAGCATCACCTGGCTATTTGTTAGAAACACAAATGTTTAGACCCTACCGGAGGCTGACTGAATTCACACTTCTTGGATGGGGCCAGGTAACTGTTTTTTTTTTTTAAATAAATAAATTTATTTATTTATCTATCTTGGTTGCGTTGGGTCTTCATTGCTGTGCGCGAGCTTTCTCTAGTTGCGGTGAGCGGGGGCTACTCTTTGTTGCGGTGTGTGGGTTTCTCATTGTGGTGGCTTCTCGTTGCGGAGCATGGGCTCTAGGCACGCGGGCTTCAGTAGTTGTGGCACAGTGGGTTCTAGAGCACAGGTTCAGTAGTTGTGGCGCACGGGCTTAGTTGCTCCATGGCATGTGGGATCCTCCCGGACCAGGGATCGAACCCATGTCCCCTGCATTGGCAGGCGGATTCTTAACCACTGTGCCACCAGGGAAGTCCCAGTAACTGTGTTTTAAACCAGCTCCTTGTGTGATGCTGAAACTTACTCAAGTTCGAACACTCTCAAGCCTTACGCGGGAGCCAATTGAAAAAGGATGTGCGTTATTTCCCAATTGAAATCTCACCTCTACACTCGGATTCCTAGAAAACTTGACCAGACTAGATCAGCCCTAGTCTCGTAGCTATGGGATGGTTTGAATAGCTGCAGGGATATTGTTTTAAATTTGTCTTACTGCAGAGTCCCCAGCATGATTTGAGAGACTCAGCTGTGCACTGAATGAATGCATTTTCATGTTTGTTGAGCTTCCTCTGGGAAACAATGGTACACTACAGTTTGGGAGTTTACAACCCTGGCTGTACATCAGAATCACCTGCGGAGCTTTCAGAACAAACCCTTAAGCCCAAGCCCCACTTGGCCAATTAGTAAGACTCTGCAGGTAGGCTCAGGGATTTGGTATTTAAAAACCTTCCCAGATGATTCTGATGTGCAGCCAGGGTTAAGAAGCACTCCTCCAGCCTTGGTTGTGTGAGAAAGACAACAAAACCCAACAGTCAATACTTACTTTTTAGCCCAGGTCCTGGTTAAAGCTAAAGGCCACAATAGCAACGGTGGGAGTCATATGTTAGTTTCTAAGCAATCGGGAAATCTTCTGACCCAGAGGAACAGGTTGAAGCAAAATGAAGGTGAGTCTTCTATTCCTTCCCTGTGTCCCCCTTACAAAAAAATTGACAAGAAATTAATGTTGTCTGGCTCACCCTTTCGAATGGTCCAAACGTGGACCTCTACCTGAGGCGGTCTCTCTGTCTCCAGTGCTATTTTTCTGGTGGTCTCCCCATCCTCCATGAACACAGACTCATACACGGGCATGGTTTCTTCTCCACAGAAGTAGCCTTTGCTGTCAAAGCTTTGGCCAGGAAGTTCTTCTGGAATCAGGAAGCAAGTAGAGATTTGTCATGGTTTTCCAAAACTAGGAGCAAACCTCTGCATTTATGCATCTCTTTGTTCATAGCACCACACAAGCATCAAAAGTGGACAATCTACAAGAACATTCCTACAGAGATAGAAAACCCACCCATATTTCACTGGCTCAGCTGAGGCTGCCCCTGTGACAGCCACCAAATCACAAAGAAGCACATGACTTTTAAGTCCGCGTGATGACAGAACACTGGCCCCAAAGCTACACTGGATCCACCACCACCGCATGAGAAGTGGATAGTCACAAAGAGGAAGAATGTGACGAGGTACAAATCTGCCGGGCGCTTGAGGGAACATCAGATTTTCGATGCTGGGTCAGGATCATGGTTGGGCTAGCTCAATGTTGCCAACAGAGACCCAAGGAATGGGCTGACAGAAGGCCTCGGTTAGCTTCCCTGACGTCAATTAGGTATACTTAGAAAACATTTATGACACTCATTTATGTGCATATACTTGCCCAAAGGATCTATCCAAATTGGCTTGACATTTCTGAACGCTCTTTGATTTGTTTGTAAGCGGAATGCTAATACCGGATCAACGTCAGTGCCAAAACCTAGATGTCAGATTAGTCATATGTATGCTATGCCAAATGAACGGTTGGAAGACACAAAAAAATTGGTCAAATCCCTCAACTATGGATCATTTAAAGTATAAACTAACTTGTTGGATTTCAGCTTCCAGGCATAAAGGTACCAGCCCCCTCTTACTCCCCATCCTGCTCCACCCTCCTCTTTCCTCAGCCCCCTACTGAAAGAAGTTTCCCTTGGTTGGTTATCCGTGACTTAACTTGCTTTGCTGGCCTCGTAATCAGCACCTTCTTCAGCTGTGTACTTAAAGTGTAACGCTCAAATAGGGAACAACAAAGACAAGCTGAGGACACCCTGAAAAATTCTGGATATGTGCAGAAGCCATCTGTCAGAACATCTGATGTAAGCGCTGGGTGTTGAGTGCTTTGGGCCCGTGACTCTAATTAGGGGGACTCACTGCTAGCCAATCCGAGGCACTTGGACTAGAGGTTGTAATCATATGGCTGTCGCATGTCTCTTGCTGACCTGATTAGCTCTCCCATCCCCACCACCATTTTGGCACCGTAAGGACAAAATCCTAGTCTTCTCTGGATGATTCCAGGTTGGATTACTCAATTCGTAGATTATCCTAGAGTCAAGCTTTCTTTCTCCTTTTGTCTTTCTTTTTAGTTATTTAATTACTCGGTGGGCTGGTCTTTTTTGGTGATGCATTAGGTGATGAAGGGACGTGCACTAGCACTTTTCAGTAGGTGGAGGGGGGAGGAGGTCATGGAGTATACAGGAACCTCTATGTATTTAATTACCACCTTTAGAATGAGAGCCGGGTTCATGTGTTAAATCTTGCTCACCAGCTTAATACTAGCTATAGCTATCACAGCCATATGAAATCCACGATGGCACTGGAAGTACCTATCATACACTAAAAGTTCTCCCAGGGTCCTGAAGAGTCATCCTGCCCCACCACCCCTCCCCTCCAAGAGCTTAATTAACTCACCAGAAGGGATCTAAAAACAACAAAATCCATTCGTGACTCAACCCTGGCTGGCACATGAAAATATTAAGAGTAAATAAACAGAGCGTGTCTTTCGAACTACCTACTCGGCAACCTCTTCATGCCACATCCTCCACTTCAAGGTGCTTCGTAATCACTGCATGTGAACCTACTTTCATTTCCTTCTGGGGAAGTAATTTCTGGGCATTCCCACTTCCCATGAGAATGCTCCTGTCCTGAGCCCTCCAGAACTAAGAAATTGAGAAACCACTCTGTATGGAAGTGGGGATGACTGATGCAGGAGATGTATTATCCCAGCCCAGGAAACAAACTTGAAGTCTTACCAGGGGCTTTTTATGCTGTAACCCAAAAGGAGTGTGTCATTATGGGAATTCCAGGTATATTGGGGTGGTATGGTGGGGTTGAGAGGTGAGTTGGGGAACCTTCAGGGAGTAGAAGTCCTACACAACCGTGCAGATGGCCACTGACACGTGAAGCAAGGCCAGCCTCCACCAGAGCAAAGACAAGAGAGAGAGAGAGAGAGGTGAAACTCACATCCTTTATTTTGGCCTTAGTTTGTTACTGGAGGGGCCTGCAATCATTTGTTCTAATGAAACTTTTGGCTGGATCATCAGTGAATTTTATTTGTCTCTTTTCCCTTCTCAACGTGAATAACTGAATTTACCGTTCTTTTTTTCTGTCGATCTTCTTCTCCTCTCACTCCTTTATTCCTTTTCCTCTGTGTCCTGTGTCATTTTCTAAGAGGCTGAGGATGTCACGATCTTCCCTTTCTCACCCCTTCACATCACTCAGAGCTCTACTCAAACATCGTTCTTCAGAGAAGCCAACCCTGACCAGCCTTTTGAAAGCACTTCACCCTGCCTGTGCCATTCACTCTCACCTGATCCTGTCTGTTTTTTTCTTCCCAGTACTCATCACCACTGAAAATTACCTTATCGGTTTGTGTTCATTGCCTTTCTTCTCCCACTAGAATGTAAGGAGCATTACTGGCAAGTAGCCTGAGTCTGTCTGCTTTATCTCCCTATTCTCAACGCCTAGAACAGTCTCTTGCACACAGAAGGCCATCATATGTGTTTCCAGATTGCGTGCTGCATGAACAAGTGCATGCCCCTTGAGGATCTGAAGTTGCTGAGTACCCAGGCCTCCGTGTAGTGACTCTTGTAGGGCAACGTGACTATTGGGAGACTTTTAATTTGCAGACATCCATGTGTGGCTTGCTGAGGGCAGGTGACAGAATGGGACAGACACTCTCTCCTTCCATGTTGCCCAGTAAGTCCTCTATCTCTACACGTCTGAGCAGCACGGGAAAGCGGGAAAAGCCACTCTTCCAGAGAAACAGATTGTCAGTGAGGCTCTTCAATATATTGCCAATTGGGATTCTGAGGGCAGTTTTTTAAATAATAGCCTCTATTACTTTTTCTAATTACAAAAGTCATACACGTTTACTGTTGAAAATTTAGAAAATACAGATAAACAAAAAGAAGAAAATAAGAACTACCCATCATTCAGTCACCCAAAGATGGCCGCTGTTACATTTTGCCATATGCCCTTCCAGTCTTTTTTTTTGGCTAAGCATATTATCAACGCTTTCTCTATTAAAGAAGTGACTTCCCCAGAGTCACAGAAATAGATAATAAAACCAAGGTTTGGAACCCAGGTCACTTCCAGCCCATTGTTTTTTCCAGGCCAGCAGAAAATGTTGACTGATTAAAAAAAAAAAAAAGGCAAATCAGTTACTTAAGTGTTAGTTTTGACACACGAGCTTGAGAAAAATACAGTCCGTAGTATTGGGGTGACAGAGTACTGGATTGATGATCAAGCATTCTAGCCCTGGCTCTGCCACTGGTTTTCTGTGTGACCTAGATCATAATATACATATTGTTTTCTAGCTTGCAGATTTTATACTTAACAGATACATTGCAAATATGTTTCTGTGCCATTAAATCTTGTTCTATAGTGATTTTTAATGGCTATATAATACACCACAGTACAGATATACCATAATTCATTTAACCATTTCCATACTGGTGGACTTTCAGTTTGTTTCCAATAATTCGCTACTGTAAACAGCACTGCAGCAAAAATCCTTGTTTGCATATCTCTGTACATCTCTGATCACTTTCTTTGGATTTCTAGGAGCAGAACTGCTTAGCCAAAGAGTATGAACATAAAGGTTTTAATAAATGCCACCACCTGAAAGGCAACGCCTGTCCTGTGTCCTGTGCTCACACCTTTTTGATTCCTTCACTCTTATTTGAATCACGTACAGCAATACAATCCTAACCACACAAAGAAATGGGATGTGGTCTGAAGGTGTGAGATTCAAATTGGAATATTATATAGTGGGAGGGTTTATCTTACCCGGATAGTTTAGGTAACTATTAGTTTGTGTCTGAAATTATCTTGTTGTATTACTTTTATGATGATAGGCATTAGACCCTTGACAGGAGAGAAAATTGTGCTGGTAGAACTACTTCCAAGTGACACTAAAAGGCTTGGGGATCCAGTGAGGTGGCAGACTTGGAAGTTACAATAGGTCATCGTGGCTGGGTGGTTGCCATGTCCATATCCTCAGAATGTGCTCTCTCCGTGCCCCTAGTGAGTACATTTCCTCAACAATTTTAATGCCCCACTTCTCCACTCCATATCAGATAGCTCCTATCCCTCCTATCCACACCCTGCCCCTACTCTGGAAGATGAAGGTTGTTACGTTAAGAAAGATTTTGTTTGTGCCATAAATCAGTGCTTCTCAAACTTTAATGTGCATTGCAATCACCTGGGGGACCTTGTTAAAATGCAGATTCTGATGCAGCAGGTCTGGGGTGGGACCTGAGAGTCTGGTTTTCTCACTAGCTCCCAGGTGCCGCTGGTCCATAAACCACACTTTGATTAGCAAAACCATAAACTACCCTGGGCCTACAGCAGTGGTTCCCAAACTTGTCTGCAAATTAATATTGTGTGGGGATCTTCTAAAATTCCAAACCCCAGGCCACAATTCAAATCAATTAAATCATAATCTCTGGGGATGACACAGGTATTTTTTTTTTTTTTTTTAGTTTTAAGAGTTTATTTGAGCAAAAATTGGTTCAAATTGGGCAGCATCTAGTCTAACAGATAGAAAGGAGCTCCAAGGAGCTGTACAAAATGAAAGACTTTTACAGGCAGAAGGGAACAGGAGCAAGGAAGTTATATTTGGAAAACAAGCGGATTGGTTATTGCCAGGGCACTTTCCTTTAAGGGATGGCATGGGTCTATCAGGCAGGCGACCTCACTAGTGCTGATCAGGTGACTCCTGATTGACTGGCGTAGGATTTCATTTCTGGGAGAGTGAAAATTAATTGTCTCGATTTGGTGACCTGGGGCTTAGCAAAATTGACTCCATGTTGGGCCTGTTGTCTTGTTTTTAGCAGAAGAGACCACCTGGTCCTAGGTTCTGTCCTCTGTCCATCCTGGCATCCTTCCACACTGCCCTCTGGTCCTTGGTGGTCCAGCCACACTGACGGCCTACTCATCCCCGGGCCTGTCTAGTCCTCAGTTGTTGGTCCAAGAGACACAGGTATTTTTAGAAGCTCTCTGGGGGATTCCAATGTGCAGAGAAGTTTGGGAACCATTGGCCTACATGAAGGTGCTCAAAATACATATATACTGAATACACTGACAAAGTTCATGTCTGTCTGCTACTCATGAGGAATTGCCTAAATTGAATAAATGATTTAGCTCTCTGCCTACACTTAAAAACATTTGTTTTTTAAAAAAATATTTATTTATTTGGCTGTGCCGAGTCTTAGTTGTGGCACGTGGGCTCTAGTTCCCTGACCAGGGATTGAACCCGGGGCCCCTGTCTTGGGAGCGTGGAGTCTTAACCACTGGACCACCAGGGCAGTCCCTAAAAACATTTGGTTTTTCATCTGTGTTTACAACAGTGCTTTGCAGGTAGATATAAGAAATGATAAACTCATGTGCCTGGAAGTGATTAATTCATTCAGTCCTAGAATGTTAGAGCTGGAAAGACCCTAAGAAATCTACTCTAACCCTCTCGTTTTGCAGAGAAGGAAACTGAGGCTCAGAGAGGTGAAGTGACTTGTTCTAGGTCACACAGGAAACCAGTAGCAGAGCCAGGGCTAGAATGCTTGATCATCAATCCAGTACTCTGTCACCCCAATACTACGGACTGTATTTTTCTCTAGCTCGTGTGTCAAAACCAACATTTAAGTAACTGATTTGCCTTTTTTTTTTTTTAATCAGTCAACATTTTCTGCTGGCCTGGAAAAAACAATGGGCTGGAAGTGACCTGGGTTCCAAACCTTGGTTTTATTATCTATTTCTGTGACTCTGGGCAAGTCACTTCACTTTATACACCTCCGTTTTCTTGTCTTTAATAGAGAAATGATAATATCATTATAGGATTTTAGAATTGGAAGGAAGCATAGATATCAACTATTCCAAACTTTTCATTGTATAGATGAGGATGATGCAGCCTAGAGAAGATCTGGCACACTTCCAAGGTCACCCAGCAAGTTAGTTATTAGGACCAGAACCCACTCTCCTTCCACTATGCCTCACCTGTCTCTAGTCCTATCTGAAAGAGAAAATGAAGGTGATTGTGCTTTGATGAGTTAAACGGTGATATAAACAAAGGGTGCTATTGTCCTTCCTAATAATCACGAAAACCTAATTTCTCTACTATTTAGAAAAGCAAGGCTTAATTTCGGCCCTTAGGGCTACATGGGACCAAAGGTGTGGTAGACACAAGTAAATCCCCAGCCTGTTTCTGAGAAGTCACTTTCTTCCAAGCAACCATCTTATCAGCCCTTCAAGAGAGGAGCGAACGTAGCTTGTTGTCAGTTATTAGTAGAACTATTACCATTACAATTATATGGCAGGTTGTGATTATGTTTCTGATACTCAAAGAACATTGAGAATGACGATGTGGGGATCTCAGTCAACCAAAGGCAGGGCTTCCAACCAACGCACCTTTTGCCTTTTTACCTGGACACACCTTGCAGCACTTTCCATCTATTTTTTGAGGATACTTGCAGGGGTATCGACTGGGGCAGTGGATTTTCTTGCACTCTTGCTTGGTGACATTACAGGTGCACAGCACGCACTCCACAATGCCAAATGCCCGGAGGTTTGGGTGCCAGGACTCGCCGTGGGAATAGGTCTTTCCATTGGAAACACACACTGGAAGAGAACACAGGACTGGAAATTAAAGGCTGGGGAGCTGAAATGGGCCCCGGTGCCCAGAGCCCAAGCCCTGAACCCCTTAAGACATCAAGCATCCTTTGTTCTTGTTGTGCCCGTGGAGATGTGTTTACAGAGCAGCCTCTGCAACCAAAAAACAGCTTGTGCCTTGCTCTCCTGTCAGCAACTATTCAGGATCTTCAACAGAGGCCTCTGGATGCCCACAAGGGCCTGACACATAGCAGGCCATCAAATAGTATGTTTTAAATGGAGGAATGAATGGATGCATGAAATCAGAGTTCTAGCTGTCCAGGGTGTCTGATAAGGAACCTCTGCTAGAATGTAGTGTTCAGACCTGTAGCTCCATAGAGGATTGGGATGGCCCAAGTGGATGTGCTTCTAGGCATGAAAATCTCCCAGGAAGGTTTGCTGTCCAGGGAGACTAGATGCAAAAACTACTGGTCTTCTCAAAGGGCCAAGTTTTTCCAGATCCTGAAGCAAATCCATTCAGAATGTCAAATGCTATGAGAATCTGATCTACTAACACAGATGGGTACGGAGCTCAGTGGTGCTGGCTTACTCTCTGGAGTGGGAAGGAAGGTGCTGAGACAAGATTGAGAAGGAAAGGACCCACCCCTCCCGGGTAAGTGGTGAAAGGTAGCCTTTTACGCCTCTAATCTTCTGGCAATGTCCTGTATCCTCATAGTAGCTGTAGAGATTTGGCTACAGCGAATCACTGACTGCTCTAGAGATACCCTTTGGTGGTCTCACATTTGCTGAGTGGAAGAGAAGTCACCGGCTCCATGTTTTCTGGGGGTGGGGGGCGGTTTGCAAGAGCAAGCATCTGGGCTGCAGGCTGAGGGGCCTATGAAGGGAAGGAGTCACAGGAACACCCTTCAGTGCAAACCAACCAAAACATATCCGGCTTTGACTGTAAGGCACGGAGCTAAGCTCCAGTATAAGACCTGCACAGAGCCGCAAATAGGGAGGTCTGAGAATGAGTTCTCTCTTTTTTGAAAGTGCTGAGACATTCTGGAGATTTCCAGCCATGACGGGGACTGGGTGTGTTTCTCATTATTCCCATCACCTCATCATACCCAGGGAGACCTGTCGGCATCCCAATCAACAACATCTCTAGGGTGGGTTGTATCACTTAAGGCGGGGCGAGGGTGGGAAAAGTAGCCCCACGTGGGGCGTTTCTTAGGAACTGACTGATTTGGCTGCAAGACAATGGCCTCAGAAGGATGAATCATTGGGCTATTTCTCTCATCAAATCCACTGGGTCATATTAGGAAATATGGACGATGTCGGCTGCCTTTTCCTGTCCTCTGCAAGAGCTGCTAGAGGACTAGGCACTCTAACAGGTCAATCCATGTAAAGATTTCCAAGAACCTAAGCCAGAGAAGCTCCTAATCGTACAGTGAGATAGAATACGGGCTTGAAATCTAAACTGTTGATGGAATCACAGGACAAGATGGACCAGATGTGTTGTTCTCTCTCCCGCCAACCCCTCTTCTCTCTCCTCCCCAGACAGTGACACACCCTTCAAGACAACGAGATCATGTGGGTGCAGACTCTGCTTCAAGAAAATTTAGGCTGGACTCAAGTTAAGAATGGTGGGGTCCTACTGCTTCTCCTCTTGAACTCTAGCAAGGGACAAAGTAGATGTAGCTCAGAGGAACACATTGTTAGCAGGAGGGCTAAGGAGCGGGGCAGGCAGGACCCCCAGGGTTATATAGCCAGGTCCCCTCTCCCCTAAACATTTGGACTAAGGGAATAATCCAGACTGGGTAAGAGCTTACACTCTGAAGTGCAATAGGGTGAGATCAACTCTCTAGGGGGAAACACAGCCTTCTCCCCACCAACAAATTCTCAAGATGATTTTGATCATCCAGCTGGGGCGTTGGGAGTTGAAGATAGGGACAAGTGACTCTCCAATGAACTATAATAGAGAAAGGTCAGGAGAGAACGGCTGCGTCCAAATCAATGGGGTCAATGAATAAATGTAAACCAGCTGGGGCTTTTGTAGGACATGGAGAAATCAAGGGATGAGCCTCTGCCCTGAAAATGAAGAGGCCTGTGGAAATTCTGGGATTTAGGATTTTCAAAGACCATTTCCCCACACGTTTTTTAAGGCTTTAAAATACTTTCAGAGCAAATGGAATCTATTGAAGGCAATTTAGGATTGAAAATCAAACTGCATCTTTACCTAACTCCTCCTCCTCATTTCATAAATTCATATCAGAATGCCTTGGAATTTAAAAATAATAAATTTCAAATGAAACCCAGATCAATAGTAAATATTTCCAATTCTTCTAATACCTCACCATTTTTTATTAAGAGTTTTATTTTGAATGTTCTTTTTTTAAAGCCTGTTAGTTTCAAAAGCAATTTAATTTTTTTATCTGTAATCTGAAATTTACATCTAACTAGTAACAGATGTGATCAACTAGCTTTGGCCTGACCAGCTTTGTTGAGATTTATAGTAGGAGTTCTTTGTAACGGATTGTTTTTCACCCATGTTATTCAATCATTTGGTTTAATAATTTATTACTTTTAACCCATTCAGAGAACTGCCTTTGATTTGTTTTTCCTTTAAAGGAAACAAAACATGTTTGTGGTTTCATAAAAAGGAACCAGCTGAGCTTTTGCTCTGAAGAGCTGGTTGACAGGATGCCTAAAAGAGTAAGAAGCAGTCAATTGTTTGATCGAATTTCTCCTCCCCCCCCCCCCCACTACTGGCCGGGAGGCGGCGGGGGTGGGGTGCGCGGTAGTGGCTGGAGAACTCTGTGCAGGAAGGAACGGGCCGTGGACGTGTGTGCTTGGCCGAGTGGGCTGAACGGTGGTACTAACCTGAGCAGTCCTGCAGCTGCTCAGCCAGGAGGTTTCTGGATTTCTCACTGGATGACTCACTTCTAAGCATAATCTCCTCCCATGAAGTAGAATCTCTGAGTGGGAAGCCTGGAATAAGTGCCTTTAACAAGAGCGCCAGGAGAAGCTGGGGCAATGAGGGGTGAGAATTGCTATCTCTACGGTTCAGATGAGAGCTTTAGAGGCGTTTAGAGCCGACTACCTCTGAATATTGGGTGTCCTGCTGGAAAACAAACCGCCTTTCATTTTGTTAAAGCCCCAGCAAACTTTCCCAAATGACCTTCAACCCCCAGAGGCAACGGAGAAAATGCTGGAGGGCGCATCAGGTTCACTGCTTTCTCACCTTTGGTCCTTAATAAGGACAGATACTCCTGAAATATAAACTATGGTCTTTGGACTGTATTTAGGAAAGTCCTAACAGTCCTCTGGAGTCACTTGTCCACACTCGCTTGGTAGACCGGATGGTGAGTGATCCACATGGGAATGTCCGATATGCATGGGAGAAAGGGTCCTTTCCCAGCTCTCCAAAGACCAGGGCTGCTGAAGCCCCGACAGGGTGCAGTACCAAAGAAGCACGTCCCTTACCCTGTCCATGCTTGTGTTTGTTATTGATGACGATCTGCACGATGGTTCCCGACGCTTGCTGCGAATCCATGAGTGCTCCCCGGTGACTTCTGGCCCCGGGAAAGCGGGGCAGACCTCCAGCCTGTCGGCTTGGTGGGGGATCATAGTGCGAGCGGTGGTAAGAATGTCTCTGTGAAATGACAAAGGACAAATTCAGCCCCCCGAATCTACCAATGAGACGACTGAGATGGACTTAGCTGCCTTAGAAGCTGTTTGATCGTTTTTAGTGAGGAGCTCTGATCTTAAATGCATGTCCACCGAAACCAACAGAGAAATTGGGATGTGGCGGAAGAACAGTGCTGGCAGCATGCTGAGATTTCCCTCTCTTCTGGCAGGAGACTGGCCTAGATTCACAGACAAGCTCCTGAGGGAGAAAAATAGCCCAAAAGGGTGAAGTACCTTTCCTGCTCCCAAGAATCTCACCTTCAGGTTTAAGAACTTACATAGTCACCTGCAAGGCAAGGCAGAGTGTGATAGAGGCCACAGAAGAAGGATAAAATGCTGTGCAAATTAGGACGAGACAGAGAGCTTCTAGTTGGGGAGGGTTTGTGACCTGGGCCATGAAGCATGAGTAGACTTTTTACAGGCAGACTTGGTGAGGAATATTCCAGGCAGAGATTTCCAAGTTGAGAAGGTGTAGCAGAGAACAGAGAGTCCATAAAAGGGAACAGCCGAAGGATAACATTCCAAAAGTGGGTTAGAGCCAGATCACGGAGGACTTGCAATGACAGGCTAAGGGGCGAGGACTTTATTTGGTAGGCAATAGAGGTGAGGGTGTAGAAGCCTTTCAGGGATTTATTTTTTTTTTAAGTATGTAAAAAAATCAGAACTGTGTTTCAAAAGCATTGAGCCCTGACAATGTGTACGGTGAACCAGAAAGGGGGAAGAGGTGGGAGGCGAGTCTGGTCTGGATAACAGGTACTGAGACTCCAAACGCAGGCAACGGCATGAGGGCACAGAGCAGGGCACAGATACCCCAGACGTTTTATAGACAGAAGAATGGACTCTGCAGGATGGCACTAGAATGTACGCTCCACAGAGGTGAGAACTTTTGTTGTGTTCACTGCTATATCTCCAGCGCCTAGAACAGTGTCCAGCATCTAGAAGGTGCTCATCAAAGCCTTGTTGAATGGACGAAGGAAAGCTGCGGTCCCTCATGAAAGTTTAGAGTCTTGTAGTACAGACAACCCCATCACTGCTCTTTCAGCAAGGGTTCAAGACACACGATGAGCCCACTATTCTGCTACCCACCCCTTGCCCAGGAGATGAAGTAGAATGGGGTTAGAGGAGGATGGAACGGATGAAGAATAGAACCTTAAGGCTTAAAGCCCAATAACACTGTGTTTTAGGGGTAACTGTCAGGGGTAAGGGAAGGGGGTGGGTCCCACGAAAGAAGCTTTTGCAGGCAATTACAAAGGAATATCCTCATATTCACTGATAGAAATAGCAAGGAACATTGAGAAGGTAGTTATGGGATCCCCTGACCCCACCATCCCCTAAAACATTTATTTTAGTTATGTTCCATAGACACACATGTTGCAAACTTAGCTTTGGGAATTATTATTACTCTCCTGGTTAGGGGGTGGGGAGGCATGGGTGAGAGAAGGCGAGAGCGAACAGGAGCTGGAGTAAGAGAAAGAGAACATTATCCTATATCTAAGAAGAGCCCATGCTGGTGCATTGCTATAAAAACTCACACAAATAAGAGTTTGCGTCAATTTATTATCATGCGCACAGACAGGATTCTCAGCGCAAATATTTTTCATTCCCACAATGGCTCATATGTCTCTTTCTGCCACAATCACTCACATTCCACAAAGGCCATTACAGATTGTTCTGTCCTTTCTGGAGTTTGGCAAAGTTTTGCCAAAGGAACACAGAGAGGACAGTTTGGCTGGTGGGTGTCCTACTGATGCTGAAAGGAGGGGGTTCGACGGGGCTAGCATTTGAAAGGGAAGGTCGCTGACCCAGTATAAGCTGCAAGTACAAGGAGTTCTCTGATTCATGAGGGTGAACACAAATTGAAAAGCTGTTCTTCGGTACCGGGGACTCTGATCCTGGACATATGATAAGGGGAGAAAAATGATTCAAGACACACAAAAAAGGAACTCAGGGCTTTTGATCAGAGGCCAACCCAGCCCTCCCCAAACCTCATCTAAGTCTTTTATTTTACAGACAGAGAAACTGAGGCCAAGAAGAAGAGGGGTTTTATTTGGGGTGAGAGTGATAGTTGAGCTTTTGGAGACGGCAGGAGAGTGGGAGAGCGGGAAAGGAGAGAGGAAGAGGAAGAGGAGGAGGACGTGGGAGAGATCACATCTGCTTAAGCTCAGGGATCCCCAAACATTTGCTTAAAAGCTGCTCCAAAGAAAAATTCTCTCCCATATAGAAGTCTGCTACAGTGTTCACAATCACACACGCCACTGGTCTCCATCTCGGCTGCACACAGAATCACCTGGGGAGCCGTAAAAACACTAATCCCACCCCCAGGGATTCCAATGGAATTGGTCTGGGGTAAGGCCTGGGCATCAGGATTTTTATATACTCCTCAGGGGACCCTAATTTGAAGCCAAGGTTGAGAATAACGGACATAAAGGATCTTCTGTTTCGGCCCCCGGGGTTGGGGTGGTGATGTGTGATTTTGATTTAGGAGTAATGGCTCTTTCAGAGCCGCTCCCCTGAACAAATGAAAAAGGCTTACCAGGGGCCGTTCTGACCTTGGAACTTATAGCGAAGGAGAAAAAGGCATTAACGCCTTGGAGTTGTAAGTGAAATTGGAGCTTATCTTTAAAACCAGCTGTGAACAGGCTGTTTGAGAGAGCAGGTCAAAACCAGTTAGGTAGAAGCAATCATATGTCTAGGCTTTGTTTTCTTCTGCTCAATATTTTGGTATTATTTGATTTACTGACTTGAAGGACTGACAAATATCTCAGGCTTCTGAGATGGCTGTTACACAGTTCTATCCTGATGTTGGAAAATCTCCACCATTGAAGAAGTTACCCAGGAGTTTCTTCTTTACTTGTTCTAAGGTCTAAGATGTAAGGGTTTTATCGGCAGAAACAGGAAAACATGAAAGTTTAGAAATGGCCTCAGAAGTGCCTTCCTCATTCTGATCCTGTGATACAGTTTTGCAAGATGTTACCATTGGGGGAAACTGGGTAAAGGGTACAGGCCATCTCTCTGTGTTCTCTCTTACAATTGCAAGTGAATCTACATTTAATCACAAAATTAAAAGTTTAATTTAAAAAATGTCTTCAGAATCCATTCTAATCCACACAGCCATGAGCACATTACACCTTAGTCAGGAGTAACCTAGGACTATCCCTGTCTGGGAGACACTTAGGCCAGTTTCCTATCCAGAGCATTGCTCTGAAAATGTGAATGAGACATGGATTTTTATGTGTTTCATATTGTTTCTATGCCAAATTCTTTCACGTTTCTAATGGTAAATCTCTGAGTAATCTATTGGGGGCAAAATCGGAGTTTGGCTGTTGTCCAAAACAAAATTATGCTTGCTTTCATGTTTTGGCTTCCCACCCCGTGCCTATTTCTCTCTCCTCACATTCCTCCCCCCAACACACACACAAACACACTTCCTCCGATGGTACAGGGACCAGTTCATATGAAGCTATGATCTGGAAATCAAACAGAAACCATTTCAGGTTTTTACAAAGGAGTCATCATTAAACCACTGGTTCTCCTTTTTGTGCACTTCGTAAAACTTGGTTAAACTGATGGTTTTGAGCCCACTTGGCAAAATAAACCAATCAGCTGTGTTTCTGTTGACCCGAGGTTGTGATGGTTCCCTAGGAATAGGAACAGTCTACTAAAAGGGACACTCTACTGAATCAGAAATGTTTTTTTTTTCCCATGTGGAAAGTTGGGCCTGCAAATGCTATTCAGAAGGGATTCTCCTACCTTCTAATAAGTTTGAAGAATTTCTCTCTGATGTGGGACAAAGTCCTATGCATTAACATTAAGGAAAAGCCCCCCCGCCCCCTGCCTTTGCAACACACACACATACGTTTCACTCTACCTTCCACGCCCATTCATTCAACACATATTTATTGGGTGCCAACTATGTGCCAGGTACATACTTTTCTGTTACTACAGATGCTATTTATTATTTAAATCATATCCCGCAATATCTATCCCTTGTAGAACAAAGGAAAATATTTATTTATAATAAAGTGGAACCATCTGGACATTTTGGCCTACCAGGCGCAAATGTTCATTTCTAAAGATAAGTCTTGAACTCCTTTGAAAATCTATAACTCTTTCAAGGCCCTGCCTTCTATATCTGACCTCTTTTGCTACGGGAAGTATCGGATTAAGTCCAGCCCTATGACCAGCAGTTTAGGAAGAACAATGAGGCTGAAAGACAATGATGGAGGTGGGGGCAGCATGAGACAAAGTCAAGAAGAAAGACTAATTAATGGCATTACCAGCAAGACCACTGAGGGGGCCATAGTGCTTAGTGTTGGGGGCTAAGGCACCCAGCTTAAGGTGACTGAGACCTAACTTTGGCTTAGAATGGCATCTGGTTGACAGCTACTAATTTAGCCGCTCTCGACTTCCTACCATGATTAAAAACAAAAAATTGGGGCTGAGGAAAAGAGGAAATTCACAACACAGAACAGGGAGACTGACATCATCTCCCGTCAGGATCTGGAAGGAATCTCACTTAGTATAAAGCAGATACACTGCTGGATGGAGAAAGTCTTTCCTCGGGGTCTATGTTAACCCACAAACTGGGAAGCCCACGCTCTCTTGCAGGAGTGCTGCTTTTTTGAGATATCCAGAGTATTATTCTCCACTCCATTCACAAATCCTTCTCCATTCATTTGGAAACAAGAATGTCTAGAAAAGAATATGACTAGACAATAAAACAAATACAAATCCTTCCATCTCCTTGCTGAGGGTGTTGGCAAGCTGGGGGCATGCAGGTCAGAAGTGGCACATGTGATGGCCTTAGCCACACTGTGATGTTGGTACTGATCATTTTATTAGGTCCTGGATCAACGCCTTCTTCCATACCCTCATGATTCTTGGGCCTGACCTATAATTCCATAGACTCTTGCCCTAATATCCAATGTTTGTTGAGAACTAATTTTCGAGGTTTAAAAAATCATCTAAATTTGATTTATTACAAAACTAATTCATGCTCATTGAAAAATATCAAATAATACAGAAGATACAAAATAAAAAATCAAACGCTACCTTTCCTCCTGCCCACTTGCACCCCTCTGAGAGTATCACAATTAATATATTGGTATGTGACCTTCTAGATCTTTTCATATGCATTTACTCACATGCACACACAATTTTTACATAAGGAAATGATAGTATAAATTGTATCCTGCACCTTGTTTTGTTTACATACTATATCTTGGCGATCCCTCCACTTTACTACATTTTGACGTACCACATTCTTTTTTTTTTTTTTTAAAGAAATTCACGTTCTTTTATTTATTTATTTATTTATTTATGACTGTGTTGAGTCTTCGTTTCTGTGCGAGGGCTTTCTCTAGTTGCGGCAAGTGGGGACCACTCTTCATCGCGGTGCGCGGGCCTCTCACCATCGCGGCCTCTCTTGTTGCGGAGCACAGGCTCCAGACGCGCAGGCTCAGTAATCGTGGCTCACGGGCCCAGTTGCTCCGTGGCATGTGGGATCTTCCCAGACCAGGGCTCGAACCCGTGTCCCCTGCATTGGCAGGCAGATTCTCAACCACTGCGCCACCAGGGAAGCCCCCACATTCTTTTTAACAAATGTATGGTGTCCTATAGATTGGGTGTGTTTAACCAAACCCCTATAGATAGCATTTAGGTCGTCTCCATTTGTCTTGCTTTTATGAAAATAATTCTACGTTGAATGCTCTGTATACTTCTTTTGTATGAGGGTATGATGAATACCCATTTATTTGCAACGAATGCCTTGGTACATTTTGTACTTTTTGTACACTTTTTTTACTGGATGAAAGATTCTTTAAATTCTATAGTGTTTTACCTTTTTCAAAAGTTTCACACTCATGATTTCATATAATCCCATATGGACTCATATAAAGTCCTTTAATATGATAGATCCTTTGAACCGGAACATCTTCTTTTCTGATTTTTAGAGGCTTGAAGTGTTGCTCTACTTAGACATATATTTCTTGGAGGGATTCTCTTTTGTTAATTACTTCAAAATAAAAAGGAATAAGAGACGCTACTACTATACATAGAGAGATGCCCACTCGTAAGGCTTATTCTGAGATTAGCACCAAGAATAGAAATGAGAAGATGTTGCAGGTTGAGAAAGGGAATCTGGCTGCTACCTTTCCTTTCTTCCAGCTGTATGACTGAGAGCCTAAGGCTTAGGGGAGGTTTCTATGGACATGTCCAAGGTACCTGTGCCCAAAGGATGGGCTGACCTACCTAACGATCCCACAGAAGGTCCTCACTGTTGAGGCTGGGGGTGGTGACTTGCCTTCCTTACAGAAGACAAAGATTTGGCAAGTCATCCCGAAAGGGTACCAACTTCTAATCTAGATGAAGGGTGCCTAAGGGCTAGGCTATGATTTCTTCATGTTCATGTCCTGGCCCCAGTTACCAATTATACAATGCACTTAAATGGTTCCAGGTTGGTGATGATGGCATTCACACTTCTGAGGAAAGGGAAGAAAAATGGTGTTAGAGATGGGCCCTTTTATGGCGTTGCTGGGACAGTACCCATGGAGGGAGGGAAGTCTGGCCTGATGCTGTGAAAGATTGAATTATTTGAGCTATTCACACTTACTGCTTCTCTGTTGGCAGGTTGCCTGAAGATATCACCATCAGAATGTTCCCACGACAACTCTCCATCCCCTGTTTATTAAAAAGAAATAAAGAATTATACATACATAGAAGGGGAAAATATCAACCTGTGACCCAGTAACATTTTGGGTTCTATGATCCCAAGTTTCTTTACACATTTTAGCTGTTCTGGCTGTCCTTCAAACAGCAATGTTGAAAGATTTCTCCCTGGGTGTGCCTCATTTTTCAAGACAACTCTGAAAAAAGTTGCCACTTTCTAAAACAGACCATCCAGCAATATTACACAGAATTTGGAAAATAAAAGGGAAAATAATCACTTTCCACTGTAATATAGCCATCATTGTCACATTTGCTTATTTTATTCTGAAGATAGTTAAGTCTTTTACAGGTCATATTCAACTTGTGTTTAAACTACCCTTCAAAAGTGAGAGTTTTGAGGATTTGGTCTGTCATGGTTTGTTAAATTCACCATTATGCCTCTGAGAAGTTATGACTTGATCTGAAAGTTAAGGTAAAACTTGCTGTGGTTAGAGTGTTTACGTAACCCACATCTTCTATTTTTGCCTGAGACACCTTTCTCTGGGTCTCCACAACCCACTTTTTGAACAGTGAATCCCAATCATTGCTGTCTTCCAGACTAACTGCTTTTAGGGGGAAGATTTTACTTTCAGCCTTGAGAAAAGCAAAATCACAACAGATATGGCTATTCCTCAGCTGATTAAAGATAAAAAATAAGAGGATAATCTCCAAAAATACTGCCTTGTATTATCTATGACCAAACAAGCAGATGGGAAGAGCTCGGTCTTAGAGATATTTGCACCACTCTAAATGAGTACTATTTATGTGTGTGTGTGTGTGTGTGTGTGTGTGTGTACCTGGTTGAGGATAACCCAATATCTATTCAACCATATATTTCATGGGATAACACGGAATACAAAAATGTATAAACATTAAGAATTTTCTATTCTAATTCATCTCCCAAGCTTTCAAGACCTAACTCTAACTAGTAACGCGTTACTGGTTCAAGTACTTACTGGTTTAGGGCTGGAAAAAGACCTCAAGATTAATTTGATACCAATATTATCATCGGGTAGCGACATAAAACATAGCATGGCTTTAACCTCCATGATTCAAAGATCATCTTATGGAAAAAATTATGAATTTTGAAGATTTAACTATGATTGCTACATTCATCTTCCTAAAACACCACTTTGATTATATAATCGTATCATTTCCTGATCAAAAAAACCCTCAGTGGGTCCCCATCTAAGACTCTCTATTATCAGCCCCCACCTCATCTTTACTGAGCACCTACCTCCGACCCAACTATCTTAGCTACTCTACAATGGGAACCCTTTGACCTCTTTACTCTTCATTGAAACTGTGGCCCCCATTCTTGCTTCCATGTTTTTGCTCATGTTATTTTTCTTCTGAAATTACTTTCCCAGCTCCCACACTCCGTAGCTCCTGTATGACTATAAAAACCATGAAGGTTTTCCTCCTCTACAAAGTCTTCCTCAAGTTCTCTCACATACTTCTGATTGCCTAAAGGACTTAGCATTCTGTAGCCTTAGAGATGTACAGGACTCCAGGCATAATTTTGTCCAACTGTTCCATGTAACAGGTGGAGAAACCAAGGCTCAGAGAGAGCAAGGAGCCATTTACTCACATAGCGAGTTGATGAGAGCTTACAACCCAAATCTCAGATTTCCTGGCTCCCAAATAAGTATGTCTATTCTATAAGAGCAGGGTTTATTATTTGTGTTATTAACGGCTGTATCACCATGATCTATAACGGTGCCTGACACATAATAGTCACTCAATAAATACTCATCAAATGATAGAACTGGGAGGCCTTCTCTTATCACCTATGTAAAATTTCAAATCCCCTCTGATACTTCTTATCCCCCCTCTTTGCTTTTTGATCTTAGGACTCAACAGTATCTTACAGTTTATATATTTTATTTGTTGTCTGCTTTCTCCCACTAGAATTCTCCTATGAGAACGAGGATTTTTGTCTATATCATGTTCACTGATGTAACCTGCAGCACCTAGAACAGTGCTGGGCGCATAGTTAGTACTTATTCAAGACTTCTTGAATGAATGAATACTAAACCAGTTTACAATATTTTCTTCTGTTAAATGTTTCTTGAGCCTGCCTTGTCTCCCTAAAGAGACTGTAAATCCCTTGAAACCAGAGACCATGTCTTAGACCTCCCTCTGTGTCACCTACATCGCTGGTTCTCAAAGTGTGGTCTCCGGACCAGCAACATCAGCATTAATTGGGAACTTGTTAGAAATGCAAAATTCTGGACCCCACCCCATACCTAGTAAGTCAGAAACTCTGGGGTGGGGGGTCAGTGATCTGGGTACACATCAGGTGCTCAGTATATGTACTGAGGTGAACTTCAGTAAAAAATACAGAATTAAGTACTTAGCCAGTAGCATATTTGCCTCTTCCTGGTTATTCCATGTCTGAGTAAAGATGGTAGACAAAGATTACACTCAGACTATCTGGAAACCCTGACTAACTTTGTAAGAGTGAAGGTGCTTTCACCTTTGTTTATGTCAAAAAATAATGCCCAAGTCATAATGGCCATCATTAAAAAGTCCACAAATACTAAATGTTGGAGAGGGTGTGGAGAAAAGGGAACCCTCTTACACTGTTGATGGGGAATGTAAATTGGTGTAGCCACTATGGAGAACAGTATGGAGGTTCCTTAAGAAACTAAAAATAGAATTACCGTACGGCTCAGTAATCCTACTCCTGAGCATATACCCAGACAAAACTATAATTCAAAAAGACACGTGCACCCCAATGTTCACAGCAGGACTATTTACAATAGCCAAGACATGGAAACAGCCTAAATGTCCATCAACAGACGAATGGATAAAGAAGATGTGGTACATATATACAATGGAATATTACTCAGCCATAAAAAAGAAGGAAATTTGCAGCAACATGGATGGACCTAGAGATTATCATACTAAGTGAAGTAAGTCAGAAAGAGAAGTCTAGACAAATACCATATGATATCACTTATATGTGGAACCTAAAATACAACACGAAACAGAAACAGACTCACAGACGTAGAGGACAGACTTGTGGTTGCCAAGAGGGAGATGAGGTGGGGGAGGGAAAGATTGGGAGTTTGGGATTAGCAGATGCAAAACAGTATACACAGGATGGATAAACAACAAGGTCCTACTGTATAGCACAGGGAACCATATTCAATATCCTGTGATAAACCATAATGGAAAGGAGTATGAAAAATAATATATATATCTATAACTGAATTGCTTTGCTGCACAGCAGAAATTAACACAACATTGTAAATCAACTATAGTTCAATAAAATTTTTTTAAAAGAAAATAGTAATGCCCAAAAGTCAGTTAACATACATTGAACACTTCTTGGGTGGAAAACCTGATACTAAGGCAGAAGGAGAAGAGAAATCACGGCTGGACCCTTGCCCTCAAGACATTTACAACTTGTTTGGGGGTGACAGGAAATCAATATAGAAAAGAGCCTAAAAAACACACACACAGAGTAGCAACTGGAAACACAAATGGAATATACGTGCTTAGGAGATATTGAATGTGTGGAGTGAGCAGTCAGACGTAATCGTGGAAAGCATCCCCAAAGAATTGTTAAGTCATGTTTTTAGAAGTAGATACTGCAGGGTATAAACAGTCATATGGGCAGAAGTTATCGCCAACTGGAGGGAACGGCATTTGCAAAGGACCAGAGCTTTGGAAATAGCAAGTCACATAGTGGTCGCAGCAAGCAAGGTGTGGCTTGAGTGGAAACTTCAGAAGTGAAACAAGAGAAAGGGGGCTGGTGGAGAGATAGAAAGGAAAGGAAGGAGGGTGGGAGGGAGCAAGGGAGGGGGATGGGTTGTTGAGATAACAGGGTGGTAAATAATTCCTGTATGGACTTCGAAAAGAGGCTGAAGACTTCATATTTGATCCCGTTACCAATTTTTAGGTAGAGGTGCCTATGGTATAAATGATATTTGTGGAAGCTTATCCAGGCAAGGGAGTGCTGACTGGTTGGGGAGCAATTGGAATCTGGGAGGCCAACCAGGAAGCTATTATAGTAACATGTGACGGGCCATGAGAATCTAGATGGAGAAGAAGGGGTGAATCACACTACTGCAGATAACAAGAAAATGATAAGACCCTGATGGAAGATTTGGTAAAGGAGGAGGAAGGCAAAGGAGAAAGTATAAAATGACTCTAGGGTTGCAATCTGGAGAGCTGGGGAATGGCACTGCCCTCGACAGTGATTGAGTGGGTATGGACTTGGACTTACTTGTGCCGTTTTAGCTGGCAGTGGTGGGTCTAAGCTATGTCCTGAGCCAAATGAAAATATGGGACCAGAGAGAAGATTTGAAACCAGAAAAGATTTGCCAGCAAAATGGCAAAACAAAATGTAAATGCTATAGTGTGTGATTTCAAGCCTAATCGAAGTAGCCGAAAGAGAACAAATAACAAAAGAAAAATGAGAGAATAGCTCTCCTCATCAAATGCCCTTTTTAAATGTAGATTTAATGATTGGTATTGACATGAAATGTTTATTCAGCATGACCTTCTAAGAAGTTCAATTTATTGCATTTAGACCCTAGAGTCTTAAAAGGGCTTTTAAAGAGTATCTTTAAATACTTAATAGTCCAGACAGAATCTTAAAGCAATATAGAAGCATACAGTCCCTGTTAAATAAGCAGAGAGGCAAGATAGCAAAGCAACGAGGCAAGTCAGTTACCACACAGACTATTAAATACCCTGTAATACAAGTTCAGATGAATGTGTCATAACCACCTAAGCATTTGCAGACAGTTATGTGTACCTAAATTTGAACTATTTCACTTCATCAAAAACTACTGGAGCCATTACTTCGTGTGTGTGTGTGTGTGTGTGTGTGTGTGTGTGTGTGTGTGTGTGTGTATTCTCAAGTAGGAACTACTAGTATTTTCATTGCCTTTGAGCTTTCAAAGTCTTCAAAATGGCATTCTCTAAGCTTGCACGTTCTATAAGTAGCTGCTAAAGGTTTCAACATTTTAGTTATTTTATACATGAACCATAGTTAAACTTGAATTATCTTCTTAGATGTTCACATTAGTGGTTCTTTAGACTGGGGCAGGGTCTATCTGGAGAGCTGAAAATAGGTCTGTCCATTTACAATCTTATACCTTATACCTTAGATATTATAACTTAGATATACATACATAAAATACATAAAAGAAAAAAGTAGGCACCAAAGCCCGAAAAAAAAACCTGTTTCTGTGCTTTTTTTTCCCGATTCACTGGACAAATTATCTTGAGTGAGAGGAAGCCTCTTTTTTCAGCCAAGTCATTAAAAAAAAAAAAAGAAAAGAAAAACAATGATTCTAATGGAGACAGATGGATTCTAGCTAATTCCGAGAAGCAACAAGATGTAATTTTAACCAATTTTTAAAACCAAAATGAAAAACAACTCTAGTGTACTGTATGTCAAACAATATTCATTTAACCTTAAAAGCCACATGTGTTGTTTATTCAAACCTCAATTATACTCTGAGTGGTACCCTATGGAGATGGAATGGCTTGGCTTTCTGGTAATGGGAGAAATGGAGAACAAGTATTTGAAAAATGGTCAAGAGCTCGGCTAAAATTCAGACTGTTTATAACTCCCATTGCTCCCATTAATCTCTGGTTGGCCGGAGCAGGTCACAGAAGTAAACCCTGTTCTCTCAAAAGGACTAAGTGTACAATGAGATTATGAGATACCATGAAGATAAACCTCAGACAGCAAAACTACGCCAGCATGTGGCCACTTCTGAACCACAGACAACATCATAAATAGGGTGCCCATAGGTCCCGATTTATCTGGGACAGCCCAGTTTTATGCCTGTTTCTCTGGCAGGCATAATTATTAAGATTGCCTCTCTCACTTTCAAAAGTGTCTCGGTTTGGAGGATAAATTATATGGTTACTCTAATCATAAGGCAGAGAGAAATTTTAAATGAATCCCCGAGACAGGGGGAAGTGATCTCCGTGACAAGGGAAACTGATCTCTGTATTTTCAGAGGAACAAGTTGAAATCAGCAGAATCAAGGCAAATGGTGAAGGGTTTTTGAGGAAAAGTGGGAGAGGGCAGAGAGGAAGAAACTGATAGTGAAATCTCCACCTACTACGTGCCAGGTTCCCTGGTGGGCCACTTTACAGCCAGTACTCAATACCCAAGCTGGAGATGAAAGAGGGAATGGAAGCAGATGACTCTGGGGAGGCTTCCATCAAATATCTACTTCTACAAATTCTGTGGAGAGGGAGCAAGCATGCTGAAATTTGAGGGAAGCTTTAAAGACCACTGGTATAAGGATTCGCCATTGGTAGACATGTGAGCTCCCAATAATGATATATAGTATTGAAGAAGCCCTCCAGTGTCTCACAAAGTGGACAGTCATTTTCTTTAGAAAATACCTCGTTGTCGAATAAAGCACTTTATTGCCTGGGCTGTCAATACAAGCTCTTAGCATTTTAAACAAAATATCTGCTTGAGAAATACTAAGACACAGACAAGGGAGGTGGGGGGACTCCTGGCCACAGTGGCAAGCCAAATCCAAAGAAGAGTACTAAAGTATCTAGAAGAATCAGAAATGTGTGTTTTTTTAAAAGTGCATTGTGAGAGTGCATATGTTTGCGGGAAGGCATCATGGGAGAGGGAATAAAGAAACTTAGACAGTGCCCACGACCCACATTCTGCTCTTTCAGTGGAGATGTGGTTAAACAGATCCAAGTTCATGGTTAGAAATGGGCTCTTTGCGTCCCGGAGTGGTCCCAATGAATCTGCTGGAAGTGTTAGCATGTCTGGCCCCTGGGAGCACAGTCATCACAAAGTCTGCTCCTCCCAGTAGCCTCAGAGTTAAGAGTGGCGGGGGTTGCTTCACACCCCCAAGCCGAGACGCATCATAGTAATAACGGCGAAGAAAACAGCCTGGAGCCAGACTGCGTGGGTCCAAATCCTGGCTCTGCCCCTTCTCACCTGTGTGACTTTGGGCAAGTGAATGAACCTCTCTGTGCCTCAGTTGATAAAATGGAGACAGTAATACCTATCCCATAGGGTTGTGAAGATAAAATGAATGAGTATATGCAAAGAGCTTAGAACAGCGCCTGGTACACCGTTATGTCAGTGTTAGCTATTATTCCCCCTCCCTCTTCTTCCCATCCTTTCCCCCCACTTCTTCCTTCTTCTCAAGAGTAGCTTACATAGGGGAAAACCCAACTTAAGGGACCCTCACAAGGGTACTATGCATTTAACCAAAGAAAGCGTCTGTGTTAAACAAACAAGTGAAGCCTAGCAGAAAGAGAAAATTTATGCCCACACCTAGAAAAGGAACAATATCATTTCTAAAGTCAGGGTCCTGGAGATAGCAAAAAAATTAAAATGGCTACAGAGATTCCTTCAGCTCATTCCTTCTAAACTAATGATTAGATTTCTCATCATTATGCTAGTCCTCTCCTCCTTTTCATCTTTATTTAGAAAAGGAGTTTGCGTTTTAATTAAACCTCTTTTCCTCTCTTGGCTTAAAGTAATGCTTGAGAGGACAGATATCTGCTTCTTTGGGAGGCAGTGCAATTTACATACTCATAAAGTGGAGTGGTAAAAATCCAAGTACCCAAATAAAGTACAGTCCTGTGCTACCACATTCATAAATGGAAAATAGCAAGCAGGATGGAAAAGGGAAACTCAGTGATCCACCAGTGTTTACTGTCTTGTCAACCTGGAAATGAAAAGCAGTCAGTTTAGGGTCCTTCTTCTTTCCACTTTGGCTTCCTGGCCCCATCCAAAGAGGACTGGACTACTTGGTGGGAGCAGGAGACGTGGGTCTGGTTTTAATAGCCAAAGCTAAGGGAAAAGTGGATGTAGCTGTTCCAGCAATTTGCTTAAACCAACTGGATAGTTATATCAATTTTCCACTTTGCCTGCGCCATGGAGACCTGGACTTTGTAAGTTCTTACAGTTATAATGTAGATAATATTCAAATATGATTCCTCTGCCTGACATCACTCTTCTTTCTCATGTTTCTTTTTCCTCTGTTTATACTGTCAGTCAAGAAATCAGATTAATTTCCACAAATGTTGAAGTCTAATTTCATGAAAACTATTCTAATAAGAGTAATGCGCATACCCAGCGGTGTGTTTCTGGGCAGTCATGGTATCCCTTGAAGTAGTTAGAAGGACAAGGCTGAAAGAAGAGTGGCTTTAACCACCCGTGAAGAAATAATTGCTCTGAAATGCTTCACTGGGAATTTCTTATTTTTATTGTAGAGCCAGACTCATATACACATGAAAAACCCTCGAACCCAGCAACAGGATGGGGCATTATTGACCTTGACAGGATATCCCAGATGGCCCGTTAGGAATCATCACTCTTAATTTGTTAAACTCAGTATGAAAGTCAATGCTGTCCCATCCACCGTCTGAGGGGTTTTCTGTCCAAGAAGAAACATTCTAGACATAAAAGACATGCCAAGGAGGAACATGATGACCTCAGAGGGGTGGGAGTCCTGTGATAGTCAGCAAGCATGTGGAGGTGAATTCTGAGTGCAAAGGACGGAAAGAGAACAAAAACCACCTGAAAGTTTCCATAGAAGGAGAAAGCTTCCAGTTGGGGTTTAGAAGAAGAGGAGAGGTAGACAAGGATAGAAAATCCCTAAGATGGCCCCTAAGATGAACACGAATGATTCACTTTTGAAAAGGAATTACTAGTGGTAGTCAGACTCTTCTATAGCTATGAAAAGACTGGAATGTTTCAATACATTTTGAAGTTTAGGTGACACATACAAAGTAGTGTTTCTCATTAGCAATGTTTCCTCCCTATCATTATGACCAGGAGATGGTAGTGTTTCTGTAGAAAATGTGGGCAAAACCAAAAAGAGCTCTAGACTGATATGCGAGGATCTATATTTGGAGTGTTATTTTCTCTAGTTTCCTGTGATTTTGAAAACTTTGAAAAATTTGGTAGATTTTTGTGATGTTAAAAAAATATCTCACATACCACTTCCCTCGAGATCTCTGGGTTCCAGCCAAGATGGCGTCTGAGGGGTAATTTTGCTGCTTTTTGGAAAGAGAAATCAAGAGTCTTACGTAAAATGGCAGTTGTCTTGAACACTGACAAATTGCTTTTAAACAGTTGCTTCCAGTTTCAGTCACCTTGAAGGAGTTAGCAAAAATGTCTCAATTTCATAAAAAGAGATTCAATTTTCATGCTGGGCTCACTGGAGATGTTTTGGATAAATGGGCTTGGGATGAGTAAATTGTGAGGTCAGTTATTTCTCCTGCCTCCCTAGCCAGGACTGCACTTGGAGTGCTTGTCAAAAGCTTTTCATAACTGTGGTTCTCTTTCCTTTTAACAAATCCATCACAAGCTACATACTTAATACTATGCTAGGGGAAACAGAGGAAGAAGATGGTCCTTTCCTTATAGAGCTTCCCAGTTGAGGAGCCAAGATCCATAAAACAGTGAACAATACAAGAAATATTTTTAAATGCTGTATTCTACAATCAGACCAAGCCCTGAAAGTGGTCAAACAAGGAGACCAATGAGGACTAGAGTGATCAGGTAAGGCTATTTAGAAGAGGTGCAATGTCAGCTGGGGTCTCGAAAGAAGGGTAGAATCCTAATTGGTAAAAGAGAGGTGGGAAACTATTCCAAGCTTGTGGGGAGTAAGAGTCAAGGGAGGCACAGAACAGGAGGTAGGATCAAGATGGCAGCATAAGAAGATCCTGAACTCACCTCCCATGGGCATACCAAAATTACAGCTACTTACAGAGCAACCATCTCTGAGAGTGACCTGAAGACTAGTAGAAAAGATTTTCCACAACTAAAGATATAAAGAAGGAACCACAACGAGACAGGTAAGGGGGTGGAGATGCTGTCTAGTTGGGACCCACGCTCCTGGCAAGGTGACCCATAAGTGGGAGGGATATGAACACAAATGTCCTACCCAAGGAGTGAGGGCTCCACATTGGACTCCCCAGCCCAGGGTTCCCACACCAGGAAGACAAGCACTCAAAACATCTGGTTTTGAAAACCAGTGGGGCTTACATTTAAGAGAGCTGGAGGGCTAAAGGAAACTCAGACTCTGCTCTTAAAGGGTGTGTGCAAAAATTCATTCACTCCAAGTACCAGCACAGAGGCAGCAATTTGAAAGGCACCTGGGTCAGACCAACTTGCTGATCTTGGAGAGCCTCCCAGAGAGGCAGGAGGCAACTGGGACTCCCCTGGAGACACAGATGCTGGTGGCAGCCCTTACTGTAAGCTCATTCTACTGTGCTGATACTGGCACTGGCAGATACCATTTTGGAATCCTCCCTTTAGCCTCTTAGCGCTGGGGACCACCCAACCCACCAGTGCACCCATAGCAGTCGTGAGCCGCCAGGTTGCACAACCAGCCATGCCTGAGGCCTGCCCTACCCACCAGTGTACCTGCAGCATTAAACACCACCAGATTGCACAGCCAGCCAGGCCAGGGGCCAACCATGCCTACCAGCGCACCAGTAGCAGTTAGCCTTGCCACAACTGCATGTAGCCCATACAGGGGACACCCCTGGATCATCTGGCTCTGGTGACCAGAGAGAACCATGCTGTTAGGTCCCATAAGACATCTTTTACATAAGGCCATTTCTCCAAGATCAAGAGACATGAAGTCCCTACCTAATACATAGAAATAAACACAGATAATTAGGCAAAATGAGGAGACAAAGGAATATGTTTCAAACAAAAGAACAAGACAAAAACTCAGAAAAAGATTTAAATAAAATAGAGATAAACAATCTACCTGATAAAGAGTTCAAGGTAATAATCATAAAGATGAACTTGGGAAAAGAATGGAAGAAAACAGTGAGAACTTCAACAAAGAATTATAAAATATAAAAAAAAAATCAGAGCTCAAAAATACAACAACTGAAATGAAAAATACACTAGAGAAAATCAAGGGTAAATTAGATGATACAGAAGGATCAGAGACCTGGAAGAAAGAGCAGTGTAATCAACCTAGCAGAACAGAAAAAGAAAAAACAATTTTTAAAAATGAGGATAGTTTAAGGGACCTTTGTTACAGGTTTAAGTGTACTAAAATTCACATTAGAGGGGTCCCAGACGGAGAAGAGAGTGAGAAAGGGGCAGAAAACTTATTTGAAGACATAATGGCTGAAAACTTCCCTAACCTGGGGAAGGAAACAGATATCCCAGTCCAGGAATCACAGAGAATCCCAAAAAAGATGAATCCAAAGAGATCTACACCAAGACATATCATAATTAAAACGGAAAAAGTTAAAGAGAAAATTTTAAAGGTAGCAAAAGAAAAACAACTAGTCACATACAAGGGAAAGTTATCAGCCGAAGTTTTAGCAAAATTTGCAACCCAGAAGTGGGTGGCAAGATATATTTAAAGTGTTGAAAGGAAAAACTTCACCACCAAGAATACTCTTCCTGGCAAGGTTATTATTCAGAATTGAGAGATAAAGCATTTCCCAGACAAGCAAAAACTAAGAGTTCATCATCACTAAACTGGATTTACAAGAAATGTTAAAGAGTCTTCTTTAAGTGGAAAAGAAAAGGCCACAACTAGAAATAAGAAAATACATAAAAGAAAAAAAATCTCACTGGTAAAAGCAAATATATAGTAAAGACAGTGGATCAGCCACTTAGAAAGCTGGTATGAAGGTTAAAAGACAAAAGTTATAAAATCAACTATAACTAAAGTAAGTAGTTAATGGATACACAAAGTAAAAAGATGTAAAATATGACATCAAGAACATAAAACATGGGGGGGGGGCAGTAAAAATGTATTGCTTTTAGAATGCATTGAAACTTAAGTGACTATCAGCTTAAAACAATCTGCTATATATCTAGATCAATATATAAACCTCATAGTAATGAAAAACCAAAAACCTACAATAGATACACAAAAAATAAAGAAAAAGGAACCCAAACACCACACTAAAGAAAATCATCATAGCACAAGGGAAGAGATTAAAAGAAGAAAGGAACAGAGAGAACTACAAAAACAACCAAAAAAACAATTAACAAAATGGCAATTAAGTACGTACCTATCGATAATTCCTTTAAATGTAAATGGTTTAAATGCTCCAATCAAAATACATAGGGTGGCTGAATGGATGAGAAGATAGAACTCATCTATATGCTTCCTATAAGAGACTCACTTCAAACCTAAAAACACATAGGCTGAAAGTGAAAGAATAGAAAAAAGATATTCCATCCAAATGGAAACAAAAAGAAAGCTGGGGCAGCAATACTCATATAAGATAAAACAGCCTTTAAAACAAAGACTGTAAGAAAAGACAGAAAAGGCATTACGTATTGATAAAGGGGTCAATCCAACAAGAGGATATAACACCCACCAATATTTATGCTCCCAACATAGGAACATCTGAACATGTAAAACAAATATTAACAGACAAAAAAGGGAGAAATTGACAGTAATACAATAATAGTAGAGGACTTTAACACCCAACTTACATCAATGGATAGATCATCCAGACAGAAAATCAATAATGAAACACTAGTCTTAAATAACACTTTAGTCCAGATGCACCTAATAAATATATACAGAACATTTTATCCCACACCAGCAGAATACACATTATTTTCAAATGCACATGGAACATTCTCCAAGAGTGACCACATGCTAGGTCACAAAACAAGTCTCAATAAATTTAAGAAGACTGAAATCATACCAAGCATCTTTTCTGACTAAGCGGTATGAAACTAGAAATCAGTTAAACAAAGAAAAGTGGAAAAAAACACGAACATGTCGAGGCTAGACAACATGCTACTAAACAAAGAAAATCAAAGAGGAAATTTAAAAATACCTTGAGACAAATGAAATTGACAACACAACTTTCCAAAATCTATGGGACACTTCAAAAGAAGTTCTAAAGGGAACTTTATAGTGATACAGGCCTACCTCAAGAAACAAGAAAAATGTCAAATAAACAATCTAACCTTACACCTAAAGGAACAAGAAAAAGAGGAACAAAGCCCAAAATTAGTAGAAGGAACGAATAAAGATCAGAGTGGAAATAAATGAAATAGAGGCTTAAAAAATAATAGAAAAGATCAATGAAACTAAGAGCTGGTTCCTTGAAAAGATAAACAAAATTAATAAATCTTCAGCCAGACTCATCAAGGAAAAAAAAGAGAGGGCCCAAATAAATAAAATAAGAAAGAAAGAGGCGAAGTTACAATTGACACCACAGAAATACAAAAGATCGTAAGAGATTACTATGAACAATTATATGCCAACAAATTGGACAACCTAGGAAAAATGGATAAATTCCTAGAGACACAAATCTCCCAAGAATGAATCCGGAAGAAACGGAAAATCTGAACAGACCAATCACTAGCAGTGAAACTGAATCAGTAATCAAAAAACTCCCAACAAACAAAAGTCCGGGACCAGACAGTTTCACAGATGAATTCTACCAAACATGCAAAGAAGACTTAATACCTATCTTCCTCAAACTATTCCAAAAAACTGAAGAGGAAGGAACACTCCCAAATTCATTCTATGAGGCTAGCATTAACCAGACACCAAAACCAGACAAAGACACCACAAAAAAAGAAAATTACAGGTCAATACCCCCTGAAAAGCATAGATACAAAACTCCTCAACAAAATACAAAATGCCCACTCTTGCCACTTTTATTCAACATAGTAATGGAAGTCCTAACCACAGCAATAAGACAAGAAAGGGAGACTAAAAACATCCAAATTGGAAGGGAAGAAGTAAAACTCACTATTTCCAGATGACATGATACTATAAATAGAAAACCTTAAAGACTCCACCCAGAAACTCTTAGAACTATGGCATTTTTCACAGAACTAGAAAAAATCATCCTAAAACTTGTATGGAACCACAAAAGACCCAGTATAACCAAAGCAATCTTGAGAAAGAAGAACAAAGCTGGAGGCACCACACTCCCAGACTTGAGACTATACTACAAAGCTATAAGTAATCAAAATAGTATGGTACTGGCACAAAAACAGACACATAGGTCAATGGAAAAAATAAAGAGTGCAGAAATAAACCCACACTTATATGGGCAATTAGTTTATGACAAAGGAGCCAAGAATATACAGTGGGGAAAGACAGTCTCTTCAATAAATGATGTTGGGAAAACTGGACAGCTACATGCATGAGAATGAAACTGGACCACTTTCTTACACCATATACAAAAGTAAACTCAAAATATATTAAAGACTTAAATGTAAGACCTGATACCATAAAACTCTTAGAAGAAAACATAGGCAGTATGCTCTTTGACATCAGTCTTAGCAGTATTTTTTGGATCAGTCTCATCAGGCAAGGGCAACAAAAGCAAAAATAAACAAATGGGACTACACCAAACTAAAAAGCTTTTGCATAGAGAAGGGAACCATCAACAAAAAGAAAAGGCAGCCTACTGAATGGGAGAAGATATTTGCAAATGATATATCTGATATGGGTTTAATATCCAAAATATATAAAGAACTCACATATCTCAATATCAAAAAAAATAATCTGATTAAGAAATGAGCAAGGGACCTGAACAGGCATTTTTCCAAGGAAGACATACAGAAGGCCAACAGACACAGGAAAAGATGCTCAACATCACTAATCATCAGGGAAATGCAAATCAAACCACAACGAGATATTACCTGACACCTGTCAGAATGACTATTATCAAGAAGACAAGAAACAGTATGTGTTGGTGAGGATGTGGAGAAAAGGAAACCCTTGTGCACTGTTGGTGGGAACGTAAATTGGTGCAGCCACTATGGAAAACATATGGCAGTTCCTCCAAAAATTAAAAATAGAACTACCATACAATCCTGCAATTCCACATGTGGGTATTTATCAGAAGAAAACGAAAACACTAATTAGAAAAGATATATGCCCCCTTATGTTCATTGCAGCATTATTTACAATAGCCAAGATATGGAAACAACTCAAATGTCCATCGACAGGTGAAGAGATAATGAAAACATGATACACACACACACAATGGAATATTATTCAGCCATAAAAAAGAATGAAATCTTGCCATTTGTGACAACATGGATGGACCTTGAGGGCATTATGCCAAGTGAAACAAGCCAGACAGAGAAAGACAAATGCCGTATGATCTCTTCTATGTGGAATCTAAAACACAAAACAAACAAACAAAACAAAACAAAACAGAAGCTGACCCATAGATACAGAGAACAAATTAGTGGTCACCAGAGTGGAGGGGGGGTGGGGTATGGGTGAAATGGACGAAAGAGGTGAAGGGGTACAAACTTCCAGTTATAAAATAAATAAGTCACGGAGATATAATATACAACATAGGGAATATAGTCAATAATATTGTAATAACTTTGTATGGTGATAGGTGGTTACTAAACTTACTGTGGTGATCAATTCATAAGGTACATAAATGTTGAATCGCTATGTTGTACACTTGAAACATATAATATTGCATGTGAAAAAAAAAAGAGAGGCACATAACAGGGCTGAAGGTGGGGAGGAACATGGCATATTATAAAAAGAGAAGTGTCAGCCTAGTGGAGAAGGTGTGTGTGTTGGTGTCAGAGAAATGAGGATGGGTAGTGGGTTAAAGAAGGGTCCGATTGTTTGACAGAGGGCCTTTAAAAACAAGCTGCAGAACTGAGATTGGATAAAACATGGTAAGAAATGGTAGACACTGGCCAACATGATCAAGTAGTTCCTTAGGAAGTGAAGTCTGAACTGAACTTGAGTATGTGCAGCAGGTGCAGTGCAGGAAGGACAGTATAGATACTCCTACAACATAGGGTGGCTGGTTTCATGGTGGGACCAGAAGTCAAGGATCCTGGGAGGATAGGACTGCCACCAGTTATCCCCCCAACTTTTGAGTCAATCCTCCCACACCCTGCGATGCAGAGGGCAAAGAGGATTATGGTGTGAGTTGAGGCCGGAGAGATGGTCTTTAGAGTCTTCCTTCACCTCTCTGAGTAGATCGACCCCTGTCCATTACTGGCTTTGGTAACACCTTTCCTTTGCAGCATGTGGCACAGTTGCGATTTCATATTTACCTGTCTCGACATTTGATAAATGTCTGTCTTCCCCACTAAACTCCGCAAGGACCGGTTCCAGTCCTGGACTGTTTTGTTTACCACTGTGTCTCCAGTACCAGCACAGTGCCAGGTACTCAGTGGTTGCTCGACAAATGTTTGCTGAATGAAAGAAGGTAGACATTTACACTCGGGCCTCTCTGAGCCTAGAAAGACAGAGTGTTCCCCTGTGGTTGGGAATGGGTAGGTTGAGGCCTTGATGGGGAAAGATGGGCAGTGTGGTTACTCTCTTGGGATTATCTGCCTATACCAGTGTGCCACGCATGTCCTCTCTTTCCCTGTACCCCCCTGCAGGAGGAGGGGCTCTTGTCACACTCCTCTGGACGGCTCCCACCAAACAGCATAAGAACCTGGGACTCCAGAGCCAGGCCAACAATGTTAAACTTCTAGCTCTGCCACTTATTACCACGTATCCTTGGGCAAATCACTTAACTTCTCTGCCTCAGTTTCCTCACCTGTAAAATGAGGAAAATAATAGTCCCTACTTTGTTGTGAGGAGCAAATGAGCTGTTACACACGTAAGTGCTTAGACCCCTGCTTGGCACAGGGTAAGTGCCACATATGGACACTGCTTACCAAATGCAGGCTTGGCTCTCAATACAGCCGATAGCTTACCCGAAATATGTCTCCCTTGCCTAGAGTCCAAGAACACAGCCTTCCCCTTTGCTTTGGCAAGATAGGAAGAAGACAAGAAGCAGAAATGATCGACGGTGGAGGGAAGCTGGGTGTGGGTTTGGGTGTGAGGCCTGCCTGCCCAGAATGTGGCCGTGGTACAGTCTCTGAAGAGATTTTCTTCTTCTGATAAAGTTTCCCTTAAGGTTCCAGTGGCTGTTTGCACTATGCCTCCAGTCCAGATGAGGTTTGCTGAAATGCCAGCAATGACACACATCCTGCCAACACTCTCCTGACTGTCCTAGCCTCAAAGACACGTCTAAACAACGGAGGCTAGGGTTGAGATTCAATCCACGGCTAAGATTGCTGCCTGACCCAGGAAGAAAGGCACACATTAGTGTTTGGTGACAGTGCAGAGAGCCTGCTTCAATGGGGCCCTTTATATGAAGGTTTGCAAGTTCAGCACTCAAAAAGGTTATTTCTTCTGCAGTATTTTGCCTGCAATTAGGGCAGCCAGCATAGGGGAGAAGTGTGTCTGGGTTGCCTGCTGTATGAGTAATATGCTTATACAAGGTATACCTTTGTTAAAAACATCATTTCAACAGAAAAAAAAATAACTAGGTGCTTCAGAAATAAGGACTTCAAAGGAGATTCAATCACATTATATGCAACTGAAACATGCAAAGAAATTAAAGACAGAGAAAAAAGCATCAATTGTATGAAAGTGTAGGATTTAGTCTTTAGAGGGAAAGATGAAAGAGAATGGTTTATTTAGGCTGGAGAAGAGAAGGCAAAGAGAGAACTTAATGAATTGTCAAGTATGTGAAGGGGCAATACACGATCAATAATAACTAGCTTTTACCCGTTGCTTCTGAGGACATAACAAAAAGAAAAGAAATTTAAATTGTGACAAGAGAACCGTTGAGAAGACGGTTAGTCCCAGGATGTGTTGCCATGAGAAGGACTGGAAATATAGTTCTGTATATGGAGATTAAGTAAATAAAAAGGCAAGACTATCAGAGATAGAGAAGGTACAATTCTACTTAACCCCAGGGTAATAAATAGAGTCATTATTATATAAAATATAATAATGATCACTTGTTAAGCAATAACTCTGTATTGGACTTTCTCCTAGCTTCTATGTCATCTCAGTTAATTTTTACCACCTTTCCATAGGTTGTAGATATTATAATTATCATCTTCACACCTGAGAGAACCGAGGTCCTGAATAGTTAAGTGTCTTGCCCAAGGTCACATCACTAGCGCACAGTAGTTCTGCCAGGTCAAATCTATGTCCTTCTGGCTTCAGAGCCTATCTCCTTTGCACTATATTGCCGATTGGATGCAATAATATGTCTTTTTGCAGTTTCCTTTCTTTTATTAATTGTTCTTCAGTTTAGATTTCACATTATTTTTCCCCAAACAAAATCACCTTAGCCCAACAAATGGATTGTAGCGATTAGCTGGTTATATTAGTAACCACGTGTACACCTCTGCTAAGAATGAACTCTCCTGGGTGTGGAGAAAAGGGAACCCTCGTGTACTGTGGATGGGAATGTAAATTGGTGCAGCCACTATGGAGAACAGTATGGAGGTTCCTTACAAATCTAAAATTAGAGCTACCATATGATTTAGCAATCCCACTCCTTGGTATATATCTGGAAAAGACAAAAACTCTAATTCGAAAAGATATATGCACTCCAATAGCCAAGACATGAAAACAACCCAAGTGCCCATCAACAGAGGATTGGTTTAAGAATATGCAGCATATATATATACACACACACATATATACAATTCCATTACTTATATATAACAGAATATTACCCAGCCATAAAAAAGAATGAAATATTGCCATTTGCAGCAACATGGATGGACCTAGAGATTATCAAACTAAGTGAAGTAAGTCAGACAGAGAAAAACAAATATTATATGATATCACTTACCTGCAGAATCTAAAAAAATAATACAAATGAATCTATATACAAAATAGAAACAGACTCACAGACATAGAAAACAAACTTATGGTTACCAGAGGGGAAAGAGGGTGGGGAGGAATAAATTAGGAGTATGAGATTAACAGATACAAACTACTAACATAAAATAGATAAGCAACAAGGATTTACTATATAGCACAGGAAACTATATTCAATATCTTTAATAATAACCTATAATGGAAAATAATCTGAAAATCATATATATATATAATATATAACTGAATCACTTTGTTGTACACCCAAAACTAACACAATATTGTAAATCAACTATACTTCAGTTTTAAAAAATGGACTCTCTTCCTTTTGGAGCAGACTCAAATTAAGTTGGGGCAAAGATGAGAAAGGAGGCGAGGAACAAAATACCCAGCTTTACTGGCAGAAATGTCACAGCTGTACTGAGGGACAGTACACACACTGTGAGAAACAGGTATGGAAAGATCCAGGGCCTTATTGAAGCATAAATCAAATTAGGCTGCAACTAAATCCATAGTGACTTGTGAGGGCTGGTACAAACAGCATAGTAAAAAGGATGCATGTGCGGGTACTACGAATAAGGTAATTTCTTTGTAAAAGAAATATTAATTCGAGTGTGCTAAAGTGAGGTAGGGAAGAAAAAACAATGTGGAGGATCGGGAATGACAATAGGTAATTTCCTACTGACCATGAACCAATGTATAGCCAGTACCATCTACCACAGTCAATCAGTAATTCAGAGGAAGAAAAAACACAAATAATATCCTATTTGAGTAGCATCTAATTCAAACCATGACTAACTTTCTGGCAATATTTCCAAGCTAGTGTGCATTCATTCAAATAACACCTACTCTGTGCCCGGTGCAGTGGGGGGGAAAAAAGATGAGCCCAAAATGGTTTCTGCCTTAAGGAGCTTACACATTAGTAGCGATGATAAGACATGGGCACACAAAATAAAAGACAAAATGTGCCCCGGTGATAAACTCTACTGGAGAAGCACAGGTGAGGCCCTGAAGAGTCCGAGAGACGAGGGAGTTTACTCCTAAATGATAGGATTAAAAAAAAAAAAAGCTTCCTGGAGGAGGTGGCATTCGAACTGGCCTCTGAAGGAGAAGCAGGATTTCGGGGTGGAGAAACTGGAATGAAGGTGGGAAGGCAGAGAAGAGACAAAGGCCTTCCCGCTAGTATTTATTCAAATGTAACCTGAGGACTACCCGTGTTAGAATCTGAGGAGGCTGCATTTGAGCTAGGTCTTCAAGAACTGGCAGGATTTCCACAGGCAGAGATGGAGGAAAAGGATTTTCCGGAGAAAGGCAACATTCCCTCCTCTCAGGGTTACTGTACATGTTAGATATAACCTAGGAAGCCGTTCTGTCTCCTTTTCCTCCCAGCCTTATCATGAAATGGCTGCTCTTCATTCACCCCAAACTGGCTTGCCATATGGTTGGACTTAGATGCTCTGACCAATCAGAGATTGACATTGGTTACTCTTCCATTGGCTTACTCAGGTTTCAGACTTTTAATAGGCTCAATTTAAGTGTACTAAATTCAGATGTAAAACCATCATTTCAGGCCACTCCCAGCCATCTATGTGGTCTTAGGAATGGTTTCTCAAAGTGAAAGTCTATTGACCACCTGCATCAGAATGGACAATGGGCCCTGTTTAAATGCACCTCCCAGGGCCCCTTCCCAAGGCCACCAAAACAGAATCTCTGCAGCTGTGCTCCAGGGATCTGAATTTCAACAAGTTCTCCAGGTGATTCTGAAGCACACTAAAGTTTGAGAGATATTGAGGGGCGGAGGAGAGAGTAAAGGCACAAAGGTAAGAGAACACACGAGCAATGTCGGTAGAACCTGCGGTGCAAGAATGGAAGAATGTGGGCCTATAAAGGTAACTTGAGGCTAGAGCATGAAAGGCCTTCACTGTCAGAGTCGGGGGGTTGACAAGTATGCTGCTGGCAACAGGGAACCATTCATTTTAGTGGCAGAGTGGAGTGGTTAAGAGCCTGGAGTCCGGAGCCAGACTTCCAGGCTTCAAATCTTAGCTCTTTGCCTCACCGGCTATATGACCTTGAACAAGGATCTTAACCTCTTTCTGCTTCAGTTTCATCATCTATAAAAAATGCGGAGAAGAATCACACTCCCCACACAGGGTTGTCATGGGATTAAATGAGTTCATATCTGTAAAGTGCACAGAATTGTGACTGGCATAGAGTAAGCACAATATGTGTCAGCATAAGACTTCTGAGTAGGGGTGTAGCACGCTTAAGGCTATCTCTTTGAAAGATTAAGCTGGCAGCAATGTATAGGAGTCAATTACCTATTTGCTACCAGCAAATCCTATAATCTTTTCCCTCTAACTCAGTGGTTCTCAACCTTGGCTGCACATTGGAATCACCTCCCTCACCACCACCCCCATCCCCAGTCTGGACATAAATTTACCAAAATAATTCCAATATGCACCCATAGCCGAGAACCAATGCTCTAAATGTACAGTCGTCCCTCAGTATCTGCAAGGAGTTGGTTCCAGGACCTTCATGGATACCAAAATTTAAGGATGTTCAGTCTCTTATATAAAGTTGCATAGTATTTTCATATAGCTTACATGCACCTCCCACATACTTAAATCATCGCTAGATTACTTATAATAACTAATAGAATGTTAATGCTATATGCATAGTTGGGAATACAATGTAAACACCATGTAAATAGTTGCCAGCACATGGCAAATTCAAGTTCTGCTTTTTGGAAGTCTCTGGATTTATTTTTTTCTCCGATATGTTGGAACCATGGTTAGTTGAATCCGCGGACGTGGCACTTGCAGATATGGAGGGCCTACTGTATTTCAAATTTGTCCAGTTTTCGTTATTAGTTCTCACTATATGCGAGACAGTGTCCTAGGTCCTTTTCCTGCATTATCTCATTTAAACCTCACAACCATTTGGAGGCAGGTGCTAACATTATTGTCACTGTAAAGACTGTTAGAAAGGTGAGTACATCCTGGCTCATGATCACCCAGCTAGAAAGTAGCAGGGCTGGGATTAGAATCAAGGCAGCCTGGTTCCAGAGGCCCCCAGTCTGAACCACTACTCTACACTGTGTCCCCAGACCAGAATCCCACTCTCTCATACCAGAGAGACTGCTAAACCCATCGTCCTGGTTTCTCCACTTGTCTTATTTCCTCCCTCCAATCTAGTCTGGACACAAGAACAAGTGAGATCTTTTAACACATCAACTAGATCATGTCATGCCCTGTGCACAACCTTCCAATGGGTTCCCAATGCACTTAAAAATGGAAATCCAAACCCCTTCCCATGGCCTTGAAGGTCCTGCATGGCCTGACTCCTTCCTGTTCACCTCTGCAGTCTCATCGCATGCCAGTTATGACCACAATCACTATATTCCTACCACACTGGTCCCTAGGCTCCTTGAATGCTATAAGCTCTTCCCTGCCTGGGCCTTTGAACTTTCTTTTCTTTCTGCCTGGAATGCTCTCCTCCCAGGACCTTTGCATGGATGACTCCTTTTCATCTTTCAAGTCTGAGCTTAAATGTCATCTCAGAGAGGCCTTTCCGACAATTCAACCTAAATGCCTTCACCTCTTATTTTCTATCTTGGTCCTTTGTTTATTTCCTTCACAGTACTCACACTGTTTATATTTAGGTATTTGTTTGCTTGTTTGTTTATTATTTGTCTTCTCAGGTAAAATGTGAGTTCCATAAGAGCAAAGAACATATCTTGGCTGCTATGTATGCCACATACGGTTGCACAGGTTGTGCCCTGCACAAGGGTGCCTCAGCTAAGGAGGTACATTCACAAGGATTTTCTGGCGAATGGCAGTCAAGTATCTTAAGTAAGGGGATCCATTTTGTAATTCACATAAAGATGCCATATAGTCTAGCAGTGCCCTGTATGTCTACTATATTTACCATTATGTATCCAGCTTCTAGCACAGTGCCAAGCATATAGTAGACATTCAATAAGCACATTGGATGGAAGGAAAGAAGACAAAATTAGGAGGGAAAGCGGGAAAACGGGGGGGGATATAGAGGACTGCTGATAGATTTGGTAATTTGAGAAGAGGCAATAAAAGAGAAATTAAAGGTGATTATATTTGATCTTGGAAACCTAAACCTAAATTGGTACTGTCATCAAAGAAATGAAATCCAAAGAAGAAAAAACTGGCTTGAGAAGATGATGATTCCATTTTGGATATAACTTGAGAAGACGATGCCTTCCATTTTGCTTTTATTACGTTTGTCACTACTTTACTGTGGGATTTAAAAAATACACCTACATCTGCCCTGCCTAATCTTCAAAATGGTCACATCAGTGCTTTGGGAGGCCCATTCTTCCTTTTAAAAGGCTGTGTATGGAAATGCCCTGTGTTTTACAATACAATAATGTAGGGGCCAAGCTAGAAGGGATTAAGGAAGGAGAGACAAAGATACTCACTTTCACATTAGATGACTCTCACCCCTCTCCCCCTGCTGCACTCCAGCCCAGCGCAGTTTCTTTCAGGGAGTGACCCTTAAAAGACCTACTAGAGAATGGACTTGAGGACACGGGGAGGGGGAAGGGTAAGCTGTGACAAAATGAGAGAGTGGCACGGACATATATACACTACCACACGTAAAATAGATAGCTAGTGGGAAGCAATCGCATAGCACAGGGAGATCAGCTCTGTGCTTTGCGACCACCTAGAGGGGTGGGATAGGGAGGGTGGGAGGGAGGGAGGGAGATGCAAGAGGGAAGAGATATGGGAACATATGTATATGTATAGCTGATTCACTTTGTTGTACAACAGAAGCTAACACACCATTGTAAAGCAATTATACTGCAATAAAGATGTTAAAAAAAAAGCAGTGCTTTTATTTTTTCCTTTTGTGATTGAAAGCACCCTTCGAATCTAAGGCTACCATAGAAAATTCCCTTTCCCTAGGACACTGGACAGGTATTTTCCTCTTCTAAATCTTGCTACTCAGGATGGCGGCACCTGGGGTCTTGGGAAACAGGACACCTACCTCTGCACACCTGGCAGCAGGAATCAGGAGCAGAGACTGGGAATGCACAGGTTAACTTGGGGCAAGTCTTGAGACCACAGTACACATTGCCCTCCTGCCAAAGAGAAACAGAATTAAGGTCAGAAGGAGCTGGAGTACGTGTAAAGGCTTTAGCTCAGTACCTGGGATGAGTAGGGGCTCAAACGGCCTTCCCCCATGCTCTTCCATAGTCAGTTAGATGCACTTCCTAACTTTTATGATGCGTTATATTTTTTCTATTTACTATGTCTCCATGCCAGAGACTAAGTCACAGAAGAGATGGCGATTCTCATCAGGCATGCTGGTCTAAGATGAAACAAAGTAGTCAGTGTGAGGGCTGCCGTGAGCCTCCAAACCACCAAGTACAGTCTTGCCCCTCCCTTCTCTGTCCATTCTGGTCCCTATCGTGCTTCAGCTGGATGTTGGGGTTTTGGGGGAATGCAGATTTGCACAACAGCTGCCTTCTGTGACACTCACTAGAATCTCCCTTCCAAAACAAGTAGACAAGCTCTTTGGGGTGATACAAAACTATAAAAGATCATCTGAACGGACAGCTCAGTCCAGCACAAGGCAAGGGAGAGGATCAGATGCACTTGCTGGTTATGTTTGTCCTTGCATAATGTTCATTCCCTAAAATTCTATGTTCCAAACATCATTCCTTGAACCTTGATCTTAGTTCTTAGAAGCATACTGTTCTGGAGCTAGAAGGGTTCCTGAAAGGTCATTAGGGAAGCATGGCTACAACCAACTTCTCCCGAACTACTGAGATGCTATATTTTTACTAAAAATCCCTAAGCAAAGAGATTCTTTAGCTTCCCTTGTCAATCCAGTGTTTCATACCCTTTATAGGCAGAAAAGTTGTTTCTACATCTAACTTCATCCCCTCATACTTCAGCTTAAACACCCATTTTACTCCATTTTTCTGGTTCTATTTATTACATTCTCTGGGCCGCACAATTAGATGATGATGTAACCAGTATACCTTATTCATGAAGTATACAATTCTTTTGACAAATAATGTCACAGGAATCATCACGATCAAGCATTTGTTGAGAGACTTTTCTCATTGCAGGGCACCGGGAACTGACTGGTTAGTGGAATATTTCAGAGACGGGAACCAAGAGACACCCCATTTTCTTGTGAATTGGACTGAGTGGCCCTAGATGGTGCCAGTGGCTTTTCCACCCATGGCATTTCCAAGGCTTATCAAATAACTGAGTTCTTCAGATGAAGGCTCTGGTGGTGTAATTATTGTGAAAAGAAGTACAGATCAAGATTATCAGCTCATTTTTGTCCTTTTAAGCAGTCCTAAAGTTTTAAGACCGGGATATGACTGGGTCTGACCTCTTCAACAGAGTTGATCAGGGTTGATTAAGATCAGAAAGGCTCATGATTTAGATGCGATTCATCTTCCAATCAAGCACCCTACAGTGTAGGCTTAAACTAAAAGTACAAGTATGGAAGCGCTCTTATTTGGGTAGGGGATAGCAGGGACATTAAGATACAGGGTCTTACCGAACAGCTGCACTGTGTGCATTGGTTGGGTTGCCGGTTCTGAAAGAGCCCTTCAGCCATGAACAGCTCACCGTGTTGGTAAGTGGTCCCGTTGTACTCACACGACTTGCTGGTCACCTTATTGTTCACTGGGGGTAAGGAGTCTTCTGGGACAGGGTGGAGAAAAACCACACCGAGTATTGGCATCATTGCAAAGAATTTCACAAATCCCAACAGCAGATGGGGCTGTACCACACAGAGGGAGTTAAAAATAGTCCCTAACTCAGTGGCTGATGACTTAAGATAATATTAAAGCAGCCAGACAGGAATAACAAGTGACACGTGACTATCCATCCATTCCTTCAATTTGGGGGCATTTATTGAGCACCTACTACGTACCAAGCACTGTGACAGGCACTAGAGAGAGATCAGTGAAGAAGGACAAGGCCCCTGCCTTGATGTAGCTAACAGTGTTAGATGAATAAGGTATTAACTTGCCTGGAAGGAGGGAGTCTTTTCTGATGAGGAACCACCTATTATAACTACCCTGGTAACTGTACCCCCTCCCATGTTTTATAACACTTGGTATATGCTTGTATGCTTGCTCTAGCCTCTGGAGTCTTTGCCTCTTTTTAATCCCTCCACCAAGATTGCCCCCTCCTTGCCACTCTTTTCCACGTATTGAAGTCCTGTCTGATTCTGAAGGCTCAGCAAAAGTCCACTTTCCTCCATGCAGCAGTCCCTAACAGCTCCAGCCCACGATCTGCACCTCTCAAAGCATCTGATGTCTGAAGCACACCATCTGGCACTTGAATACTATTGTAACTCATATTTGCGAATTATAGTCACCTAGCCAACAATTTACAAAGAGCTTTCACATACATTATTACAATGGAGCCTCATAAGAACACTGTGAAGCAAGTAAGGCAGATTCTTATCTTCATTTTTCATTTGAGGGTGACAAGTCTCTGATGTTGAATGACTTATCTGAAGTCACAAAGGTAGGGAGTGATGAAAAAGGGAATTGATATCTGGTCCTCTGTCTCTAAATTCCATTTTTTCCTACCAACCCACATATACATTTGTATATATTGCTTTTTGAAGACTTGGGACTCTGCCTTACACGTGTCTTTCTCCGTGGAGTCTGGCACAGGGTTGCCATGTAGCAAAAAGGTCAATGCACTTGGTGAGTTGACTCTAAGTGAATGGGTTTGAGAAGTCTTTTCACTGGGCTTCCTTAAAGTACATGCTGTGCACACACATACACACACATATACACACACCAAATATCAATGAACAAGTGCCCAGGTTAAACTAACCATCAGTGTACAAATTAACAATAGATACAAGCAGAGCTTCGAAAGTACGTGGTGTGGGATACTGGAAGAACAGAAATTAGCGGAGTTGTGTGTTTCATTAGAGGGAGGCTGAAAAAGTTAGACCATCCTGGTAACTCTTCTATATTGTTGGTGGGAATGTAAATTGGTGCAGCCACTAGGGAAAACAGTATGGCGGTTCCTTAAAAAATTAAAAATAGAGTTATCATATGATCCTGCAATCCCACTCCCGGGCAGATATCCGGAGAAAACTCTAATTTGAAAAGATACATGCACCCCAATGTTCATAGCAGCACTGTTTACAATAACCAAGACATGGAAACAACCCAAGTGCCCATCAACAGACAATTGGTTCAAGAAGATGTAGTATAGGGACTTCCTTGGTGGCGCAGTGGTTAAGAATCCGCCTGATGGGTTCGAGCCCTAGCCCGGGAAGATCCCACATGCCACAGAGCTACTAAGCCCATGCGCCACAACTACTGAGCCTGGACTCTACAGCCCACGAGCCACAACTACTGAGCCCGCGTGCCACAACTACTGAAGCCCATGCACCTAGTGCCCATGCTCCGCAACAAGAGAAGCCACTGCAATGAGAAGCCCGCTCACCACAACGAAGAGTAGCCCCCGCTCGCCGCAACTTAGAGAAAGCCGGTGTGCAGCAACGAAGACCCAACGCAGCCAAAAATTAATTAATTAATAATTAATTAATTTAAAAAAGATGTGGTATATATTTGCAATGGAATATTACTCAGCCATAAAAAAGAATGAAATATTGCCATTTGCAGCAAAATGGATGGACCTAGAGATTATCATACTAACTGAAGTAAGTCAGGCAGAGAAAGACAAATATTATGTGGTATTACTTATATGTGGAATCTAAAAAAAAAATTACTGTACAAATGAATCTATATACAAAACAGAAACAGACTAACAGACATAGAAAACAAATTTATGGTTACCAAAGGGGAAAGGTGGGGGGAGGGATAAATTAGGAATATGGGATTAACAGATACAAACTACTATACATAAAGTAGATAAGCAACAAGGATTTATGGTATAACACAAGGAACTATGTTCAATATCTTATAATAACCTATAATGGAAAATAACCTGAAATATAAATATATATACACACACACACACACACACACACACACACATATATAACTGAATCAATTTGCTGTATACCTGAAAATAACACAATACTGTAAATCAACTATACTTCCAAAAAAATTTTTTTTAAAAAGAGACCATTCTTTCTTTCCCGTCACTCAAAACTATAATGAAAATGAGTCCATTTTATGGTGGGTAAATTATACCTCAATACAACTGTTTGAAAAAAAACAATGAAATTGTTCTCAGGATCTCATTGGAGTGCATTAATGTACTCAACAAGAGATGGAGAGAAAGCAAAAAAGAAGAAGACAAAACAGAATCAAAGAAAAGGAAACCAATTATCGTTATGCTTAATGCTAATTTTACACAAGAAATTTATCTTAACTTCTTCCTATTTATTATTATTTCATTCTTCTAAGATCCTTAATGGGGAGAGGGGAGAATTATGAAAATGAGGCTACTGATACCTCAGAAGGTTTGGTCCATGTCACACAGCTATTAATAGAAGAGCCAACTAAGAAATATAGTTTTCCTGCCTTGAAGTTTCCTGTTCTTTTCACACAGTGGGTGTCAAAACTGGAGGGCAGAAAGGAAATGAAATCAGTCCCTGGAAGAGATATCTGCATTCTCATGTTTATTGTATCCTATGTTTATTGCAGCATTATTCACAGTAGCCAAGATATGGAGACAACTTAAGTGTCCATCCCATACCCCATATTCGTGGACGAATGGATCAAAAAATTGTGAGATATATATATATATAAATAAAATTCAGCCCTTAAAAGGAGATCCTGCCATTTGCAACAAAATGGTTGAACCTGAAGGACATTATGCTAAGTGAAGTAAGCCAGTTACAGAAAGAAAAAAAAACTGCATAATCTCACTTAAATGTGAAATCTAAAAAAATTGAATATATAGAAGCAGAAATTAGAATGGTGGTTACCGGGGCAGGGAGGTGTGAGAAATGGGGAGATATTGGTCAAAGGGTACAAGGTTGCAGTTATGTAGGATGAGTAAGTCTAGAGATCTAAAGTATAGCATGATGGCTATAGTTAATAATACTGCACTGTATACTGGAAATTTGCTAAGACAGTAGATTTCAGGTGCTCTCATCACAAAAATAGATGGCAACCAGGCGAGGAGGAGATGATGTTAATTAGCTTAACTGTAGTACTCGTTTCAATCTGTGTATGTATATCAAATCAGCATGTTGTATACCTTAAATATATACAATTTTTACTAAAGAAAAGAAAGTTTTTAAAAACTGAGGGGGGCAGGATCACTGAGTCATAATCCCAGCTTGGGTACCCACTTCCCAAAACCTTAAACAAGTCACTTTACCTCTTTGGGCCTTGACTTTTCTATCTAAGAATAGGATATGGAACTCAAATCCCCCCTTGCATCTTTGGAGGGCTAACACAGCATGCAAGGAACTCCACAGGCAAGAAAAGCCACCTCGGACTCTACGCTTTCCCTTCCCAGATTTTCCAAGGTGGCTGGGCTTCTAACCAACAATCCTTGGAACACATTCTGTGTTCCTGGCCGAAAACTGGCAGAAAATCAGTCTGAAGCAAGGCTGGCTTCAGGACCCCTCAGGGGAATGCTACAACAGAAGTGACCAGGTTGCATGGCTTCTAGCCTCTGCCGTTTCCCGTTTCCCATCAAATCCCACACAGCACTCCGAGGAGGAGTGGAGGAAGGACACTGGCGGGTAAGCAGACCAGCACTCAGCCATCTGACTACAATTGTGTTGCCGAAAGGAACTGTTCCTTCTCCCCCATGAGGGATGATCTTATATGTAAGCAGAACTATAATTTCTGGGGTGCTCAGAAAACACTCCCTTATCCTAAATGTCTCTTACCACCTTTTCTCTCACGGATGCCTAAAATGCCATCATTAGAAGTTCATTCTTTTGGATTAGTGATTGCCTTTTGGCAATCAGATTTTATAATCCCAAAACTTCTCTGAGAGGATACACATTGTCAGTAACATCTCAGTGTGAATAACCTTGTGACAGGCTTTTTTTCCCCCTTCAGAGCAACTGGCAAGTTTTACCAAAATGTGGTCCTTTCCCACTTCCTTTGATACACCATTCTCTCCCCTCCTAGTACTACCCCTCCTCCCACCCTCTGGAACCCAACATTCTCATGCTGGTGGCTCTCTTCTCCACTCTCCCTACCCCCAAATTTCTACTTCCTTAGTGGGCCAGTTCTTGGCTAGTCAGAAAGGCCACTTGTAAGTCAGCTCCCAGTGTTTATGAGATAAATGCAAACCTGTCCAGAGCTCCCAAGTATGGTTGCTAATCTCCTTGACTCCGAGCCCTCCCTTCTTTTGCCATTGCTATTGTTACTCAGGTTCCTATTTTATTCTTGATGGCTGAGCCTGATGCCAGTGTTTCCAGTCTGGTTCTCTCTCATTCTAGTGGTGTAGTCCCAGCACAGCCACAGTCCCTTCTGGAGGTGGTGGTGGAGAGGGTAATATGGACATGAAGGTAAAGGGCTTGGAAGAAGAGGTTATGTTCCCTTTAATTCCCTTGAGACAGACAGAGAGAGAGAGAGAGAGAGAGAGAGAGAGAGAGAGAGAGACACACACACACACACACACACGCACGAATACTATTCAGCCATAAAAAAAAGAATGAAATCTTGCCATTTGCGACAACATGGATGGACCTTGAGGGCATTATGCTAAGTGAAATAAGTCAGACAGAGAAAGACAAATACTATATGATCTCATTTATACACGGAATCTTAAAAAAAAAAAAAAGCTTGTAGATACAGAGAACAGATTGGTGGTTGCCAGACGCAGGGGGGTGGGGGGCTGTTGGGAATGGAATGTACACCATGGTGAGTATACTTAGTAATATTGTACTGCATATTTTAAAGTTGCTAAGAGAATAAATCTTAAAAGTCCTCATCACAAGAAAAAAAATTGTAACTATATATGGGGACAGATGTTAACTAGACTTATTGAGTTGATCATTTTGCAATATAAACAGATATTGAACCATTATGTTGTACACCTGAAACGAATATAATATGTCAATTATACCTCAATTAAAAAAAAACTACACCAAGATAACCATTTTTCTTACCAGATTTGCAAAAATCCAAGTTTGATTAATAAACTCTCTCAGCAAGGCTGTGGAGAATTGATACAAACACTATGGAGGCAATTTAGCAATATCATTCAATTTTAAAATGTATGTATTTTCTCAATGTACATGTATATAACAAAAATTAAAAGGAGGTCCAAGGAAGAGTGTGAGGGATACACTTGTCTTTTAAGTAAATGTTTCCAAAGCTTATCATTTCATCTAAAGTGAAAGTAAAATAGTTACTCTTTTGACATGGATTCTGTCATAAATATGGCTTTAATATTCTCTCTGCTCGTTATATGTAGATATGTTTTACTTCTCCAAACCATTTATAAACTATTTGAGGTTGTAGTTTATGGGCTCTGTTCTTTTGTTCATACCATAGTACCCAGCACAAAGCTAGGTGGAAAGAAGATACTTAACATGAGCCTTAAGAAGAACTAAGGTTTTGAAAACGAATCTACTTTTCATGCTTATACCTGAATTCTATGGGAGAAAATAAAGTTGTTGATGTGGCAAATAAAAAATATATATATGTGTATTTTTGACCCAGCAATCCTACTTTTAAGAAGTCGCGTTACAGATATACTTGCGTGTGTGTGAAAAATCTAAAAGTTATTCACTGCACCATTGTTCGTGATCGCAAAAGATTGGAAACAACTTCTGTGTCCATCAATAGACATCTGGTTAAATATGTGTTGGCTCATTAATACAATGAAAGAGTGTGTAGTTGTATAAAAGAATGCGTAAGCTCTCTATGCACTAATACAGAAAAATAGATCATTAAATGAAAAAAATCACAAAGTGCAAAATGATTCGGATAATATACTGCCTTTTATGTAAAGAGAATATAATTTTTTTAAGAGTATGTATTCACAGTTGCTTATATTTTCATAAAGAAAATCTGGAAGGATACATAGGAAAATACTAAAAGTTATAAGGGGGGACTACGTTTTGAGGAGAAAGGTAAGAATTGAATGGATGTGGGACAGGGGTGAATTAGACATCTTACTGCATACTTTTACATATACCTTTATGAATAAAAACATATATAATCATATATACACATACACACGTATGCATTCATATTCTTGAACGGTACAAATGTATTTCCTACTGAAAAATTAAATTAGAAGAGTTTATGTTTTAAAAAAACTCTAACTCAAGCGTCAGGGGCTAAACTCGATGACCATTCTGGGTCCCTTCCAACCATAGAAAATCAATCCTACAGAGCTGGTCACAGAAGCCAGCTCTATTCCTACTAGTGGGACAGACCCTAGCTAGGACTCTTGTGTTCCCAGTGAGACTACAATGAGATGGTTCTCTCCTACAGACACTATTTAGCCCCTTTGGGGAGAGTGGGGGGCTATTACACTGCTCTCTGAAACAAATTGTTTTAAATAAAGTGTGTAAATTTGAGCTGACATCTGAGCCTTGGCCCAGCTAGGAAGAAAGCAGGCAAAGAAGGGTGCTAATGGGAAACTTCCTGTGCTCCTCCAAGGAGGGAAGAACAGCTGGGCACAGCATCCTGGTCAAGCTAGGTCAGAGCATACAGCAAGGGTGTGACACATCTTGCAGAATTAATGCATCCCAAACAGTGGGTATCTATAGTTTCCCTCCAAGAACCTTGCTCACCCTCTGAGGTCATGTGGGTTCAGGTGAGTTCTTCTTTGGGATGCTCACTGAAATCAAAGGTATTGCTTCAAATGGGTCCATGAGCTAAAGCAATGACGCCTACCATTTAGATTTCTTCCTGTCAGTGCTCCAAACACTATCACTTCTTTTTGCCCTGGGTTGCTCAAAATGATGACTTATCTAGACCTGCTGTCCTTAGGCAGAGACCTATGATTTTCATATCTTCCCCAAACTCTCCTCCTCCATAAAAACTTAACTCTTCTGTGTCCCATCACATTGAGGCCTTGCTAGGGGGGCTTAGCACTCATCTTATTGACTAATTCATATCACAGTGAGAATGGAAGACAATGTTTGAAAGTAGGTTCTTTTTCTAGATAATTAAATTGTAACTTAGGCCTTTGATGCTTTATCTCTACTGAGGTTGTAGAGCACAGGGCAAGGAGTGTGAAACATTCCAGAACTTAAGGCTCAGTGTAGGGGCGTTTACTGAAAATACAGCCTCTAAGAGCTGTCCTAGTGGGAGGAAAGGCCTTATTTCAGGGTGTCCAAATTGTGTTCAAATTCCACCTCCACTATTAATTAGATCCCACTGATTAGCTGAGCAAGTCATTTAACATTCTTGAGCCTCGGTTCACACATCGATAAAATGGGGCTGATAATAGTACCTACCTCAGAGGTTGTTGTGAGGATCAAATGAGGTGAGACCCATATCGTGCTCAGCATAGTACCAGACGCATGTTAGTGCTCAGTGAATGCTGTTATTGTTACATTACTATTGGCTGTAATTGATAGGGTTTCTGGAAGGCAGAAAGCAGGTTGGGGCTGCCTAGTCTTTACAGTGCCTGTTACAGGCTGAATGTTTGTGTCCCCTTCACCAAATTCATATGTTGCAAACCTAATCCCCAGTGTGCTGGTACTTTGAGGTGGGGGTCTTTGGGAGTTGGGGCCCTCATGAATGGGACTAATGCCCTTATAAGAAGAGACAACAGGGAGATGATCTCTGCTCTCAGCCATATGAGGACACAGGATGAAGACGACTATCCACAAGCCAGGAAGTGGTCTCTCACCAGACACCAGATCTGCTGGCACCTTGATCTTGGACTTTCCAGCCCCTAGGACTGTGAGAAATAAATGTTTGTTGTTTAAGCCATTAGTCTACGATATTTTTGTTATAGCAGCCCAAACTGACTAAGACAACTGTCTTTCACTGCCCTGTAGAACTTCTCAAATATTGCCAGATTCTGAGTGGTGACTAGAGAGTCACTTCTGAGCCCATCACGTCCACTAAGAATCCTTATATGGCTCAACTTCCAGCTGACTCCGTTTGCCCTATCCCCCTATCTCAGTGGGGAGCCCACCAGGAGTGATTTCTTTAGCCAAGCAGCTGAGTTCTGGCCAGAGCCATCTATCAAACCTATAGTCTCTGCTTTGGATTTCCTGAGGGTCCCAGAGAAGTGAATTCAGGAGTCAGAAGGGTCACGAGTGTATTTGTGACTGAGTGGTCTTGAAGGGCAAAGAAGCCAACTTTCCCACTGCATCTTGGCCATCATTTCCAGCCTCCTCTCCTGCTGCATGCTTTCTAGAGCTGCTAAACAAAAGTCCCTGTCGATTGGTTTGAGTTCCACCTTTGTTTTGCTTCAGTATCTGAGCTGTTCTTTGGAAAGTAGCTCATATTTTTCAGTTTAGAATGCCTCTCCCTTTCCCCCCTTCATCCATTTTCCTTCTGTCCACCCTTCACGGCCCAGCTGCAGTCTCACCTCTTCAGGGAAAAGCCTTGTCTAACTACTTCTGCACTCAAAGGTCGCTTTGGGGGAAGGGAAAATGATTGGTAGAGCAGACTGCTCGTGCCATGCTAGAGCTTCCAAAGGTGGCAAGTTCACTCTGTCCCTAAACTCTCCTCTGCTCTGCCAGAGTGCCTGACATGGCCCCAACTTCAAGCATTAGTTAGAGTAGGGCCCTGCCTTTCCCAGAGGTTTAATAAGTTCATAGTAATGAATACTGAAGATTGGAGCAGTTCCCCAATAAAGAGCAAAATCTTGGGGGCGGGAAGGAGAACAAAAACCACAGTGAGACACCACTTTGCACCCACTAGGACAGTTATAATAAAAAAGAAAATAATAATAAGTGTTGGCAAGGACGTGGAGAAAATGGAACCTTTGTACACTGCTGGTAGGAATGTAAAAGTGTCAAATGGTACAGCTGCTGTGCAGAAAAGCTTGGCAGTTCCTCCGAAGTTAAACCTAGAGTTACCATATGAACCAGTAATCCCACTTCTAGCATATACTCAAGAGAACTGAAAGCAGAGACTCAAACAGATCCTTGTACACGAATCTTCAGAGCAGCATTATTCACAATAGTCAAAAGGCAGAAAGCACCCAGTGTCCATTAGTGGAAGAACTGATAAATAAAATGTGGTGTATCATACAATGCAATATAATTCAGTTAGAATGGATGAACCTTGAAAACATTACGCTTAGTGAAAGAAGCCAGACACAAAAGGTCACATACTGTATGATTCCATATTTATGAAATATCCACAATAGGCAAATCCCATAGAGACAGAAAGTAGCTCAGCGCATGCCAGGAGCTGAGAGGAAGGGAAAATGGGGAGTTGACTCCTAGCAGGTATGGGACTTCTTTTTGGGATGATGAAAATATTCTGGAATTAGATAGTGGTGGTAATGGCAATATCTTGCAAATGCACTAAAACCAATTTAACCGTACTATTTAAAAGGATAAATAGGATGCGAATTATATCTCAAATAAAGCTGTTGCCAAAAATCCTGAACGACTAAACATCCCACCATGCAGACACAAAGGCTGAGTATCAGTGTGGGGCAGGCCTGGACAAAATGAAGGTGCTGGGTACCCTGGTGACAGGGAGGCAGGTGACGAATAGAAAGGTAAATGACAAAGGGAGAACCACAGAGGGGTGGAGGGGGTCGACCCCAATTCATAATCTTGTCCATGGGGTACCCGCCCTGGGAGATGGGGTAGGTCTGCCAGACAGCTGAGCTAAAGGAGGGGGCGATGGGGGGGGGGGGACTTTCCCGTTTGGAATCTTCAAGGAGACTCTTCAGCCCGACTAGTGGCCTCCCTACTACGACCCCCGGCCCAACCCCTGGTGGGGTCCCGGGCCAGGAAATTCCTGCAGCAGATTCAACAGATCACTCTGCAGCTCAACAGACAGACACAACACTCTGTCCCAACCTAGAAGGTGCCGAGTGAGGGGAAACAGTCATCTGCCGGTCCAGCTGGACAGAAGAGAGGGGAAGAGGGCACTGAAAGCTCACACCCCCGGTGTGATCCCAGCTCGTCCCCTCCTCATCCAGAACCCCTCTGCAGGCTGTTTTTCATCCCACTTCCTTTCACGTTTCAGCTGCTGTCAGTCAGTAGCTGACCCTGCCTGAAAATGCCACCTTGTCAGGCAGATGAGGAGAAGGATGGCTTGAGGAGAGGCTTTGTGCAAGAGGTGAGCATCTCTCCGTGAGGCAAGGGGTGACAGCAGGCCGGGCACTCGATCTGGAGGAGAAAGGGAGCACGTGTATTCTTGGCTGGGTTGGACCATTGACTTGCTGTGTGATGGGACCGCTGTCCCTTTGCATCTCTGGGCCTCGGTTCCTAAAGAACTTTCTGCATTCGTGAGTACGGTAAGTCCATGTGTGTATGTTGGGGGTAATCGTTTCACTTGCTTCTACTTTACAGGGACATGGAAGGAACAAACCAGATTCTATTTTTTGAAAAGGCCTGGGGAGAAAAGAAGCTACATGCGACATGGACAATTGATTCTGATTATCTCCAGCTTACCAAGTGCAGTCCGTCTGAAGGCAAAAAGAGATGTATAACTGAGTCTGCTCCAGCGGTCCGGCGTCCAGAGCCTAAACATCCCATGAGGGTTCTGCCAACTCAGAAAAGACCCCTCAGCCTTTCAGGTAGGAGTTCTAGCCTGGCTGTGTCAGTCACCTGCCTGTGGGCGAGCACCCGGAGCTGAAGTTCTGGGTACGAAGCAGGATCACGGCCCGGCCAGGGTGATGAAGCACATCTCAGAGACGCATCCCCTCGGCTAAAGAACACTCTACTTCAGACCAGCCGGTCCCCATCCCCACTGTGTCCCTTGCCAGCTCTGCCCTGACTCATGCTAGACCCAACCACGCCCACAGACTACCCTCTGCTTACTCACATCCTACCCAGCCCTCACTATCCGTCAAACACACTCTGATTTCTTGCAGCAACTCCAATGGTCTGCCTGTCTGTACCCTACAGCCTAGCACCTGCTAACAGGTAGACTGCTTGCCGAGTGATCACCAAGTACAGAGCAGGTGGGGCTTCTGTCTTGACCTGTCTATCTCCTCCTGGCTCTAGCACTGGAACAAAGGGACAAACACCCAAATAGTGACATGTACTCGAATACTGAGGGTCTATTATTAATTTTGTTAAGCGATAAGTGTGCACCTCCAGGAGTGAGGTCCTTCTTCATTTAAGTCCTAGAGAGCTGGAGAGAAATAAATAGGATTCTCGAAAGTGATTCCGAAGTGCATTTTGAGTGTATGAGGGTACATGCATTCTTCTGGCAGGAGGGTCCGTGGGTCCCATTAGATTCTCAAAGCATTCCATGACCCAAAAGAGGTGCCCCCACTACTTTAATACAAAGCGAGGAGCCTGTGGGTTTCACCTCAGCAGCGCCGGGTCTCTGCAGGCAACTCAGTCCAGTTTCTAGGGCTCTAGGGCTAGGCACGCTTATTTTCAGCTTTCTGTGGGCTGAGAGCTGTTACTGGTGAAAGCTTCCCATAATCCAATCTTCATAGGGAACCTCTATGTTCTTTCCTGTCAAAATGTCTTCTTCCACTTTACTGAACAGCTTTATCATCAGCTCCATTATTCAGCTCATGGACCATTCCAATCTCATTACATAAGCCTTCTAGGGTTTCCCATGTATATCTCCAAGAGGAAACTGGAAATGGCCTTCTCTCTTGAGAGATGGAAATGAGGCCTAGAGCTTCCAAGGGGACACCGTTATTTAGTGCCAAAGCCAAGATTCAAACTTAGGTTTCCTAATTTTACACAGAGCCACAAAACCTGAGGGCAAGAGAAGCCTGCTAAAATCAAGTCCAACAATTGAGGAAGAAGATAAAACACAAATCCCTTTGTTTTCAGGGGCTAATTCCCAAATCTCATATGTTCATCTGAACTTGGGTGTGTAACCCAACAAAAAGAACCCCTTCTGCAGTGGATCTGATAGGTTTCTCTTATTCTTTTGCTACTACATGATTTTTTTTTAATTTTTAATTATCCATCGGTGTCATAAATGGACTTGCAGTTGAGATGAAAATGTTAAATCAATTCTTCTGCATGACGCCTAATTGTTAATGACAGGTTTTGTGGTAGCATGTGTGTCACTCACTGCCTTCCTCTTCTCCCTAAATAAAGAATGAGTTCTACTATTACTTGGTTAGTTCTAATCCTTTGGGAACCAGGCTTTTTTTTTTTTTTGAAGGTCAATGACCCTTTGAAATGGACAAATTAGTCACTACCCTCAAGCAGCATTTACAGAAACAATGTGAGGCATCTGGCTGAGACAGTGGGGAGTGCGGTCAAGCATTCCTTTGTATTGCCTACACCAGCATTTCCCAAGTCCGCTCTGCAGAGCACAACTTGTCCACAAGACGCTCTGTGAAAACAAAATTCTGTGCTTCAGATAAAGCTGGGAAAAGATCCATAGTCTCTGTTCACAATATTCCTTTCGGCATGTTAAAGGATCTCAGAAATCCCACAGTAAAGAAACCCGTTTAACTACAACCCAGCATTTTCTCCAGCTGACTTTCCTGAGCCACCAGACCTCTTTTTTCTCATCTGTTTAACAGCTATGACCATCCCAGGAACACCCTTTGGGAAGCACTGTCCTATACCACATCTAATAACTAGATATTTTGAGAATCTGGATATTTGCCATCTCGTGGACACTATAAAGTACTGAATTCAGGACCCCTCTCCCAATTCCGGTCACTCAACCTTCAGCTGAGACCTAGCTGAATGTTTCTCCTACCCGGCTGCAAAGCATCTCCTGCATCTTTTGTTTTCTTTCTTTCTTTCACGTGTGAGCGCTGCAAACCAAGAGAAAACGCCCCGTGTGAAATACTGTAGAGTGCTATTAACTTGAAACATACAGTCTGGCCCTAGGAGTTTGGATTGTTCCTGTATACGACGAGAAGCCAGAAGCCAGTGAAGTGATCTGAGCAGTGCAGTTATTCGATGAGATTTACATTTCTGGAAGACTGTTCTGGGATGACAGGAGGAGAGGCCGTGAGCTTGGAGGCAGGACCTGTCAGGAGGCTAGTGAAAGAGCCTATTGCCATCACATTACAGACTAAAGGAAGAAAAGAGGCATTCGGTACTTGAGGATTAATTGAGAAAACTTATCCCCAAACACGCTTTTTGTTGTGTTTGGAAAAGTGTTAGCAGCAGGCTTCAGAAAGTGGTCCCTGGAGGCCATTGGCAGAGGTTGCAGGGAAGGCGGTGGCAGATGAAGCCTCGGGGCTGCTGGAACATCTGCCGTGTCACCGAACTACTAGAGGAAAACAGAAAAGAGCATGTTTCTCTGCCTAGGAAATCCTTTAAGAGCCAAAGCCAAAGTCCCTGCTGGGCAAAGAGGAACTTAGGTAAGCGTACACAATACAGAGAACAGAAAGGACATGTTAGGGAATCTAGATTCAAAAGGACTCCACTGCTGATTGCCATAAGGTGGTGACTGTCCCTCAGGAAACGGAGGCACGAATAGTAAAGAAATGTCAAGGATTCATGCAAATTTCCAGTTTGAAATTGGGATTCTTCTTTTGGCAGCCAGGTGCTCATACGATGGCCCCTCTTCTCGCTGTAAAGTTATTAGAGGGGAAGGTGCTCGTAGGGGTCAGGGATTAAAAAGTAAATAAGGTTTGTTACCATCTTTGGATCTACCAAGGCTAGAGAAGCAGTATGAGCCTGAATCATTGCTTTGGATCAATGATTCTCAAAAAGGGACCTCAATTCTCAAGCGGACCACGGTCTCTGGTGGGAGTAATTTCAAGCTCCACCCACCGGCCCACCCTAGATTGGGAATCACTGAACAGAGTGAGAAATGTCATGGATGGGAGTGAGGCATATGTGGACAATTGAGAGGCAGAAAAGAATTGACGGCCACAGTTCCAATAGCTGCAGTAATAGCACCAATAACATTAGCAACTGATCATTAACGACTCGTGCTTAACACTGTATGTTCACATTCGTTAGCTCTTTTCTCCCTACGGCCACCCTATGAGGTAGGGATTGTTATTATCTCCCTTTAAAGATGAGGAAACTGTTAGGAAGTGGTCAAACCAGAAGTGGAGCCAAGGTCTTGGGCCCAAGACATGGAGCTACATGGCATTGCTCTCAAAATCTAGGTTGCATTGTCTGAAACTACAGCTGGGATAAAATGGCCCCCCACACAAAATCCTTTTTGTCACTCTAATTGCTTTTCCTAAGTTCTTCTCACTGTTGCCTCTGAAAAGGAAACCACTCTCTCTCGATCGCACATTCAGGCACACAGAAGGTCTAAAAAAAAAAATAGAAGGTGGCTGATCAAAAGGAAGTACGTGACCACCTCACCTCATGTTAGCCTCAAACGGTTGGGGACAGTGAGAGAAAGGGTGGGTGGCACTATAACCTTGGGTTGCGTCTTCTTGAGAATGGTAGAGAAAGGGGATGTTTAAAAACTGCAGGTGTCACAGCCATAAATAAATAAATAAAATTAAAAAAAAAAAAAACTGCAGGTGACCTTATTAGTTACTGGGCCAATGAAATCATCTTGGAACAGAACAATTCCCTCTACAGAACCTGAAAATGGTATCGGATGGCCAGGTCCTCTTCTCACAGACCACCAACCCTCTACTGAGATGTGGTATGGGGACCAGCAGCATTAGAGTCACCTGAGAGCTAGTTAGAAATGCAGAATCTCAGACCCCGCCCAGACCTCCTTAATCAGCATCTGCAAATTCCCAGGGATTCATGTGTACATTAAAGTTTGAGAGGCACCGCTTTAGGGCTTCTGGTCCTAGAGCTCCTTTTCTTCAGAACCTCAATAACGCCCTAGAAATGAGTTGCCTTCTCAAAGGTTAATGAGTATTGAGAAGGCTTTTCACTCCCACTTCTGAATGTTTGCGGACGGTGCTTGTGCCACGCTGCCTCAATCTATGGCCCATGGGGGTACAAATGCAAGCGATCTTAGAACTGTGTTCCCTGCCAACCATAACCTTTGTCTCCAAAACCCATGTCGACAAGAAATGGCAAAATACATATAATTAAAGACCAGGATCCTAAGGAAGTGAAGGTATCTATGCAAAATCACAAATACTTTGGGACTACAGCAGTGGTTCTCAACTGAGGGTGATTTTCCCCCAGGGGACGTTTGGCAATGTCGGGAGACATTTTTCACTGTCATGAGTTGGTGGGGAGGTGCTACTGCATGCAGCAGAACCCCCCTCCCCACAGCAACCGCTGCACTGTGTTTAGCCACTAAGATGTGGGGATTGTTAGGGCAATTAGCTCATCCTAATTCTTTTGTCTTTACTCCCTCCTCTAAAATCAGGAGCCGTAAGTTTCATGTTAGCCCATAATGTTGCATTAATATCACCTACTATCACTTCCTACAATTCACTTTCCACCTCCCTCTTCCATCTTGACAACTGCTCTCCATAGCACAGAAGGGCAGGAACTGCCCAGAGTCAATATGCCGAGAACTTCCTCTCAGATTCAAATTCCCATTAAAAGCAAACCGAAGTAAAATCAACCCCAGAGGCCTGAGAGGCCCAACTGTTCTCAGACCTGCTGCCCAAGGGCAATCAGTCCTTGGATCCAAAGGCCTAAAGAACCTGTCCTGACTTCATGCTCATGGCTGGTCTCCACAGCCTTTTAAGGAATGATTACTGTCCCAATGCTTTAGTTCCTAAGCTATCTCCCCATGTGTCAGTGCCAATGACCAGCAGGATGGAGGGAAGCCAGGCAGGGTTGGGCAAAAGAGACCTTAGGCCAGATCACCTAAGGGCTAGGCAAGGAAGGACATGAAGAAGAAACCTGGGAAGGAGTTCCTGGAGTGTGTGGTAGACATTAGGGCCAGTCATCAATATCCCAGCTCTCCTCCTGCCAGGCACACGGCAGCACTGTACTTCCCTGTGCCCTAGAAGTCAAAGCGTGGCCACGTGGCTTGCTCCAGCCAATGATCCATGAGCAGAAGTAATCTGTGTCACTTTTGAGCAGAAGTCCTTAAGATCCAGGGCACAACTTGCTCTGTTCCCTTCCCATGCCACTGGAACTAATCTCCAGATGGCAAGGCTCTGTCAGCCAGGGTCTTCGGATGAGAACGACATGTGCTAAGCTGAGACAGACATACAGTGTGAGTAGGAATAAACCTTTGTTGGTTCAAGCCACTGAGATCTGTAGGTTGTGACTGCATCATAATCAGCCTATTCTGATTGTTATAGGGTATCCAATATTTGATCAAGAATGGACTTTCATATTCAAACTGGGAAAGATGAAAAATACTCTGATTTTTATATCTCTTCCCCCAAAGAACTGAGGACAAAACAGGAGTCACTTCCCCAAAGTGATACTCATAGGCCCTCAAGCAGCTGAAACCAGGTCTCCCCTCTAATTGGACTTAGAGTAGGTCTCTCCCCTACTAACTGGACTTGGCCCATTGCGTCTAGAACAGGGATCATGGGCCAAATCTGACCTGCAACTTGTCTTGTAAATAAAGTTTTAGTGGACCATACCCATTCATTTATATATTGTTTGTGGCTGCTTTCGCACTACAGTGGAAGAGTTGCTGTAACAGAGACTGTATGGTCTGCAAAGCCTAAAATATTTATTATCTGGCCCTTTGCAGAAAAAAAAAATTCCCGACCCCTGGTCTAGAAGAAGTCAAATGAAAACAGATCCATGGAGTGTCTGGAAAAGAAATCCAACATGCATTGCCACTACATAGCCATGAGCATACACAGATCAAGAGTTGGTACTGGCAGGATTGTAATGAGTGCTTCAGGCCTTTTTGGAGATAGAGAAGCAAAGGGAGCCCTGATACAAATGACTTCCAATAAGCACATCTTTATAGTTCTGTTGTTTAGTACCCCCTCTCCCCTAGCATTGGGGTGGGGACAGGATCAGAACAAAGGATATACACAGTATATGTCAGGATTAGTGAACCTGACAGTCCTCAGGATGACTCAGTGGAAAGTTGCTTAAGTGCTGGCTCAAAATGATTCACTGCCTAGAGATTCCATGGCAAGTGAGATGCTTAGGCTAAACTGGGCGGTACGGTTTGTCCACCTCCCTGAACTCAGCACAGGGCAAGCAGGCCGGCCCTAAGTGAAGGAGCAGGCTCTTGGAGGGGTTGATGAGGGTCTCAGCCCACTGGACGCAGCGTCTGCTGTGGCCACTGGCTGCCCTCTGGGGGTGGGGGTGTATATGGTGTGGCTGGAATGCTAGGAATTCTGGGCTGGCTTAGCAGGCACTCCAACTGGCTTGGTGTTCTACATGCTCCAAAGACTTTCTCCAGTGTCCTTGGCATCCAATGACTATACTTGGGCTTAAGATTTTTAGGGCTGGGCGGGTCCCTGGAAGCCTTCTGTCTCAGCACTGGATCACTCCTTCTTTAGGTGGTACCAGCAAACGAGCTGGCCATTCCACTGCAGATGGGACGCAGGCCATTTGCTCCCTTCCTTGGCCTGGCTCTGGGCAGAGCTGCCTGGAGGAGGCGGCTGCTTAGCTGAAACTCAGCTTTAGGTGACTGTGAACAGGTTTTGTTTCAGTTCAGCTATTGCTGAGTTACTGTTGGTGGCTCTGGGTTGGGGGTAAAGGCCTGGGCTGGGAAATAGGGAGAGAAGAAGGGAGATGAACAGATACTTTGCTTGGACCTATGAGTTAAATTGTCTTCCTTTTCAGCAGTTGATTCTGAAGTTAGTTTGGAGGGGTGTTTTCTCGCCATTTCTAAGGTGACCAGTAAGATATGGGGCCCAAGTCCTACTTGTGGTACCTTTAGTTCTTAGGTGATTGGGTTTGGCCAGAGGAAAAGTGGAGAAGGGACGGAGTCATGCCCGATGTTCCTGGTTACCATGAAGTCTAGAGAATTCAGAATGCAGATGGGGCCTGGAGTGCAAGAGCTACATCATTTTCATCAGCCTGCTATAGGCAGCTTTGCAAGGTTCTCTGGTCTGTACCCAAACACCTGCATAAGCCATGGCCACATCCGCAGAGCAGAGGCCCCGTCTCCCTCGGCTGAGACGACGTGAGCTCTGGCTAACTCAAACACACTGACTGAGACAACAGATTTTCTTGGAAAATATAACATAAAAGATAGTACATAACAGGAAAGGCTTAGAGAATTCATTCACTCCCCAAACATTTGTCCAGAGCCTACACGGTGCCTTGGCACATGAGGAGATAAAGATACTTGGGTTCCAGATTATTTTCAGTTATCAGGGGATTCATCTCAGTTACAAGCAGTGAAGAGAGTGGAAAGGAAGAGGTTATTTGTTCTTTTGAAACTTCTCTGCAAGGGAGATGGCACAGAAGCACAGTCCGGGAAGCAGGGAGACCTGGGTTCCAGTCTCCCCTAATTATAATGAGCACCGTAGCTTCGGGTAAGTTATAGAGTCTTTCTCAGTCTCCCCAATGTGAGGGGAGGGGGCTGGACAAAAAAACCCTTCAAGATATAATTTTCTGTGGTCATAGGATATGATTCCTGCCCTCAAGAGGTTTAGTTGCAAGACACTGAACAGACAAATGGAAGGTACAAACTTAAATTTAATGCAGCAGAAAAGTATGCAATAAATGGTCTAGAGTCATGCCATCTACTACAGAAGCCACTGGTCACATGTGTCTACTTACATTTAAACTCCCTGGCATTAAATACAATTTAAAGTGCAGTTCCTCAGTCATACAAGTCACATTTCAAGTGTCCAACAACCAAATGTGCCAGTGGCTGCCATATTGGAGAGTGCAGATGTAGAATATTTCCATCATTGCAAAAAGTTTTACCGAACAGCACTGGTATAGACAACATGCCCCAAGGATGTCCGGAGAACACAGAACTTCCCCTCCACGACTCCTAGGCCTGGGCTCACTGCGTCTGTTTAGCTATGAGAAACGCTGACCATCGCAGACAGTGGGACTCTGCTCTGGCCACCATGACTGCCCCACTCAGGGTGCTCAGCTATGCCACACTTCCTCCACCAACTGCTCCTTTGATCTTTCCCCAGGGCCTTTGGGAAAGCCAAAGCCTCCCAGTCCTCTCATGAAAAATTCCCTATTAAACAGACCTATGAATAATCTAGATAATCCAGCAATTCATGCACACTTTAGAGCTCCGTGGGCTATTTGCCCAAGAGGTATGGTATGCAGAGTCCGACAGAGCCAGTGTGATTGATCAGTGAAAGTCAGTATTGTATTTATTAGTTGGGAGAAGCAAGCAAGGCCAGCACTGAGGAGAAAGTCCTTACATGCTCCCTCCACAGCACTACTAATAACATGAAAAAAATTATCCAATTTAATCCCAAAGACTGATTTCAAATCAAAACAAAGCAAATAAAGCAAAGCAAAACAAAAGGAACAGTGAGAGAGGCACAAGGGCTCCCCAGGGCTCCTCTAGCTCGTGCAGTGGGTGAGGGTGTGAGTGAGTGAGTGCGGTGTTGTGTGTACACGAGGGTCACGGCGGTGTGAGCGGGGATGGCGGGGAGGGCAGGCAGGCTTGGAGGCTTTGGGGGTGAGGGCTAGGCGAATGTGCTCTGACTCAGAGGAGGGCTCTCCCTCCGCTTGCTTCTCTCAGCGGGGAGAGGAGAATTTCCCCTGTGTCAAACAACCTCGTGCCCAATTCCTCCGAAGGGGGGCAGGGAGGACAGTGTCATAACACAGAGAGTGTTAATGGCTGCTATTTTAACAATCTAAACTCACTGCCCCAGGGCGCCAGGAGAAACTAAACAGTCTTAACTGCAAAGGGTGCGATTTTAAAAAGTCAAATAAATAGCTGAAGGCACACTCACACTGAACTTGTGCCCAGCTCGGTGTCAATCAACAAGTTTCCACTGAATGCTGGACAAGCCACCCCCTCTTCCAAAAAGAACACAGAAAACACTGGAAGTTCAGTTTGGGGGCAGCTGGATGATCTTATGTATCCTGTCCTTCCCAGTTTCTTTTCCCCCCTTTTGCTCATTCCTTCTTCAGCTAAGACTTTTGTTCCCTCATCCAGCCCCTCCCAAGTTAATTTCTTTCTAATGCATCTCCCTGGCTCTGGCCCTCAGTGCTGTGCTGCTTCTATTTTGTGTTCCCACACATGAGGACAGACCTGCTGACCTGGGCCTCCACGCAGGGCTGTCCGGTCTGCACAATAGCAGCTTCCCACCCGCCATGTGCCCCAAGTGGAGACCGAGAAAACAAACCCAAATGGACACCAAATTATGGCTCCATTTGCCAAAATTTACATTTTGATAAGCCACATGCTGAAAAATTCTATTGTTCTAGGCTTAGGATGTGGTCTAGGCACCTATTTGAAACTAGTCAAACATGCCCACTAAGTCTTAGCATGAAAGCCTCATCTCCATCTTGGCCAGTGTGTTCCTACTTTCCCAGACTGAACCCTGGCCCCGTATTCTAAGATAATGATGAGAGCTTGCATTTATGGAGGGCTTACTATGGGCTGGGCCCCGTGCTAAGCGCCTTACATGTACTAATTCATCTAATCCTCACAACAGTCCCTTGAGGCGGGAACTACTATTATTCCCTTACCTACCCGCTCGCACACACACACAATCTCACCCACTCAGACACGCACGTCACACACGCGCACACTGGCACTGAGCGCGTGTCCACTGAAGGAAGCCTCTCTGCCGTCTCCTCAGCGCCCGGTTCTTCAAAGTCCCCTCCCCAAAGTCTCTCCACTGACATCTAGAAATCTATCGGTTGTGATTTCTTTTAGTTACGCATTCACCTTATCTGTTGATAAGGAGCGAAGCGCCCCCCCCCCTCCCCCCGGCAGGGGTAACCCAGCCTCCTTCCCACCAGGTGACAGTGACAATGGGAGAGCTGAGTGGCTGGGAGAGAGGGGAGGATGTGGAGGACTGAGAGAGAGGAAAGGGGGTGCAAAAAGATGTCTGGGAGTACTAAACACAAATGTCTCCTCCTCCCAATGTCTGCAGTGGGCTGGGTGTACAGAGCAATCTCAAACTCTAGGACATATGAGGTCCTTTGAGACTAGGCCTCCATCAACCTGACCTTTCCAGCCTCTTCCTTCCTGCACAGTCCATACTCACTGCAGTCACACACCCCCCACATGCCTTTGTGCATGCCCTCCCCTTCCCCCTTCTCCAACTGGCAAAGTCCCATTCATCTCTCAGAACCCAGCTTGGATGTCAAACGTGGACTCTTAGGGGCCTGGCTTCCGGCTCTTGTACAGGGTCTCTCTCTCCTGTCTCTGCCTGATGGGCCTTCATCCACACCTCTACTGGGGTACTCATCACATTATGTTGTAATCATCTCGTTACGCCTGTCTCCTCCACTAGACTGTGAGCGCCTTGAGGCAGGGACTCTGAAACCTCAGCACCGTACATGGGACCTGGCCCCAAGCTTGTACTCAGTGAAATGAATGAATGAAGGAGTAAATGAATGAATGAGTAGACGTGCACCATCAACTCTGGTTGGCAGGAGACTCCCTCTCCTGGGCTCCTCTGGGTGAGGCTGCTATCCAGTGTTTCTCAGCAGGGTCACCACTGGAATTTCGGTGTTCCTACTCCTCCACTGCACTGTGTTCCTACTCACTGTGAAACATTCAGCATCCCTGGTTCCCGCCCACTAAATGCCAAGGACATTCCCCAATCACTGTGATGACCAAAAGAGTTCCTCAACATTTCCAAAGCCACGACGGTGGTAGGGTGATCCTCCCTGGCTGGGAAGCAGCACTACAGCCATGGTTTCTACCCCTGATCCCGGTGGTCTGAGAGGCCCCCTGCAGTACGGTCGTGCTGTGCTCCTGCACAAGGTGCTGGAGGACGGGCTCCAGCCAGAATGTGAATTAGTAAGAAAGTCGGGAGTGAAGCAGCCCTGGCCTGCTAACAGGAATTATGGCAGCCTAATCAGCACACAACAGTACAAAGAATCCTGCTCAATGTTTTTATGATTGGGGGCAGCGGGAGGGGTCAGACCTAGTCAAAAAAACCATCAGCATTACTGGGCATCACCCCCACTCAGGGCACCTCTGAAAATCTAATTAGAAAGAAATAGAAAAGAAAGGCGGAGGTGATGCCATTTATTTTACCCTTCTGCCTGACACTCATTAAACCTGTCACCTGTTTCCTTTAGACACCCCACAGCTTTCTTTTTTTTTGCTTTTTTTTTTTTAGTTTTATTTTATAACCATTTTTAAAAAATTGAAGTATAGTTGATTTACAATGTTGTGCTAGTTTCAGGTGTACAGCAAAGTGATTCAGTTTATATATATATATTCTTTTTCAGATTCTTTTCCCTGAGGCTGGAGACATATGGTCAGTGCGTAGGCACGCGGCTACTGTCATTGGGCTCTACGGGAACAAGTACCGAGCTTCAGGCTTTGCCCGCATTCTCTCTTAGCGATGCAATCTGGGGACTCGGGATTTAAGTTCTTTCTCTCCCCTGCTGTACACTGCCTTGCATATATATATATATATATATATATATACCTCTTCATACTTTTCAAAGCAATTTCACACATCCACTTGGTTTTCACTGTCAATGCAAACCTTCAGAGAAGGTAGGAATTATCACTCTCATTTTGCAAGTTGAGAAAACAGGCACAAAGACGCTAGCCGGCTCTGTGAAAGTCCCACACTGAATTAGGGGGAGAGCAGGGTTAGACCCCATCTCTTCACTGGCTGTGTGCCTTCCTGCCTCCCCCACCTTGATAGCACAGTACAGCCTCACCTGGGCGGGAGGAATGTCGTACCCACACAACCGGAGCTCTCTCTCCATCCCAAATGTGGTCCTGATTCTGGAAGCCAAATGGGCCCTCTAGTCAGTGATACAGACCTGAAGCCAGATGGCTTCATCCAGATGCCAACACACTGGTGCACTCTGCAGCTTGGAAGTCAAAGCCCCAAATGCCCCCAAATGCCTTCTTCCTAGTTCCAAGGGCATACCTGAAGGACAGAGAGCACACCCTTCTCCAGACTTTGGTATTGCTCTGCTTTGTGCAAAAACAAGCAGACAAAACCCAGACCAAACCAAACCACACAACAAGAAGACCAAAATAATATAGACAAGTAAACAAAAATAGTAGTCCCCAAACAGCCATATGCACATACACAATCTTCTGCTCGATTGTAACATTTAAAGGTCTTCTGGTCACCTTTTGCCTCCAATCATAATCACCAAAACAAATGAAAATGTAGTGCCATTTAAAAATATGTTATGCTGGGAAATACAACTGACACACCTAAAACATAAATGTACAGTTGAATTGAGGATTATAAAGCCAACACCTCTGTAACTACCACACAGGTCAAGAAGGCTCCATCCCTCCCCACTGGAGGTAACCACAATCCTGACTTTTGGGACGATCACTGCCTTGCTTTTCATTATAGTTTTATGACATTTATGCACCTCCCTCAACAATATAGTTTAGTTTTGTCTGTTTTGAACCTCATGTTAATTGAATCTCATTACATGCATTTGTGCATGTCGGTGCATCTTGCTCTTACTCAGCGTTAAGCTTGAGGTATAATCTACTGACTTTCAAAAGACTTCTGCTCCCCTTATTTAAGCCTGGAAATCCTTCCTTGTACCTAACTTTTTATGCTGAAGCTCATTTTTGCCCACTCTCCCCGTTTGGAGACGGAAGGAGAAAGCTGATCTGCATCCTCTAAGACCCATTTATCTTTCTGAAGTCTGTTGAAGTCCCTTTAGTCTTTCTTTCACCAGGCTCAGTAATCACACTTTTCCTTCAACATTGCCTCATAGGTTTGATACTCTAATCCTTTAATAATCTTTCTAATAAAACCATACTGTATAGCTCCAGACATGATTGCCCTCAGAAAGCAATCTCAGAGGAGGCCCTTTCAGAGATGTACTTCTCCAGGTAAAGGGAAACAGGGATACAGTTCTACCCCTAAGGATTTCTCCAAAAGATAACAAAACCTGCCAGTAATCAGCTCCTAATACGTGATGCTCTCTGAAGTTCCCTGGGAAACATTAATAATGAATATGTCTGTCTTGCAAAACCCAGCATTTCACACAGTCATTACTGGCAGTTACTGCTTGTCAGACCTGTCGTTGTCAAAGACAATGTGGCCTCTGCAGTCTTCCTAATCCTATGAAAAATATGCTCAGAAAACCATTTGCTAGATTCTTCTAAGACCCCTTGGTTATCTCCTGACTTTGCTTTCTCATCTCTACCACCAGCCTCTTCTCAAATTTCTTTTCCATTCTTGTCCCCATTTAAAAAAGAGCCATGCTACAACATGGATGAACCTGGAAGACATTCTGCTAAGTGAAATGAGCCAGGCACAAAAGGAAATATACTGTATGAGTCCACTTATATGAGGTTCCTAGAGGAGTCAAATTCACAGAGACAGAAAGTAGAATGGTGGTGGCCAGGAGCTGGGGGAGGGGGAAATGGGGAGTGGTTTATAAGAACGGAGTTTCAGTTTGGGAAGATGAAAAAATTCCCGAGATGGATGGTGGTGATGGTCGTACAACAATGTATGTGTATTTAATGCCACAGAACCGTCCAACTGAAAGTGATTAAAATGGGAAATTTTGTTATATATACTTTGTGACCATAAAATTTTTCAAAAATAAAAAAGAGATTTTTTAAAAAGAAGGAAGGAAGAGAGGGAGGGAAGAGGGAGGAAGGGAAATAGAGAAAGAAAGCGAGGAAAAAAGCAAGCCACATTCTCCTGCCCCTCTTGCTCCCTAACCGTAACCCCCATTTCTCTCCTATTAAAATACTAAAGGAATACCGCTTATAAAAGGTAGGGTGGTGAGCGTGGACTCTGGTTTGGCCTTAGATCCCTGAAGGCAGGATCTTGTGAATGTGAAGAATTCAAAGCTGCATTAATTTGCTAAAGGAAAGAAAATCGAGCTTGCAGGGACACTCACCTTATCTCTCTGTTTTAAAAGTAACCTCTACTCCCAAGTTTGATGTCTTTCCTTTTCTCCCCAATTAAAAAAAAAATCCAACCAACCTTCTTCCTCCCCCTCCTGCAGACAACTTTGATTTATCCCTTTCTTTAAAGATACAGTACATACACTTCATAGACTCTCTCCAATTCAGGGAGTACAGCCCTAAAAAAAACAGAAAAAAAACCCCTGTTTCAGCAGTCACATATCTATTGCTGGACCACTTCCCACTCTCTGGGTCTTAACGTGTATGTGGCGAAGACAAAAGACAACACATCAAGATCTCTCTAAAATAGACTACTTTATGGCCAAAAACATGGAGTCCTGTGAGGAGGTAGATTTTGGAACAGATTTTAATAACTGTCACCCCCAATCTGCCAGTTTCTAAAATCACTTTTAGGGAATAGCTGACGGTGTAAAAAATCTAGATACAAAAATCAGAGGAAAATCAGTCTAATAAAGGCTGCTATTTATCTTAGTGGCTGCAAATAATCTGGTAAATCTTTTGGGCTATAGTTATTTTGCATCCAAAACCCTGAAGTGAAACCCTTTGGCTCTAGACAACAGATAGCAAGGATATTTGGTTACTTCTGAAACATATTGGTTTTAAGTTAAGAACCCCAAAGTGAAAAACTTGAGAGTTAGCAACTCATCCTAGAAACCACTGTGTCTTCCACCACGAATAAAGAACTTATCCTTGATATTACAGAGAGGCTTGGCCTCTGCAGGGCTATGGGGAAGGTAAAGCCTGATCCCCTAGGCTCCTCCTTCACCCCTACCCCCACCCCCGACCCCGGCCCCTGCCCCTGCATAACTCTTCCAGGTACCCAGGTTAGTGCCCTCAGGATCTTCCCCTACTCACCCCCCCCCCATTCACTACCATCAGATTCTGCTTTCTAGATCCTGTGTGCTAGTTAAATTAAAAATGATTAATAAGAGTTATCACCTCCAAAGATAGATGAATTTATCAAGAATCAAAGTCTGAATTCAAAAGATGAAGCTGTAAGATTTTAATAGCATTTCAGGTTATCAGGCAACTTGGCAGGGAAGTAGGGTGGGGTGGGAGAGGGGGAGCCTGACACAATGCTGGCTGGACAGGTCACGGGAAACCAAGGTAATCATCTCCTGCTCTGCTTACTCAGAAAGCAGGCCCTGGTTTCTGGATCAGCCCTGCAACCAGGAAGAAAGCTCACTAAAGGACATTTTACTAATCCTTTCCTTAAAATACCCTAGATGTGACTCTTATTTCAAACTAAGTTGAAAACAGACTAAGCTGAAAACACTGATTTTATTTCAAACTATGTTGATTGCTTTTCCCTTTGAGAGTTTCATTTGTTTATCAACAGAAATTCCTGGGCTAATTCCGAGAAATGCCATTCATTTCTCGCCAACAACAAGTCACGGACAATGGGTGGGGTAGAGGGGTGAGCTCCCCACGGAGGGTCCTTCTTTCTGGACCTGACAGCCAGGGGCTCTGAATGTGGAAGATGGCAGAAGAGAAAGGCTCTGGGTGGGAGCTCTGGGAAAGCAAGGAGACCAGCCAGAGGGAACAGTGAGTACATGTTACTGTGGGGTTGGTCCTGGAGGAGTGTCACATAGGCAAAGTATGTTTCTGGGGGTGCCTGTGCTCCCCATTATCAGAGAAACAATGTTGTCAAGTTGCCCTCAGCTCTCTGCAGATGCACAGGGCCTTGCCCAGGATCTTGCCCAGGACTGCTCTCACCTCAAGATCTCCCCTGGGCCCTGTTACCATAGTGCCGTCCCCCATCCAAGTGCAACAGAATTACTTGAGGTGCTTGTTTAAAATGCAGAATACCCACTACAGCCCATCTGAATCAGAATTTTTAGTGTAGGGCCCGGCAGTCTGCATTTTATTAAATCCCTTTACGTACACTAAAGTTTAAGTAACATTAATTTAGGGTCTTGTTCTAAAACGGCTTGCTACTCTAATGAACTTCTCCAAACTAAGATACTGTATTTACCAAAGCTTACTGCTATAATATAAACAACTTTTAGAAACTGAATGGCATAATCCAAGACTTCCTAAAACATATAATAAAGAACACTAATCCTGCTAATAAGTACTCTACAAAAAACAGGTCCCATGGCTGAATAAGTTTGGAAAATACTTCATCCCATACACTCACTTACAGATTCATAGTGCATATTAACATACTAAAGGCTTTGAGAAGTCCTGCATTAAAAGAAACCTGTCTAACTTTCTCTAATCCAGAAACCCTCAAGTTTATTTGACCATATAAATGTTTTCTCTAGTTAACCCTATTAATTGTCCCATAAAATTGTGTTCCTTGCAGCAAACTTTGGGAAACAATGTCTTAACCCAGAAGAATGATTGTAATGGTGGAGGTTTCTTAAATATAGCAAGCACATGGGAGATTTATTTGGGACAAATGGGGCTTTTCAGTATCCCTCAATGATGTGCCACCTTCTTCACCTTTACGTGGGGCCAGCTTTGATTAACGTCCATTGAAAGAAATAGAAGAGTTCTGCTCTACCATGACAGAAAGCCATAGTTTTCCTAAATGTCTTGTTCTTGTATGGCATAAGGGCTTCTGGAATGCTAACAGGAAATCACATTCTTTTTAAAAAAGGAACTAAATCCCCAGGGTTTACCAGAGACAAAAATCACCTCACCTGGCAGAAGGCAAGTGGGATGCCACTTTCCTGGAGAAGTTTTAACCCTTTATACTCTGCAGTGTTCAAAGACCAAGTGTATGAGGAAAACAATGGAAATAAACCATGTAAGACAGTGAAAGAGGTCTAAGAGGTAAGATGGCAGTCAGTATAGACATGGAGGATCTACTCATCAACAGTGAACATCTCTGTGGCCACCTCTCAATAATCAGTATAAGAATGCTAACAGTGATAGTAATAATAATAAAGTAAAACCTCTGCTATCCAGAGACCAACATTCCAGAATCCTCAGGCTTTTGGATAGCTCTAGACCCAGAAAGAGTTTTTATTAATATATCAACCTTTTGGGAATTCCCTGGCAGTCCAGTGGTTAGGACTCTGCACTCTCACTGCCAAGGGCCTGGGTTCAATCCCTGGTCGGGGAACTAAGATCACTCAAGCCATGTGGCACAGCCAAAAAACAAATACCAATCTTTTGCAGGCAAAGAAATGACCCTTGATCAATCATCTTGTATACTATGGCTTTTGTAGTTCCCTTACAAAAAAGGGAAAAGAATATGCTAATTAGCTGTTACTATGTAAAAGGAATTGATCTTTTTCAATCAAACCCAGGAGGCAAGTGAATACAGAATTCAGAAAAGAGCAAAAGGAACGAGCAGAGCACAGTGGAGATTAGACATGAATGATGGCAACAGCAGCAATCAGAAGCAACCATGAGGATGGCAGCAGATACTCAAAGAGATGAATCAAAAGAAGATGGGATAGCTTTAAAATTTGGGAGAGATTTCTCAATAAGTCAAACATAGAGTTACCATATGACTCAGAAATTCCACTCCTAGGTATATACCCAAAATAATCGAAAACATATGCCACACAAAAACTTGTATATGAATGTTCATAGCACTATTCACAATAGCCAGAAGGTGGAAACAACTCAAATGCCCATCAACTGATGGACAAACAAAATGTGGTATATCCATACAATGAAATATTATTCAATCATAAAAAGGAATGAATTACTAATACGTGCTACAACATAGATAAATCTTAAAAACATTATGCTAAGTGAAAGAAGCCAGATGCAAAAGACCACATATTTTATGGTTTCATTTATATGAAATGTCCAGAATGGTAAAATCCATAGAAACAGAAAGCAAATTAGTGGTTGCCAGAGGGCTGGAGCAGTACGGGTAATGGGGAATGACTGTTTCACGGGCACAGGGTTTTGTTCTGGGGTGGTAAAAAAATTTCAGGAACTAGGCTAGTGGTGATGATTGCAGCAACATTGTGAATGTTCTTAATGCCACTGAATTGTACACTTTAAAATCATAAAGTTTATGTTATGTGTACTTTACCACAGCTAAAAATAGATAAGTCTCCCCCTTGAACTTTTGCCCTTAAAAAAACAAACAACTGGAGGGAGGAAAAAAGGCCTGTCTACCTGATTCCTAAAACACTGGAAGTCACAGACATGGAGACAGACATAGTCCTAAAAGTAGACTCCCTTTTTATATAAATGTACCGGAACACAATGTGCAGACAGGCCAGCGATTACAGACCAAAAAACAGATTCAGAGTGGCTGAGTGACTTGCAACCCTCATTCTAAACTGTCCAAGGCCACATGCCATATAGCTACCTCCTATCTTATGTAGTCTGTTTCTGCTATGGTATAGATTTGTGTAATCCAAACTTGTTCATATGCGAGTGGTAGATAAGAGAATGATGTTGATATAAAACAGAAATTGCATTGGTTCATACATAATTTTTCTTAGCAAATTCATATTTTGTACCATCAAGTGACAGCAACTGAATGCCAAGTACACTAACACAACTGAAATCAGCGAACCATGAAGGAGCACAGTAGTCTATCCTATTCCTTTTCACCTCACATTCTCCCTCTTGGCTCAGTCTGGCCGTATGCTCGGTCTTCTAAATGCTTATCACATGATTCTTTCTGATCTTGTGCATTTTTCTCTTGTCTCTGTAACTCAGCGGCCTCAACCTTTCCTTATACCCCCTTCCTTCAAGCTAAAGTCACCATTTTAAAGGATGAAGTCTCTACTGACTGTAGCATTCTTTATTAGAAATCTAAGATGACTTTTTAAACCACGCTAGTATTTTATTAGTACAGTTGTTTTATTAGTACTCTAGTTACAAACTTGCATAAGTTTAGAGTTGTTTGCTCCAATCCTGTTTTTTCCTTAAGCTTGTTATTTTTCAGTGTACAGTTTTGCAGAATGGGAGGATTTTCAGAAAAGCACATATTGCATTATAGCAGAAATGCCTGTATTCACTAGCTAGCTCACTACCCAACTCCTGCTGAGAGAGAAATGGCATAGGGCTTCCAGCATCTCCTTATGGGAGCACACAGACTATAGTGCATCTGTGGAAAGCTTATTTCCTTACCCTGCCTGGAATGTGAAAGACTGGGGTGAGGAGTGCCTCTCTTGGCAAAACCACACTGTCACTCTCTCTCTTAAAACCATATCATAGAACTAAACCTCTTCATACCTAGCCGAAAAGGAAACACTGGATTAGGTCTCTGGTAACAGATCAAATCAGATATTTTGGCAAATTTATAACAGCTCTTTAATGACCTGGGAATGTTGGAATACCTCTAAGGGAACCCAAGTTTATTCATTCTGAATAGCAAATTCTTAATGGAATGGCCATTTCAGAAAACTGTTAGTGGGGCTTCCCTGGTGGCACAGTGGATAAGAATCTGCCTGCCAATGCAGGGGACACAGGTTCGATCCCTGGTCCGGGAAGATCCCACATGCCGCGGAGCAACTAAGCCCGTACACCACAACTACTGAGCCTGTGCTCTAAAGCCCACGTGCCACAACTACTGAGCCCGCGAGCCACAACTACTGAAGCCCACAGACTAGAGCCCATGCTCCGCAACAAGAGAAGCCACCGCAATGAGAAGCCCACGCACTGCAACGAAGAGTAGCCCCCCGCTCACCGCAGCTAGAGAAAGCCCGCGTGCAGCAACGAAGACCCAACACAGCCAAAAATAAATAAAATAAGAATAAAAATAAATTTTAAAAATAGAAAGAAAACTGTTAGATAATATCGTGATTTAGGCTCCTGGTCACTATAAAAGTCGTCTTTTGGTGATAAAAATTATACATAAAGAACAGAAGGAAGCAAGTCATATTCTTTCTCTCCCCCTTCCCCCTTTACCATTCAACTCCCCCAAAAGAGAAGATATGGAATTCCATTCCTACAAATCTTTCCTCAGGGACAACAGAGAGTCCTGCTTAGAGACTGGGATGAATTTAATGACCTTTCTAACTCCTGTGCAGTCTTGACTTTTTCATTATGAATGTTCTACCTTCTGTGTAGCACCAGCCTCTGGACCCAGTAGAGCCCTGTGGTATGTGACCAAGACTTGATCTCTGCCATGGAGGCCTGGGAAAGTGCTGGAGAAAAAGTTTTCACTTGCTCTTCATGGTATCATGGTATCATGATATCATGGTATCAATTTCTCTCTGGTAATTCTGGAAAAGCAGTCTGCATACTCTGATTTCCACGGTTCAGCAGGAGCTACAGGAGACAACCTCAAATGCAGGTGAGAACCTTGGAAATTTCAGGGGGTTAAGAAGTTTAGAAAGCAAGAGCCCTGGGACACACAGAAACAGATAGGGGTGAAGTCTCCTCTGTTCCCTCCAACGGAAGATGGGCTCTAGGCATGGCAGGTAGACCCTTCCCACAAAGTCCATCACTACCCAGTAAACACTCCCTGAAGTTGCTACTGCTGTAGGATAGTATGTAAAACCTTGCATATATGCCTTCCTTGTTTGTTTTCCCTTTTTGATATAGAACTTGTTCATCATCTTGGCTTTAAATATTCTATTTTTCAGTGAAGACGTTTTCATCACAGTGCCTTCCATTGTCTTAAGACAGAAAACTAGAGCCCCTTCCTTTGACCAAACATTCCTGTGGCCCTGAAGGCATGAGTTTCCTCATGTCTAATAATCATTGGGGTGGAAGGAATACAGAGGACTCAAAGCAAAACTGTGCCAACTCTCTCAGATGGGTGGGTAGCTTTTTATTTCCAGAAATATGCAGTAAAGAGACTAAAATTCTCCTTAGTCATTTATTCTAGGATTTAACAACCACTGTGTCCCAAAGTTCTTTCTTTTATCAAACTCCATTCTTCTCTGCTATGGTTTAAACCTGTTTATTCTTGTTTTATCTTCAACAGAAAAAAAAAATAGCTGGTTTGCGTTCCAGTTCCATATGGCACAGAGAGCACATGAGAAAAGGCCCTGCTATTTTCTGAACAAAGAAGAGGGAGAGACGAAATATAAAAGTAAACATAAATAAATAAATAAATAAATAAATAAATAAATAAAATTTTAAAACTGCAAAATCATCCTCAGGAACAAAAGGAAACTCTCTATGAAATAAAACACAGGCAAAAGTACAGCAATAAATGGGGGCCAAAGTGATATGGTCCACTGGCAGCTGGGACCAGAAATAGACAGTTATATCCAGACAGCTGAGTAAGAACTATGGCCTATAAATGGCTTCCTATGTAAAGCTGGGGACTAGAGTCACACTCCTCACATGTAAACAGGGGCTGACATAGCTCTGCCCACCCAAGGTGGTTCCCTCACATGGACAGATTGCCCAAGATGGGCAGCCGCAGCTGAGGTCCCAATCCAAGATCATTATCAGGGACTAGCCCTGCATAAGAAAACAGAGGTAGAAACAGACCATCTAGATATGAGGAAGCCCAAGGTGGGACACCAGCTTATGACCTGGTTTAGTGCTAAGTGAACTACAAGGCCTGAAACAATGCTACCACAAGAAAGGAAGGACTTATGCAAGAGCAAAACCCCACGGATGATGAGTTTTTAAACAAAAATTTTAGAAAACTAGGGGAAATCTGGAACTAAGAAAAGCTATCAAGAAACCCAATGAAAGTGAGAATTCACAGCTGAAACAAAATGGACATTTGAACAATCAGAAATGGACTTTAAATAAATATTTAAATACCTTAAAGAAACAAATAAGAGAATAAGACCCCAAGAAACAATAACAGGGGTTTATAAAATGGCAATTTGTAGATTTTTATATATCAATAATTCAAAATACAGTTATTGGGGAAAATACAGTTATTAAAAATAAAACAACAAATAAAACCCAACAGATAGTCTATATAGTAGGCATGAAAAAGCTGGAGAAAGAATTCACGAATTGGAGGACAGAGTTGAAGTAATATATCATTATAGGGAGTATTCCAATATATCATTAGGGGGAAAAAATAAAGGAGACATTAAGAGACTCAGAGTGTAAATTAAATGAGCTGCAATGACATATACCAAAGACAAGATTAAGAATGAACAAACAGAGAGAAGGAGAGGTAATTTTCACAAAAATAATGACTTAAAATTGAAGAGAAATTTGAGTCCTTTGGCTGAAAACAAAATCATGTGCTGAGCAGGCTAAATAAAAATAAATCATACATCAACACACCTCATTGTGTGCATCAAAGAAAACAGAATATCTTAAAAGCTAGAAGAAGAAGAAGACAGATTACCTATGAAAGAACTATAATCAAAGAGCAGACTTCTTATCCACAAACGAAGGAAGTCAAGAAACCATTTATTAATATCTTCAAAGTGCTGAGGGAAAATAAACGTGCACCTATAATTTTATACCCAGCCAAATTATCATTCAGAAATGAGGGCAAGGGACTTCCCTGGCGGTCCAGTGGTTAAGACTCTGCACTCCCAATTCAGGGGGCCCCGGGTTCGATCCCTGATCGGAGAACTAGATCCCACATGCATGCCACAACTAAGAGTTCACATGCCACAACTAAGAAGTCTGCACGCCACAACTAAAAAAGAAGGTCCTGCCTGCTGCAACTAAAGATCCCGTGTGCCACAACTAAGACCCAGCACAGCCTAAATAAATAAATAAATATTTTAAAAACATGAGGGCCAAATAAAGACATTTTTGCGTATAAGGATTAGGGAACTTCAGTATCACTACCCACAGAAAGAACTGTTAAAGGTTACAGTTAACAAGAAAAATGAACTCACAAGGAAGTGACCTGCAAGAACAAGAAGGAAAAGGAAAGGAACAGCTGGTTTCTATACTCCATAAAATGGGCTTTTAAAGTCTTAAAGATAATGGTGTTTATTTCTTTCCATTTTATCTTTTCTGGGACTTATGACCTCAATTCTTTTAATACTTTCTTTTTCTCTCAAAAGAACTGCTAGCTTATACTTTCCCTTTTTCTCAGTAATTGCTTCCTGTTATGCAGCTGGGGTAGATGACAGCCATCTTCCACTCTGTGCGCTTCCACCCTATGCTCTGTGTCTGGGCCCTGCCCCAACCTCCTTCCCAGGAAAGAACAATTTCTGCACAGCCATTTAGATCAATTCCTTTGACATTAGACCACTTTTAGAGACTTCTGGGATAAGAAGCTTTTATAAGGCTATTTGACAGGCAACCTGCCAGATGAAAAAAAAGAAAGAATCCTCCCATACTACACCCTTGTAATCCAGTTTAAATAGAAGAAGCAAATAAACACACACAAGAATGGTAAACTTCATTTAGGGATTGATTTTATTTCAAAGAACAACTTTTAGGTTGATGATATGCCAAGTCAGTCTCTCATATCCTGAAGCATATACTATGGTCACCAATACTCAGCATGATAAACCTGTGACATGGCATGATCTTTTGCCATCTGGGAAAGAATCCCAAAGAATCAGAGTGTATTTACCAATGTAAGAAAGTATAAGTTATAAAGGTGGTGACAAAAAGGGCTTGGGGGTTTCTTCTCTATTCAACAAAATCTCCATTCCTGTAACATTTCAGTTAACCGAGTTGTCACTGAACCTCATTCCTAGCCTCATTCCTACCACTTCTGCCCTGACACTTTTGGTTTCTCTCTTGTAAGTTCTGGAAGTTCCTCACTACTTTTAAAAAGCACCATTTATGCCAGAGGCTAGTGGTTCTTCATGCTTTTAGGGTCATGAACACCATGGATCTTCTCTAAAGGAATTTACACACATACATTGTTACACCAAAAACTGCAAACAATTTTAAAAGGTTTGCTAACCCCCCCTAAAGTCCACCCATGGACCCCAACTCTGTCCTCAAGGGAAACAGAATCAACTCACAGGACTACAAAGCTTCTACTACCTAGATGGCAAGATGATCACTTACCTAGGACTGCTGTCAGGCCCATGGGCATTCTCTGAATCATTCCGTGCTTGCATGCCTCTGGTGTGGGAGCCAGGCCCCAGACGTGAACAAAGTGTCACTGACACAGCCCCTGCCTCAAACACCCTAGCCACAGACCATGAAGGTAGACGTCCTAATAGCCTTGGGAAAAAGTCTCTGCCTGCCTTCCCCTTAGCCTTGCTCTGAACAATGTATACATAATAACTGTACAGTCTGGAGCAGGCAGGCAGCTTTATACTGTCATAAACCCCACTGGTTCAGCTCCTTTGATTTTTTGAATAGCCCCTCATCATTTAGAAGCTATGCTCAAATGCAATTCCAGCACTAATTGTGTAGGACACGTGCCTCCATGCTACAACTCCCCTGGTGTCTGCTGCCCACGGCAGGAAGAGGCTGTTTATGGAAGAAAAATCTCTGGGCCACAATTCCCTTCCCCCAGTTGACATCCACCTTCAAATCATTAAAAGCCTAATGAAAATCTGTTACTGGGTACCCAATAACTTATTAGAGCCTTGAATAGCCCACTTGGGCTATAAACAGTATTTAGAGGCCGGTGCACGCGCTGCCTGAAAGTGCCCTATTGTTATTCCTGTCTGGAAGTTTCCCCTTCTGGGGAATTAGGGAAAAGGGGTGGGTTGGTGGAAGAGGGAGAGCCAGAAGAGAAAGAGGCGAACTGGTTTACCTGGGCAGCGAGGGCAGCAAAGATGAGGAATATGCACGGGAGAGAGGCAATGAAGGCTTGGACATCTAACTCGACTGCAAAGCACATTCCCGTTCTGAAAGAGAGAGGCAACAACAATAACAAAATAAGTGTTTTTCAAGGTCACTGGGATCATGCCAGTTTGGGAAACAGTCATGCAGGGACTCACCCAGACAGTGAATAACACATTCCCGAGAAACTGAATGAAATCAGCATTTTCTTTCCTTTTCTCATCACTAGCACCTCCGCTGGGTTGGTTGATAGCTTACTGGCATGATTTCCTAAGGATCACTACTGCCCCAGTTTTCAAAGCCTCCCACAATTACTGGAAGGCTTCTTCTGACTTGGCTCTGTGACGTTTCTACCATTCCCCAGTTCTTCACGTCTTTTCCAAGAGCCTAGTGTGATTTCATAATCACCTGCCCAATGTCATGGAAGGAAGGGATTAATGAGCAATGGGTCCCTTGAGCTGCTACCCACCCCTGGGCAAGGAGATAGCCCTAGCACGTGGATCCTGGATTCCACATAACTCTGCCTTGGTCCCGAAGACTGAGTGCTTCCTCTTCTCATTTCCTTTTCAAGTCAAAATTTTACTGAGAACAAGCTAGAGTTTGGAATTGAACTGATTAGCTAGTATGACTGGGGGAGGGGGCGACTGGGTCCCTGCCTGATTTACAATGACAAGATCCCTAGCTCTGACAGCTTTCAGCCACTGCTAGAACAAAGGAAGACTTTGGAAATCAATTTTGCATTAACATTTGCCATCTATAATTCATTTGAAGTACGGGTTACTTGTATCCATCAGGCTCTTGTGGGGGGAGAGGGTAATGAAGAGGATGTAGAGAGAAGATGCCTAGCACTTGAGCCATTGGCATTGGGATCACAGTAACATTTTCACTGCCCTGCAGATAGCAAAGCCTCAGCCCCCAAGGGTTAGCTGTCCATTTCCAACGCGTTGGGTCAAGAATCTGACACAATCATGCCATACCAGGCAGTTAATCAGTCTCCAGATGCTCTATTTAATAACTGCCCTAGCTATTTAAAGAGGCAGGCTTCTAAAACCCAAATTTGAATCACCTTACCACAAATCTTTTTCTTTTCTCATGTATTTTCTAGAATAAATTTTTGGAGCATTGCGTCTGGAAACACCACGGAGCCTCCTTACATGTCACACTCCTCAGAGCCAGGTGGTGTCACCTTGAAGCGAGATCACCAAAGCATATCAGAAATCACTGCACCTGGCTGAGGTCTCAACTGATTCCTCCTTAATGCCTTATACTGATTTCTGTTTTAGAGTTAATAGATTAATAAAAATAATAACCATAATGATAGTGATGTTATGCAGTTAGCATTTCTCGAATATTGACTGTGACCAAGCACTGTTTTAGGTGACTGAGATGGATTAGTGAATTTAATCCTTACCATAACCCTATGAAATAGGTAATACCATTACACCATTTTAAAGGAGAAGAAGTTGAAGGAATCTCAGAGAGGTTAGATAACTTGCTGAACATAACACAGCTCAGAAGTGGCAGAGCCAGGCTTGGAAACTTGGTCTGTCTTGATTCTAGAGCCCTGTGGCCTGTTAAGACCACCTAATGTTGCCTGAAGGTTAGGTTTCCACATGCTCAAAATTCTGAAAGCCCAAGTTTCTATTCAAATGGCAAAAGAATCAGGCTTGCAAGTGAATGCTCCTGTTCTGCCTGGGCACTAGCGAGGAGTTGCAGTTCATCCATGAGATCTCAAGTGAGAGGCTAGTCTTGAAAATTCTTTCTATATGTTCAGAATTCTCAATCCTCAAGGCCTAGTACAAGGCCTCCTTTCCCAATTGGCTGAATGCCTTGGTTCTCTACCAGGGGCCATTTTGCTCCCCAAGTAACTTTGGCTATGTCTGGAGACATTTTTGGTTGTCACAACTGGGGTTGGTGCTACTGGCTTCTAGTGGATAGAGGCCAGGGGTGCTGCTAAATATCCTACAATGCACAGGACAGCTCCCGACAGCAAGAAATGATCTGTCCCCAAGAATCATCAGGGCTGAGGCTGAGAAACCCTGGCCTAGTATATGATGGTAGAGGCTTGTTTGGAAAGATGCACCATAGCTGTGGTCCTGGGTCAGGGCCATGGAAAGATGGGACTACCTGCTTTGTCTATTGCAAAGATGGCATTTAAGCTGTCCAAATGCCTCTTTGAGTGACTGGACTGGAGCCAAGGCCAAGCCAAGGGAACTCTAATCCTCACAAGGTACAGGCCAAGGTTTCACAACCTCAATCCTAATTACAGTCATTGGCTGAAATAACATAAAATACACTCTCCATATGAACCAGTTTATAATCTGTCCTAATCTCTTCTCTAAAGGCCAGTCTTGAAAGTGGTATTCAAAAATGATACTGTCTCACAATCCAGGCATTACATTGAGCTTTTTCCTCCACTCCACTTTTTCCATGCCCTGTATCATTTGGCTAAGAGACCATTAAGTATCCATCTATAGCAAATACTCATCGAGATCCCATGAAAATCAAGCCAAAGGCAACAGACGAAAAAGACAGGAGATGTGTATTTTTCCTTACAATCTGCTTCCTAACTTCTTTTACGTTTTTATCACTCATGCTCCCTGGCCATCTAGGCACTTGAAAGCATCTCTGTGTGCTGAGGAGCAAAGTAGGAAATCAAATGCCATCGGAGATTGTACCTCAGAGCAGATGCAGTTCACGCAGTAAACCAACCCATAAGGTTCCAGGTAAGGATGCCATCTCTCACCCACTCTGTACTTCTTGTCTTGAAACACACAATATGTCTCTGAATCTGTGAGGGAGGAGATAGAATATGCCGGTTAGAAAACATGGACCAATCACAAAATCCAAAGGCAATCACAGGTTCCATCCATTTTAGTGTACATCAAGAGAAGAGGCATAGGGAATATTTATAGAACCCCGTATGATGGCTCAGTATTTTACATGCTTTCCTTATTTGATTCTACAATGACCCGGTAAGGTAGGCACTATTAGTCTCATTTTATAGGTGAAGGAAATCAGGAGTCATATAACGAGTTAGTAACTGACATGAGACTCTAACTCAGGTTTGCCTGACAGTGAAGCCAAAATCTTGACTACTGCTATTATAATGGTAAGATAAGGGAGCATGCCGTGTGTCTTTTTGGAAAAGGTTGTGCTCCCTTGCTTTGGAAATGGAAGCTAAGGTCTGAAATGCTGATCTATCAGAACATTCTCAGAGCTGCCTGGTGGTGGTGTAGAGTGATGAACTAAACACATTGTGTTAGGTCCCTATAAAAGGCTTTGTTCACACATGCTAACATCATTCCATCATTAAACAAATACTTGGGCACTTGATCTTTGTTAGGCACTATGCTAAGTGCTGGGGATAAAATGCTGAGCAGAAACACACACAGTCCTTGTTCTCATTCAACGTACAGACTTCTTGCTTAAACAATTCTCAATTAACTAAAAGTAATGTCTCCTTCCCCTTTGCTGGAATATAATCTTTGATAGCCACAGCTTATCTTGTACCATAGTTACTTGAGCACATACTGTGTTACTTGTCTTATTTTACATCTCTCATTTCTCCATTAAGGTAAAAGGTCCTCGAATGTAGAAAACATTTATTCTTCACTCTCCATCTATCACACGGCCCAGCACACTGTGGCCAATAAATGTAAGCAACTGACAAATGACTAGTAAATGAATTTCCAAATCATGTGGTTTGTCTTCCAATCCCATCCTCTTCTATCTCCTGCTTCCCATCCTCCTTCCCATCATACAAGGTCAAAATAAACTGAGACACCTCTTGTTGCAAACACATTAATTTCCCCACACACTCCCCAGTAGATACTGCCTTGATGATCAAAATTGAAAGAATAAAGAAAAGACAGATAAGCAAGAAACAGGAAGAAGATATTTCCAACAAATAAATTATTAATATAAATACAGTGTTAGCATCTGGAATATTTTCCAATCATTCAAATCAATAAGTAAAGGACCAACCAATCCAATAGAAAAATGATCTAAGCACATGAAGAGCAATTTAGAGAAGAAATGAGAGCAGGCAATAAACAGGAAAATATGTTCAACCTCATTAGTAATCAGAGATTCAAATGAAAACTACACTGAGATAAATGCCTCAAATGTCACTTATTGCTTCAAAGACCCTCTGTGATTCTTTCCAGCTTCCCACAAGATAAATTCAAATTTACTTTTCAAATCTTTATTTCCAACTTCTTCAGGACGATGAACTGGGAGTCAGAAAATCTGGGTCTGAATCCTAACTAGCTCTAGTTGTGTGGCATCGAGCAAGTCATTTAACTCTGTCAATCTCAATTTTCAGCATCTATGAAATATGGATTATACGTTTGTCAAGCAAATGTTGGAGAATTAGATAAAGCTCTTTGTAAATTATAAAGTGCTACAAAATGTAGAGTGTTATTTTATAACAATTGATTATTTTCTAATTAGAAAGGTAATGCCTGCTCAGTGTAGAAAATTGGAAAACACAGAAAAAGAAAAAATAAAAACGTAAAAGTATATAGAAGAAAAAGAAACATTCCATACACACAATTCCAGCACAAGAAGAAACCACTTTTAATATGTTGGTAATTCATAAATAGCCTGTGGACTGAAGGAAAAAATCAAAAGAGAAAGTAGAAAGTATCTGTACTAAAAGAAAATAAAAACACAACATATCAAAATTAGTGGGATTCAACTAAAGAAGTACTTAGAGGGAAATTTATATCACTAAGTACCTATTAGAAAAGGGGAACAATCTCAAATCAATGCCTTAAGAAACTAGAAAAACGCAGAACAAAATAAACCAAAAGAAAATAGAAGGAATGAATAATAAAAAACAGAAGTCAATGAAATTGAAAACAAAATCAATAGAAAAAAATGAATGAAACCAAAACCTGGTTCTCTAAGACAATCAATAAATTGATAAACTTATAGCAAGACTAACAAAGATAAAAAGAGAGAAGATGCAAATTACTAATATAGGGACAAAAGAGAGGTCTTTATTATAGATGCTACAGATATTAAAAGGATAAAAGGGAGATATTATGAATAATTTTACACCAGTTAACATCTTAGATGAAATGGATGAATTATTTGAAAGACACAATTACCAAAGCTTACTCAAGGAAAGATAGATAATCTGAATAGTCCTACATCTTCTAAAGAAAGGCAAAGGAAGCAGCATAGCCAAAACAATTTTGAAAAAGAAAGATGTTGGAAGACACACACTATGTGATTTCAAGGCAATATAAAACTATAGTTTTCAAGATAGTGTGGTGTTGGAAAAAGGTTAGACAAATATGCCAGTGGAATAGGATGGAGAGTCAAAAAACAGACAAGGACCCACACTTATGGGTCTATTGATTTTCAACAGAGGCTTACCAAAAAACTGAGTAGAAAGTACGCAAAGTTCCCATATATCCCCTCTTCACCTCACCCCCACTTTTTCCTGGCATTAACGTCTTGCATTAGTGTGGTACATTTGTTACAATTAATGAACTGATACTGATATATTAATATTAAAGTACATAGTTTACATGAGAACTCACTCTTTGCATAGTTCTATGTGTTATGACAAATGTATAATGACATATATCCACCATTATAGTATCATACAGAATAGTTTCACTGCCCTAAATATCCCCTACTCTGCCTATTCATCTTTCCCCCACTCCACTCCCACAACTCCTGAAAACCGCTGACTTTTTACTGTCTCTATAGTTTTGTCTTTTCCAAGATGCCATATAGTTGGAATCATAGGGTATGCAGTCTTTTTAGACTGGCTTCTTTCACTTAGCAATATGCATTTAAGATTCCTCTAAGTCTTTTCATGGCTTGACAGCTCATTTATCACTGAATAATATTCCATTGCATGGATGTACAGCTTGTTTCTCAATTCACCTGTTGAAGGACATCTCGGTTGCTTCCAATTTTTGGAAATTGTGAATAAAGCTGCTAAAAACACTTGTGTGCAGGTTTCTGTGTGGCATAAGTTTTCAACTCATTTGCATAATACCTGGGAGTGTAGTGGCTGGATTTTAGAGTAAGGCTACATCTAGCTTTTTAAGAAACTGCCAAACTGTCTTCCAAAGTGACTGTACCATCTTGCATTCCCATGATCAATGAATGTGGAGACAGCAGGAACTGTCTCCACATTCTAATAGGTGTGCAGTGGTATCTCATTTGTTGTTTTAATTTGCAATTCCCTAATGACATTTGAAATTGAGCATCTTTTCATATACTTGTTTGCCATGTATATATCTTCTTTGGTGAGGTATCTGTTTAGCTCTTTTGCCCATTTATTAATTGCATTGTTCATTTTCTTATTGTTGAGTTTTAAGAGTTACTTGTATATTTTCAGTACAAGTCCTCTATCAGATCTGCATTTTGCAAATATTTTCCCTCAGTCTGTGGCTTGTCTTTTCACTCTCTTAACAGTGTCTTTGGCACAGCAGAATTTTTCACTTGTAATAAAGTCCGGTTTAACAATTTTTTCTTTCATGGAGCATACTTTTGTTGTATCTGAAAACTCATTAACAAACCCAAGGTCACCTAGATTTTCTCCTATGTTTCTTTCTGGAAGTTTTATAGTTTTGTATTTTAGGTCTTTGATCCACTTTGTAAGTTATTTTTTATGGTCATTTTTTGCATGCAGATGTCTAGTTGTTTCAGTACCATTTGTTGAAAAGAGTATCCTTTTTCCAATGAATTGTCCTTGCTCCTTTTGTTGAAGATCAGTTGACTATATTTGTGTGGGTCTATTTCTGGGCTATGCTCCACTGATCCATTTGTCTATTCTTTCAATGACATCACATTGTCTTAATTACTATAGCTTCATAGCAAGTCTTGAAGTTGGGTAGTTTCAGTTCTCTAACTTTGTTGATGTTCTTCAATATTGTGTTGGCAATTTGGGGTCTTTTGCCTTTCCATATAAGCTTCAGAGTTACTTTGTTGATTTCCACAAAGCAAATTGCTGGGATTTTGAATGGTATTGTATTGAATCTATAGATCAAGTCATGAAGTACTGGTATCTTAACAATACTGAGTCTTTCTATCCATGAACATGGAATCTCTTTCCAGTTATTTGATTTCTTTCCTGAGAGTTTTGTAGTTTTCCTCATATAGATCTTATACACATTTTGCTAAATTTATACCTAAGTATTTCATTTTTTGGTGCTAATGTAAATGGTATTGTTTTTAATTACAAATTCCAATTGTTCATTGATGGTATATAGGAAAACAATTGACTTTCATATATTAACCTCATATCCTTAAACCTTCCTATAATTGCTTGTTAATTTTAGGAGGGTGTTTTGGTTGATTCTTTGGAATTTTTAAAATAATCATGTCATCTGCTAGCAAAGGTAGTTTTATTTCTTCCTTCCAAATATGTATACACTTTATTTCCATTTCCCACCTTATTGCATTAGTTAGGACTTCCAGTACAACACTGAATAGGAATGGTGAGAGAGGACACCATTGCCTTGTTCTTGATCTTAGGGGCAAAACATACAGCTTCTCTCCATTAAGTGTGGTATTAGCTGTAGATTTTTTTATAGATGGTCTTTATGAAGTTGAAGAAGTCCCCCTCTATTTCTCGTTTGCTGTATAGTGTTGGCTTTTGTCAAATGGCTTTTCCGCATCTATTGATACCACCCTGTAGTTTTTCTTTTTTAGCCTATTGATGTGATGGATTACATTAATTGATTTTTGAATGATGAAACAGCCTTGCATACCTGGAATAAATCCCACTTGACTGGATTTGTCCTACATTGTTTGATTCAATTTGCTAAAATTTTGTTGAGGATTTGGGCACAGGAGATATTACTCTGCAGTTTTCCTTTCTTATCATGTCTTTGTCTGGTTTTGGTATTAGGGTAATACTGGTCTCACAGAATGAGTTAGAGAATGTTCTCTCTGCTTCTATCTACTGAAACCGATTGTAGAGTAGTACTGGTATTATTTCTTCCTTAAATGTTTGGTAAAACTCACCAGTACGTCATCTGGGCATGGTGCTTTCTGTTTTGGAAGATTGTTAATTTCTTTAACAGATATAAGCCTATTCAGATTGTCTATTTCTTCTTGTGTGAGTTTTGGTTGGTTGTATCTTCCCAGGTATTGGTAAGTTTCTTCTTAAGTTATCACAATGATGACATGGAGTTGTTCATAATATTTTTTATTATGCTTTTGGTAGTAGTGATGGCCTTTCTTTCATTTCTGATATTAGTAATTTGTGCTTTCTCTCTCTTTTCTTAGTTAACCTGACTAGAGGTTTCTCTATTTTATTGATCTTTTCAAAGAACCAGTTTTTGGTTTCATTGATTTTTCTCTATTGTTTTCCTGGTTCACTTTCATTGATTTCTGCTTTAATTTTTTAAAATTTCTTTTCTTCTGCTTACTTTGGGTTTGATTTGCTCTTCTTTTTCTAGTTTTCTAAGGTAGAAGCTTAGATTATTGACATTAGGTCTTTTTTTCCCCCTAATACATTAATTCTATGCTATAAATTTCCCTCTAAGCACTGCTTTCACTATATCCCATGAATTTTTATGGATTATATTTTTATTTTCATATAATACAAAATATTTTGAAACTTCACTTGAGACTTCTTTGACCTATGTGCTATTTGGAAGTATATTGTTTAATCTCTAAATATTTTGAGATTTTACAGGTATCTTCCTGTTATTGATTTTTAGTTTAATTCCAGTGTGTTCTGAGAGCGTACTTTGTATAATTTATATTCTTATAAATTTGTTAAGGTGTGTTTTATGACCCATGAATGTGGTCTATTTCGGTGAATGTTTCATGTGAGCTTGAGAAGAATGTGTATTCTACTGTTGTTGGATGAAATACTCTGTAGATGACAATTAGATCCAGTTGATTGATGGTGTGGTTCAGTTTAACTATACCATTACTGATTTTCTGCCTGCTGGATCCTGTTAATTACTAATAGAGGGGTGTAAAAGTCTCTAATTATAATAGTGGATTTGTCTGTATCTTCTTGCAGTTCTGTCAGTTTTTGCATCACATATTTTAATGCTCTGTTAGGTATACACATAATTTTCCTTGCTCTGAAGTCTACTTTGTCTGAAAGTAATATAGTTACTCCCACTTTCTTTTGATTAGTATGTGTTAGCATGCTATATCTTTTTCCATCCCTTTACTTTTAATCTATATATATCTTTACAATTAAAGTGTGTTTCTTGTAGACAACATATAGTTGGGTCTTGTTTCTTTATAATCCACTTTGATAGTCTGTCTTTTAATTGGTGTATATAGACCATTCACATTTAAAGTGATTATTGATACAACTGGATTAAAACTGACCATATTTGTAATTATTTTCTATTCATTTCCCTTGATTTTTTTTTCTTTGTGTGTGTGTGTGTGTATTCCACTCTTTTTCTGCTTTCTCCGGCTTTATTTGAGCATTTTCTATTATTCTATTTTCTCTCTTCTCTTAGCATATCAATAATACTTATTTTTTAAATTTAGTAGTAGCCCTAGAGTTTACAGTACACATTTACACTAATCTAAATCCACTTTCAAATAACACTATACTGCTTCACAGTTACTGCAGGTACTTTATAGTAGAGTATTCCCAATTCCTCTCTCCTATCCTTTATAAAATCGTTGTCATTCATTTCACTTTTCCATCAACTATAATCACTCAGTACACTGCTGCTATTATTATTTTGAACAAACTTTATTCTGTTAGATCCATTAAGAATAAGAAAAATAAAAGACTTTTTCTTACCTTCATTTACTCCTTCTCTAACACTCTTCCTTTCTTTATATAGATCTGAGTTTCTAACGTATATTATTTTCCTTTTTCCTGAAGAATTTCTTTTAACATTTCTTGCAAGGCAAGTTGATTGGTGAAAATTTCCTTCAATTTCTGTTTGTCTGAGAAAATCTGTATTTCTCATTCACTTTTGAAGGACAGTTTTGCTGGGTACAGAATTCTAGGTTGGTGGGTTTTTTCTTTCAACAATTTTTTTAATTAATTTATTAATTTATTTATTTATTTGTTTGTTTGTTTATGGCTGCATTGGGTCTATAGTTTTCTACAGTTTTAGAAGTTTTAGCCACAGCAATCAGGGAAGAAAAAGAAATAAAAGGAATCCAAATCGGAAAAGAAGAAGTAAAGCTGTCACTGTTTGCAGATGACATGATACTATACGTAGAGAATCCTAAAGATGCTACCAGAAAACTACTAGAGCTAATCAATGAATTGGGTAAAGTAGCAGGATACAAAATTAATGCACAGAAATCTCTTGCATTCCTATACACTAATGATGAAATATCTGAAAGAGAAATTAAGGAAACACTCCCACTTACCACTGCAACAAAAAGAATAAAATACCTAGGAATAAGCCTACCTAAGGAGACAAAAGACCTGTATGCAAAAAACTATAAGACACTGATGAAAGAAATTAAAGATGATACAAACAGATGGAGAGTTATACCATGTTCTTGGATTGGAAGAATCAATATTGTGAAAATGACTATACTATCCAAAGCAACCTACAGATTCAATGCAATCCCTATCAAACTACCACTGGCATTTTTCACAGAACTAGAACAAAAAATTTCACAATTTGTATGGAAACACAAAAGACCCCGAGTAGCCAAAGCAATCTTGAGAAAGAAAAACGGAGCTGGAGGAATCAGCCTCCCAGACTTCAGACTATACTACAAAGCTACAGTCATCAAGACAGTATGGTACTGGCAGAAAAACAGAAATATAGACCAATGGAACAGGATAGAAAGCCCAGAGATAAACCCACGCACATATGGTCCCCTTATTTTTGATAAAGGAGGCAAGAATATACAATGGAGAAAAGACAGCCTCTTCAATAAGTGGTGCTGGGAAAACTGGACAGCTACATGTAAAAGAATGAAATTAGAACACTCCCTAACACCATACACAAAAATAAACTCAAAATGGATTAAAGATCTAAATGTAAGGCCAGACACTATAAAACTCTTAGAGGGAAACAAAGGCAGAACACTCTACGACATAAATTCTCTGGCATCTTTCAAGATGTTCTCTCTTTGTCCTTGATTTTCTGTAGTTTAAATATGATATGCCTAGGTGTAGGTTTTCTCATACTTATCTTGCTTTGTGTTCTCTGAGCTCCCTGGATCTGTGCTTTGCTGTTTGTCATTGCTTTTGGAAAATTCTCAGCCATTATTACTTCAAATATTTCTTTTGTTCCTTTCTCCTCTCTTTCTGGTATTCCTGTTATATACACATTACACCTTTTGTAAATTTCCCACAGTTCTTGAATATTCTGTTGAATTAAAAAAAATTTTTTTTCAGCTTGGGAAGTTTCTCTTGGCATGTCTTTAGCTCACTGATTCGTTCTTCAATCATGTCCAGTGTACTGATGAGCTCATCAAAAGAATTCTTCATTTCTGTTACAGTGTTCTTGATTTCTCACATTTCCTTTTGATTGTTCCTTAGAGTTTTCATCTCTCTCTTTACATTGCCCATATACTCTTACATTTTGCCTACTTCTTTCATTAGAGTTCTTAGTACCTTAATCTTATTTATTTTAAATTCCAAGTCTGATAATTTCAAAATATCTGCCATATCTGAGCCTGGTTCTGATGCTTGATTTTTCTCTTCAGATTGATTTTTTTGTCTTTTAGCATGCCTCATAATTTTTTGGTGAAAGTTGGACACGATGTACTGGGGAAAAGTAACTGAGGTAAGTAGAGCATTAGTGTGAGATTCTATGTTAATCTAGCTAGGAGTTAGGCTAATTTTACTGGTTTTTTGTAGCCATGGTGTCAGAGGCTAAAATTTACCTAGTGTCTTTGTTTATCCCCTCCCCCACCACTGTTTTTGGGTTTCCCTAGTTCTCCTTCTTAAATAGTGTCTAAGGCTTGCAGTCCTTTCAATCTCCTGTTATTATACAGGACTCCAATTGATGTGGTAGTAAATTGTGGGGGAAGAAGTGTTCTATAATCGTATAATTAGCTCTCAGTCTTTTAGTGATCCATGTCCCTGAGCTGTGACCTTCAAAAGTGCTAATTAACTTTGCTCCTCCCCATCAGTGTAGGTGAGACAGGACGGTTAGTGGAGTTGGGTATATATTCCTTCTTCCAGGTTGGTTAGGCTTTGATAAAACCCAAATCAGGGACTTCGCTGGTGGCGCAGTGATTAAGAATCCGCCTGCCAATGCAGGGGACACGGGTTCAAGCCCTGGGCTGGGAAGATCCCACATGCCATGGAGCAACTAAGCCTGTGCACTACAACTACTGAGCCTGTGCTCTAGAGCCCGCGAGACACAACTACTGAACCCACATGCCACAATTACTGAGCCCACATGCCACAACTACTGAAGCCCGTGTGCCTAGAGCCTGTGCTCTGCAACAAGAGAAGCCACTGCAAGGAGAAGCCCATGACCCGGAATGAAGAGTAGCCCCCGCTTGCCACAACTAGAGGAAGCCCCCGTGCAGCAACAAAGATCCAACGCAGTCAAAAAATAAATAAATAAATAAATAAATTTATTAAAAACAAAACAAAACAAATCAGTTAGGCTCTGGTAAAATCATTTCCCTTGAGGCCAGGCCTTAGTTATGGAGAACAAAGAGCTCTGGGCTTATTTCAAAATGGTTAACTTTTCCCTCCTCTACCTGAAACAGTTAGGAATTTTTCACCAAACCTGAGAACCTGGTGGGGATCCTGGAGGTAGAACTCATGAAGAAAGAGTTTTTCTCTCCCAGGCTAGAACATGCTCCTTTGCCAGCAATTAGTCAATTACCTGCTAAGTGCTCCTACCAGGATCCAGCAGTGGTAACTGTATTAGCCTGTCTTTCCAGTTTTCAGAGTAAAAAACACAAGGCAGTTTGCCCTGTGACCTCAATTTTCTGATTCATTTAAGAGGAGTTGTTGATTTTCACTTCCTTAAGCTTTTTGCCTATGGGAGTGACAACTTCGAAGCTCTTTACATGTCAGACCAAAAACTGGAAGTTCTTTCTAGTCTCTAGTCTCTTTTCTGTGCATAAAGGTGTATAAAGTTTTTTATTATAAAATTAACAGCATATACAATATACTGGGTTGGCCAAAAAGTTCGTTCCATTTTCCCATTATGGGAAAACCCGAACGAACTATTTGGCCAACCCAATACATTTTGTAAACTACATTCTAAAATTAACACATTGTGTACGTTTTTGTGCCATTAAATATTTCCCCCATACCACATGCCTAGTAACATGATTCTCCACTAACACAGTTGAACCATAATTTCTTAACCCATCCCCTATTTGGGGGTATCAAATTGTTTCCTTCTCTTTCTTTTTAAAAAAATTCCATGAAAAATATTCTCGTATATAAGGACTTCCCTGGCAGTCCAGTGGTTAAGGCTCTGCACTTCCACTGCAGGGGGCCCGGGTTCGATCCCTGGTCAGGGAACTAAGATCCCACATGCCATGCGGTGTGGCCGAAATATAAATAAATTAAAAATATATATATTCTTGTATATAAACCAGTGTATGCAATACTGGTTATTTTCTTAATATAAATCCTTAGAAGTAGATTTATTGGGTCAAAGGTTGTCAGTGCTTTTAAACTCCTGATCTACATTGTCAAGCTGCCTTCCAGAGAAGCTACACTAATTTACTTTCCAATTGCAGTGTGTGAAAATGTCCAACACAGGATATTTTAATTGCTTAAAACTTTGCAAATTTGGTGAGAGAAGTGGAAACAATATTTCTTTTTTTCTTTATCAGGAAGGTTGAATACATATTCATTTCTAGTAACTATTTTTATTTCCCCTTTTATGATATTACCATTATTATTATTAATATTGTTCTATTAAGCTATATTCCTGGACTAAACGCAAGTGCTCAAAACCATTTATTAATTAAAAGAACTCAGAAAAATCAAAATTACTTTGTAGACATAACTTGTATATTTTTCAGCCAAGTCTTAGGAATACAATTTTCTTGGTACACACACAAATTAGACTTCTGCTCCATGGTGTTCTAGAATGGAGTAGGAAAGATTTTTAACAATCCCTGCATCTTTAACTGAGGAGAGACAATCACGAATTTCCCAAAACAAACATCTAAATGAGGCACCTTTTGCAAACTTCCACATGTTGGTGAGAGGAGAATGACTGTTTCTCTATAATAAATTTATAATCTAAATGACAAACACCTAAGTTATTTGTATTTCATATATACAACTTATCTAGACATTTCAAAAAGAATCTGAGTATATGCTTAGAAGCAAATCCATGAAGGAGCCTACTTAAGTGGCATTATTAGGCTAGCATAAATTGTCTTACTAGTATGGTTCTTCAGCCACTTACCTTGGATGGAGGTAAGCTAGAAATTACTTTGTCGATTTAAATCCGTATCGCAAATTAAGATGGAAGCTTGTGTATTATGTATTTGATTCTGGATTATTCTGTCAGAAATAATTAGCTCACTCAGAAGTTGACATCAGATCTACCTACTAAAAATATGGAATTGGATGAGCTTTCATTATCAGCGATGTGATCTACATGGCTGTGGGATTTATTCCTTTCTTGACGAAAAAGAAATGGGATAATAAAAGATAAGGACCCCTGAAAGATTAAGCAAGCACTAAAATAAGACATGCTATCAAAAAGTGGGTTTCAAGTGCATTTACATATTTTTAATACTCACATCCAAATTGTTAAAGATTCTAACTTGCAGGAAAGTCTGTTTCCAAAGGAACAGTATACAGCGGTGCCACAAGGAGGGTATTCTTTACATATACCTTTTAAGCAAGTTGCTATCATTTCTCTGAAATATCTTTAAGACAGGTTATTTCATGGACACTATTAAATGGATCCTTTCAGTATACCTGAGCTCACCACTATTCATGAAAACCACAGATAATTCAAATAACTTGCTTTAGCCAATAGATTCTGTTTGCCCCAAATTCAGCCTCTAAAGAGTATTGCTAGACAATGTGTGAAACTGAGTGATCTAAATTTTCCTGCTCAAATTTGGCTCAAAGGCTAAGGAAGTAGATGATAAATGTAAAAAGGAGCCAAGGAACCAGGTCCTGAAAAACATAGAGCCAGATGAGAATGATGATAATAGTAATAACAAAAACAACAACAAAATTTGTTGAACACTTCCTATGAGCCAGGCTCTGTTCTAAGGGTTTCACATCCATAAATTCACTAAATTCTCACCACAACCCTACAACGTAGATCGCATTATTAGCACCATTTTACAGATGCGGAATCTGAGGCACAGGGAGGTTTGGTAACTTGCCTAAGTTGACATGACTAGTCAATGTATGGAGCTGGAATTCAAACCTCAATAGTCTGGCCTCAGAGCCAAGGATTGGAACCACTATAGCATTTTGCCTGTCTTGCTACATGGTTGTAAGGTGCATGTCACCCACTTTCAGAACTTGAAAAATAATGGGCTTCCACACATTCTTGCCTAACTTTTTCTCAAAATACCCTTCCACCCTACCTTTGAGACACAGCTTTGCTCACCTTTTAAAGAATCAGGTGTTGTCTGTAGTGAAGTCAAGTTATGCTCAAATAGATTATATGAGATGGTACAGCTGGCAGACTTCATTTTGCATTTTTTTGGTATCCATCTCAATGATAAATCATAAAGTATGAAATAGTGCCCATGCTTTCAAAGGCTATGAAATCTAGTTGGGAAGACAAGAGTACCCCAGCTAAAGGTTCTTTTTCATTCTCTTTATACCTATCAGCACTTTCCTCATAATACTCACATGGCATTTATCTCATATTACGATACTAGTGTCTTACAAGCTATGCGTCTTGAGGATGAAAATATCTTACTCAAACACTAACTTTGGAGAGAAACCCGACCATAAATGCAAATATAATGGTCTTCATCAAGTACCTTGGTCCTATTACCTCAGAAACATGGGATTTTGACAATTATGCCCCAGACAGAAATCCACTTATTCCTGGAAGGAGCAAATTCAGGAACTGAAGGCAGAGACAAGGAGCTAAACAGTAACGTCACTGGTGCTATTAAACAATGCTTCTGTAATTACTGACACTGATTTTTTTTCAATTACATAGCAATTACATTCATTACATATAATCTTTAAGACATTTTTTTACCATGGCTGTCCAAGATTGAGCAGTTAGCACAATTATAGCTGATCTCTCCATGAGTACACCGAACAATGATCAATTTTCAGAAACTACGATAAAGTCCATTTCAGCACATGCTTATAAGTCTGAACTTTTAAAAACTTTCTGCCGTCACCCAGGAGTGAATTTCATGAGTTACACAGCATCACTGACCACACCTAAAGTTCCAGTATATCATCTTGTACAAGAAGCACAAGTGAGCTGATTTTATTGAAACAATGATGCCTCGCCAACTTCTAGGAGATATAGGCAAGAAAAGTAAGCTTATCACTTGCCAGTACCTGAGAGATACCAGCTGGAGGATTCATGACTTACCACTAACTCATGGTATCTGTTGAGTAGAACTTGATCCCAAAGGAATTCCAACTAACATTTGAGATGGACCTTCAACCTGCATCATCATAGCTATTTTTCAAATGGTTCAGCTGGCCCTAATTAAAAGTGGCAATCCCTGCTACTTTAGGGGCCCCTGTTAACAGAAACAATGATGACAAAAAGTAAACAACAGAGATGTGCCACTATGCCATCAATGTTTTGCCTAACCATTACTGTCTAGCACCCAGGACTAGGTCAAAAGGTCAATAACTTCATCACCAGTCTAAAGGCAAGAAAATATTCCCATGAGCTGTTTTCGATAAGAGCTATTACCGTAGACACATCATCATGTAAGTATTACAATAATATTTATTTTATTATAACACATACAGTCAGTAGAAAGGGAGAGATGAATTTTTGCTGTTCATTATATGAGAGGACAAATCAAGTAAACAAATTCCTTAAGAATTTATTTTTTTTAAAAAAAGACTACTATAATAGTGAAGGAAAAATTAAAAGCCCAAGTACTTTCCTTCTGTCATTCATCAAACTTGAAGCAGAGTGGAGGAAGGGCAGGATGTAGTAGTTACTACAGAAAAAAAGGGTCCTATTTCTCTGGAAATTGGGTTTCTAGAATTGAAGTCTCAGTCAGATTTCCTCAGGGCTTTAAGACTTCACGTCCAGGCTGTGGAAGCCAATGAAAAAGGAAAGCCAGGAAAAAGCCAAGTTCTTCACTTTGAGTATACAGCTTATTCCTCTTTATCTGGGGGTTAATTATCTTATTCCTATTTGTTGGATCATTCGTCCAAAATCAATTCAACTTAACATATATTGAGTGGCCTATGCACAGCATGGCCTTCCCACTTCCAGCCTTTTCTACTAGCTTTTCTATTAGCAGGTGGGCAGACTCAATGAGAAGAAAAGGGTCCATATTTCAAAGAGGTTTGACAGTTGAACAAGGCGACATTATTGGCTAAGTTGAGAAATGGAGATTTTCCATGAAATTTCAATTCATTGTGCCCTTCTATCTCCCACTAACATGGATAACTGGGACTTGATGGTATTCTCATTAGTCTTTACTATGAGGCCATGGGAGATCCTTTTACAGAAAGGCTGTTCAGCTGGTGAAACCTAATCTGAATAATTTTTCTGGCTAAAATCATCTCTTACTTGTCATCTGGCATAGGACTTTGGGCAAAAATCAAAGCTCTTCTTCGAAAAAAAACAAATTGTTTTTTCTATCAGCACCTCAGCTGCACAAGTCTCTGCTAAAAGGGGTTTACTTTCTGCTTGGTCAAGAATTCAAGTTGTGCTCTTGAACTTTTCACAACAGAATCGACTTTGCATGTTCTGCAACTGGCATCTAAAATATTCAGCTTTCGCTTTAGACAACATGAGTTATATCTCCACTACAGGTGCATTTTAGAGAATCAGTCGTTAATTGGCATAATAAACCAAATTCACTACAAGACAGTGCTTCATTTTTGTAAAATAATATGTATGTACAGCTGAGCATAGAAAAAAAGACTAGAAGTCTATATGCCAATTAACCATGATTAACGTAAATGTTGAGATTACCAATGACTTTTGTTTTCCTAATATTTTTATGTACTTCTGAATGTTAAAAAATGAGCATATGGGCCTTCCCTGGTGGCGCAATGGTTAAGAATCCGCCTGCCAATGCAGGGAACACGGGTTCGAGCCCTGGTCTGGGAAGATCGTACATGCCGCAGAGCAGCTAAGGCCGTGCGCCACAACTACTGAGCCTGAGCTCTAGAGTCCGCGAGGCAAAACTACTGAAGGCCACGCACCACAACTACTGAAGCCTGCATGCCTAGAGCCTATGCTCCACCAACAAGAGAAGCCACCGCAATGAGAAGCCCGCACCCCCCAAGGAAGAGTAGCCCCTGCTCGCCACAACCAGAGAAAGCCCACGTGCAGCAACAAAGACCCAACAGCCAAAAATAAATAAATAAAGAGTTGCCTCAGGTATTTTTTTTTTAAATGAGCATCTGTTTTTAAATAGAAAAAATCACGTTAATATAAACTTTGCTTAGGGCATCTGATAATTGACAATGCAGTCTACTAGACATATTAAACAACCATTTGTATAACATTTACATGTTCTAGCCTTCAATTAACTTATATCATCCAAAGTTAAAATATCTGGACCACTTTTCCTTAGCACTTACAGAAAGACTTTTACTGAGTTAAAATTTAATACTTGCCCTCTTTCTTTACAGAGGGTTAATAAAGAAATGCCGAACACACTTCTTCTCTCTTCTATGAAATTAAGGTTACAGTTGGTGTCTTTGTACCACCCAGAATGTGCTTCATGCAAACATCCCATCATTAATACTGTTTGAGTAAGTGGGAGGTGGGAAATAAATCTCTATAGATGAAACTGTAATTTTCTCTTGCCCACCAATGGAAAGTTTCTCTTTTTATCTCTTCAGGAATCATAAGCCAATTTAGAATGTGAATAATGTACCAAAGCAGGTGTTCAGAACATCTACCCTTTCTACTTTCCTCAGATTGCCTCCATTTTTTTTTTCATCTTTTAAAAAGTCATCTTGCAACTATTCTTTCATATATAACCTGTATCTAATCTTTTTAGAAGTAGGCAGGCTATAAATCTTAAATGAATAAAATACTCTTTGCAACAATCTTGTGTCAATGATAAAAGTCCGGGTGTGCTCCAAGTATCTAAAACCAGAGCCTTGGTTTCCCTTGTCCCACCTCCCCAACCCCTATTCTGGCATCCTTTAGTGTGCTGTCCAGAAAGCAAGAATTCCTCTCAGTTAGAGAGTAGAGAATCTTTAGTTCAGAGAGAGCATGAATGACTCAACCAATACCACACAGCAAGCAACAGAACTGACCAGAAACCAGGTTCCCCTGACTTAAAGCACAGTCCACTCGCCATTAGACTATGAGGACATTCCAATCCTACTGAGAAGTCAGGGAAATCTAAGACGTGTGGACATAAAGGCACATATTTTTAACCTTCCTCACAAATTTCCTTTGGCTTAGCTTATTTAGGTTCCAGAATAACTTTAGCCCTAGTCTCTGTCTTTGAACTCCCCAATAGTATACTGCCTCTCTTAGGAATTCTGGTTACAGAGTTCTTTATTCATTTACTCGGTTCATCTCATGTGTTAAGTGGCTGCCATGTGCAAAGGACTGGGCTTCTGTTCAAGAGAATGCACTGGCTTCCTCAGAGAACTGCTAGACACAAACTGGTGTAGTGAACAGAACACTGAACTTGGAGACCTGGGTTTTCATTCTGGCGCTGCCTTGGACTTGCTGTCTGGCCTTGTACTAAGTCACTTGACCTCACTGGGTTTCAAGTTTCTCATCTGAAAATTAAGGGGATCATATCATTTGGCTTGCAAGAGAGTTACTTGAATCGCTACCACTTTTTAAAGACTGTGTGCCAGCCACTGTCGCAAAGCACTCCGTGTGAGCAGCTTCACCAGTTCTTCAAATGACCATGCTGACGGTCAATGCGCTATTTTTCCCCAACTGTACTGATAAGACCACTGAAGCTGGAAAGATTAAGCAACGTTCCCAAGGGAAGTAAGAAAGTCACGGAGCTGGGGTTTGGATCTACATGGACTCCAGAGCTTCCATACCCAACCCCACTGGTTCCCCCCCCCCCGCCCCCAGTATAAAAAATAATTATGAACATACTTTGAAAAGCATTAAGCTATCTAATTTTAAGGTATTCTTCATCTATTCTACTTCCATCTATTTAAACCCCTAAGATGTCAACGGGTCTACTCTTCTGCTAGCTTCTTTCTCTTGTCAAGAAAATCACCTCGAACATCCAAGTGAGAATCTAGAGGTGCAAAACTCAAGCCTTTGTGGTTGGCTTTCACAATAAATAAATTTTCTAAGTATCCTCTTCCTTCCCTTCACTCTTGTGGGGACTCGCCCTTCCTGGGAAGTTCAGAGGCCCATTTTCAAGCAAATACAAATGTTGGAAGCTTTTCTCCTGAGGAGAAAAATGAATGAGAATCTAGTCCCTTGGAAGATCCAGCTAACTCACCTTATAAAGCAGGAATGGACGCCATGAAATACACGAACAATTTCTCTCCCCAGGACGACTGCCAGCCTTGGCACAGGCTGGTCCATTTGAAATACGTAATTGAATATTCTTAACAACTCAATTCTTCGACCTCACTTTGATCAATAGTTCATTACCTAAGTCAGAATTGCCAAAAGAGGCAAATCCTTCAGCCTGTTTGTCCTATATTTGCATGAATATTAAGCACTGAATGTTATGCTTCTTTGAACTTCAAAAGAGCTTCCTGGCCTCTTTTGACTACAACTTTAACAACAGAGCATAATGGAGTTACACAAAGACCTTATCCCGGCTAAAGACCTCAAACCTTGCTGCTTCTGGACAGTAACAAACTTTTATATAAGCCATAAATGGCTCATTCATCCACTGTGATGCACCGTCAGTATTTCCTGGGTTCCTGAACCTGTTTTCCCTCCTGTGAGAGCAAGGGAATTCTGGCTAATTAGCTACTAGCAAGTGGTAGCACCCACTTCTACTTTTCCTGGTGCAAACAGCTTTCTGCAATTAAAGCATTTTCTCCAGACCCCCTCAGATTCTACACCAATTGAGTGAGCATCTTTGACCATAACAGCATTCCCCCTCATTCCACCCTGATGCCTAAAACAGGAGAGCAAACAGGCTACAAGAGCATCTGCCTTGACCTAGAAACTTACACTCGAACCAGCCTGTGAAAAATCAAAAACCTTGGCTTCCTTGCGTAAAATGGTATCAGGGAACAAAGAGGGACGGGAAGCTTTATTAACCTTACACTTACATGTTTCCTGAAGTTTTTCTAGTTTTTTTTTTTAATTAAAAAAAAAAAACCTCTTTTTACTCCTTCCACTCCCATACCTATACCCTTCTCTAGAACTCGACGGTAGAAATATGGGAAACAAGATGTCCTTTTACTTTAAAGGACTTTTACCTGTTGTAAAAGTAGTATTTGCCAATTGTGGAAACTTTGTAATAAAGAGAAGTACAAAAATGAACAAAAGTAACAGTCGTGCACCTACCACCCAGAGATAAAAAATTAGTTCCCTATTGCACACCATGCATGAATATAAATTTCAGATAGAACAGAGAATTATGGGTAAAACCCCAAATTATGGAAGCAGTAGAAGAAAATACAAGAATATGGAGTGGGAGGGAATTCCCTCATGGTCCAGTGGTTAGGACTCCTCGCTTCCACTGCAGGGGGCACGGGTTCAATCCCTGGTCAGGGAACTAAGATCCCACATGCCGCACAGGGCAGGCATAAAGGAAATGAACGACAGATCTGACTACAGGAAAATTTAAAACTTCTGTATGGGAAAGTACAACTTATACAAAGTTTAAATCAAATGGCAGACTGGGAAAATAATATGTGAAATACAAAAGTTAATAAAAACATTTGATGTTATGTTAATAAATAAGCTTTTGCAAATCAATAAGACATGCACCCAAATGAAAGCCAATTCAGTGAAGAAATACAATTGAATTAAAAATAATTGAAAAGATACTCCAGTAATAGGAAAATATCACAACAAAACTGAAATATTATTTCCCCTATTAAACTGGCCCTAAAATACAAAGATTAATAATACTTTCAGTGAAGGAATTAGAAATGGACATGCATACAAAGACGGTGGAAGCATAAATTGATACAACTTTTTTTGAAGGAAATTTGATAGTTCTTACCAAGATTAAAACTGAACATACACTTTGACCTAACAGTTACTCACAAATACTTGCCTAAGTGCCTTAAGGCATCCATTAATGCCTTACTTATAATAATAGCAAAAACTGGAAACAACCTAAATATCTACAAATAGGGACTGGTTAAACAAACCACGGCACACTCATATAATTGGGAACTATGTAGACATTAGAAAGAATATGGTACTGTTACACTGCAATGTTCTGACATGGAAGGATGTCCTGGACACACTGCTGAATAAAAGCAGGTTACAGAAAAAAATACATATAATATCCAATTTTTGTAAAAGAAAAAACGCTACAGACATGTATATATGTTTTTATAACACAAGAGAAAAGAGTTTGGAAGAACACACAGCAAACTATTAGTAACGGTCATCCCTGGGGAGTGGGATGGGTGTTGAGAGATACAGGTTCTTTATGAAGTTCAGATACTTTCATATCATTTTGTACAACGAGTATTATTAATTTTATAATTTAAGGAATTTTAAAATAAGTTAATATAAGCATTTTCCCAGGCTATCAAATTTTCAATAAGCAGTGTTTGAATGGTAGCATAATAGTACATTACATGGATCATTTATGTAATCATTCCCCACTGCTTCTAACTTCTCTTAGAGCTGTAATATAAATCTCTGCGCATGTAGAGTGAGTGTGTGTGTGTGTGTGTGTGTGTGTGTGTGTGTGTGTGTGTGTGTGTGTATCAAGGCAACATACCTAGGGCATATGCTTTGAGAGTTTCCTTTTAGTGGAGGTAACTTTGCACATGTCTTCGAGATGGTTAGCTTGGGTGTGGCCACAAAGAATGATGCTGAGTGGCTCATTCAGGGAATGACCATGACCTTAGCCTCATTACCTGACTATAAGCCTGAAACACTAGACCAGAACTGGTCCCCTAGGCCATCTGTTACATAATCATTTTGACACCAACTGAGTATCAAAGGGGCTTGGGACAGGCTCATAAGCAGTAGGAAATGTCAGAGAGTGATAGTTTTGGCGGTCTGTCAATCGTTTTTCAATCATATTTTTCTTTGGTTTGTCAGTTAAGCTCTAAGTTGCATGGACAATATTCCTCAATTCTTCACGAATATGGAAGGCTTCCCAGAAGAGATGGTCTTCTAACAGTTGCAAGCTTCCACATGCTGCCAATAAGTCCAGAAGGGAAGTTTCTTCCTAAGAGAGGAAGGATTTTTAAGCCCAGCTGCTTGTGAGCTTAGCTGAGAATGGATGGACAACTTTTCTATCATATCCACTTAAATCAAGGAGGACTTCTGGAAGAGGAGGGTTCTGAGGTCGACTACATATTCAAGTAGAAGGAGAAGGAGGTCGGTTGAGGACTGCAAGAGAAGAGGCTGATCCAAGCTTCCTTACCGATCCCGTGTCCTGCTAAACTTCCTTCTGTGCCTCGATCATACTAGATATCACCACGGATTACTCATGTTTAAAAGCCTAATCAAAAGCACTATTTCCCCCAGGAAGGAGACTCACTTTACTATGAAAATCGTAGTGGGGCAGAAACACAGGTAACAATGGAACAGGTTTGGCACTGTTCTCCCTGTCAGCAAGCCTCATGCCTGATATATATAACTTATGCTGATAAAGGAGATAAATGTTTAAGTGATGGGCTTCAGATGCTGTTTCAGCTCCTACCAAGCATATTTGCACAGTTCCTTCTCATGAATAAGTTCAGTGGAGCAGAGAATGCCCCTCTTGGACCAGTTCCACTTTGTGCTTCTTTTGATGCAGCCAAAAAGGGGAACTAGAGCGATGGCTTTTCCATCAAATTTAGGGCCAGGGTCCACCTCAGAGGTGACTGCAAGTGGCCCAAAGAAGGTGAGGCTCACAGTGGGCAAAGGCAAGCAGAAAGCTCCTAACAAGAGCAGAGGTGTCAACGGTTACTCATAAATCTCCCAAATGTGGCTGCGAGGAGGGTTAATTACCCCCCTTTCCTGCCACTCTGCTTTCTCCAATGTGTCAGCCCATCACACGGATCGCTGACTTTCTAGAAATATTCCCTGGCTTTGCGGGGACGTTCCTTTCAATAAATGGCATCCAATTTGCTCACGGTCCCTGGAATCTCAATTTCCTCAAAGGATTTTTCATCTCAACCCAGTTCATGTGAAGGTTTTTTCCTTCTTCGTTTTTCAGCAGAAGGGAAGAGGCAGAGCCTGCTTTACTTTTTTCTTTTTTTTTTTTCTTTTTTTCTTTTCGGTGTTATTCTTTTTCATAAACTGAAAACCTTTGCTGAAGAGTCTGAAATTTGGGGAAAAATCCAGCTCATCTGTCAGATATTTCAAGAATTACGTAAAATGGAATGAGATTTGTACAGTTTAGAACAGGAAAAGGAAAATAGGCTAATGTGTCATGTGTTCTATGAGATGAAAACTATATGATAATCAGAAAAACAGCCCCAAATTTAGTTAGCCCGATTCAAAGCTCTCATTCTTTTACCAACTCAGGCATAAACCAGTAACATTCACTTTCTTCTCTTAGAATAATGGCATGGCCACATTTGGGCTAAATCACAATCACTTCAGATTATAATCACATTTTCAAAGAAATTACAAGAAAGTATCTTGTTTTTTAAACTCAAGACACTTACGTTTTACTTGCTCTGTTTTGCTTCCTTCTAGGAAAAGAAAGAACAGCAACAAGGAGAAGATGTATCTCATGCCTCCCATCTTCCACTTTTTTCTCATTCTGGCCACTGCAAAAGGCAACTTGAAACTTTCAGGGCCCTGTGTACTCAAGCTGTTGGGAAGAAAGCAGAAGAAAAGACTTAGGACAGATCCTCTGGAACTGATGGAGATCTCTGATGCTTAGGCTCCTAACTTGCTGGGGAAAAAGTGCTGGAGAATTTACATAAGTGCAAGCATTGTTTTTCTGCTAAGAAAAGAGAACTTGCCTCTCCTGTCTTGCAAAGACTGTGGGGAGAAATTCAAGTGGATGAACATACATTCCTATCCAACGCTGAGGCTAAATCCTTGCAGGCAAGTCATAGGAAAGTAAAAATAAATTTTGAAATCCTCATTTCTAAGGGAATTAAAGTTGATTTCTCAAGAGATTTTCTTTGGGAGAAAAGGGAAACTGGGGTTTGCAAAATGGCCATTTTGGCAAACAAAAATAATAGGCAGTGACCCAAACAATTTCTGAAATGAAAGTTAACTGATCTTAGCTTCAAGACTACCGTTATTATTAATCCTTCAGGGATGAGGCACGAGTGATCAATGTTTCTTCTGTGTCTCCTATGAGATCTATAAGGATCTTCGGTTTGGGTACTTGTGTTAGAAAAGATAGATGTAATTAGCAAATGGATGCAATTTAAACACCTGAATGGTTTAGGCATATTCCTCTCACATGAAGTCCCTTGTGAAATGGAAATCTAAAATGGACCATTTTTAAGGGATAGTGGGCAAACTTAAACAGGTAATGTGTTCACATCGCATCACCATGCAAAAGACCATCAAAAAAGCACCTACAATTCTTAAAAATAGGAGACATGCATTTCCAGTCTAAGGGGTGGAAATCTTAAACCTTCTGAGCCTCAGAACACAGAAGGTTTGCTATAGCTCATATCCAAACACAGGGCATTTCCATAGACTTCAGAGTTGGCAAAACTCTTCCAATGGGTGATTTGAAAATATTTAAATAATTCGAGAAACACCACATTTCAGTCTGGGGTTAACATTGGATGGGAACTGAGCTCAACGATCTTTTCAGAGGGTCCAACCTAAATATTGAGTATAGCGAGCTGGGTGGAATGCAAGATGATCATTCCGGAGAGCTGAATTGTCTTTGGGCCATGATGTGGATGCCACAGCTCTTACTTTAAACGCTATGAAGTTGGCCAGGTAATTTAAAATCCATTGTTTCAAATTACGAGTATGCAACCAAAGAAAAACTGTCCATAGAGAATAAGTTATGCTATCAGCCAGGATTTGCAGAACTGGTCTGCCTCTCTACGTCCTCCCTGCTCCTTAAACAAGGATAAATTCTCCTGGGACATGTTCCTAGCCTTCCAAAGACCTGGGTTCTCATGTCTTGGTCCCCTCTGTGAGCTTTTGGCCCAGCTTCAATCACTGGAATGTCTACCTCTGTCCTCTGAGAGTTACCAGGTTCCACCGAAGCAAATCATTTCCACGAACGCTTTAACACAGCTCCTCATCCCAGCGAGGCTCTTCCTGAGCCTACTTTAATAAGCTTATCCCCCAAGCCTCCAAAGGAGAAAGATTTTTTTTTTTTAACCGCTGAAATCCAATTTATCACAATCGCAATGGGTCTCAGGGGGGATTTCTGAAACCACGGTTTTCGGGTCTCCCCATGCAAGAACCAACCGGGTTGTTTTTCTTGTACAATAGTTGGGTGATTCGGTGAACAGTAGCATTGCCTCATAATTCAAGCTGGCAAGAAAACGGCTCTTAGGATTTTTTTTGCTTTTCTTGGGTCTCAACTAATGGTATGAGCAAAGAGAAAAGTTGGTGACTAGAGAGCAATTAATCTCTTTTGGCGTTCCTGTCATCTGTGTGGCCTCCCCGGCTGGGATGTAGAACATCAGAAAAGGAATCTCTTTATAAATAATCACTTCTGATTTACAAGATCCTGAAGTCCTGCCTTTGTATTCTGTGCAGAGCTATAAACCTGGAAGAGTTCCCTCCCCAGGTCTCCGTTCAATTTCTCTTTATCGCTTTAACTTTTTCTTTTGGGGGAGGGGGGCAGTTCAAGACATTTGTTGGGGCTGCAGCAATAAACACCAGCAAGCATTGCTCAGCAAGCATGCCGACTCTTACACTTGCAAAGAGCCAAACTGTCCTTAATTTTTCAAATTACACTTTGACCCAGTTAACTGGAGTTATTTCGGTATTAACTCTCTGTCTGCTTCACACAGGCCGTTGTGCCGTTGAACTTGCACTGGCTCTTTTACAGGTTACTTAGAAATGTAGCCATTGACATATTTTGGGGGCATCCAGGCCCCAACAAGAAAACAACAAAGAAAACAAAACTCTGGGACTAACGCTGCAGAGTGGGAGAGGGTGAGTGGGCTTCACAAGAGAAAAAGAAACAGGTCAGAACCTAAAGGAATGTATCCATTAAGGTGCCTCCGTGAAACAAGCATTCACAAAGTTCATTTGCATCAAGCAAAGGGACCAAGGGCTCCTTGCCAGGCTGGGGCTGCTAAGGCAATCTGGGCCATCAAGTGTCAGGGGTCTGTCGGTTCACAGGAGAGGTCTCCTGGGTAGAACAGAACCAGAGACGTTCCCAAAGGAAGGCTAAGGGATGAGCACATCGGCCAGCTCTTCAGGACCCACAGTGTTTCTTTAATCCTGCCAAGAGGCTTCAATGCCCTTGCAATCTCACATTCACTATCATCTGTGGGACAGCCTCCAGTGTAACAATTCTCTTTCCAACAAACAATATGAAGACACTGGATTCTCAGGCCCGTGTCCATCAGCTAAAATCCTCTCCCCGGTCTACCACCCAACAAGAAAAGCTCGGTTCACTGGTGGTAGGTTGTCACTGAAAAATGGCAGCTTCAGGCCAGGGTGTCTCTCTGGTCTGAGTCGAGATGCCTTCATCGCTGCTATGACTGAAGAACAATGCCCCGCCATTTGGCTTGCAAAACACCTTTGCTATCTATCATTTCATTTTATTCCCCACAACAACTCCACCTTCAAAATGGGCACCCTGGAGCCCAGAGAACTCAATTGCCCATTCTCATAAAGTTAGTGGCAGGGCCGGCAGGGACCAGAAGGCAGGCTTTCTAGGCCCTAAGTTCTGGCAACACTGCGTTGCTCCCCGAGCCTAGCGTCTCCAGCCCAGACCCCAGTGGTCCGGGCCGGAAAATGAGGCAGATGTCCAGAGGGAGCATAGAGGAGCTCCTCGCCCAGTCCGCCCTGTTTGGTTAACTTGAGCACGTATGAACTACCTACGGGGCCGAGGCACCTCAGCAAGCCAGCAAAAGGCTCGGGACACATGCGATCACTAAGGGGACCGTAGAAACCCGTTAGTTAGCTACCCAAGTGGCCTCCCCGCAGCTCCAGAGCCTGGAACTACGCAGGCCGAGCGAGAGTGGCGAGTGGTGAGTTCGAATCCGGGGCCCTCCGACCTGCCTTGGTCTGGCGCCCTGGGTTCCATCTCCAGCCGGGCCGCGGGCAGCTGCGGCGGAGAGCGGGTTAGGGTGGCAGGTCGGGGAAGTTCTGGGCGCCCTGGGGGAAGACGGCCCACCTGTGCAAAGGCTGGAAAGGAAGGGAGGGGAAACGGGCGCCGGACACCGCTCACTGACCTGGCCACCGGCCTCCTCCGTCTTCCACGCGTGCAAGCGCTCCGAGCTCCCCGGGGCGCTCCTCCGAGGACGGGGACTCGCAGGTTGTGGCGAGAGCTGGAGTGCGCGCGAGGGGGGAGGGGGGACTCAAAAGTGGGTGGGAGGAAAAACATCACCGCCCTCACACCACGAGGGAACAGCGGCTCGCTCGGCTCCCGGGGGCAGAGCCAAGGCGCGGGCGCGGCGGCCCGGGGCCACCTGCCCGCCCGCCGCCCGCTCCCCACTTGGCCCGAGAGGCCGGCCGCTCGGCGCGGGCGGGAATTCCGCGAGCAAGCAGCCGCTGCAAGCCCGCACCCCTTCTCCGCCCCGCCACCGCCGCTCTCTCCCCGCTCCCCCGACCCGAAAGTTAAGAAATCGGGAGAAAGTGTGAGGCTCAGCCGGCGACTTTCCCATCACGCAGCGCCCACACGGCACCCCCCTCCTCTGGCTAAGCGAGCGTTGGGGTCTTAAAGGGACCGCACATCTCCTCCGGCCCCTCCACCCACCTCTGCGCTGGATGCACCTAGGAGCTCCCCGCCGCTCGCGCGCGGCCTGAAGACCCCGGCTACCCTCTGACTTCCCCGCTGGAAGCCCGCAACCCCCTCTCCTCCCGCACGACGGCCTCTCTGCGTGCACCTGGCCTGGTCCTGAGCCGGTGCGCGGGACGCAGGATGAGTTGGCCTCGAAAATTATGCCCTAGCAGGCTGCGTATCATTTCCGGGCGTCTCCCAAATCCACGTCGCGGCTAATGAAGTGACCAAGCGTTGGTGCCCTTAAAGGCAGGATGGAGATGGGTGTGTGTGTGGAGGAACAGGGGACGACTTAGAAACCTGCTTTCGCCCACAGAGGGCTCCTAAGCCCCACGGAAAGGGCCTCCACTAACTGTTAGGTGTCTTGAAGAAAACTTAGAGTGGCCCACCACAGCCATCACCGTTCTAACAGTCCTTAGGATTTTGAGTTGGGTCAAGAACCCATCCTTGAAATCACAATAGCGCTGCTGATGCCTTGGTGAGCCTGGGACAGACTAGTCCAAATTTGTGTTTATTCGATGAAGTATAGTTACAACGAATTACCAGAATCCTCTAAGGGCCTGAAAGCGTTGCCTTGAGAGACAGTACCCATTTATATTTAAGCCCCTAAATTTAGAGGAGAGCTGCAGGGCTTTTTTCGACGTGGGACTGCATAATATGGATACTCCTAACATCTACATGCCACGTTATGGCTTACAGAGCACTTTCATATACATCTTCATTACTTTTTTTTTTAATTAATTTTTTATTGGAGTATAGTTGATTTACAATGTTGTGTTACTTTCAGATGTACAGCAAAGTGAATCAGTTTTATGTATACATATATCCACTCTTTTTTAGATTCTTTTCCCATATAGGCCATTACAGAGTATTGAGTAGAGTTCCCTGTGCTATACGGTAGGACTTTATTAGTTATCTATTTTATATATAGTAGTGTGTATATGTCAATCCCAGTCTCCCAACTTATCCCTCCCCCCACTTACCCTCTGGTAACTGTAAGTTTGTTTTCTACATCTGTAACTCTATTTCTGTTTTGTAGACAAGTTTATTAGTACCCTTTTTTTAGATTCCACATATAAGCAATGTCATATGATATTTGTCTTTCTCTGTCTGACTTACTTCACTCAGTATGACAATCTATCTCTAGGTCCATCCATGTTGCTTCATTACTTTTTAAACTCTCACAACAAACTGAATGATCTCTGTGTGGCCTCAAATGTTAGAGTTTGTGCGGACCTTCTGGACCATTTAGCTCAACCTCTTCCTGTCACAGAAGAAGAAACTGACGGAGGAGGGGGCCGGAGAGGTAATGTATCCAAGGTCACACAGCTAGTAAATGATAGATTTGAGATTCCAGTTCAGATTTCCTGACTTTCAATCTACTACTCTCTGGCTGTTATCTCCAGTCTATAGATGAGGAAACTGAAGCTCAGGGAAACTTTAACTTGCCAAAAAAATCATACATCAGGAAGAGAGAACAAAGGAAATTTAAAACAAGAATAATTGTCCCTGGAAGTTACTTCCTTTTTCTTCCTTCACAAGTGTTAATATCACCCAACTAGCCCCTGAATTGCTGGAGATGATTATTTCACTGTTAACAAAGAAAGGGGGGCCCTTTCTGAAATGTTGCCTTCAGGGCCCAAAATGTCTAGCTCCATCCTGCTGCTTGGGTAGCCATACATTTACATTGCCACATGCATTCAGTCTGTGCTGTACTATATTAGTTTGAACTTGCTGATTTGTTGCCTTATAACTGTTCTCAAGCCATTTAAGGCACTGATGTTTTGTCTCACTACACTGAGTTCTTCAAGGCCAAGGACTGGTTGTTCAATTTCCTTTGTATCTACATCCCCCAACCCCCATCATCACTCTCAACATGCTGAGAGAGTATTCAGGAAAATGGGTTTCAGGGAACAGCCTGGGACAAACATGGATCTTAGCATTTAAAATCAGTAGACTCACTGAGATTTAAGAGCTCATCTATTTGGCTACAACCACTGGCTCCCCTTGCTTGATGTAGTACTCTGATTACTGCATAACAAACCATCCCAAAACCTTAAAAGCTTAAAATGGTTTATTATGATCGAATGGTTCTTTTCAACTGGGCAGTTTTTGCTCAGGATCTCTTGTACACTTGGCGACTGTGTAAGGGGGTGCTGGAATTCTCTAAAAGGTTCTTCATTAGTGTAAATGCTGTTGGTTCTTGTATTAGTTCCAGTCTTGATTTCTGAATTGGGAACTCCAACATGGGTCCTAACCTAGACTTCCTACCAGATCTTATTCAAGCTAAACTGATTATTATCTCTATGCCTTATTTTTCTCTACTTATTAAATGGAGATTAGAGCATAGATCATCTCATATTCATTCTTAAAAAATGTTTTATTTTGAGATAATCATAGATTTATATGCAACTGTAAGAAATAATTCAGAGGGATCTCAAATACCCCTCACTCCCAGTGGTAACATCATGCATAACTATAGTACAATATTACAAACAGGGAATTGACATCAATACCATCCATCCACCTTATTCCAATTTCACCAGTTTTATATGCACCCATCTGCCTGTGTGTATAGCTCTGTGAAATTTTATCACGTGTAGGTTGATGTGATCATCACCATAGTCAAGATGCTAAACAGTGCCAACACCACAAGGGGCTCCAGTGTTACTCATCTTCTCTCCTCTTCTTCCTACTCCCTGGCAACCACCAAACTGTTCTTCATCTCTATAATTTTGTCATTTAAGAATATTACATGGAAATCATACATAGGTAACCTTTTGAAATTGGCTCTTTTCACTCAGCATAAGTCTCTGGAGATCCATTCAAGATGTTCCAGTATCAAGAGTTTGTTCCTTTTGCTGCTGAGTAGTATTCCATGGCATGGCTGTATCACAGCTTATTTAACCATTCATCTATTGCAGGACATCTGGATTGATTCCAGATTTCGGCAGTTACAAATAAAGGGGCTATGAACATTTGTCTACTGATTTTGCATGAACCTAAGTTTTCATTTCTCTGGAATAAATGCCCTAGAGTATAGTTCCTGGATTGTATGGTAAGTGCATGTTTCGTTTTGTAAGGACCGCCATGCGCTTTTCAGAGTGGCTGTACTATTTATATTCCCAGCAGGAATGAATGAGAGATCCAGTTTCTCTACATACTTGTCTGCATTTCTTGTTGTCATTATTTTTTATTTTAGCCATTCTGATAGGGGTATAGCGATATATCATTGTGGTTTTAAACTGTATTTCCCTAATGCTTAATGATAGCTACCATCTTTTCGTGTGTTTATTTAACATCTGTATATCCTTTTCAGTGAAATGTCTCTTCATGTATTTTGACATCTTCTAATTGGATAGTTTTCTTACAGCTGAATTTTAGGAGTTCTTTATATATTTTAGGTACTAATCCTCTGTTGCATACGTGGTTTGCAAATACTTTCCCCCAGATTGCAGTTTGTCTTTTCATCCTCTTCCCATAGGCTTTTATAGAACAAAGTTTTCAATTTTGATGAGGTCCAGTTTGTCAGTTTTTCCTCCTATGGATTCTGTTTTGACATTAAGTCTAAGGACGCTTGGCTTAGCCCTAGATCCAAATTTTTTTCCTATATTTTATAGTACTATAGTTTTAAGTTTTACATTTAAACCTATGATCCATTTGGAGTTAATTTTTATATAAGGTGTGAGATTTAGATCGAGGTTCACTTTTTTGCCTATGGATGTGCAATTGCTCCAGCATCATTTTTTAAAAAACTATCCTTCCCTCATTGAACTGCTTTTACACCTTGGTCAAACATCAGTTGGGTATTGTATGGGTCTATTTCTGGTTTCTCTCTTTTGTTTCATCGATCTCTGTGTCTATCCCTCCATCAACAGCACCCAGTTTTTATCATTATAGACATTAGTAGGATTAATATCAAGTAGAGTGGTTCCCCCCACTTTATTCTTCCTTTTCAAGATTGTTTTAGCTATTCTGGGTCCCGTACCTTTCTGTATAAATATTAGAATAAGCTCGTCTGTGTCTACAGTACACCCTTCTCAGATTTGGATAGGAATTGCATTAAACCTATAGATCAAGTTAGGAAGAATTGACAGCTCTAATCTGTCGAGTCTTCCAATCCGTGAACACAATATGTTTCTCCATTTCTGTAGGTCTTTTTTGATTTCATATAGCAATGCTTTCTAGTTTTCAGCGTATAGATTCTGTATGTGTTTTGTTAGATTCATACCTACGTATTTCATTTTCTTTGGAGCAATTGCAAATGTTATTGTGTTTTTAATTTTGGTTTCCAGGGTTCACTGCTAGTATATATTAATGCAATTGATTGTTGTGTGTTGATCTTGTATACAGCGTGTTGCAGAACACAGTCATTTTATTTTTTTCCAGCTTTATTGTGATTTAATTGACATAGAACATTGTGTGAGTTGTTTAAGATGTACAACATGATGATTTGATATATGTATATATTGTGAAATGATTACCACAATAATGTTAGTTAACACGTCTATCACCTCACATAATTACATTTATTTTTTGGTCTGTGGAGAGAACATTTAAGATCTACTCTCTCAGCAACTTTTAAGTACATAATACAGTTATATTATATATTTAACTATATGCTAACTATAGTCACCATGCTGTGCGTTAGATCCCCAGAACCTATTTATCTTATAACTGGAAGTTTGTACCCTTTGACCAGCATCTCCTCATTTCCCTCATCCCCCAGCTCCTGGCAACCACCATTCTACTCTCTGTTTCAAAGTTTGGCTTTTTTTTTTTTAAAGATACCACATATAAGTGAGATCATACAGTATTTGTCTTTCTCTATCTGACTTATTTCACTTAGCATAATGCCCTCAAGGTCCATCCATGTTGTCAAAAGTGGCAGAAATGAATGTGAAAATGGAGGTATTACAGAATGATTAGTGCTGAACAATGTTCTGAGAATACATATTTTAGCCTTTTTAAATGCTTCTTATCCCGTTTGAACCTGGAAAACTCTGGTTATTTGATTAACTTTCAAATAAAATAGCAGGACACATAAAGATTAATGAGGAGTATATTATGGTGTATGTTTATTTCTTTATACAGAAAATCAGACCAACCTAAAGTTTGTATTAATCAAATATTTGATTCAATATTTAGAAGTTGACCTTTTAGGACCCTTAAGCTGTATTGAATATGAGCCCCTTTATCACTTGTGTGTATTCATGTTTGTTACTGACTTTTTGTCTTTGTTGTATTTTCTTCCTGTTGATCATTTCTAAAAAGTGCTATAACACAGAATTGGTTGTCATTATTGCGGTTCATCTAATATTTCCGTCTTTCTTCCTTTCAGGTTCATGGTAGAACTTTACCCCCTTTCCTGCTATGGGATTGAGCATGACCATCTGATTTGCTTTGGCCATTGAAATCTTAGGAAAAGCGATGTGTTACTTCAGGATGGAAACCAAGAGCTAGTGCATAACAACTTGCCCCATTCCCTGCCCACTATCACAGGAATCATGAATGCATATATTGAAATGAAGCCTGAGTTTCTGAGTGACTAAGATGAGCAAAGCCCCCATCAGAATTATTTTGGGAGTCTAAAGTGAGTGATAAATGGGACTTTGTGTGTTAAGCTTGTGAGATTTGGAGGTTGCTTCTTTTTGCAGCGTAATCTGCCCAATCCTGACTGCTGATACCACCAGTAAAAACAATTCTGTTTTCTCATACTTTATGAAAACCAGAAAAGTAAACAGAGCAGCTTATAGAATCTTGGAAATAGAATTAATAGAAGCCATTATTTTTTGGTTCAATGTGTTCTTCTTAGTTAAGCTGTCATTTTCCATTTATGCCTTTCAGTTACTGTATCAAACAAAACTAACCCAAGATATTTTTTATTTGTGCTTTGTGTTATATCTGAATAGTATTTTAAGGAAATGATTTTCCTTTGAACTGACTTTAAGATATTTGTGGGAGCATTTTATGTGATTCTCTTCCCAAAGGAGCACATCTCCAGATTTATCATAAAGGCCAATGAAACAGCAAAATTTGGTTTATGGAAAATTTCAGGAACATATTTATTTTAAAAACTGAGGTAAACTCATCATACTGTGCAGGATTATAGTAAATATCTAAAAGATGAAAGGGAGTGTATTCCTTGATTCAAAATTGTAGCGTGCCCACAATAACCATGAATGAGTCAAATGGGCAGAGCATAAAACACATTCACTTCTGACTGAGGATTTTTCACGTAGTTTAACTACATTTTCAAGCAGTCTCACAAAGGTACGTAAACCTTGTTAACTAGGGACGTTGTAAAAACAAACTGGAGATCTAGTATGCCCAAGTGTTATACTGTGCATAGAAAATGCAATATGGCGGAATAGAAACTGCTTCCCTAGAAGCTCTATTGCTATAGAGCATTTAATCACTTTAAATTGCATCTGCTTAGATAGCTTACTATAGGACCTCAAGGTACCCACAGTTCTTTAGAACTGCCATGAACCTCCCACAGTATTTGCCTTTATTCCAAAGCTAGGTAGCAGAGCATCCACTATTATTCTTCAGCAGAACCAACAGAAGTGCCTATCTCATTGTCTTAACCATGGTTTTAGAATCAAGCATTCCTGAGTTTGAGTCCCAACAAGTCGTATAACTTTTCTGAGTCTGTTTCCTTCTATGTAAAAAGAGGATGACGATAATGCTGCTGTGGAGGTTCAGTGGCCTAATATATGTGGAGGGTCTGGCTCAGTGCCTGACATATAGTAGATACCTATTAGTTCTTTCCATCCTCACTTTTCCTCCCTGCCCCCATTCCTTAGGCCAAATGTGAGAGCTATTCCACACTCAGTAAAGTCCTTTATTAGCTACTCAAGCTTCAGTTTCCCTGTCTTTAGAAGAGAGTGGGGAGAAAAGCAGGAAGAGAAAACCAATAACTAGCCCAATTTTCCACCCTTTTCTCCTAGGCAGGGAGTAAGTTGGGGAGTTGGGGAGTAGAGTGCCAACCTGCCTTTAAGTGGAACAGTCAAGAGACTGATGCCAAAACGGAAGTCACTCTGTTTTCACACACAGGTGCATCAGCACCGGGTAAGGTCCTGGTGCCGGGAGAACATCATAAAATATTAGATGCAGATTTGGGCCTAACAAACATCCTCTTCTCCATCTTCATGGCACATGGACTAGAAAACAAGACACAAGCCAGAGTAGAATCGTGAGAAGCCACCTGGATATTCTCACATTCAAATTCCCTGATCTTTCAGTTCTCAAGGAAAGAAAGTTTGTTTCTCATTAGGAAATGATGCTGACGACTCAGCATCAGCGTTATAACCCAGGGAATAAGAGCAGGAAACAGAGGATCTAGAGAGCAAAGATGGCAAACTGCTGACCCAAAGGCTGACAAGAGCCTGCACACATGTTTTGCTTGGACTGAACAGGGATTTTTTTTTTCAAAATTTGAATTGGTTCCAAACAATCTTTAATGTTTATTATTAGGAGATTTCACACAAAAACCTTGACTTCCAGTTCCTCTTGAAAAATTAGAATTGCTGGCAACCCTGGGCTGACATCTCTGCCTAGTAACATAGGCTGGAACAGGGGAGTGGCTGCTGCTTTTACATAGCATATGTGCTCATCAATTGCCACAGTCCCCACCACTCCTTACTGTGTCCCTTTTGTTACCCTCAGGCCTGCTTTACTCATTCAGATGACCTTTCTAGCTTCTAGGGCCATTTGAATTTGAACCATGGTGTACAGTCATAACTGTCTAACAAGTGGCTCTCTAGGGAGAAAAATAATCCTGATTCATAACAATTTCCAATTTCTGATATATAAATATCCCCAACATGGCCGATTTCAAACTACCAGTATGTTGTCACTTAATGCAGAGCTGGTAAGAGATGCGCGCCATTGCCTCTCCCAAGCTGATGAGACCTGGCACCAGAACACCACTCGGATCCACTTTAAAAAGCTTCAGCAAAGTAAGTGGGATGGTCAGGGGTGTGAGCCAGGAGATCTTATTCACAGGCTAAGAGTCAGAAATCAACGAGAAAAAGTCAGATTCAACACCTGACATGGAACCCATCATTAAGTCAACACTACTTCCTTGTTCCCTACCTCTTTTTAAAAATCCCACAGGCCAATTATCCAGTTTGGGGGCATGGGTAATGTGCGAGGGAGGTGTGGACTGATGAAGGGTTGGCACTAGCTTGACGAGGTCAGATGACAAAGTACAGGCCCCCTGACTGTGCTGTTGAGTCCTGCCTGTCAGCCGAATACTACACTCCTTTTCTCCTTATGAGAAGGGAGGGGACCAGGGAGAGCAGTGAGCTGCCTATTTAGAAGCCAAGTTGGGAGTGAAATGGAAATAGGCTGTGAATTACATCCAGAAATCTCTTCTCACACTAGGACTGCGGGGCTGCTGACCTCAAATGCAGATGGCAAAGACCACAAGTAGGGACATCCTCTTCTCACATCCCATACTGGAAAATGACTGAGTGTGCATAGAACAGTATTCTAGAAGGTGAAAACTCTACAGCACCTTTGGGACAACTTAGTCCAAATCTGATTAACTTAACGCGGGGAGAAACTGAGGCCTGGGAGGGGGCAGGGGGTGGGTAAGTGGCTCAACTGGGCCTGGAAGCCTGGCTTTCTGACAGCCAGTCTCAGACATTTTTTTCTACCTCATACTGCCTCTCAAGGAGTTAAAAAGTGGACGCTTCAGTCCACAAATGGGTTGTGTTGCCAAACCAGCAACATGAATAATATTTTTTGACTGAATCAACTGTCTGTTTAGGCATCATGTAGACACAGTCAAACACTCATCTCCAGTTTTCCCTGTGTTTGGATGGTTTTAAAACCTAACAGAGAATCTGCACGCCCAGGGAGTTTTGCCAAGAAAATCTGAACATCTAAACAGCCACTCTCACATTGGCCCTGTAACCAAGTGTCCGAATCTTTTTTTTTTTCCTTTTTCATATTAGAGAAAATATGTTCTTGCCACAAGAGAAGCAGCATCAGAACCTGGATGGATCCTTGAACTGAGAATTAGGATTCTGGGCTCTGGTCCTGACTTTGCTTTGGATGGGTCACATCCTGACCTCCCTGTGGGCCTCAGTTTCCCCATCTGTTCCTTCAAGCTCTAGCAGTCTTTGATTGTAAAATCATATTCCAGGTGCCAAGTCACTCAGCCTGTTGGCCCCTTCCAACCTGTGTTTCTGTGGCCACAGAACATTCTAGAACCCAAGTGCCAGAGACATTGCCGAGCCTCTGAAATCCTGCAAGACTTGCTTGTTGGGCTTATTCTCCACAGCAGCTAATTTACATAGGCAGCCCCAATGTCTATACTCATTAGGGACCCCTCGTCTCGCTGCCTTTGAATTTTCCTGGTAACCTCTCAGTCATAAAAGCTGCCTATAATCGAAAAAAAAAATCTCCAAAAATCATATCTTTAAAAATAAAAAGCCTAAACCCAAATGAACCTTTTACTAGATTATGGGCTCCAGTGCTTATTCCTCGGGGGACTCTTGTGAAATCAGAGACAAAAACTTGAGAACAATCAGACAAAGAGAAATGTCAAACGAAGGTTTGGGTTTATTTAATTTTAGTGTTTTCAAATCCACCCTGGGTTGAGGGGAGGGTGGAAGAAACACAGAGAAACCCCCTCCCAGCTGCAAAGCCCACGTGCTCAGCCATGCTTTTCTGTCACTTAGAGTTCAGCTTTCCCCAATATTAATGGAACTTAAGCCAAACAAGAGTTCCTTTTATGCTTTCTCCCCCCCGCTCCGTGCTTGCTAAGTCCTGTGCAAACTTGCCACAGTTCCCAAGCACACAGCTGTGAAATGATCAGGGCTGGACTAATGCCAGTACAAACCAATTTATTGGGGTCCTGAAATTAACTAAAACCTAGAAAGCCTGATTAACTGTGGCACAGCACAGCAAGGAGCATTCAGGGGGGGTAGGCCAGCACGCCTGAGCACACACGGGGACTCTGTCCTGCCCCTTGATTGACACGACACGTAAAGAAGAGTTCCTTCTGTGGACGGGGCTGTGCTGCTCTTACTACTTACTCATCCATAACCAAAATGTCATTGAGTCCAGCAGGGAAAATGGTAGTTAGTGGGTCTTAGCTACCTATGGAATCAGCCAATCCCATAATGGTAGTGCTTGGGATTAATTTCATTTAATTTAATTATCATCTTCGGGCCACCCATTTGACAAGCTCGACCTTTTTCAAAACGACAGGGACTAAATATGCCTTCGGAGAGTCATCGTTGAGAGCTAGTGCTACCGCCATTTCTTGGAACACCTTACCACATAAGACAAGGAGAAGGAGAGTGAATCTAGGGCAGATCATCAGGGTCAAAAAAGATATTGGTGTCCCCTACAGACCAGTGCTTTTCTTCTCAGTTCCTATGCAAAACAATAGCAGACCAATGCATTGCAAAAAAAGTCCTCCTCTATTGGGGAGGGGGGATAAATTAGGAGTTTGGGGTGAGCAGATACAAACTACTATATATCAAATACATAAACAACAAGTATCTTGTAATAAACTATAATGGAAAAGAATCTGAAAAAATATATATATACACATACATAACTGAATATATATATTTTACATATATAACTGAATCGCTTTACTGTACAGTAGAAACTAACACAGTATTATAAATCAACTTCAATTAAAGTTGATTTAAATATAAAGTTCAATTAAATATATCACAATTAAAAAATAAAAATAAAAAAAGACTCCTCATCTAAAAGTAGTAAGTACAATGTCTAAAGACTCCTGAGGTGTTTGCCAGTGGAAGCTCTCGAAGGCGGAGGCAGTGGCAGCAAGGAGACTTCTCAACCTTGGGGATAAGGCATTGCTGTAAAGTGCTCACGTGTCAGCAGGTAGGGGGTTTCCCCTTCTGCCCAGGTGTCTTAGAGCCCTGGTGTGGGCACAGCTGTCTAACATGTAAGCTTCTAGAGTGCCAGCCCCACCTCTGGCTGGTTCTCTTTGTCAGCCCCAGGCCTAAAGCCTGCCCTGAGTACCTCCAGGCTGACGGAACAGAACGCTCTGATGCGGCTGTACCATTGTTAAAGCACTGAAAGAGTTCCTTGCCGCTGGGTAAAGTGCTGCTGTCTCAAGCTTCCCCAGGTGTCCCCTGCAGCCTCCACTGCTCCTGCCCCTCCCCTGGGACCCTCGAGCGTTCCCCACGATCCACAGCTAAAGAGTTCATAGCTGGCACAGCAGAAGGCCTTCAGTACCCTGTGCCCATGGGCCTCTGGCATCTTTTCTAGTTGGTTATTACCCAAGCTGGACCAGAAAGTAACTATTTTGGAAATCACCCTAAGTACATCACAAAATGATACCTTCATTGCTGGTGGTGATGAGGAGAAACTTACTGATAAAAGCACCCCAGGATCTTCATGAGAAAGACACCAAGAATCTGTTTCCTTCCTCACGGCAGCCCTGAAGCCGTGAGCACCGGCATTACCGCAGGTTCCGTGGGTAGAGAGCACGGCATCTAGTACAAGGGCTGGCAGGAAGTGGGTGTGCAGGAAGTGTGCAGGGAAGCAGGTAATTCCGGCTGCTCTTGCCACTCTCCTTGGCCGTGACCTTCCTTAAGGATAGGCCAGCTCTGGGAGATTGAAATCTCCCCCACATAGGAACCACCTAGGCTTTTGATTTGGACCAGAATGGGGAAAGGATGGGTGGAAGGACGCAAAGGACCAAAGTGACCCTCATCACAATTCTGCCAAATTATGCATGTGGGGTGAAAGGGGTAAAAGGTCTTAGGAACCCACTTCAGGAGACCGGAACTAGTCCTGGTGCTGTCGTTAGCTGTCTGACTTCAGACACGTGCCTTCATTTCTCTGGGTCTTGGCTTCTCCATCTGTACCATCAAATGACTGAGTTAAGTGACCTCAGGGGTTCCTTCTAGCTTTGCAATTCTATGGAATAATCATTATTATTAATAAGCAGAACACTACCTACCATTTATTAGGTACTCACTGTGTGTTGGGCATGATGCTAAGTACTTTTCCATGTATTCTTTTGAATGTATTTTGAATGATTTACATGGATTCGTTTACATGTATTATAAATGGCCTCAGAGGGCTTCCCTGGTGGCGCAGTGGTTGAGAATCTGCCTGCCAGTGCAGGGGACACGGGTTCGAGCCCTGGTCTGGGAGGATCCCACATGCCGCGGAGCAACTGGGCCCGTGAGCTACAACTACTGAGCCTGCGCGTCTGGAGCCTGTGCTCCGCAACAAGAGAGGCCACGATAGTGAGAGGCCCGCGCACCGCGATGAAGAGTGGCCCCCGCTTGCCGCAACTAGAGAAAGCCCTCGCACAGAAACGAAGACCCAACACAGCCATTAAATAAATAAATAAATAAATAAAATTAAAACTGTTAAAAAAATAATAAAATGGCCTCAGAACAACACTATGAGGTAGGTATTATTATTGTCATCCCATCTTTTACAAATCGGAAGGTCACATACATAGTAAGGAGTACAGCCAGGACTCAGATTCACGGCTGCTGAATCTAAGACCCATGCCCTTACCCGCTCACTATCCCACCAATCTGTGGCTCCATGTGTTCAAGACTGCAGGCCATATGCCTACACAGGTCTTGGTTTGAACTACTGCCTCTATTTTCCTTTTCCCCACACTCTCTGATAGTGAATCCTCTGGCTCGCCTATCCCTAGATTCCTCACTCACCACCTCCCCATCTTCATGGTGTTTCACAGGCAAATAAATAGAATAGGCAGGGAGCCAAAAATTATACACTGACTCCTAAAAAAAATAAATAGACCCACCTTCTCTCTTTAGAGGTTGGATTAGAAGAAGAGGGCTGTCTGATTATATTCATGACCCTAGAAACCATTCTCAAGCAGAGACAGCCAAGCCAATAATATTTAGAAAAATAACAAAAATTGACTGTATTTAGCTCTGCAGAGGAATCCTGCTGCTTATTCATGGTTAAATATTAACATCTCAGCTGTTTCTGGCCATCTGAGTGACAGGCCGTAGATGTGGATAAATGACCTTCTACAAACTCAATTTGGCTGTCAGCTTCTTAGAAAAAAATAAGAGTTATCTTCATATTAAGAGTTAGTGAAACCAGGGGATATTAGCTGTATCTAGTGCATTCAAAGTCCAAAGAAGCCCATATGAAAGTTAAGTTACAGATGGTTGGAGCTAAAAGGAATGTATAGATTGAAACTCTTTCCCTTGTATTGCAGATGAGGAACTGCAGACCCAGAGAAGGAAAGAGACATGTCCAAAGTCACACAGTGAGTTACTGTCAGGGTCTAGCCATCACCCTTATTTTATATGAATGAGACTGAGGCCCAGAGATTTGTCAAAGGCCACAAGGCCAGTTATGGTGAAAAGGCTGGGCTAATCTATGTGTTTTGCCTCCGTATCTCATATCCCCAGATATCCAAAGGGATTGACTAGATAGCTTATACATGCAGGGGTTTCTTATCTCAGGCCACGAGCTCAGTTGTGTAGGAAATGTAATCTTCTTAAATCTTCCATAACGAAACCTCATTTCTATATCAAGTCTTCCTTCAGGCAGGTAGTAGACTTTCAATCTTAGTCACTTCTGTTCCTCTAGATCATTTCTGGCCCCTCCTCTTTCTTCTAAGTTGTATGTAAGCTCTGAAGAGTTTCAAATTTGCCCAGAATGGCGTTGGAAAGATACGGGGGCTGGGGGCTGGCGGTGGAGATGCTGGCATCTACTTGCACCTGCAGCATCCTCTCTGGTCCTTGGCTGTAGATTCAAGCAGGTCACTGTTGCACTGGCCTTTCTTCTCCACCACAGGGCTTCCCCAGTTCCGGCTCTCCCTCAACCACGTCCATGCCCCTCGGGCCCATGGGACACAGGACATCCCCCCTGTCTCTTTGGAGTTGCAAGAAATTCAATGGGGCTGCCTCAGACCCATCTGTAGACATTTTTTCCAATTCCACATAATCTGGACTATGGCGAGCTACTCCGGTGCCCTTCCCAGGCCCACAGGACCAGATTCCTCTCGGGTTCCCTAAACTAGCTCGGAAGTTCATGGTTCCTCCTGCCCCCAGGATCCCTCCCAGGGAAGTGTCAGACACGGAACCCTCACTCGGGGCTCGCTATGCTGACTCATTCCCACTTTGCTTGCTGCCTCTCTGACTACCCCATTTGGAAGATCTTTACATTGATGTAGGAGCGCAGAAGACTCTTTTCCTCACATCCTCTGTTTAATGCCCAGAGACTCAGGCTAAGGGATAAGGAAACTCAAAACCTGTCGCTCTCAAATGATTATCTCTGCTATAAGTTTGTTGCTGTTTAATATTTTTTAATGAGTCCTCAGGTTCACAGAAATGGATTCCTCATCATCCTTGCTTTAAGAGGCACCTCATCAGTATTCCACACATGGCCCTCTTTGACTTAACTAGTTATTTAGTTTTAATAATTGTAATAGACGCCCCAAACAACCCGGCTCAAAACAAAAGCTAGAAATTTAGAACCTTAATAATAACCTACATCTAACCATGTGTTCCTTCCCCCACCACACCCCTGCATCCCCCTGCCAACCCTACCTGATGTAACCATGATCCTGAATCCCATGCTCACCGTGCTTTTGCTTTCGTGTTGATTTAACTTTAATACGTTTACATGTCTTACAGAAAGTACTTCTTAATTTTTAAAACCATGGTTGTTTTTCATTCTATGAAAAGGGTATCATGTCTTATGAAAATCGTTTTGGACTTCGTTTTTTTCACCTAATGTCATATTGCTAACTTCATCAACATTGTCGTGCATGACTCTAGATCATTTATTCTGATGGCTGTACAATGTTCCACCACGTGAAGATATCACAGCTTACTCATCCAGACTCACACGGACAGGCATTTGGTTTGTTTCTATGTGAACTTTAAAAGCCAGTAATTGACTCTTTCCTTTCTCCCATTATTTATGCTGTGATGGCCCTACTCTGAAGCAATGGATGCTGATGCTGAGTGAATCAGCCTGCATAGGAGACAGGTAATGGAATAACAGGAAACGCCTAGAGGAAAACGTAACTTTGGTTAATATATCAAAAACTATGTAGATGCAAACTCGAAGCCTTTTTACCTAATTAGACCCTAAGCATGGCATTCGTTGGTCAAAAGGGGCAGTCCGAGGGGGAGAGGAGGGTCGGGGTGGTTCCTTGCATCTGAGCCCAGGTACTGAAAGAGCATCTCAAAGAACTTGTTTTGTAGGAACAGAGTCTTTATAGTAAAAATACAGTATATCACTTAGCCTATTTTCTCCTCCTCTTTCTCCTGATAGTTTTGCTCAGAAGTCAGGAAAGGTGGGGTGGAGAAAATTTAAGAAAGAATGTGGTTCCTGGCTCAGCATTACCATGAGTATCCTTTAGTCATGTTTTAGATTATCTCCCCATTTACTAAAGAACATTGACTGCTGAAGTTACACCACCATTAGTGCCAAAGCAACCCAATCTAGATTTCTTAACATATTTCCCTTTCTCTGTCACAATTAAGTACCTCATGATACTGACAAGTGCCACTTAGAGGCAAAATGCTGAAAACGAAGAATTTTACTGGAGATTCTGGGTGTGAAGTGTGTTTATAAGAAGAAGGTAGGTGGTTTATAAGTTTACAAAATTATTTAAAGGTGGGATTTGCTTTGAGGATCTTCTTTCCTTTCAGTCTATGGCTTATGAACTGATTTAGGGAAAAGATCAGGCAGCTTGTTGGTAGGGAGGGGTGCGTGATACTCACTGTTTATCTTCTTTAGCCAGTGGGTAGCCAGCTGCTGATTTCTACTCCTTTAATTTAACTTCCAGTGTCAATACAAAGCTTATTCTTCAGACTGACACCATGTGCTTACAGCTCCAAGAAGCATTTGCTGGCAACTATGATCGATGTTTCAAAGGAGAAAGAAAGGTTGAAAATTATTTGGGGATACTGTTTTTTATTCACCCCCCCACCAACATGGGAGTTACCAAAAAAGTAAAAGAAAAAGTAGAAATATGCTACTGATAATGATTAAAAAATACAAAAAAAAAAGATTAAAAAATACATATGGTTCTGGGTGAGATATACTACAGATTAATTTCAAAGTTACTGTACCTTTTAAAAGCACAGTCTTTTAAACACTTTTTATTATTTTAAGTATATATATATATATATATATATATATATATATATATATATATTTTTTTTTTTTTTTTTACTACCCCATTTCTCCAGGACTCACTTCTCCCATTAGGTGTCACAAGAAAACAGATAATATATAGTTCATGCCCTCCATGGACATCACTTATCTTTTTTTTTTTTTACTTTAGTACAACTCTCTTTATTAGCTGTATTTTTGTATATTTCTTCCCATTGATATTTTAAGTATATTTTAATACACTTTTTATTTTGGAATAATTTTATATTTACAGAAAAGTTGTAAAGACAACGCAGAGAGTTCCCATATACCTTTCACTCAGTTTCCCCTAATGTCAACATCTTACACAACTATAGCACATTTTCCAAAATTAAGAGATTAATGTTATTGGTATATTACTCTTAACTAAACTCCAGCCTTTATTCGGATTTCACCAGTTTTTCCACTAATAGCCTTTTTGGGTTCCAGGCTTCCATCCAAGAGACAACATCACAATTCAGAAACTGTATTTTAAATGGGAAGAACCAACCAATTAGAGAGACAGTTGAGAGAAAGCCCTTCATGCCTAAAGCAATTACTTATTAGATTTTGCAGTTGCATGAGTTTCTGAGGGAATGACGGTAGGGAAGGGCAGGTGGTGGGAGGCTGGGAAGAAGAATTAATTAATTAAAGGAGGCTTTCTTTCATATTTTATTTGCTATTATTAAAGAGCTCTAAGCCTCATGCAAATGTAGAAGTTCAAAAGGAGCCACAACTGCTATCAAGAATACAAAAGAACACAAAGACCCCCAAAATGAACCCAAACTGCACCTGACTCTCAGAGCACCCGTCTCTCATTTCTGCCTACCCTGACTCTACTCCCAGACCAGTTAACGGTATCTTCTTAACAGCAAAAAGATTTCTTTTATTGGGCTATCTCCATCTTATCTTAGCAGGTAAATAAATATCAGGAAATCTCCATCTCAGTAGCCATGTGAGAGAGAAAAAAAATCACCATGAACTCAAGAATAGGAAACAAAAATATATGTATCTTTCAGTCTGTAACACCCAGATTAGACCCGAATACAAAGTTTCTTTTTTTTCTCCCTCCCTCCCTCCCTCTCTTACCCACCTTCCCTTCTTTCCCTTTCTTCTGTTTTTTTCTCTTTTTTCCTTTCCTCTGTCTCTCATTTTTTTGCTCTTCCCTTCTATCTTTGTGTCTTTAAAGGAGGCTTTTTAAAAATATATTTATTTATTAAATAAATGTTCCGGGTCTTAGCTGCAGCATGCAGGCAGGATCTAGTTCCCCGACCAGGGATCAAACCCAGGCCCCCTGCATTGGGAGCACGGAGTCTTAGCCACTGGACCACCAGGGAAGTCCCCTAAAGGGGGCTTTTATAAGAGTCAAATAATTTTGTACGGTTTTGTCAGAAATACTTTTTCTTTCCCTGAGGCTTGCCATGACGGCCAGGTTCAGGAAAATGTGTAAAGTAGTCATGGTGTAAGGAGGCATTGTGGTTTAGAGAAAATTTCCTAATTTTAGCAGTTAGGAAATTTGGGTTCTAGTCTAAACACTATCACTAGACACTTCTGTGACCTTCCGGAATTCACTAACTGGCTCTCTGCCTCCGTTTCCTCATCTGTAAAATGGGAGGAGAGTTTTACTTAACTTAATTAATCTCAAGGAGTTGTTCTGAGAAGCGAATGAGATAATGCGTGAAAGATTCCTTTGGGGCAAAGGGCACAAAAAGCGCTATTCATATGCAAGGTGCACTTATTAATAAGAATAAGAATGTGATTATGTGCAAATCAGAGTGAGCTGATTCTCCATCAAGAGCGATTCTGAAAGCTGAAGGTTGGCATTCTTGGTTTCATTCAAAATGTCTCCAGCTTTCTGGGTTCTTTGTGCTTTGATGACAAACTGATTGTGACCTATTGAGACTCAGATGTTTCCATTTCCAAAAGTAAGACATCAGATTTAAAAAAAAAAAGAAAAGAAAAGAAAAGGAAAGCAAAATTGGGCTTCGACTCCCCCGTCACCCAAGGAGCTGGCTGAGAAGTGAAAAATTAAATCAAATACATGTTTTGACTATGTGTAACCAAGCAAAGAGCTCCAAGTGACTTTGTCATTGTATTGACTAGATCTTCTGGTTGTTTGGGCGTCATAAGGGCAGTCTCAGAAGCAATTTTATATCAATTTTCCTATTTGTGTACCAGTTGGGTTTTGACACATCAAGGACACTGCGCCCCCAAGAATTCCCACTGAAAGTGGACTCCCCGTTCCCTTCTTCCATTGCCAAAATATATTTGATGTCAGATAGGTTTCAACTGAATTGAAATTACTCTAATTACAGTAAAACATTTGGTCTTTACTCTGTACGTCCTTGGTCTTATCTCTTTTCCAGAAATGTTAACAATTTGATCCATTTTTCAGCTGCTTCAGAAACATAAATAAAAATGCTGACTGTATTATTCTCACCATTTTCCTGCCCTCCAATGCTCCTGAAAAGTACGTTTGGTGTCTGTGTTACAGCTCATATGTGCCAAAGGAAAAAAAATTCTGCTGATGGGCTCTAGATATGTGTTAATAAGCAGCTCAACCTGGCTCAAATTGGAATTCCTTCATACATTAAAAAATATTTACGCAGCATCTAATATTTATTAGGCAGTAGAGTTCCTTAAACCTCAAATAAATGCATATGTACTTGAATGATTGTTATTGAATAATGATAATTGTAATAGTAATATGTGCCAACATTGAGCTAAGTATGCTTTATTTCGTTTACTCTCACAAGTCAAAGAAGTTGGCTTCTGATACCTCGTTCCAGTTAGGTCAGATGTTGATTCAACCTGGACATCTAAATTAGGACCTCTTATCCTAATGGTTTTGAGCTACCTTGCCTATTTTGTTTCTTCACATTTGCAAAGCACACTTTTTCTTCTTTGTTGGAAAGTTTAAATTAAGGAATCAATTTATTTTACAGTTATGGGGCTATTCCGTATTTGGGGTTTTTTGTTGGGTCTTTCTTTTAGTTTTTATTTTATTGTGGTAAGAACACTCAGATGAGATCTATCTTCTTGACACATTTTTAAGTGCACAATACAATATTGTTAACTATAGACACAAAGCTGTACAGCAAATCTCTAGAATGTGCTCATCTTGCGTTATTAAAACTTTACACCCATCAATTAGGAAGTCCTAGGAACTCCCCATTTCTTCCTCCCCACCACTCCTATCAGTCACCACTGTTCTGCTCTCTGCTTCTATGAGTTTGACTATTCTAGATACTTCATATAAGTTAAATCATACAAAGCATACTTTGACCCATTTTGCAGATAGCCTTATCGCCTTAACGAATTATCTCACTTGAGGCTCATGAGTCCCATTAGGAAACTGAGGCTCAGGAAAGTTAAGTAGCTTGCCCAAAGTCATGCAGCTTGTAAATGGAGCCTGTTGTACTCCAGCGCCCATGCCTTTAGCCACTTTGATAACTGCCTTGATCCAAAAATAGAAGGAGATCCTAGGTTTGAGCTAGTTCATTCAGTAAAGAGCAAATGTCACCAATAAAAAACTTACCCTCTACTTTCTTTCATTCATTCATCCTTTCAACAAGTGTTTATTGGGCACCGGCTATGTGCCAAGCATTTTTATAGGCTGTGGAGAGCATCCGTGAACAAAACAGAAAAGAATGGACAAAAATCTCTGCCTTCGTGAGGCACACATTTTAGTGGCAGGAGGGGAGACAAATAATAGACAAGATAAATAAGCAAATATGTACCATGTTGGATGGTAACATATACCGTATTAGATCAAGCGGAGAGGGAGATAGGGAATGCATATGATGAGGGTGGGGTGAGGTTTGCGATTCTAGGATAACCTTATTGAGAAGGTGGCAGTTGAAGGGGCCAAGAAAGTGAGCCATGTGGATATCTAGGAGGAGAGTGTCCCAGGCAGAAGGAGCAGCAAGTTCAAAGGCCCTAACATGGGGCAGCACCTGCTGTGGTCAAGGAACAGCAAGGAGACTGGTGCGGCTGGAGAGGAGAGAGTGAGGGGGAGAGCGGTAGGGAGATGAGGTCAGCGAGGGAACGGGGCCAAATCATGAAGGGCTTTGAAGGTCATAACCAGGATGTTGGTTTTAACTATGAGGGAGATGGTGAACTGTTGGAGGATTTTGAGCAGAGAAGTGTTATCTGATTTGTGTTTTCATAGGGTCACTGTGGTTCCTGTGTTAAGAATATACTTACGGTGGGCCAGGACAGAAGCAAGAACATCAGTTAGAATCCTACCGCAATAATTCATGAAAGATATGACGATGACTTGGGCCAATGTGGCAGAGTGGTAAGAAGTGGTCAGATTCTCAATCAGCTTCGAAGGTAGAGTTGACATAATTTTCTGATAGATCAGATGTTAGGGGTCACCCCAAGGTTTCGGATCCTAGCAGAAGGAATAAAGAGTTGCCATTTACTGAGATGTGAAAGACTACAGTTAGAGCAGGTTTGGGGGAGGAAGATCAGGAACTGAGTTTGGACGTGTTAAGTTTAAAATACCTAACTGACATCTAAGTGTGGAAGTCAAATAGGTAGTTGGAGTCACCGCTGTTTTGGTGGTATATAAAATTAACACCTGGATGAGATCCTCTAAGGAACAAGTGTAGATAGAGAAGAGAAGAGGTACTAGGACTGAGCCCTGGGCACTCCAACATTTAGAGGACAGGAAGATGAGGAGAAATCAACATAGGAGACTGAGGAGAAGTGGCCATAGAGGTAAAAGGATAAAGAAGTGAGTGTAGCATCCTCGAAGCCAAGTGAGAAAAGTATTTTAAGGGAGAGTGAGTGACCAGCTGTGAAAAAGTGTGCTGAGGGGTCGAGTAAGATGAGAACTGAGAATTAATCCTTGGATTTAATAATATAGATGAGTGACATCACCAGTGAGTGATCTTGATCAGAGCAGTTTTGGAGAAGTAGTGGAAGCCAATGCCTTACTGGAACGGGAGGAAGGAAATGGGGGACTGAGAGTATATATGATCCTTTCCAAGGAGTTTTTCTATAAGGGGGAAAAACAGAGCCATAGCTGGAGGGGGAAGTGGAGTCATGAAGAGGTGCTTTGGTTTAAAGATGGGAGAAATAGCATGTCTTATGCTGTTAGGAAAGATCCAGTAGAGAGAAATTTCTTAACGTGCTCATCTATCAGGCGTTACTAGTTTGTGACATTTGTATCAAGCCACGTGCAGTGGTTCTCAAGCTTTGCTGTGTGTTAGAATTACCTGGGAGCTTTTCTTTTAAAAATCCCAATGCCCAGACCAATTAAATCAGAACCTCTGGAGTTGGGGCTTAGCAATTAGTGTGTGTGTGTTTGGGGAGCTAGGTCCTCTGTTAGGTGATTCAAGGGACTGTAGAAAAGCCATTTGCCCCCATCTAGCTTCTTTCCCATCCACTAGATCTTCAGGGTTAAGTCAATGTCCTGTACAGTTGCAAAGGAGATAAAATAATGTGGTGTTATCAATCTTAACAGCTTAGAGGAAACTGTTCCAGACCCTTGCCAGTGTGACAGCTAGTGTGATACAGGATCTGGCAGGGATGAGACAGAACAGATAATTTTTGCTTGGGGATAGAAAGAATAATTCCACATTTCTCATTCTTCTGATTGTACATTATGATTGTAGTTGTTCTTTTTGAGTCAGAAGTGCCCTTTGCTTTTGCAAGCAGTATATTGCATAGGTGGTAGAGCGGCAGGCAATGCCCACCCAAACTACAGTGCCTTCTCAGGGTTCAGGATAGGAAGCTGAGGCTTGAGGTCTCTGCCCTCTCCCCCTTGCTGCTGGGAATATGGACATACTAATAGATACACAGTCCTATAGCGTCCTCTAAGGAAGCCACATTCAAGGCCCAATACACTGTGTCACCTGAGAGATCTAAACCAGGTGCTATGGAAGCAAGGAGAAAGGAGCCATTAATTCTAACAGGAATACTTCATTCACATATTAATTCAAGAAACCTTTACTAAGCACCTATCAGGTGTCAGGTACTATTCTAGGCATTAAGAATAATCAGTGAACAAAACATGCCTTTGTGAAACTTATATTCCAATTGAGGAAGACAGAAAGTAAACAATAAACACAATTCGTGAGGTAAATTTAATTACCGTCTTCAAATTTTCACCCTCCTTCTATCTATACTTTTTGCCATGTAACTCTGTAGTTCCTCCTACTAGATATAAAGTGTACTATTGGTCTACAGTATCCCATTTATGTTGATTTTGGCCATGAGACTTGCTTTTGCCAATGGGATATTGGTGGAGGTGATGTGAACAAAGGCTTGTGCAGTTGGGCTTGAGTTCTTGTGCTTTTGCCATAAGCTTGAGAAAGATAAGTGCCGGGTAGCCTGCTGGTCCAAAGATGAGAGGCAAGTGAAGGAGAATTAGACCCAAATTGCAGTTTGCAGCCAACCCACAGTCAACCGACAAATACGTGATTGAGGGTAAATGATTGTTGTTTTAAGCCACTGAGATTTGGGATGGTTTGTTAACATACAATTATTTGGCAATACTTGACTGATATGTTTTATATATATAAAACTTCATATACATATGAATACACACACACACACATATACACACACACATATGTATGTATAGGTATGTTAGAAGATGCTAAGTGCCATGCAAAAAAAATTAAAAGTGGAAGTGGAAGGGAAATCAGTGCTGGGGTCAAGGGGTGATTTGCATTATTAAATAGGGTGAGTGTGACAAAAGAAAAATGAGGGGCGGGGAAAGTAATGGAGGATAAGGACCACAGTGGGACCAGATCTTGCTGGGCCTTGCAGGCCATTGAAAAGGCTTTGATTAGCTCTTTCTTCAAGAAGTCCTATTTTCCAAATAAAGTGTTATTTTGAGACCACTTTCTGAGCACTAAAAATGCTTATTACTACTGGATTGGTCACTGTGTATTTTGCTTAAGTAAAATACCCTGTGAGCTTATACTGGTCATTCTAATTCATACTTAGGATGACACGGGGTTTTATTAACCTCTTCTACTTTACATCTATACCTCCCTTTTCCCACAGCGAGTATCCTTGTTGTCAAGGACAGCAGTGTTGATAGAATTGGAATATCACTCAAATATTCATTTGCTTTGTTCCACATTACATTCAAAACTGAAATGTACACTTATTTTGGTCCAGCAATTCTACTTCTAGGTACTTATTCTTAGAAGAAAGCTCTTCTATGTGCATAAAATAGGCATGTATCAGGATATTCATTGTGGTCTATTTCATAAAAGAGGGAAAAAAGTGAAAACAACCTGAATGTCCATCAGTAGGGTAATAGGCAAAAAAATCTTGGTGCAGCCATAATATGTAATAATATGCAGCAGGATAAAAATATTCAGGGTATTATTAAGGGGGAGAAGTGAGTTGCAGAATAACAATAATGGCTAGCATTTACTGAGGGCTTAATATATGTTAGACGTTGTCCCAAGTACTTTATATGTATTAATTATTACCATATTGCAACCCTGCCTATGAGGTAGGCAATATCATTATCCCCACTTCACAGATAATAAAACTGAGGCACAGAATATTTGAGGAAATTCTCTAAGGATACATAACTGGTAAGTGCTAAAATGGGGATTTGAATTCAGGCAGTTTGACACTAGAACCTATGCTCTTAAACTCCATATTATACCACCTATATCATTTACATAAGTAAATCCCCAATTTTTATATTAGTATATATACATATATATTTTACTTCATAGAGAAAGATTTGGAGGGATGTGTATCAAACTGGTAGAGGTGGTTACCTTGGGGTAGGGTAATGAGATGAGGAAGGCCAAGAGGGACCTTCGCTCTGTCTATATGATTTGAAATTTTAATAAGGAGAATAAAGAATATAGCCATGCATTATTTCTGTAACTTAAAATATTTTTGGAGAAACTAATAGGTTCTACTTCTGGTAATGACCAGCTAAACACCTATTGGACCAACCCTCCTGAAGATAAAAATATAAACTCTGGACAAAGTTTGAAAAACAACTCCATCAAGAGACTAGAATGCAGTAGAATGCAGGCAGATTCTGGAGGGTGGATCAACACTTGGTCAAAGAGAGTGGCAAAGGATGTTCCTTTTTTCAGTTTCTTGCTGAGGGCAGGCCATAGTCCTTGCTGTATTGAGCCAACTAATGCTCTGATAGAAAACTGCCAGGTTTTCTGGATTGAGTAACCACAAGGTAGAGTTTGGGGCATCCACAGCTGCTAGAAAGTGTGGGAAGACTCTCAGAAAGGAAAGCAGCAAAGAGGAGAAGGTACAAATTCTGTGTATAAATTCTTCCCAAATCTCTCTTGACCTCTGAACTTCAGAGGTACAGAGTGGACTCCAAGAAGTTCAGCTAAGGATAAAAGAATTGAACTGAGATCAAGCCGCCACCCAGGAGTCAGAGTTTGTAGTTGAAGTCCAACCAATTTAATTGCCTGTTAAAACAAAAATATCAACATTCCCCAAGGAAATATAACATTAACCAGAGTTCCCACAATATAACATTCATGAAGCCCAGGTTACAATCCAAAACTATGTGATAGATGCAGTATCAGGAAAATATGACCCATTCTCTAGAGAAAAAACCTTCAGTGAAGACCAACTCTGAAATGCCTCATATTGAAATTAGCAAGCAAGGGCTTTTAGCAGCTATTGTAACTATGCTCAAGGAAGGAAAGTATACCTAAAATCAATGCCAAGATTGGGAATCTCAGCAGAGAAATAGAAACTATAAATGAAAAATTTTAAACTGAAAAAATACAATACCAAACAATTTTTTAAAATAGTAAATGGGCTTAAGAGCAGTGTGTAGATGACAAAGGAAAGACTCAGTGAACTTGAAGATTGATCCATAGAAACTATCCAGTCTGAAGAAAAACGAAACAAATGAAGAAAAAAAAAAACCCAAACTAATATGTAATGCCAGGGATCAGTAGGGTAATATCAAAAGGTCTAACTTATGTGTAACTGGAGTTCCAGAAGGAAAGGAGAGGGAGAATGAAGCAGGGAAAAAACTTTTTTGAAGAAATAAGGGCTGAAGGGGCTTCCCTGGTGGTGCAGTGGTTAAGAATCCGCCTGCCAATGAAGGGGACAGGGGTTCGAGCCCTGGTCCGCAAAGATCCCATATGCCGCGGAGCAACTAAGCCCGTACACCACGGCTACTGAGCCTGTGCTTTAGAGCCCGCGAGCCACAATGGCTAAGCCCACGTGCCACAACTCCTAAGCCCGCGCGCCTAGAACCTGTGCTCTGCAACAAGAGAAGCCACCTCAATGAGAAGCCCATGCACGGCAACGAAGAGTAGCTCCCCCTTGTTGCAACTAGAGAGAGCCGGCATGCAGCAACGAAGACCCAATGCAGCCAAAAATAAATAAATAAATTTATTTTTTAAAAAAAAGAAAGAAGGGCTGAAAATATCTAAAGTTTGGTGAAGGATATACATTTACAGATTCAGGAATCTCAGTGAACCCAAGAAGGATATATACAAAGAAAGCCATGCCTAGGAAAATCATAGTCAAACTGATTCGGATCAAAGATAAAGAGAAAATCTTGAAAACAGGCAAAGAAAATGTTACATTATATAGGGCAGCGGTCCCCAATTGTTTTTGGCACCAGAAACCGGTTTCGTGGAAGACAATTTTTCCTCGGAAGGGGGAGCCGTGGGATGGTTCAGGCGGTAATGCGAGCGATGGGGAGCGATGGGGAGTAGCAGATGAAGCCGCTCACCTCTTGCTGTGCTGGCCCGGCTCCTAGCAGGCTGTGAACCGATAGCAGTCTGCGGCCCAGGGGTGGGGGACTCCTGATATAGGGGACTAGTGATTCATATAATCTAGAAATGATCCAGATGTTGGAATTAGCAGGAAAAAAATGGAGTGCAGCAGACAGTTGAATAATATCTTTAAAGTGCTAAAAGGAAAAAAGAACTCTTAACCTAGAATTCTATATCCAGAGAAATTATCCATCAAGAATGAAAGTGAAATGAAAATAGTTTTACATAGAAGAAAACTAAGAGACTTTGTGTCCAGCAAATCTGTACTACAAGAAATTATAAAAGGAGTCGCCTAAAGGGGAATGATACCAGATGAAAACTGGAATCTTCAGGAAGGAATGAAGAGTTTCAGAAATGGTAAATATCTAGTAAATGTAAAAACTATTTCCCTCTTAATTTCTTTAAAATACATATAATCATTTAAAGCAAAGACTATAACATTATTGTGCTGGATTTAAAATGTATGGAGTAATAATGTATCTGACAACTATAGCACACAGATGGGAATTGAGGTCAATTGACTTAAACAACTGAAACAGTTCTATATTTTATATGAAAAGATAAAAGATTAACTCTAAGTACACAATGAAAAGTTAAGGATGTATATTATAATCCCCAGAGCAATCACTAAAAGAGTAATACAATGAAGTATAACTAAAATGCCAACAAGTGGATTTTAATTTAGAATGGAATTCTAAAAAAATATTCAGTGACATAGCAAACATAATCCCATCTGGCATTTTGTAGAAATGTACAAGCTAATTCTAAAAATTTATTTCAAAATTCAAAGGACCTAGATTCCCAAAGCAATCTTTACAAGAACAAAGTCAGAAAACTTAATACACTTGACTTCAACGTTTACTGTAAATACTGTAATCAAGACCATATGGTATTGACATAAGGATTGACAAATAGAGCAATGGAACAAAATACAGAGCACAGAAATAGACCCACACTTACATAGTCATTTGATTTTTGGCAAAGATGCCAACACAATCAAAAAGAAAAAGTAAAGTCTCCTCCACAAACGGTGCTGGAAAACTGGATATCCAAATAGAAAAAAATGGACTTCCATCCCTGTCTCAAGCCATACACAAAAACTAATTTGAGTAGAAACATACATCTAATGTAAAAACGTAATCCATAAATCTTTTAGAAGAAAACACAGGAGTATATCTCTATGACCTGGGGGTAGTCAAAAGTTTCTTAGATAGGACACAGAGAGCAATAATTATACAATTTAAAAATTGATAAATTAAACTTCATCAAAATTAAAAACATTGTTTATCAAAAGACACGATTAAGAAAATAAACATATAAGCCACATACTAGGAGAAAATATTCACAAAGTATGTATCTGATAAAGGACTGGTATCCAGGATATATAAAGACAACTAATCTAATAAAAATGGGCAAAATATTTTAACAGAATATTCACAAAATATGTGAATGGCCAATAAACACATGAATATGTAGTCAGTATCATTAGTCATTAGGAAATTGTTAATTAAAATCACAATGAGATACCACTACACATCCATAAGAATGGCTAAAATTAAATAGACTGACACCACCAAATGCTGTCAAGAATTTGGAGCAACTGGAACTTGCATACATTTTTGGTGGGAGTGTAAAGTGGTATAACTACTTTGCAAAAACACCTTGCAAGTTATTTATAAAACTAAATATGCTGCAACCCTAATACCTAAAATTTCTGTTCCTCAGTATTTTCCCAAGAAAAATGAAATCATTAGTCCACACAAAAACTTGTATATTAACGGTCATAGCATTAGTATTCATAATACCTCCAAATTGGAAATAACTCATGGGTCCAGTAATAAGTGAATGGATAAAAACCTGTGGTATAGTCATACAATGGAATACAACTCAATATAAAGGAATGAATTACTGATACACACAACAGCATGGATGAAACTTAAAAATATTATGCTGAATGAAAAAATCCTAAAACAAAAGAGTATAAACTGTATTATTCCATTTACATAAAGTTCTAGAATAGGCAAAGTGAATCTATGATAAAAAAGAAAACAAAACAGAAACAAACAAAAAACAGTGGTTGCCTGAGGCAGGGATAAGGGTAGGGATTGACCAGAAAAGGGCATGAGGAACTTTCTGAAGTTTTGGTAATGTTTTATATCTTGAAAGGGGCCCGGGTCACATGTGTATTAATTTTTCATATCTCACTGGTGGTTCAGTGAAGATGTATGCATCTCATTTTTATGTAACTGTAATCTCAAAAGAAAAAATTACCCTAAACCAATGCTGAACTCTAGTTCATGATAGGCATGCTGAAGTATTTAGGGAGAAGTGTATTGTCATCTGCAATTTACTTTGACATGTATCAAAATAATAAGATGGATGATAAATGGATAGAGGGATAGGGAGATGAAGTGCCTGATAATGCAAAGTACAATGTAAATTGTAGAATCTAGGTGTTTGGTATATAGGTGTGCACTGTGAAATTCTTTCAACTTCTCTGTATGTTTTTAAATATTAATAAAATATTGGAGAAAAAAATAATGGTGGATGTGATTTATCAAAAAGTGTCCCTTATCTCCCCACATCTCTTCCTGTGTCTGATTTTTTCATGCTCACCCATATTTAGTATCTGAATTGCCCCCTCCGATTTTGTTCCCTGGGTTATAACTTGTCCCCTCACACTTCTCCCCCCACCCCAGCCATGTTTCCATAACTCCTATCTCTATCACTAACTCCACTTCAGAATATCCTCAGATAAGGGAGGTAATCAGCTTGTCCACTGGACCTTTTCAAGGGCCCTGCCCCATCTGATGGGACCTCCCATCCCAGGCTCCAACACCCCTCCCTGGCTGCCACTGAAAAGGATTAGCTTGCAGAGCTCAAGCTCACAGTGCAGGGGAAATTGCAATGGACACACAAAGGCATCCATCCTGGCTTGTACGGTTGAAGATGGCCTTGTGTGGGGTTTTTGTTTTACCTTATATCCAGATCAAACGTGATGACCTCAGTTTATTACCGAGACAGTTTGCACAGAAAGCAGGCCCAGGCAGTGTCATCAGGGCCTTCCCAGACAAACCATGATATATTTGCTTAGGAACCAAGATGAAATTCAGAGGTCTTGGAAGAAGTCCAACAGGCTTGATCACTGGTTCTTATCTTAGTTATGTTCCTGAGTGATGGTTGTGAATTAAGCTTAAAAGGAAATAAGTCTCCAAAACCTCCAGAACTAGATGTCAGAACATCTAGTCCAATGGTTCTCACCCTTGGCTGCACATTAAAATTACCCGGGCACTGGCATTTTTAAAGGCTCCCCAAATGATTCTAGTGTGCAGGCCAAACAAGTTAGATTATCCAGTCAGGATTCACTGGGATAGGCATACCAGTTGTGAAGATATTGAGCAATACTTTCTTCTTTTTTTTTAAAATTAATTTATTTATTTTTGACTGCGTTGGGTCTTCGTTGCTGCGCGCAAGCTTTCTCTAGTTGCGGCAAGTGGGGGCTACTTTTCATTGCGGCGCGCAGGCTTCTCATTGCGGTGGCTTCTCTTGTTGCAGAGCACGGGCTCTAGGCGTGCAGCCTTCAGTAGTTGTGGCACACAGGCTCAGTAGTTGTGGCTCGTGGGCTCTAGAGGGCAGGCTCAGTAGTTGTGGCGCACGGGCTTAGTTGCTCCGCGGCATGTGGGATCTTCCCAGACCAGGGCTCGAACCTGTGTCCCCTGCGTTGGCAGGTGGATTCTTAACCACTGCACCACCAGGGAAGCCCGAGAAACATTTTCAATGAAGTTGGTAAATGCCCTGATACCTGAGTGCCCAGGACACGTCATCTCTTCCAGTCCAGAAGCCCCAGACATCCCCACAATCAGTTACTAAACGGTTAATGTCTGCCCAGCAGGAGTCCTCCAGAACCCTGCTTCAGCATTTAGCCAGATTCCATTCTAATTAGTGCCCAGTACTGTACCTATTTTTAAATATTTCAAATACCGCTTCTGCAGCCAGTGTTGAGAACCACTGATCTGGTCAATTCAGACAAGCATCTGAATCTTTTATCTGTACCACACCAAATAACTGGTCTGACTACATTTCTACCTTTGTCCACGCGTATAACTCGCTTATGATCTTAAGCAAGTCATTTCCTCACTCTGAATCCCATCTGAAAAATGACAGGGTTGAACTAGGTCCTCTTTAAGCATGCTTCCAACTCTGAATTGTGTGGCACTGTGATTCTATGAATCATGAGTTCAGCAAAACTAAAAAAGTCTCTAAGAGAAGTGAGAGCCAAACGGATCCAGCCTCCTGTACCCAAACCAGCCAAAGAAAACCCACAGTGCATGCTAAATGTATACTGCTCTTCTTAGGAGACGCGAATCTTTCTTAAAGCTGCACACCTCTCCCAGCCCACCAAGTTATGGGCTTGGAACTTGAAGCGTGGAGATGAATTCTCCCTAACCTGAGCCAAAGATGCAAATGTTATTAGAGCTGATTATGAAGTTATCCCGTCCACGTTTAAAGCATGGTCCCAACATTTCCATTTACAGCTTCTTGCAGTAGTGACTTCCATAGAGGGTGACGTACTATAGGAAGACATAATCCATTTTACTTGTTCCATGTTTATTTGCCATCCGTTTCATTGAGTAACCCCTTGTTTGTGGATTATAGGGAAGAGGAGAAGTCAGTTGGTTTTTATTGGTCCCTCCAGAAATTTAAACAGCTTCAAGCTGTCCTCCCCCAGTGTATGCCTCTTTTGGCCAAGCGTGCCTTTGATTTTACAATCTCACGGCAATCCTCAGTGCTATGGCTTTTCAAGCACAGCTCACTTTATCTGGATCTTTTCACTTTTCACTTGATCTTTCCCAAGGCAATGTTCCCAAGTGGTAACTGGAACCATGTTTACGATAATCTGAAGTGAGATGGTGAGTTGGCAATTATGTAGGTCATGCAATCATTGTGAATGGTCTGAACTATCCAGGTCACTTGTCCATACTAACAAATAAATAGCATAGTTGCCATATCATTTCATTTCATGTAGTGGAGGTATAACTTATCATCCATGTTAATATCTCTGAAATGTACATCTATAATACTGATCTCTCAACCCAAGTGAGACCAATATCTCTCAAAGTTCAATGCAAAACTCAGAGCCCTCATCTCCAACTCCATTCCAGTTGCCCTTATCCCAATGCACCAAATACTCCCCTGTGCCTCAGTACTGATTATTCCCCATATCCCCCAAGCCAGATACCAACAAACAAAGATGAGACCATAATACAACAGTGCAAGGAAACATATGATCTATTTACCCAGTCAGGCCAGAGAAGACTGAATTGGAATGGAAGGAAGGGACTGGACCCACTTATCAACCAAAAGCCTGGTTGGCCTGGACTGGCTTGGTCGTTGACCCACTTCCCTTTGCATCATCTTGGGACTCTACCCTCTTCCCGACATGAAATTCCCTCCACAGTATGTATTTGAAATATTCAAAGTGTGCTCTGTGCAAAGACCACTTGCGGCAGAGCCACTTGAAATACTATTTAAAATGCAGATTCCTGAGTCCTATCACAACCAATGAATACAGCCTAAAATTGAAGAACCAATGCTATTTATTTTGACCATATGACTTCCTTTGCCTGATCCTTTATTTGCTCAATTAGCAAATGGAGCAATTGCCTTCCTACTTTACAGAGCTGCTTAGAGAGCATTTTCATTTACATAGTCCATCACCATCTTCAGCTGAAAGTATCTAAACTCAGAGGCATCTTTCACTCTAAATTGTTTCCCCACATCAACCTCTTCATGTATATCAGTGGTACCACCATTACCCCCAGGATTCCAGAGTCAAACCTCAAAGTCCACAGCAACAAATTAGAATGAATCCATTGTTTGTTTCTGTTTTTTGTTGTTCGTTGTGGTTGGTCTTTTTTTTCCCCCCCAGGGGAGAAGAAGGGTGGTGGATTAAAGCTTGCTTTGTTACCATTGCATAGACATTGTCACAGCATCATCTTTTTACAGCACAACCTCCAAGCCCTTATCAGGAGTGTACTCTTAGATGGAAATTTGAAGGAGTCTGCAGAAGTTCTGTTGCAAGAATCAAACAAACACCTTGTAAGATACAAATTGGAGTAAGGCGGGCCCCAAACAACTCCTACTTGGGGTCAATTTCACCCAGATCCATGAAATTTCTTCTCCTATTGGAGTCCCAGAGACCGCTGGCTATCTAGCTTAAGCCTCTTTGTTGATTTCAAAGTAAGAAGGCTTCCACGTTCATTACCTAGCAAGTGCCCTTCACTATTACTAATCAGAAGCTTACATTTATGGAGCACTTCTATGCACCAGGTACTGTTCTGAAGACTTTACAAGCTTTCATAGCCAAGAAGTACAGCACTGGGATTCAGCCCCCATCAGTATGGTTGCAGTGCCCATGCTCTTAACCACCACACTCTCTGCTAACGATTGGCAGGCTTCCGCCATCTAGACTGTGGGTGAAGCTGAAAGCTGTCTGCCCTGAAGAATCATCCAAACTTCCTCTTACTGTCACCCCTGCCCAAGTGATGAGAACCTGCTACTAAGGATTTGGCAAAGCCCTTAAAAAGGCTCCTGCAGCTACATACATATATAGTAAAAGAATAAAGAAATCCATGGAATGGTAATGACCCCATTCAGGATGGAGGTAACCTCTGGAGGAAGAGGAGGGGGTGTGATCGGAGAAAGGCACACTGGGAGCTCCAACTGCACTGATAATACTTGATTTCTTAAGCTGGGCGGTGGTTAAACAAGAAGGTACACATACCTTTTGTACATCTTAAATATTTCACAATACAGATTTTAAAAGGACTCCTAGGGGGACTTCCCTGGCGGTCCAGTGGTTAAGACTCAGCGCTTCCACCGCAGGGGGCACGGACTCGATCCCTGGTTGGGGAACTAAGATCCCACATGCCGCTTGGCACGGCCAATAAATAAATGAAATTTTTTTTAATTAAAAAAAAATAAAAGGACTCCTAGGGATTGCACTGCCTTAGACAGAGGGGAGAATTCAGCCTACAGCATTGCGTTTACTGTACTAAGGCCTGAAGAATCTAGAAGTGGGTGTGCATCATTCTTGCTCACAAGGGAGGATCTTTCAATTTATAGTCTGTATTTCCTCTTGGCCATCCTAAATCCCTTTCGAGGTCTGGCAATGAGCAGTATCTTAATATTATAGATACTCATATTCCCAAATCCTGGAACTTCATATTTCTAAACCTGTGAGGTTTAGAAGGAATGGTATAAGGAAACGGAAAGAAGGGAGGCCGAAAAGCAGTGGAGAAGATGTAAATAAGAGCAAAAAGATAATAAGTATTATTAATTGAGGGCCTACTGTGTTCCAGACACTGTGCTGAGTCCTTTATAAACATTATCTCATGTGACCATCCCCATGCCCCGCCCCCGCCAGTAAACCCATGAGATAGGCACTAATAGGCCCATATTCTACAGATGAGAAAAGTGAGATTCAGAGAACTTAAGACATTTGCCCTAGGTCACACAGCTTGATAAAATGCAGTTTGACCCCAGATCGGAGTGACCTCAAAGGCTGGGAGCTTAACAAGTGGGCTTACTGCCTCCCAGCAGAAGCCATGAGAAAGAAGAAGAAAAGATGTTGGAGAAGGGAACTGAAATCCTCCCACGTACAGGGCCCCACCAGGGAGCAGATGTGCGGGAGGAGGCTGGCTGGGCCTGTGGCGCCCTGAAGGGTGTCCGCCTTGTCATCCGCAGCCCAGCTCAGCTCCAGCTGATCGCTGCTTTGCAGGAATGTGGGCCAGGTTTACCAGATACTCTGGTTTTTAGGTAAAGTTCAAAATCCAGATTTTTTTTAAAAGGAAATCTCACGATCGTTTAATGTTAACAACAACAACAAAAATTATTAGGGGAAAAAAAACCACCCTGTGGGCCAAATAAAACCCAATTATGGGCTGAATTTGGCTCACCAATCACCAGTTTGCAACCTCTGGATGAAGAATGGCAGATAAAACTGAAAGGAAGAAGAGAGAAATAAGGATCAGAGAACAAGAAAGAGAGGAAAAGAGAAAGCAGGAGAAAAGGAGAAAGATTAAAAAAAAAAAGAAGTCGGGAATTCCCTGGCTCTCCAGTGGTTGGGACTCTGCGCTTTCACTGCCCTGGGCCCGGGTTCCATCGCTGGTCATGGAACTAAGATCCCGCAAGCTGAGCAGCGCGGCCAAGTAAATAAATAAAAGTCAGAAAAGAGTGAAGGATCAAATAAAGGGCAGTGCAAGAGGGAAAGGAGCAGGGGGTTGAGGGAATCCCAAGAGGCAGCGGGGAAGCAGAAAGCTAGCAGAGAAAGAAGCAAAGAGCTCAGAAGAGAGAAGTAAGAGGAAGATCAAAGGATGAGAGGGGAAGAAGGACACGTAGAAGAGAGCAGCCTCCACCCAGCAATCCTGGGGGGGACCCTGGGCCAGTCGGTGGCAAGGGCGAGGTGAGCTGGGAGACCCAGCCAACCCCATTGAAAGGTGGAGCTGTTTTCCTCTCTGGAAGCAATCGCTCCGCCTCCCCGAGACACAGGGTGGTAGCAGCTGCAGCATCGGCTACACGACAGGGTGAGGCCCCTCAGGGCCGTCTCTGGGGCTGGACAGCACGCCGAGTGGAGCCCTCTGCTGGCCGGCACTGTCTAGCCCATTAGGGAGCTTTCAAGGCCGGGTGAGAGCCGCAGGGAATGGGCCGGCCACACCCTTTCCTGGCATCTGTTGGGAGCTTGTGCAATAGAGCAGTAGCCATGGTAACCCTGTGTGCCGCTACCCTGTTTGGATTCACAGAAGGGGTTGAATTTTGCATCAGGACAACCACATTCAGAAAAGACTGATCCAGTCTGCCCCAGCCCCCTGGGCCCCCTCCCTCTGGAAGCCCCAGGCAAAACGTGGAGAGAGGAATATTGGGCAGAAGAGACTCTACAGTCTCCAGTCCTTCCCCTTCCTGGGCCTCATATTTCTCCCCCAGGGGGCTTTATTGGGTCAGACGGTCCCCTAGACTTCAAGGTTAGAAAGGAACTCAAAGATAATTCCTGCATCAAACTCCAACATTAAACTTAATGCCCCACACGTCCCCACATGATAGGTTTTAGTACCACCTGTGGCTTCTCAGAGAGCCAAACTCACAGTGGCCATTTCCAGGTACTAAGACTCTTCATACATATATATTCTAAATACCAAACAGGTTGCTCAAATTGGGCTATATTTTCAATGTTTACATGGCACACAATTACACTTTGAACTAAAAAAATACACATCAGTTTGCTTCTATCTGCTCACTAAGAGTTAACGATTAATGTATTTTTTGACAGATGCCACAGTTTGGAATCTTTGCAGCTAAATAATGTCACAGGGTTTTTAATATACCAGTGACTATTATGCCAATTAGGAGTTTGGCTGATGACCATGAATCACTCATAATCTACAGCCTAATTCTAATTTAAATGTCCCACGGCAGATGGCAATGTTCTACAACATTATTGTGCTAGTCACAAGATAATTGCCAGATTTATTTTTAAAATGAACTCACAGTGCAGTACAAGTAGTGGGCTGGGTGATGAGACAGAATTTAAAGTTATATGATGAATATCTTCTTTTCAGTGTACACTATACAGTGTACAGTCATGACTGTACACTGTATATCGAGAAATTCATTCAGTGATGACTTCAAAAGTCTAAAGTTGAAGCCTTTTGTGAATACACTGCCCAGGTCAAATGCCCTCCTTTCTTGTCCCCCATCTCCATGCCTTTGGAGGGATTATTTACTTTTTAGTAGTGGACTCTTGGAGGTAAAAGACTTCAAACATCTTGACTGGGGGCATTTTAGACATTAGAATGGGGTAATGGGTTTTGGAGATTTAATGCCCTTCAAATGACATCATGATATGGCTCCCTACTTCTATCTCTTGCCAAAATCTGAATTGAGGTGGCAGCATGATAGGGGAACTGGTCCTTTTAATGATCTTTCTTTTGAATTATGAAATAATAATAATTTTTAAAATGACCTCCTAGATACAGAGAACATATAGGTAGTTGCCAGAGGCAGGAGGTGAGGGGTGGGCAAAATGCGTAAAGATGGTTAAAAAGTACAAACTTCCAGTTTAAAATAAATAAGTCCTGGGCATGTAATGTACAGCATGGTGACTATAGTTAATAATACTCTATTGCATATTTGAAAGTTGCTAAGAGAATAGATTTTAAAAGTTCTCATCACAAGAAAAAAATTTTTTGTGACTATGAATGATGACGGATGTTAACTAGACTTATTGTGGTGATCGTTTTGCAATATATGTAAATATCCAATCATTTTATTGCACATCTGAAACTAATATAATGTTATATTTCAATTATACCTCAATTTAAAAATAAATACAGACTGGAAAAAAATTACGAAATATTTCAAACATGCTGTTACAAATGACCACCCAATTTAGCAGCTTACAACAACCATGATTTTATGCTCATGGAATCAGCAGGTCAGGAACTTAGAAAGGGCACAATGGGGAAAGATTTCTCTGCTCTATGATGTGGGAAAACTTGAAGTCTGGGAGTGACTTGATGGCCAGGGGCTGGAATCATCTAAAATCTTGTTCACTCACATGCCTGGTGCCTGGGCTAGGAAGACTCAAAGATTAGAAGTGCCAACCAAAGTGCCTACATGTGTCCTGTCCACACGACTGGCTTCCTCACTGTCCAGTGACTTCAAGGTAATCAAACTTCTTCCATGGTGACTCAGGGCTCCCACAGTAAGTGTTCCAGCAAGCAAAGTGGAAATGAAAGCACCTTTTCTGATCTAGTCTCAGGACTCACATAGCGTCACTCCCACAACATCCTATGGGGTACAATGAGCCTGCAAGATTCAACAAGAATCCTAAAATCCATATGGAACCACAAAAGATCTCAAATAGCCAAAGTGAGCTTGAGAAAGAAGAACAGAGTTGGAGGCATCACACTTCCTGACTTCAAACTATATTACAAAGCCATAGTAATCAAAACAGTATGGTTCTGGCACAAAAACCCACACATAGACCAATGGAACAGAATAGAGAGCCCAGAAATAAACCCATGCATATATGGCCAATTAATCTTTGACAAGGTGGCCAAGAACACACAATGGGGAAAGGATAGTCTCTGCAATAAATGGTATTGGGAAAACTGGATATCCACACGCAAAATAATGAAACTAGACCCCTAGCTTACACCACTCACAAAAGATTAACATGAAATGAATTAAAGACTTAAATGTAAGACCTGAAACTATAAAACTTCTAGAAGAAAATGTAGGGGAAAAGCTCCTTGACTGGTCTTGGCAATCATTTTTTGGATATGACACCAAAGCAGGGGCAATAAAAGCAAAAATAGACAAGTGAGATTACATCAAACTAAAAAGCCTCTGCACAGCAGAAGGAAACAATCAATAGTGAAGGAAACAATCAATAGTGTGAAGAAGCAATCTATGGGAGAAAATATTTGCAAACCATATATCTGATAAGAGGTTATAAGGAACTCCTACAGTGAAATAGCAAAATAATAATCATCATAATCATCTAACTAAAAAAATGGGCAGAGGACCAAAATAGATATTTTCCCAAAGAAGACATACAAATGGCCAATAGGTACACAAAAAGATGCTCAACATCACTAATAATCTGAGAAATGCAAATCAGTCACCTCATAGCTCACACCTCACACCAAGAAAAAACAAGAGTTAGCAAGGATGTGGAGAAAAGGGACCCCTTGTGCACTGTTGGTGGGAATGTAAATTGATACAGCCACTACGGAAAACAGTATGGCGGTTCCTCAAAACGTTAAAAATAGAACTATCATATGATCCAGCAATACCACTTCTGGGTATTTATCTGAAGGAAAAGAAATCAGTATCTTAAATCAACTATACTCCAAAAAAATTATTAAAAAAAAAAGAAATCAATATCTTGAAGAGATATCTGTACTCCCATGTTCCTTGCAGCATTATTCATGATAGCCAAGATATGGAAACAACCTGTAAACAGATGAATGGATAAAGAAACTGTGGTACACACACACATCATGTGTGTGTGTATGCATATATATATATATAATTCAGCCGAAAAAATGAAATTCTGCCATTTACATGAATGAAACTAGAGAACATTATGCTAAGTAAAATGAGCCAGAGAAAGACAAATACACTTGCTAAGAGAGAAGATCTTAAGCATTCTCACCACACACACACACACACATACACACACATACACATACACAGGTAAATATGTGAGGTGATGGATGTGCTAATTAACTTGATTGTGGTAACCATTTCACAATGTGTACATACATCAAATCATCACATTGTACACTTTAAATATACAGTGCAATGTTATTTGTCAATTATAACCCCATAAAACTGGGAAAAAAATAACCAAATGGCACAAATTCAAAATACCAACAACAAAAAAACGCTATAAGAGGGGACAGAGTCACCCCCCATCTATAGGAAAAGTGTCAAAGATTTACACATTTAGAAGCTACTACACATATTAAAATATAGGGAATAATACAAAAATAAAACACCAAAGTATCCATGACCCAGAATTTATGCATTAACATTCTTGCTAGGGTTCTTTCAGATGATTTTTTTAAACAAATAAAATGCCACTTTTAAAGAAAGGACTCCAGCCTATTGAATTTCCTGTTCCAGTATCTGCAGACTGTTGATGTAGAAATTCTCCTTTATAATAATAGGGAGCATTTTTTGAGCTCCTGCTAGGTGCCAGGCACTATACTTTTTATGTAGATTTCTCTCAACAACCTATTAAGAGGGTATGACAACCATCCCCAGTTGATAGACAGAAAAAGACCCCGAGACTTAGAGAGGTAAGTTGCCCAAGGACACAAAGCTAAGGGTTCTAGTCAGTTCTACAAATATTTATTGAGTATCTACTATATGCCAAGCCAGACATGGCCCCTTGCCTTATCCATAGAACTTATAACCTAGTGGGAGTCAGGTCGTAACAATAAAGATTAAAGAAAGGACTATGAAAGAACTATATAGCTAATGTCTTAGAGAAGTCAGGAGAACACAGAACAGAGTCAATCTTTGAACCCAGGCAGCCTAGTTCTAAATCTGCATGCTCAACCCTTGTACTATACAGATTCATAATTTTTAGTTTGGTTTAGAATTGGGACCTAATGAAATTAGGTCTGTGGCACATGGCATCCTTTCCTCTAACCACTAGGCTGTATGTCCTCCCCTTTGCCTTCATTTAAATTACTCTTCCCAGCACTTACTGCTTCACACTTATTTATTTCGCTTCTTGTCTCAGATTTTCCTGGTAGAACTCTCTTGGCAATAAGCAATCTTGTCACAGAGAGGTTCTATAAAGCAGACATGTTTAGACTATCTTTAATAAAATAAAGTGGCCTCCTCCACCACAATGAACAATGTTGAGCATATATTGAAACCTCAAAAGTCCCCAAGTCCAAATTCATCCATCCTATATTATAAAGGCATAAGGCTGCTTTTATCATTCGGTAAAATAATCATTGAATGATTTTCTTGGAAACTCTAAAAGCTGGGAGGGGAAATTAAGTGCTTTGGGCCCCTTGGGGATATAATTAGATCTTCCAGGACTATTTGACTAGGTTATGTTGCCCGAGGCCTTTGGAGAGAAAAAAAAAAGGTTGATATTTTTCACCCACGTTGAACTCAAGCATGTGACACACATGTTTGTGAGATTCCCCATTATGTGCCAGTCTGGGGTTGCACTTTTATTACAATCAGGTTATGCTTTTCTCTTGCAATTTAATTTTATGCCATTGATATGGTGGGTCTTAATGAAAACGTCAGACTTTTTTTATGTTTAGAAATAATGACACAGGAAATGAGTTGGGTGCCCCTATGTGGCAAGTAAATAAATTAGAACAAAATCCAGCTACGAGATTCTTTCTTTCCTGGTCTCAGTTCTGCACCTGCTCAGTGCCTGGTTTCCTGGGGCTTAATGGGAAAGAAAGGCAAAGGTCCTGACTTCTCTTTTCAGATTGACCAGGCTTATTTGTTTTTGGTTTTTTTTTAACAGTTTAAAAAAATTGAGATACAATTGACATACCCTAACATGGACCCTTTTAAAGTATACAATTCAGTGGTTTTGAGTATATTCAAGGAGTTGTGAAAACATCACCACTATCTAATTCCACAACACTTTACCACCCCAAAAGCAATCCCCATACCTACCAGCAGTCACCAGCCACCCCTGGCGACCTACTTTCTGTTTCTATAGATCTCCCTCTCCTGGATATTTCATATAATAGAACCAGGCCTCTTTTGCCTCCTTCTCCTTTCCCCTTCTCTCTCTCTGACTCCCTGCAAAGTCAGGCCCCTAGAATGCTAGGATGGCCTGGAGGGTGGGACTGGATCTGTCTGAAACAGGTTTTCTTTTCTTGTTTTCTCTGCCTTGCTAGCTCATCTGCCTTTTCATTCTCTCCTCTCTTGGTTTAAACCTACTCTCATTTAATCCATTCACAAGTATTGATTGGACACCAGGTACAACTAACTCATAACATATAAAATTGAGTACTTAACATGAGTCAAGAAAGCTGTCCTAATAGCTTTATTTGCTTAAACTCTTTTGATACAGCTGAATAAGCTGGGTATTATTATTATCATCAGTCCCATTTTACAGTTGATTAAACTGAGGCATGGAAAGATTCAGGGACTTACACACAGCGAGTCAGCGCCAGGGCTGGGATATGCGTGGTGTTCCGTGCCGGGAGCAGGAGGTGGGGATGGCAGGCCGGGTGAGCAAAGAAAAGACATGGCTCCTGACTTCAAGGAGTTGGGAGAGGAAATGAATCACACACACATGCGATATTGAAGCAGCAGTGTAAGAGAGCGGTTTTCAAGTGTTAATGTGCCTCAGAATCACCTGGAGGCTTGTGGAAACACAAATTGCCAGCCCCTCCCTCCAGAGTTCCCGGTTGGGTAGGTCCCGGATAGGGCTGGAGAAACTGCACTTCTAACAAGTTTCCAGCTGAGGCCCTTTGTTGCTGCACGCAGGCTTTTCTCTGGTTGCGGTGAGTGGGGGGCTACTCTTCATTGCGGTGCGCGGGCTTCTCATTGCAGTGGCTTCTCTTGTTGCAGAGCATGGGCTCTAGGCGCGCGGGCTTCAGTAGCTGTGGCATGCGGGCTCAGTAGTTGTGGCTCACGGGCTCTAGAGGGCAGGCTCAGTAGGTTGATCTTGCTGGGCCGGGGCCCTCACTGGGAGAACCACTGTCTTCGAGCATAGCTGTCATAGTTGCACCTGTAGCAGCTACAAGTACAAGTATTTAGAAAAAGTATGAGCTTTGGCCTGATGTCGGTGTTGCAGGATGAGTTACCTGAAGATGTTGGCAAAGGAAGAAAAACCTCAGATCAGGAGGATTAGATCTCTTCCCTCTTACATGTCTCCTGTATTTCCCCGCCTCTTGCTCCTTGCATGTCAAGTTCAAGCTGCACCCAAGGCCCTTCACAATATGGCTGCGGCGGGTCTCTCTAGCTTCACAGTCTCGACCTCTTAGCAGCCCCTTTACAGTCTAGCAATTCCAAGTTGCTCTGGGTTCCCAACCTTCCATGGCAGTTCATGCCCTGCTGTTGTTTCCTCTGCCTGCAATGACCTCGCTCATGTCCCCTACTCACTCAAGGCCTCCTGGCTCTACCAGGCTCTGCCACATACTGGCCAAGTGACCTTGAGCAAGTTAGTTACCTTCTATGTGCCTCAGCGTCTTCATCTGTAAATGAAGATAATAATAGGGCTATTGTAAGGATTAAATAAGGTAATACTTATTAACCACTCAGGATAGAGTCTATGCATATTCAAAAATATTAAGTATTTTCACTACTATTATTATTATTATCCATTTTACTAAACCCAGCATAGGCATTACCTCCACCAGAAAGTCTTCCTTGTCATTCTCAGCCCACGCCTACTGATGTTATCAGTGATTCTCTCTCTCTCCTGTACTTCCTCTGCACCTAATACATGCTTCAGTTCAAATTCCTGCTCCGTCACTTGCTGGCTGTGTGATCCTGAGCAAGTCACTTAATCTCTCTGAACCTAGGTTTCCTCATCTGCAAAACGAAGATAATAATAGCACCACAGTATCCATCTCATAGGATTATTGCATATATGAAAGAAGGCAATGCATGAAGCAGCTCGAAGCACAGTGCTCAGCACTTAGTAGAGGCTCAATAAATGTTTGCCAGAGTTATTTTGAGTTGCACAATGGGATTGTGAAAAATGAAGAGATTGCTCCTTCTCGAGGTAAGATTGTGATGCACCACACTGTTGCAAGCTTCCTGCTCAGTCTGTTTCCTCTTCCCCAAATCCCCTTTCCCACATTCCTTCCTGGCTAATATCTCCCCATTCTTCAAGATTCAGCTTTCAGGGTTACCTGTTCCAGAAGGACTTCCCTGAGCCTCCGGATTGAGGTGGGTGCCGCATCTCTGCTTACCCCATCACAGTGCTTATGATAGACTGTGCTTTTTTTGGTCACGCTGTGCGGCTTGCGGGGTATTAGTTCCCCGAGCAGGGATCAAACCCAGGCCCCCGGCAGAGAAAGCTCCGACTCCTCACCACTGGACGGCCAGGGAATTCCTGACCATGCTTTTCTTAAGAGCCAAGCCTGTTCAGCTTCATCTCTGTACCCCCAGCATCTAGCACACCATTTGCAACATAGTATGTGCTCAATGAGTATTTGCACTAAAACAGAGGAGACCCAGCTGTACTGGAACAGCCGTTATTGTTCAAATGTCAATAAGTTGCCAAAGGCAAGTTACCTTTCCTGGAACTGCAGCGTGGAAAACATCCGGGCATTCTTCTGGTGGCAGGAAAGATGGTTCATTTGACCTATGGCATTAAAAAATGGCATTAAACAAAACTGTCCTTTTTCTGCCACTCAAAGCTTGGAGAACGCTGCCATCTAGTGGTGGACTTCAGATATGCTGGAGCATGAGCTCTGCAGTTCCCCCTGGGGGCGTGGAGAAAACCACTGAGGCTGCACCTACACAGAGCACGCTGAATGGCCAATTTCTCTGAATAAGGCAGACATGTGACATGCATTTTCACCCGATATATCTTGTTAATTGAGAAAAATAAAGGTTTGAGTCTCCCAGTTAGTAGTCACGAAGTCCTATGAAGGTGGCTGGTTGCTGATGGGGTAGGGATTTCAGAGTCCAGATGGAACCTCTCTGGTGCTACATTCAGTGTCAGATAATGCACCTTATTTTTTCAGATGGAAGGTATGGTTGGCAAAGAGCTGCTCTCAGGCCTTATGCAATCTGATTGGATGCAAGAAGCAATTAAGGAATAAGACACCATTCAACTTGACTCAGGTCATTTGACTGGCTGTATGAGTGTCAAGCAAACATACCCAGGTATATACACGAGTACTTGCCATCCTCCTGGGGCTCTCTGTACTTTTTCTAGGAACCTTCAAAGAATTTTGGAATAGATTGCCCTTAGAATTGTCCTGAGTCTAACACTAATAAGAAACAGGACAGATAATCTACCACATATCCAGCAAGTGATTGCGCACTGCATTTGAAGTCAAACAGATTTGGGTTCAGGTTGCTGCTCTATCACTTACTACCTGTGTGACCTTGCCAAATTACTTCACCTCTGTGTGTCTCAGTTTCTTCATCTGCAAAATAAAAGTGAAAAATAAGCCTCATCTCACTTGGTTTTTGTGAGGATTAAGTGAAATATACATACAAAGAATTTGAAACAGTGTTGGGCACTTTAGTAAGTGCTTGCATTTTTAACAAATAATTCGCTATCCTGAAAAATGAAACTAGGAAAGTCATGGACAATGTAATGTACTTACTATATACACAATTTCATGTATTTATGTGTGTGTGGGTGGGTGTGTGTGTGAGAGAGAGAGAGAGAGAGAAAGGCCTAATTATAGTGTTAAGGAGAAATGAAAGTGTTTGTAATTAATCCATCTGTAAAGGTTCAGGCCACGCCATGCTAGAAGACCTAAGGAAACAGGCAGGAACTTGCACCTTTGTGTAGAAACCCCATAGGTGTAAATTATGCTACAAATGCAGACCCTTACAGGGCATTGCATTAATGACTCAATTACCATGAGCGGCATTGCTGTCAGCAATTTGATCTTCAAGAATGGTAAAAAAAAACTCTTGGGAGAGTTCTGAACAAAACAAAGTTCAATTTTCTTTCAATTTACATGGTAGTTGTCTTCCTGGAAATTTCAAGCCTATACTAAAACCATGCAAAAAAATATTTTGTGTTCATGTGTAAAGCAGAGTTATGTTCTAGGCACAGATGATTATGAATAGATTTCTTAAATCTACATGAATAACTGGGTAAGGGGAGGTGGCATTCAAAAGTTGGGCAGAATCCAGGGCATTCTTCACTGTGTGGGACTGTCCAGCAAAGTTGGGGACATCTGGCCTCTGTCCACTAAATGCTAGTAGGGCTCCGCACCTTGTGGAACCAATCTCTACACACTCGCATGCACCCAGAGCACGGAATTTGAGAATCCCTTGCTACAAAGTTTTAAGGGGAAACTGAGTCAGGGCCCTGCTATTCATTACAGGACGAGCCTGGAAGACAAGAATCCAGGGATGGAGACTCAGCATTGGGTGGGAAATAGAAAAGGGTCTTAAAACTTGTAGATTCGATTGAGTCGTGAGTCTGGATGAAGCATGCACAGGAAAAGGGTGGAGTTGGAGCTCGAGGGGGATGGGGTGGAGGCAGTTATCCAGACACTGCAGATTGGAGAAAGGATGGGAGTCGTGGCCAGGTAGGCAGCCAGGGTCAGAGCCTAAGCCAAAATTAAGGCTCTAGAAAGGCAGCAAATCAGGAAGCATGAAGACTGACGACAACCAGGGTTAAAATAGCAGGCAGAGCAAGGGAAGGGGGTCTGAATACAGGCTGATGGCCTTCCATCCAACTGGTTAAAAGTGCAGACTTGGAGTCAGAGGTACCTGGGCTTAAAATCCCGACCCTGCTTACTCATTGCGTGACTTTGGGAAAGTTCCTTCTAGTCTCAGAGGCTCACATTCCCTTGTCGGTAAAGCGAGACAGTGATGAGTGCCTGCTCTCTCCCTGGCATGGTGTGTGCATCATGAATGCCTGCTGTTATGACTACCGTCCCTGCCGACCTGCTCTTCCTTCTGTGCCCACATCTCAGTGAGTGGCCTCACCACCCACCTGCCCAGTCATCCAGGCCAGAAGATGATCTCTTGTAGAAGCCTGGAGATGCTCTTTGACCCCTGTTCCTCCTGCCTCACAATCCCACTGATTTTTCCTTGGAAATTCCTCCTGTATCTGCTGCCTCTCCTCCTTCCCCACTGCCAGGATATCATGGCCAGAGATCATGCCAGTTCAGCCCGTCACCACCCCTCAGCTGTGTTTGGATCCCATCCAGGGAGCTTGGCTACACCTGGAGGAGGGGAGGGACTACCAGTTCTCCTGGGACTCAGCTTGGGTGAAGTCTTGGTGGCTAGGTGGTGATAGGCAGGACATTTATCCAGAATGGGTGGGAATAAATGAAACACAAGGGGGCGCTGTGGGCTAGAACTTAAAAGGGAAGTCGAGTATATTATCAGAAGCATCGACTGGCCAGCAGTGTGGTGATTAAGCCCTCAGACCGTGGCGCAAGTCTTCCTGGGTCTGAATTCTGACTCTGCCGCTTACCAGCTGTTGGACCCCAGGTGAGTTACTTAACCTCTCTGTGCCTCAGTTTCCTCATCGCTAAAACGGAAATAAAAATAGTACCTCTGTCAGAGAGTTCTGATAAAGACAAAATGATTAATTATATGTAAAGGGCTTAGAATGGTGCCTGGCACATAGTCATCATGAGCAGTATTTGTTAAAATACTTAAAAATGTTAAAGATAGGGTTAAGCACAGGTTCATCAGCTGTTTGAAAAGTTGAGATGTTGTGCAAGCTGCAGGCTGTTATCAGATGCAGGAACTGTCTGGAACAGGTCTGAAACAGTGGAGGTTTTTGGTCACCCTCTTGGATTTGATCAGGGGTGTCGATGACCTGGAAGTTTAACTTTGCATTGCCTTGGATCCCATGGGAGTGGTTTGTCCCGGAAGCTGCGAAGGGTTCCATATGCTTACGGAACTGACGCTGCAGAGTCCTGGCAGAGCTAGAGTTCTCGATTTTTCTTTCTACAAAGAATATTGAATCCCTTCTGGGGAGCTAGGTGGTCTGGTGCAGCTTGGCCGAAATTCACACTGGTATGTTTGTAGAGGAAAATGCAAGCAAAATCCTGAGATGTACAGGCTGCAGTTGCCCTGAGGATGGTAGAAGTATGACTTTATAGTCAGGAGAAGCCAGGGATCAAGAAGCAGGGTGACGCTGAGAGGTAAGGTTTGCAAGTGACATTATATCTGGCCAGAACATTTGCACAATGCCATGTGTGGACTTTTACGTGTACCTCAGTGCTTATTCTTTTTCTGAATCACAGAGTGGGTTCACCCATGCTGGGGCTGGCTTAGGCCATGCAAATTGGCTGGGCAGGGCCCACAGAGTTTTCAAAACCCCTTTAGTCTATCAGAAATCTGGAAGTAGTTACCATATGTCCTGGAATTTGCCAGTGTCCGACACACTATGCCTGGGGGGAGGGGTGCTAGGGCTCAGTTGGGGTCCAGAGCAGGATTTGGCTTGGTTACCCCTTTACCAGCATGCCGCACTGGGCTTCCTGACAGGCAGACTCACGACATCAAGGGCACAGGAAAGGTCCACTTCAAAGACCTTATCTGGAATTTCACAATCAGGAAATCTAGAAATGTCACTGGAAGGAAGTTCAGCAAAATCATTTACAGTTTAGTTTTGCTTTTGTTTTGCATTACATATGAGGGAGACGTACATAGAGTCTTTTCAGTGCTTTCAGGCCTCTGAGGGGCCTAACTGGGCCTTGACAACAAGCCCAGCAGCTTGGGAGCAGTGACTGTATCAGACTGTGTTGCAGTTATGGGACCCTTTGGCGCTGAATCCCTTCCTGGCCACTGGCTCCTACAATGGCGCCATCTGGTGGCATATGCCGTGCTGTGGGGAATGCGTTTTAACCTGCTGCAGAGCTGTTCCAGCCTCCCCGTGGAGGGAGGGTGGGCTCCTGCGGCAAAGGCGAGGAGGTGAGGCCTGGCCTCATGGTGTGGTGCTCAGCTCCACAGCTAAGTTTCTGTTCTGCTCTGCCTGCGGTTTAGCAGCCAGACTCGCTCCTTTCATAGCATCCCAGCACCCAGCCTTCCCGCATGGACCCTAGACACAGATACACCCGTCCAATTCCTGGGCCAGAGCCAGACAGAATTCCTAAGAGCTGGGATTTTGACCTTGGGGTGCCACAGAGCCCTTTAGTAGGCCTATGAAGCCGACAGAACCCCCTTTTAGAACCATTTAAAATTTTTATTTTATGGAAGTATAGTTGATTTACAGTGCTGTGTTAGTTTCTACTGTACAGCAAAGTGATTCAGTTATACATATGTATACCTTCTTTTTCATATTTTTTTCCATTATGGTTTATCACAAGGTATTGAATATTGTTCCCTGTGCTATACAGTAGCACCGTGTTGTTTATCCATTCCGTATATAATAGTTTGCATCTGCTAATCCCAAACCCCCAATCCATCCCTCTCCCAACCCCCCTCCCCCTTGGCAACCACAAGTCTGTCCTCTATGTCTCTGAGTCTGTTTCTGTTTCGTAGATAACTTCATTTGTGTCATATTTTAGATTCCACATATAAGTGATATCATATGGTATTTGTCCTTCTCTTTCTGACTTACTTCACTTAGTATGATAATCTCTAGGTCCATGCATGTTGCTGCAAATGGCATTATTTCATTCTTTTTTGTGGTTGAGTAGTATTCCATTGTATATATGTACCACATCTTCTTTATCCACTCATCTGTCGATGGACATTTAGGTTGCTTCCATGTCCTGGCTATTGTAAATAGTGCTGCAATGAACATAGGGGTGCATGTATCTTTTTGAATTAGAGTTTTGTCTGGATATATGCTCAGGAATGGGATTGCAGGATCATAATGGCAACTCTATTTTTAGTTTTGTGAGGAACCTCCATACTGTTTTCCATAGTGACTGCACCAATTTACATTCCCACCAGCAATGTAGGAGGGTAGAACCATGTTTTTAAATGCATAAGACAAACTATATAGAAATAAAAAGGAAACCTATTATACTGAAATACAGTTATAAAATACTTAAAAAATGAATTTGTGATATAGCAATATAGGTGCTTTTTTATTACACATGAAATAACAAGATCTAGTGGCAGGTCTCATTTCCTCCATAATTTCGAAGCAGTGACGAGTATAAACATTACTTGAAGAGATCTGCAGCTGTTGTAACGTGATATGCAACCATCTGTGACTTCCACCGACGACAAAGTCACAGGTACTGCTAATACCACCGCGGGTTGTTGCTTATGTTTATAATGGAAGGAAACGCTACATTGAATTAAAGGAAAATGAAGTTAGAGATTAGGAATGACAAAGATGTGTTTTCTGCATCCAAATTCTCAGATCCTCTCTGTGGATGAACCCCATGTGTGGAGGTCAAGTTAAGAAGCCCTGCATTAGAGCACGCCTGAGCCAGGGGGCGACAGATTGCAGCCCTGGCTAAGCCCTCCTCTCAGTCAGGCTCTTAGAAGAGGGGGATCTGGAAATCCACAGAGTACCCTGAAAGGGAGCTTACCGGTTGCTACAGCAGCGCCCCCTCTCTGCTTCTTACTCGCTCGTGTTCAGGCTCCCACACAAAGCGGGAAAGCTGGGGCAGGGGGCCAGACATTGCTGCAGCTTTACATTCTCTCTTTTTTTTTTTTTCTGAGATCACTTCCTCTTTTCTCCAGAGGGTGGCGTAGGGGCAGGGTTGAGATCCCTTGGCTGCTGCACCCTGAGGCATCACAACCCACAGAGGAGCAGCTCTGGCCAATCCGCCGCCAACTTAGCTGCCAGAATGAGCACCTGTCAAGAGAAATCGGCCTTTTCTTCTCCCCAGACAGCAGGTGACAGCTCTGCAAAACACCCCTGAGTTGGAGGCGACTTGTTTGAGTCCCCGCTACACGGGGTTTAGAGACTGAGACTGGCCCACCCAGGAAGAGGGGAACACAACCAGGGTTGAGGTTTGGTCCTGCCGTGCTAGAGGGAGAGTGGGTATTCCTACTGAGACAAGCTGGACCACAAAACCTCGAGGACCAGCCAAGGTGCGTTCCTTTGGAGAACAATAGAGATGGGGTACTAGAAAGACTCAGTCCCAAACCCAAGTTTAAGGTCCAGAGGTTGCACAAGAAGCCAATCAAAGGATTGAAACGCCAGAAGGCCATAGCCTGGCAGAGCTGGAGTGGAGCAGTCTGCAGAGTAATTACCGTGATGCGATCTGGGTCATGCGGCTGGCCGCTGAGGTTCAGCAGGCATGTCAGCTGGCCTCAGAGGTTTAGCATGAGGGATTCTGGGGGTGCAGGAAAGCTCTCGGGGGTGTCAAACTTGCTGTGACAGGGGATGTTCTAGCCAGGGGACACCAGGAGTGGTGATGTGTGAATTCAACAGTGGTGAGGCCTGAAACTTTAAGACTCTTATTTATGTGCTCCTTCTGCCTAAAGAGGCCGCGTACATTGTGTGTAAGCGTGCCAGCACTGAAGCCACACTGCCCAGCTTTATATCCCAGCTTTGCTTGTTACCAGCTGTGTGATCTTGGGCAAGTTGCTTAAGCTCGCTGTACCTCTGCTTCCTTATCTGTAAAATGGGGATAAAAATAATACCCTTTTTGTCCCCTGGTTATGGTAAGAGTTAAAATTAGGCAATGCAGGTAGAGTGATTAAGGTAGTGCCTGTCACATAGTATAGATTTAATATATATTAGCTGCTATTATTACATGCTGCTAAGAGGCAGTAGGACTCACAGAAAGTTAGGTCCCAGCTCTGCCATGTGTTTTCTGAGTGACTCTGGGCAGATCAAACTATTTATTCTCTCTGAGCCTCAGTTTCCTTATCTGTAAAATGGGAAGAATAATACTACCTAATGTCACAGGGTTGTTGTGAGGATTAAATGAGAGAATATGTATGAAGTGACTGGCACATATGTAAAGCTCACTCGGTATTAACTCTAATTATTGACCCATGGGCAGCAAACAGGTAGATTTGAAGAGTGCCCTCCAAAGTCAGTAGTTGACAAGGAAAAAAATATTGGAAGGCTACATAAGATATTATTGATGGGGGTGTCCTTTAGAGAGAATGAGTAGGGATAAGGGATGGGAGGTAAGAAAGAAGTCCCTACAATTAATTTTCTGCTCTTTTGAACTTTTTGTACTTTTTTTTTTACCATGTGTGAATTACAAAATACTAATGGGTTATCAGTAATTATAGGCCATCTATGATCAGTTTATACCTTTTTGTATTAAGGGGGAAAAGTCCAATATCCTGTGATAAACCATTATGGAAAATAATATGAAAAAGTATATATGTATATGCATAACTGAGTCACTTTGCTGTACAGCAGAAATTAACACTACATTGTAAATCAACTATACTTCAGTAAAATTAAAAAAAAAAAAAAAAGAGGGAAAAGCCCATGAGTCGGGGTCTTTGGATGGAGCATTTCTTTCTGAAGACTCTGCAGCCGCCTTCTGGCGAACAGTGTGGTGGTGACCAAAGCTGAAGACGTCAGGGTGCAGGGCGCAGGGGGCAAAGGAGGATGTGGCTCGTCTTGGCATGGATGTTGACGACGACCACTGTTTTGTGGCCTGGGAATGGTGTTAATCTGTTAGAACGTCCAAGATAGTAAATCTCAAATTATGAGCCATGGACCAGCTGCAGCAAAATCCCTCGGAGGGGCTGGTTGAACCCCACCCAGGACCCTCTGGATCTCAATGTCTGTGGGTTTGACCTGTATTTATAACTAGCCCTCCAGGCCATTCTGAGGCCCAGTAAATCACGAGAACAGTGATGTAAAAGTTAACAGCGGAAGCCTTTGCTTCAGACAGATGTGAGCTCAAGTCCATTTCAGCCAGTCCTGAGTTGTGTTGAAACCCGCACCCTTCAAATGCATCACTGCCAACTTGCTGCTTGGGCCCCAGGACCCCCTGTTACTTAACCCTGTCCCAACTGCACACACACATACCCCCTTCTGGGCAGAGGAAAGCCTCCTTGGTGTGTGGAGTTGCCCCCTTCTCCCCCTTACTGCACATGTGCAGTTATCATGTGGGCAGCCATTTTCTCTCCTTTCCTCCCCAGGCCCCACTCATGAAATGGCTGCCAATCCTCCTCCCCAAGCATGGTTGCTAGGTGGCTGGAATTCAGTACTGTGACCAATCAGCGGGCTGATACTGTTTACTTGGCTATTGCTTTCTCCAGCTCACGCCCTGGTAGCAACCTCTACCCAAGTGTACACATACACCCGGGTGCAGAAACCTCTCTAGGTCTTAGGGTGGAAGGGGGATAATAGTAGTGCTTAGTTAATGAGATTGTTCTGATTATTACAGGAGGTAACGTATATAAAATGCTTAGCACAGTACCTAGCTTCTAATATTAGATCATGTGCAGGACCCCTTTTCTGGCAAAGTTGTGGTCTTTTATTATCTCCCTAGTCCCTTTCTCTCTCTGGGCCTCAGTCTCCACATCCCTAATGCCATGAGGGGAAGCTAAGTGCATGATCTCTGAGGTTCCTCTCAATCCTGGCTTCCTAGAGTGCTCTATGAGGGATTGGACAAAAGACAACTTTGAGTTGGCCCTGGGGAAGCCACCAAGGTCAGTGTCAGGCAACAGATGCTTCAGAGCAGGGTCTTGAAGGATGAATAGGAGTCTGCCTGTATATACCACTATCAGAGCAGTTCTTGCCCAAGTGACTAAAAGTTGGCAGACCTTGCTTGGGCCTTGAAGCTACTTAGCTACACCCTCCTCCCCGCTACCTCTACCTGCACGATGGCCCTTATTCTCAAAAGCAGTTCTCTCAAAGGCCTTTTCCATGCAAGCTCTCACTAACTGATGTGGATATCCTTTCTCTTTACATCTCCTGGTTATACCTTACAAAGGCAGGTAAAAGCTGTTTCATCAGTCCAGCTAACTGATGACAGGATAAACCAATGGCTTTCAACCTTGACTGTGCATTAGAACCACTTGAGGGCTTGTTCAACACATGGATCCTTGGGCTCCACCTCAGAGCTTATTCAACCAGTATCTTCAGGGACAGAGTCTAGACATCACAAATACCAGGCATCACAAAGTGTGGTTGGTCCATAGAACACCTGCATCGGAACCACCTAGAGTGTTTGCTTAAAGTGGAGATTCCTGGTTGGTCCCCAGACCTACTGAATCCAATTCTCAGGCTTAGGGATGATTATGTGGTTGGACTAGATCAGTGGTTCTCAAAGTGTGTCCCCCGACTCCCCAGCTGCATCATATCACCTGGGAACTTGTCAGAAATGCACATTCTTGGGTCCTAGACCAGACCTACAGAATCAGAAACTTTGGGGGTGGAGCTCAATAATTGGTGTTTTCACAAGACCTCCATGTGACTCTGATGCAGGCTCAAGGTTGAGAGCCACTCTGCTGGGGTGTCACCACTTCCGCATCCCATCGCTTCAATGACACAGTATAATGATTCTGAGATCTCACGAGTGGCTGCTGGGCATAGAAGTCAGTTACTGCTGCCTCCTGATGAAATTCCAGCAAAGTTAGGCTCACAGCATTTCTGGGAAGATCCCACTCAGGGATTACCTTGAGACAGGATGGTCACTAAGGCAATGAGTCATGGGTGAGCCAAGTCAAGGTGTGCAAGGATTATGTGGAGGTGAATAGGCTTCAGACATAGCTGGAGTCAGAGGAAGCCTCATCTCTTCTTCTAGAGATCATGCCGAGGGGTGTCTAAACCGAGAAAATGGGCAAGACCCCAAGACCCCCAGGAGATACCTTGTAGCCCCCAAGAATCTGTTATTCCTTTGCTGGTTCAGGAATCTTGCCATTGTACATCTGAGGATGCCATGTCCAGCCTCAACCAGACATGGCTGAGGAATTCATCCTCTTTATTTTCACATATGCATTTTAGAAAATATTGCATAATTATTCATTTTATGCGCCACTTATACTCTCTATCTGCCAAGAACTATACTAAGGGCTTTACGTAGATTATCTCATTAAAATTCTTACATCAGCCCTGTGAGTCACGCAAGAATTGAGGCTCAGGGAAACTTGGCCAAGGTCACAGTGCTACTAAGTGGCAGAGCTGAGATTTGAGAATCGGTTTGTCTGACTCTAAGACTCATGCTCTGAACTATTCATTCAATCATTCATTCATATATTCCTTCACGTGTTTGTTGAACCCCTACTATGGGACAGACATGGTCTAGGTATTGGTTATGCAGAGTCAACATAAGCCAAACGTATAAATCCCTGCTCTCGTGGAATATTCACTCTAGTACAAGAGACAGACAATAAACTAGATAAATAAGTACAGAGTATATAAGATAATTGTAAGTGCCAAAGAAAAAAATTAAGCAGAGGAGTGGTGATATGACATGTTGGGAGATAAAAATAAGGTGGCCAGGAAAGGTTTCACGGAGAAGGTGACATTTAAGCAACGGCCAGAAGGAAGTGACGGAGCAGGCAGGCAGCTACATGGGAGAAGAATATTTAAGCCAGAGGAACAGCACGTACAAAAACTCTGAGGTGCAGGAATACCTGGTGTATTAGAGGAATAGGGAAGTGGACATTGTGACTGCAGCAAAGTGATGCAGGGGAGAGTAATAGGAGATGAAGTCAGGGAGGTAATTGAGGGACCAGATCATAAAGAGCTTCTAGGATTTTGTCTCTTACTCTAAGGGAGACTAAGGGGTGACCTCTGAATTAGGTTATAACAGAATCACACTGGCTTCTGTGTAAGAACAGACTGAAGAGGAGTATAGGCAGAAATAGGGAGAACAATTAGGAAGCTATTGAAATAATTCAGGCAAAAGAGGATAGAGTTAGAAAACAGTCTGGCAGTTTCTCAGAGTTACCATATGACCCAGCAATTCCACTCCTAGGCATATGCCCAAGAGAAATGAAAACATATGTCCACATAAAAACTTATACATGAGTGTTTATAGTAACATTATTCACAATAGTCAAAAAGTAGAAACAACCCCAATGTCATCAACTGATGAATGGATAAACAAAATATGGTATATCCAGCTAATGGAATATTACTCAGGCATTAAAGGAAGTTAAGTATTGATTCACTCTATAATATGGAAGAATCTTGAAAACACTTTGCTAAATGAAAGAAGCCAATCACAAAAGACCACACAGTGTAGGACTCTATATGAAAAGTCCAAAAGGGCAAATCTATAAAGACAAGAAGTAGATTAGTGGTTGTTTAAAGCTGCAGGGAGCGGGGGAATAGGCAAATATGTGGGTGATAGCTAAGGGTTTCTTTTGGGGCTGATAATATGTTCTAAAATTGATGTTGGTGATGGTTACAAAACACTGTGGGCATACTAAAGAGCATTCAATTGTGTACTTTAAATGGGTAAATTGTATGGTATATGGATTGTATCTCAATAAAGCTGTTTTTTTTTATGATGATGGAGGGTTGGACCATGGTGAAAACAGTAGAGGTGGTGAAAACTATTTGGATTGTGGATATATTTTGAAGGCAAAGCAGACAGGGTTTGCTGACATGCTGGATGTGGGGTGAAAAAGAGAGGAATCAAAGATAAGCCTAAGTGTTTTCACTTGAGCAACTTGAAATGTGAAGTTGCCACAAATTGATATTGGGAAGGTTCTTTGGGATAGAGATGGAGTTCTACTTTGGACATATTAAGTTTGAGATGCTTATTAGATATCCAAGTAAAGAGTTGAGGAGGCAGTTGGAGATATGAGTCTCTTGTTGACAGGAAAGGTCCAGGCTGAAGATACAAATGTGAGAGTCAACCGTATAGCAATGGAATTAGAAGCTACTATAATGGATCATCTCACCAAGGGTATGAGTGTAATTATGCCATATTGTCTCCCATGTATTTGGTGGCCCTTCTGAAGTCACTCAGGAACTGCCTAAACCAGGGTCTCATAGAGACCAGATCTTGGGAATATATCAATATGTTTCTGAAGAAACCAATCAATTTCAGTTTCATGGATGATGCCATTCATAAAGTGTGGATATACCATTGGGATACTGCACATTTCAAAGGGAATCATCAGATAATTTAATTACCTCCAAGAAAGTCTGAAATTCTGCCTTTCATTCATTTCCTCCTTGCTTTAGATGGTATCGTGTGCTCCCCACTAGATTCAGGATTATGAATACCCAACCCCTTAAGTTGATCTGAAACTCTGGGGCTGAGCAAAAAATGTTGTGATCCTCTGTTATCACTGTTTTGATGGTCTAAGCATTCCGGCACCACCTCAGTTTTAGTCTTTTCTTTTTCATAAAAAGTACTAGGATCTGGGGAGGGTAGGTTAGAGAGCCTCATTCATAGGTTTACTTCCAATATTCAGAGACCATAGGTCTGTGGTTGCCTGGATGCTATATTACCTTAGAAAGGCTGGGTATAATGTCTTATCTCCAGACAGAGGGAAGTGCTATAGGAGCTCAGCACGGCTGCCCAAGAGATCTCTGGGGAACTGCATTTCTGCCTGGCTAGGTAGACTCTGTGACCACTTTGGGTGACTTCTGTGCATAGTCTGCAACAAAAAGCTGAGGCTGCTGAAGGTCTACAAGTCCTGGACCCATGAGTAACAAGGACTTCCAGCTACGAAAGGCCAGTTGCCAAAAGCAGAGATGTCGGATTAAGGATAGTTCTAGATACTCATTATTCTGTAAACTACATGCTTCTGGAGGAGTGGGACTGAGTCTTAGTCATTTTCATATCTGTGAACTTCCACTCTCTAGGGGTTAGGGTGATCCCAGCATGGGAGTGTTAGCCAAGTGAGCCAGTGTTAGGGCTGGAGTCATGACGAGCAGAGGACACTTCCATCCCTCACCCTGAGATAGTCAGGAACATAAAGGGCCAAAGCAGAGTTCAAATCTATGGAGTGCAGGTCAAGCCAAGGATTTCAATCGCAAAGGGTAAGAACGGAACCCGATCCAAGAAATAGTGTCCAAACTCAGAATGGTACTGACTTGGCAAACTTGAGCCGACTATAATGTCCAACCCAAGTCTCCAGGCAGCACCATCTGGGTCTATGACATCTTCTCTCCAGCCCTTAACCATATGGGGCAGAATACTAGAGCCAATGGTAAATGTATAATATGGAAGAAAATGTATAAGAACTCACCTTCTATTCCAGCAATGTATGGGATGCATTAAGTTCTTCCACTGGAACACAAACCAAGTCTGTCCTGTTCATTAGTGAGGGTTGAAAAATGGGAATCACAATGAGGGTACGTAATGATGCCCAAGGATCACTGAATGTCTTTGCTAGACAAGAAAGGACCAAGAACCTTCCATTATTCAATGTATTTATACCCCCCACCTTGTCAACCCCGTGGACCTATGTAAGTAAATACAAATAACACATTTTGTTAAGGACTCCAACAAAGGATGCTGATATAGGGTACTGAAGAGTGGGATGAGGTAGACCCAGAGGAGGAAGTCATCACTTCTCCTTGGGGATGCCAGCAGCTTCATTGAGTCTTGAACTGAGTTTTCAAAAACAAATAAGTGTCCTACAGGTGGTGGGAGCAATATGAATAAAGGTGAGATGGCACGGCATATGAGGGGACCTGTGAGGAGCTTAGCATGGTTTGAGGGGCTGGAGATGGAGTTCAGATCACATAGCACTGTGTTTGAACTGCAGCTTGTAAACAATTTCTATGTTGTAAAATCAATTTGGTGAGTCATGACCAACATCTTATTAAATGATATGGACTATAATAGAATAGAAAATATAATGTATTGCCTATAGTAAAGGTAAAAAATCTTTTGTGAAAAATTTTACGTTATTTATATACATATTTATAGCAGTGGGTAAAATCTATTTTGTACTGTGGGTCACGGTCAAAATGTTTGAAATCCACTGTCACAGAGGAACTTGTCAACCCTGCTGACATGTTTGGACATTTTTCTGTAGGCCATGGCAAGCTACTGAAGGATTTTAAGCAAGATAATGACATGATCCAATTTGTGTTTCATCAAAAAGTTTAACCACCTTAGATCAAATTAGCCATGGAAAAGGTGTTAGAATCAAATTAAGTACAGATTGACAGCTGATCTTTTCAAAATTAAATGTTCAAGCTAATTTAATCTATGTGTCATAAGGAAGACGCTCCGAATTGTACACATTCCTTTATTTGGAGAGCATACCATGTGTCAGGCATCGTGCTGGGCACTGAAGAGACAATATAATGGGGAACAAAAATCAACACCATTGCCTCAGGACTTCCCTGGTGGCACAGTGGTTAGGAATCTGCCTGCCAGTGCAGGGGACATGGGTTCGAGCCCTGGTCCAGGAAGATCCCACATGCCGCAGAGCAACTAAGCTCGTGCGCCACAACTACTGAGTCTGCACTCTAGAGCCCGTGAGCCACAACTACTGAGCCCACGTGCCACAACTACTGAAGCCTGCGTGCCTAGAGCCCATGCTCTGCAACAAGAGAAGCCACCGCAATGAGAAGCCCGCGCACCGCAATGAAGAGTTAGCCCCCGCTCACTGCAACTAAAGAAAGCCCATGTGCAGCAATGAAGACCCAATGCAGCCAAAAATAAAATATTAATTAATTAATTAATTTAAGAAAAACAACAAAAAACACCATCGCCTCCTTCGCAGAGTTCAATCTAGTAAAAGAGACAGGAAACAAACAAAATCTGAATGAGTGTGGTAAGTGCTACAGGGAGAAGTACAGGGTGGTATGAGAGAGAGGAGTGGAGTTGGGGTACGGGAGAGAATAGTGGTTTAAGCTGGAAGGTCAGGGATAGGCTCTCTGAGGAAGTAATCTTTAAGCTGAGCCCTGAGCCCTTAAGGATGAACAGGAGTGAGAAGTGTGTGGGGAAAGAGGGTCCCAGGAAGAGGACAGCAAGTGCAAAGGCCTGGAGGCAAGAAAAGAGCTTGGCATGTTCAAGAACAAAAAGGAGACCATTGTGGCTGGAGTATCACGATCAAAGAGAAAGAGTAGCACTGGATGAGACGGGAGACACAGGGAGGGCAGGGGAGGCCGCTGTGTGAGCTTTGAAGCAGGTGAAAGGCAGGATAGAACCCGGAAGAATTGGCATGCATTCAGACACTTGTCAGGGCCTTTGGCACAGGCATGCTGGGAGCAGTTAAAGGCACTGATGTGTAAAGAACACCACTCATCCTTTACAGGCTTCTGCTGTGGATGGAATGAGCCATTGCTCCCTCAGAATTTGCCTGCTAGAAAGTTCTAAAGTGTCTGAGAGGATCCAGAGATTAGAATGTGCCTCTGCTAACTGTAAAGGCATGGTGTGTACTGCACAATGCCAGGGGCACCATTCAAGTTCTTTGATGGTTTCTGGGACTTTTACCACTTTCTGGGTGCCAGTTCCTAGAGCTTTTCTTGAACCCAGCACCAGTTGCTTAATAAACTCACCTTTCTCAACTCAGGTTGTTGACCCTTTGCCGGCATGCTAGCAGCAAGGCAAGACTAGCTGGGTATGCATAGAGGAGGTATGCATGAGCTGGAAGACCTTGGACTTGACAACCTCTGTCACCGCAGTTCCAAATAGCAGCCCTCTGGATTCTAGAATAAATGAGTAGAGAGTAGTGGCTGGAAGAGGACCATATGGTACGGTCCATTCAAATGTCCTCCCTTGTGGTTTGGTACTAGTTGGCATTCCCTTTTTACCAATGTTTTACAAAGTGGAGGTTGGGGTTTTTGGGGGGTTTTGTTTTTGTTTTTGTGTTTGTGTTTGTTTTTAGAGCAGTCCTTAGTTCCTACAAGAATCATCTGACTCCAGTGAGTGTGGAATAGTAGCAGTGGAAACTGTGGTTACTAAGAAAGAGGGTGTTTTAAGGGATGGGCTGCAGTGATTTGAGTGCATCTCTGTTGTGCTGAGGGAAGCCATGTTTCGGTAGGCGGTATGGTGGAAGCGGTATTCCTCTAATACAGTGGTTCTCAACCTGGGGTGAACTTGCCCCCCTGGGGCACATTTGGGAATATCTGAAGGTATTTTTGGTTATCATAAATGGGGGTGGGGGGGTGGGAGGTGCTACTGGCTCCCACAACAAAGGGTTTTCTGGCCCAAATAACAGTAGTGCCTCAGTTGAGAAATCCTTCTCTAAAATCTCATTGATATGCTACATGTGAGTGTCAGTCTGCTGGAATTAGTTCACAAAGTGGTAAAAATGGAGCAGAACCCCCCCCACCAAAACCAGGAACAACTTAGAGGTGCAGCCAGTGATCACATGTATGGGCTGAAAAAAATAGAATGACTTACCTGGTACAAGGTGATTTTATGGCTTAGTGTCTTGACCATTTTTTATTGAGGTATAATTGACATACAACATTATATTAGTTTCAGGTGTAGAACATAATGATTCAATATTTGTATTTATTGCAAAATGATCACCACAATATGCCTAGTTAACATCTATTACCACATATATTTACAATTTTTTTCTTGTCATGAGAACTTTTAAGACCCACTCAGCAACTTTCAAATACGCAATACAGTATTATTAACTATAGTTGCCATGCTGTACATTACATCTCCATGACATTTACTTTAGAACTGGAAATTTGTATCTTTGGACCACCTTCACCCATTTTGTCCATACTCACCCCACCACCGGCCTCTGGCAATCACCAATCTATTCTCTGTATCTATAAGTTTGGGGTTTTTTTTTTTGGTTCCACATATAAGTGCAGTCATATGGTATTTGTCTTCCTCTGTCTGACTTATTTCACTTAGCATAATGCCCTCAAGGTCCATCCATATTGTCCTAAATGACAAGATTTTATTCTTTTGTAAGGCTGAATAATATTCCATTGCGAATATATATATATATATATATATATATATATATCATATATTCTTTATCCATTCATCCGTTAATGGACACTAACATAAGTGTAAATAATGCTACAATGAACATGGGGGTGCAAATATCTTTTTGAGTTAGTGTTTTTGTTTTTTTCGAATAAATACCCAGTAATGGAACTGCTGGATCATATTTTGAGGACTCTCCATACTGCTTTCCATAGTGGCTGCACCAATTTACATTCCCACCAACAGTGCACAAGGGTTCCCTTTTCTCCACACCCTCTGCAGCATTTACTATTTCTTGTTATGACTCCATCTCTTATGCTCCACGCTGCAGTGGTCTGAGAGCTCACCAGCATCAGGTGACCTTGGTGATCAAACAGCTCTGACTCCAAAAGAAACTTCCCAGAGAAATAAGTGTAGAAGTAGAGGTCACTAAGTCCTTTTGAGATAAGATGGCTCTCACTGCATTGTGAAAGGTTTTTGTCTGTCTAGAGTCAGGTGATGATAAAACTGGACAGGATAATGGGGGTGAATACAAAAGGTCATGATACAGATAAATTCCTCTCCTGTTTGATGAATCTGGTTATCTAGACAGTCATGGTGGAGAAGTAAGGATTGAACCTTTGCTAATACCCAACTAATCCCAAGGAATAGCTAGATTGTCTCAGGTGTCACATGTCACTTGACCCCTGACATCATAGCTGAATAAATCTTGGCTCAGGATTTAGACTTCAGGGCTTTTAAATAAGTACATCTCATGGTTGGTGCAAAGGGAGGGACAATTGAGAATGTCATCTATCTAGACAGTAACCTTCTGTCTGGGTAGTGGTGTAGAATACTGGTTATTTGTTGATGGAGAATGACTGGGTGTTACAAAGGTCAAATGGCATGGTAGTGTATTCAGACTAGCTGGGAGATTCTTATAGGCTATTTTCCATTGTCAACTTTCCAAACAAAGATGAGATTATAGGTGACAATATTAGAATCAAGGTAGTCCTGAAAGAGGCAGAGTTTTGAAATATTTTTCTTCAAGAGAGCATTGAATGTCTATATACTAGCAATGAACAATCTGAAAAGGAAATTTAAAAAACAATTCCCATTTACAATAGCATCAGAAAGAATAAAATACTTAGGAATAAATTTAACCAAATAAGAATAAGATTTGTACACTGAAAACTATGTAACATTGGTGAAAGAAATTAAAGAAGGCCTAAATAAATGGAAGGACATCATATGTTCATGTATTGGAAGACTTAATATTGTTAAGATGGCAATACTCCCCAAAAGTAATATACAGATTCCATACAATCCCTATCAAAATCCCAACAGTCCTTTTGCAGAATTGGAAAAGCTGATTCTCCATTCACATGGAATGTTCAGGGGTTCCAAATAGCCAAAAAATCTTGAAAGAGAAGAACAAAGTTGGAGGACTCACACTTCTCGATTTCAAACTGATTACAAAGCTATAATAATCAAACCAGTGTGGTACTGGCATAAGGATAGACATATAGATCAATGGAGTAGAATTGAGAGTCTAGAAATAAACTCATACATCTATGGTCAATTGATTTTTTAATATAGGTGTCACAATCATTCAAGTTGGAAAGAATAGTCTCCTCAACAAATAGTGCTGGGACAGCTGGATATCCACATGCAAAACAATGAAGTGGGTCTTTATCTTATACCATATACAAACATTAACTCAAAATGGATCAAAGACCTAAATACAAGAGCTAAGACTGTAAAACTCTTAAAAGAAAACATAGGGATAAACATTCATGTCATTAGACTTGGCAATGGTTCTTAGATATGACACCAAAGCACAAAGAGTGAAAGAAAAAATAGGTAACCTGGACTTCAAGAAAATGAAAAACTTTTGTGCATAAAAGGCAGTAACAACAGAGTGAAAAGACACCTACAGAATGGGAGAAAATATTTGCAAATCATATATCTGATGAGGGTCTTTATCCAGAATATATAAAGAACTCTAACAACTCAAAAGGTAAAAAAGGGAAACAACCCAATTAAAATAAAAGATGAGCAAAAGATTTGAATAGACATTTCTCCAAAGAAGATAAACAAATGGCCAAGAAACACATGAAAAGATCTCAATAGCATTAGTTATTAGGGAAATGCAAATCATAAGGTACAATGATTTGGGTACACTTTATACCCACTAGGTGGCTATAATAAAAAAAGTAGAAAACAAGAAGTGCTGGTGAGGATGTGAAAAAATTGGAACCCTCCTTCACTGCTGGTGGGAGTGTAAAATGGTATAGCCACTGTGGGAAACAGTTTGATGGTTCCTCAATAAATTAACCATGGAATTATCATATGACCTAGTAATCCCACTCCCAAAAGAATTGAAAACAGGTACTCCAAGGAACACTTGTACACAAATGGTCATAGCAACACTATTCACAATAGCCAAAAGGTGGAAACAACCCAGTGCCCATCAACAGATGAATGGATAAACAAATTGTGGTATAAACATACAATGGAACATTATTAGCTTTAAAAAGAAATGAAATACTGATCCATGCTACACGGATGAACCTTGAAAACATTATCCTAAGTGAAGGAAGCTAGTCACAAAAGACCACACGTTGTGTGATTCCATTTATGTGAAATATCCAGGGGCTTCCCTGGTGGTGCAGTGGTTAAGAATCTGCCTGCCAATGCAGAGGACACGGGTTCGAGCCCTGGTCCAGGAAGATCCCACATGCCACGGAGCAACTAAGCCCATGCGCCACAACTACTGAGCCCTCACACCACAACTACTGAAGCCCGTGCTCCGCAACAAGAGAAGCCACCGCGATGGGAAGCCCACACACCGCAACGAAGAGTAGCCCCTGCTCGCCACAACTAGAGAAAGCCCACACGCAGCAACGAAGACCCAATGCAGCCAAAAATAAATAAATAAATACATAAATAAAAAGTAAATTCTAAAACAAAAAAAAGAAATATCCAGAATAGGCAAATCCATATAAACAGAAAACAGATTAGTGTTAGCCACGAGCTGAGGGAAAGGGGAATTGGGAGTGATTGCTTTATGGGTGTGGAGTTTCTGTTTGGGGTGATGAAAATGTTCTGGAACTAGATAGTGGTGATAATTGCACAACATTGTGAGTGTACTTAATGCCACTGATTTATACACATTCAAATGGTGACTACGGTAAATTTTGTTATGTGTATTTTACTATGATAACAAATAAAAATAAAAAAGAGAAAGCATTGAGCCTTTTTTTAGTGGGGGTGGAGGGCTTGATGACTCCCTCAACACATCACTATACTAATAATAGTAAAAACAATAGTAGTGATAGTAATAATAATGATTATTACAATTATACTAATAGCTAACATTTATGGAGTGTTTATTATGTGCCAGAAACTATGCTGAGCACTTTTCTATGCATTATTTAATCTTCCCAACAGCTCTCTTATTACTTGGATTTCACAGGGAAGGAGAAGGACTCAGAGGTAAATAGGTAATGAGTGGAAGTGCTGAGATCTGAACCCAGGTCTGTCAGATTGCAGAGCCTGCATTCTCACTAATAAACACTAGGGAATCAAGCTAAATGACTGGTAAGACCCTGAGTGATTTATATACATTAGTTCATATAATTCTCAGAACAACATTATGAAAGAAGCACGATTATTATCATCATTCCCATTTTACAGAAGGAAATTGAAGCAGAGACTGTCATGTAACTAATGAGAGGCAGAGCCAGGATTCAAACTCTGGTCTAAGTGACCCCAAATTTCTGTGCTTAACCATTAAGCTGTATAGTACCAGTTGCCCAAGTACTTATGGAAAGCTTAGGTCTTTGGTTAAGAGAGGGATATGGGTACATAGGGACCTGGGCTCCAGAAGCAGATCTGCTATCATGGTAAAATTACGTCCAAGGTTCCAGGCTGTTGACTGGAAAAAAATGCACAGTGTAAAAGTTGAGAATTATGTTTTATTCGGCAGACTTTCTGAGGACATCAAGCCCGGAAGGCAGCCTCTCAGATAGCTCTGAGGAACTGCTCCAGAGGTAAGGGAGGAGCCAGGATATGTAGGAGTTTTTGCAACAAAAACCAGGAACATCAGAAGATTTACCGCTAGTTAAAGAAAACCAGATGTCTCAGGTTAATGAACTTAGCGCTTTTCTACATATGGGAAGATGCAAGAGTCTGGGCTCATTGAAATCATTCCTTTGATATGCACCTTAGCTCTCTAGGGCCAGTATCCTGTTCTTTCCCATCCTGAGTCCCCTCAGGGTGCACCGTGGTGGGGGGAGTGGGTGACTGCAGTGGCTGAGGGCGTGGCAGTGGGCAGCCCCTTTGTTTCCATCCGGAGTTCCCTCAAGGCTCACTGCCGGGGTGGGGGGGTGGCGGATAGTGGTTAATGGTTTGATGGCCGCATCCTTTGTGTGCTGATATGGCAGGCAACATTTTTCATTCACAAGGTCTAGGAGAGACAGATAAGATAGAGCCCAGGAGAAGGATAGACAACCTAAAGGGAAGAACATGGTGTTTCCAGAAAGTGGCTTAAAGTTGTGAGCTTGCGGCACCAAAATCCAGAAGGACCAAGGGGAAAGGTGAACAGTGGGTAAAATGCAGTTTTTACTGCCGATCCTAAAAAACATTTGAAAGCTACTGTCATACAGGGCCTTGGAAGCTGTATGAACTCATTTGGACATTTCCACATAAGCAAGGGCGAGCTATTGAAAGATTGAAGCAGAGTGGTGGATGACCCAATTTGTGTTTCATCAAAAGTTTAACTGTGTTTGATAAAAAATTGGCCATGAAAAATGTCTTTTGATGTGCTCCCCCCCCCCCCTTCACCTTTATATGGCCGCTTTGTGGCTCACGGGCGTGGCCATCAGGGGTTAGCTGTCATTGCTAAGCCCTCATATGACGGTTGGAGGAACAGGTTGTTCATTTACAGGTAGGAGAAATGGCAGCCATGCTCTAGGTCCCTGCAGAAAACATGAACAGACAAACTGTACTACAAGCGCAGACGCTCGGCTTCGATGGTTGCCAGCAGAAAGCCATACAAGGTCCCCGGTTCCAGTGGTTCCTGCAGGGCAAACTATGGTACCCACACCCTATGGCACGTGGTGTGAGAGTCATATGCCTCGGCTAGATGCTGGGATAATAATGCTTCTTACCTATGTTGTTGGGTTTTTTTTAACATCTTTATTGGATATAATTGCTTTACAATGTGTTAGTTTCTGCTTTATAACAAAGTGAATCAGCTATGTGTATACCTATATCCCCATATCCTCTCCCTCTGCGTCTCCCTCCCACCCTCCCCATCCCACCCCTCTAGGTGGTCACAAAGCACCGAGCTGATCTCCCTGTGCCATGCGGCTGCTTCCCACTAGCTATCGATTTTACATTTGGTAGTGTTTATTCACCTATGTTTTTAAGAGGCTTAACCTACAGCCAGTAACTGGAAGTGATAATATTTAATGCTACAAGGTCACTAAGCACAAATGGGTCTGGATGAAAACTGGAAACCAAGATACAAAGGGAGCCAAAAGAGAGGCCAAGACAGGAGGTTTGCAGAGGTGGGAGGAAGGCAAACCTGGAAGAATTTTCCTTCATTCACTCAGTAGCAGCCTTGTATGCAGTGCCCATGGCCTTAGCTATGATCATGCTGGCCGCATTTAGAGAGGATGCAGTGCTAAGGGTGGCTGTGGTGTGTGTGACTCCCCTTCTGTGCCGCAGGACCGGCTGGGCATGCGGCAGGGAGTTCTGAAGTCAGATGAATCTGGGCTGGAAACGTAGCTCTGTGTGTCTCGGTCCACCAGTATGATCTCGGCAAGTCACTTAACCTTGGTGAACCTCACAGTTCCCATCTATAAAATGGGGATGATGATAGTAAGTATTTCATAGGGATTTTCAAAGATTAAAGAGATAATGAACATAAAATGCTTAGCACAATGCCTGATACTTAGTAATAGCTCAGTGAATGTTAACTGCTCTCCTCTTCCTCCTTTTATCCTTCCTCATTGTGATTATGGCACTGAATGGAGTTCAGAAATTACTTGAAGAATTGTCCTAAGGGAATTCCAGGTCGGAGTCATGAAGGCAGTCCAAAATCAAGCTTCTAACCAACATGGGTGTAAACCAAGAGGGGCAGTCGAGGTATGAATTTGAGAGAGATGGAAGTAGAAGGAGATCAGCGAGAGAGGTTGTGTACACAGAGAGGGGGTGGGAAGGAGGCCTGGAGTAATGACTGTGCCAGGAGGCAGATGACTTCCGTGGCTTTTCATCAGGTCTCATGACCACCATCATGGTTCTTCCAGAAGCATTAAAATGGACAACAACAGAGTGGACACTATTTTCTTCCAAACTTCTTCTGACAAGGGGTGGATACCAGGATTTTCCTGCATTGGCCTTATGAGTTCTGGCCTCTTGCTGACCAGAGGTGTGAGGTAGAATCCTAAGACCAGGCCTTTGGCTGTTACCCTCCCATCAGGCCAGGTATAGATCTAGCCATACTGTCAACATGAGCCCTATATCTTCTCTCTCTATGACATATTAATATTTTTCTTCCCAGGTTATCTGGGAGGGCCACTGAGTGCAAAATGGAAGGTGAGATCTTAGTGGGTCAGGTGTAGCCGCGAACTTGTCTGGAAAGCTTTGATGCTCACCAAAGGGCATGGAGTCAGGAAGATGCTGGTGTCAGAGAGCTCCAGGGTTGATAAGAGATAGCCTTTGTCTTTTTTTTTTAATTGAAGTATAGTTGATTTACAATGCTGTGTTAATTTCTGCTGTATAGCAAAGTGACTCAGTTATACACATATACATATATGGATTCTTTTTCATACTCTTTTCCATTATGGTTTATCCCAGGATATTGAATATAGTTCTCTGTGCTATACAGTAGGACCTTGTTATTTATCCATTCTAAATGTAATAGTTTGTATCTACTAACCCCAAACTCCCAGTCCTTCCCTCCCCCATCCCCCTCCCCCTCGGCAACCACAAGTCTGTTCTCTATGTCTGTGAGTCTGTTTCTGTTTCGTAGATAAGTTCATTTGTGTCGTATTTTAGATGCCACATCTACTTGATATCATATGGTCTTTGTCTTTCTCTTTCTGTCTTACTTCACTTAGTATGATGATCTCTAATTGCAGCTAATATTCTTTAAAGTTTACAAGCAGTGATCCCTGAGCTTCCATGGTGCATACATGCCTAGAGGCAAGCCAGACGTTGTCTTCCATATCAAGTGTCCCATCAATTCTCTCTCACCCCATGCCCAGAACCAGTAGGTCTATCTTTTGTACTGGTCTTTGGCCCAACAGAAGGTGCCCTCTCTAGGCATCCTACAGCTCCCCAGGGTACAAACTGGCTACAAGGATGTCCTTCATATTAGAAATGAAAAGTAGTGAGTGAAGGCCAGGACAATAGTTGCTATGAAAGGAGGTGTTTCCAAACCAGGAACACAGTGAGATGTTGTAGGCAGCTTCTGCTGTGGTGAAGTAGGTGGGTCATGTGGCTGGTAGGCGGAATAGAAGCAGAGAAATTCTTCTCGCACTGGACTGATTAAACTCTTTGACTCAGTCTGTAGGTGGCTGGTACACAGATGGATGAAGCTGGGCCAGATGGCTGGGAAGTCCACAGAGGTAAAGGATCTTGTACGATAAACAAGGTGGTGGTGATCTCTGCCCACCTTTACATCTTCATTTTGTACCGGTCTCCCCCTCATTCACCATACTTCAGCCTCTTCTTTCTGTTTCCGAAACCTAGGCCCTTTCCTGCCATTGGGCTTTTGCACTTGTTCTTCCCTCTGCTTGCATGTTCCTTGCAGGGTTTGTTCCTTTTCATCTTTCAGGTCTTACCTCCTCAAAGGAGTCTTTTCTGATCACTTTGCCTAAAGTTGACCCCTGCCAATTACTTTTTTTTCACATCACTCCATTAATTTTCCTGTTGGAATTTATAAGCCTCTACAGACTATTTGTTTACTTGTTTCTTTTCTCCTCCTTCCCAGACTATAACGTCTATGTGATGGACCTTGTTATTCCTTTTCAGTACTATTTCAACAATACCCGGAATGATAAGCACTTAATACATATTTATTGAACAAATGAATGAATAGCTCGTGTGGGTGGGAATCAGAGTCAGGATATAACATAAATTTTTTTCTTAGGATACCCACTGCCATCACAAGGAGGGCTTTGTAGCTATGGAAAAGGCCAGGTTGGGAAGGAGCTTGAGTGTGAAGGTGTCCCAGGAACATTTGGTGTCAGGAGTGGAAGGACTGGTCTTTGACTTGCTTGGACCTATCTTTGACCTGGATACCGGTGTCAGAGTTCATGGTATTCTGGGGAGTGTCATATCAGTTGTAGAGTTTCCTGTAGGCCCTGTATTTAGGTTTGGGATAAGCCACAAACAGCTAGACAGTTGGAATAATGTCAGGAAGTGGGCACTCCTCATTTCCTAAGGCTAACTATGAATGACCCTGAAACTCAGTGAGGTGCTTCTGTCCATAGTGAATCCCTTGTGGCCCCTGCTGAGTCACCTCTGCTAGTTGTGGCTGTGTCTTGACAACCACAAAATCCCCTGTTACCTAAATTTCCTTGGATGCCTCCCCATCTCATAGTACTCCAGATTCTAGGATTGCCTCAGAAATTCTGGCTGCTTGGGATGTAGCAGATGGTAAGCTCTAACCGCTTGAGTCATGTGGCACACAGGGGCTAGATTAAAACCTTCAGAAGCCCTAAGCACAGAAATGTGTATGTCCCCCAGTTATAATTGAAAATACAAACAATAACAAACCGTAAATAGGTGTTAGAGAAGTCCAGTGAAGTGCAAAGTTGTTGTTGTGTTTTGTTTTTGTTTGTTTTTTTTTTTTTTTGAGATGCTATTTTGGTGCTTTTTTAAAAAAATCAAATTTTTTCCAAATATATTTCTTAGTCTATTGGAGCTACTCCTTTGCTAGTCTCCTAGGTAATTGCCTACTGTGCCTAGAGGGTAAAGCAGCAGTAAGCAGCCACTGTGTCTAAGTTGCTCTAGACTTCAGTAATCTGAGTATTCTGTCACCGTACACTCACTGGGACCCTTGATGAAGTGACAACATACCTCTAAGAGAGTTCTGATGGTCAGTGGCTTTCTTTTGCAAACAAAGACGTTGAAGATGTCCACAACAAGCTTCCTAGAGAATCAGACAGAGGAAGTGGGCACTGGTACTGAGATTCTTCTGTGATACAATGGCCCCATACAACGGTGCTAGAGGAATCAGCTTCACTAAGTTATGGCCTAGTTGGATAGACCAGAACCTAACAAAGGTGAACAGAGTCTTCATGGCCATGACTATGGTCACAGATTAGAGGAACCCATTTCTTAGGTAAGAAGTCCCCTATTAGCCATGTCAAGGCAGAGACATGGTGAATCAATGCTCAGCAGGATTCAGTGAACTTCAGGCATTTATAGACATGATTGATTGACCTAAGGGGTTATTTCACCTGGATGGTTGGCATCTAAGCCAGATAGGATTTCGTTCAAGAATTCCACCTCTGGAGGGACTTCCCTGGCGGTCCAGTGGTTAAGACTCCGTCTTCCAAAGCAGGGAGTGCGAGTTCAATCCCTGTTCGGGGAGCTAAGATCCCACATGCCTTGCGGCCAAAAATCCAAAACAAAACAGAAGCAATATTGTAACAAATTCAATAAAGACTTTAAAAATGGTCCACATCAAAAAAAAAATCCTTAAAAAGAATTCCACCTCTGGAATCTAAAGAAGTAGAACTCATAGAACAAGAGAGTAGAACAGTGGTTAATGGGAGCTGGGAGTGGGGGAAATGGGGAGATGTTGGTCAAAGGCTACAAACTTCCAGTCATAAGAGGAATAAGTTCTGAGAATGTAATATACAGCGTGGTGACTATAGTTAATAGTACTGAACTGTATACTTGAAATTTTCTAAGAGCATAGATGTTGTGTTCCTACCACACCAAAAAAAGAGGCAACTATGTGAGGTGATGGAAGTGTGAATTAACTTGATTGTGGTAATCATCTCATAATGTATACACACATTAAACCATCATGTCGTACACCTTAAATATATACATTTTTTTTCAACTATACCTCAATAAAGCTGGAAAAAAAGAATTCCACCTCTGGACTTTGGAATCTGCGGGGTGGGCTCAAGGGTGATGCCACTACAGGCAGTACTAGACCTGCCAGACTATATATTTACCTTTTTATTTTGCTTTGTTTCTAAAAGCAGGTCAGAAAATAAGATACGATGCGATCCAGATAAAGAACAGACTGTGCAGGAGGTCATATAAGCTGTTGATCATTAAAATAACGGATAACATTTACTGAGCACTTATTATGTTCCTGGTCCTATTCTTATCCCTATTTTATAGATTACAAAACTAAGACACAGAAAGCTTATGTAACTTACCCCAAGGTCAGATAGTGATTGGAAGAGTTGGGATTTGAACCAAGGTAGTCTGACTATAGAGGTCATGCTCTGAAGAAGTATGGTAAGCCACTGTCCAGTGCTGTATTCTCTTCCATTCCACTACGTGCTAGAATATATTCAAGATGTTGCTCAGGCTAAACCGTAGTACAGTAATTTTGCCTTGGATGAGTTGCAACTTCTATTTGTCACCTTCCAAGGAATGAAGACAACTGTAGGCCTCTAGAGGTCCAATTTCATAATGATGCCTCACAGAGCTGGTCTCGGAGATTGGAAGTCAGCAGGTGCGGGTAGTGGTGATCATGCCACGATTGATCATTGTCATTCAGGTGAAGGTAGAACTCTTCATTTTTCCAAGTTAGAAAGAGAGCTGGGGTCTCATTAAGGGAAGCAAATGAATGCCTGCAGCAAGTTGGTGTCTTATCCTTGGGCTCTAACGCAGAATATAAAAATTGAGCAGTGACCTGAGCCCTGGAGTCCAGGCTGGAAGGAATGGCTGTTCCCTCAGTGTAAGGGCGGTTTCTTTACTTGTGGCCCCCGACCCCCTCGGGATGGGCAGTGTTCTGGGTGATCCAGGGCTGAGAGGGCACATGAGGTGCAGGGTAACTGTATTGTTTTGTTATAAACTGGACAGCCTGAGTTTTAAAGGAGAAGTCCACTTTGAGGATTTCTAGCCACAAAAAGCTGAGGGCCCAGGGGAAGGGTGTACCAGCCCCTGGGCACTTTCTCCGATTCACAGCTTAATGGAAGGTCTCCATAGTTACTGATCCCCTCCACAGGCAGTACCTATCTATCAGTGGTGTCAATAATAGTAATAATAAGATGAGAATGTAAATTGGTGCAGCCACTAATGGAAAACAGCATGGTGATTCCTCAAAAAAAAGAAAAATAGAACTACGATTTGATCCAGCAATTCCACTGCTGGGTATATATCCAAAGGAATTAAAGTCAGGATCTCAAAGAGATACCTGCACTCCCATGTTCATTGCAGCATTATTCACAGTAGCCAAGATATGGAAACAACCTAAATGTCCGTCGACAGATGAACGGATAAAGTGTAGTATGTACACGAAGTAGAATATTATTCAACCTGAAAAAAGAAAGACATTTGTGACAATACGGATGGACCCGGAGGACATTATGCTGAGAGCCCGCGTGCCACAAACTACAGAGCCCATGTGCTCTGGAGCCCAAGCGCCACAACTAGAGAGACAAAACCCACACGCCACAACTAGAGAGAAGCCTGCGTGCCACAACGAAGAGCTGCAAAGAGCCCTCACGCTGCAACGAAAAATCCTGAATGCCTCAGTGAAGATCCTGTGTGCCGCAACTAAGACCCGATGCAGCCAAAAAAAAAAAAAAAAAAAGAAAGAAAGAAAGAAAAAAAAAAGAGTATAAGATCTAGAGGCCAAGTGCCTGGATCCACATCTTAAGTCTGCTGCTTACTGGCTATGTGACCTTAGGCAAGTTACTTAACCTTTTTATGCCTCAGTGTCTTCATCTGTAAAATGGGGATATAATGGTACCCATTTTAGGGTTAATGTGAGGATTAAATTAGTTAATGTATGTGAAACACTTAGAATAGTGATTAGTACATAGTAAATACTATGTGAGCATGTATTACCATTTTTGCTATCTGCCCATCAAGACCCCAGTTATGCAGTATGTGCACCATTCCCTGCAATCCGGAACAGAATGTCTTCCATGGAAAGTAGGACTACCACTAGCCATCACCAGTGATTTTCTACAGGAGTTGTAGTTTTGGCAGCAAAGGCTTAGGGTTGATACTGAAACTCCACAGTTCCAACTCTGGGCTGTCACTTAGCAGGATGTCTACATACACTACTGCCACAGCCCTCCTCTGGGAAATGCAAATAGAAGCCCCAAGGAGCCAGGTGGACTTTAAAGCTTGTATGATACCTTGCCTTTGACTAGTTGAGCCAGAGGGATTACTGGATTACTGTAGTTCTGATCAGAGGGCTGTCCCTTATACTCAGACAGGCCAAAGGGGAGGGATGCCTCTTGCCCCTTGGTGTCATTATTTGGAATCAAAAAGTACTTCCCTAAAGCAACATCCTTACAAATTGTAGGTTCAGAGAAAAAGAATCTATTCCTCAAAACCAAATAGGACTTATCAAAGATGAGGAGGTAAGGTATAAGCAGGGGTTTGGTGGTCAGCGTGTAACAACTGGCTCTCCAGTGGGGGAAAAAACTAATTTGTAGTGTTTGACAGTTTTCGTGGTGTAAATTCTCTTATTATGGATGATTTCAAGACACCAATGTGACATCACTGAATGCAGAGTTGGGAAGGTATGTGCACACTTAGCTCTCAAGAGGCAGTGGTAGGGAATTCCCTGGAGGTCCAGTGGTTAGGACTCTGCACGTCCGCTGCAGGGGCCAAGGGTTCAATCCCTGGACGGGGAACTAAGATCCTTCATGCCATGTGCCACGGCCAAAAAATAAAAATAAAAAAATAAAATAAAATAAAAGAGGCAGTGGTAGCCAGTTCCAGCCAATAAAAATGGGGTCTGAAAGCAGCGAAAGAGAAGACAGGTTAGAAGCTGGTGGTGAGGTGTGAAACCTAAACTCATTCCGGAGCCTCAAGACAGGTCACTGCAGTAACATGGACACACAAGAAGTTTTTAAGGACATGGCAACAGAACTGGCGATTACCTTTCCCACAATACATTCCATTTCCTGCCTTGGGTCATCGACCCAGTTGAGGAGTCACCCAGAAGAAATAGAGAGAATGGGGAAATATGCAGCGGAGCAGACAGAGTAGAAATGCGATGTATGGTCAGGCCACTCAAGATGGCTATTCTCTTGCTCTCTGTACATCCCCTGCTTGACCAGCAGCTGCTTCACCTACACCCTACTCACATGACTGACCTTCCTATGTACCTGCCCCTGCCCCAGCTGGTGGTTGTCTTTAATCAAAGGGGCGGTGAGGGGCGTGCCCCTCGGCTGGTTTCCCTGGTAACTGATGAACCCACCTGACGTCAGTTCCCCTATAACTGGCAATCTCCCCTTCCCCCTGGGAGTGAAGACTGCCGCCATGTCCTGCCCGCCACTGTCTGCCGCACACGGTGGGGTGTCGCTCCAGGACCTTGCTTCAGACGCGTAAGCTTCCCCATCCATTAAACCACTGATGTCTCTGTTGCAGACTCGGGCTCTTTCTTCGGTCTTGAAGCTGGGCAAGCACGGGCCTTGTAGGCCTGCGGGGTGCAGCCCAACATGCTATCAAGCTGATCATCTGTTTTAAGGGCTTCAGGTAGCCACCCTTCAGTTGGGGGCAAAGGCAGGAGGAAAAGCTCCCCCTGGACTCAGAAACTAGCCAACATCCTTCTTGTTCTCATCCTAGGCCCACCGGAGGGGGAGCCTAGAAGTTCTATTGGTTGGCCTGTCTATCCTCTAGGTTCGACCAGCCATTGGAGTGTTGGAAGTGCCAAACAGAACCCTGATTTCTCTGTATCCAGAGAAAACTATAATTCGAAAAGATACATGCACCCCAATGTTCACTGCAGCAGTATTTACCATAGCCAGGACATGGAAGCAACCTACATGTCCATCGACAGAGGAATGGATAAAGAAGAGGTAGTACATATATACAATGGAATACTACTCAGCCATAAAAAAGAAGGAAATAATGCTATTTGCAGCAATATGGATGGACCTAGAGATTATCATACTTAGCAAAGTAAGTCAGACAGAGAAAGACAAATATCTTATGATATTTCTTATATGTGGAATCTAAAGAAAACGGTACAAATGAACTTATTTTACAAAACTGAAAAAGAGTCACAGGTGCAAAAAACAAGCTTATAGTTACCAGGGGGAAGGGGGGAGAGGGATAAGTTGGGAGATTGGGATTGACATATACACACTACTATAAATAAAATAGATAACTAATAAGGACCTACTGTATAGCACAGGGAACTCTACTCAATACTCTGTAATGACCTATATGGGAATAGAATCTAAAAAAGAGTGGATATATGTATATGTATAATGGATTCACTTTACTGTAAACCTGAAACTAACACAACATTGTAAATCAACCATACTCCAATAAAAATTTAAAAAGAAAAAAATGGATGGCTCTGAAAGAGAACGTTCCTCTGGGGGAAATGCAGTGACTTTCTCCATGCAAATCTCATGTCCACTAGGTTGGGAAACACGTCCCTGCTGTACGTAGGAGGTGTAACACAGAGGGATGCCTCCAAGAGCTCATTTAAAGCATGCACCTGGCCACTCATCTATAGATGGTGATTGGTGGATGCAAAAGTGGAGGGCTTTGAATAGTACCCTCCAAAGCAGAGATACACACGTGGCTTTCTAGTGAGAGATCCAGTAGATGTCAAGTCCTTGGAGACAGAAAATTTCCTTGACGATTTTGGTAGCAGTGGTTGGTACAGCTGGGGTACTATTGCAAAGTCAGTAATATGCCACTTGAATAATAGCATTCTTTACCGTTAGAATTATTCTGGGGTTCAATAGTGAGGTTTCATAAGAAACTGGCTCCTACAGCAAAGAGGTATTAGTGGCAACTCAAGATTGGCTTGGGCTGCGTGGTCAGCTAGATCAAGTCTTCATTCATAAATCTATCCAATAGCCAGGAGTCTATTGGGGCCCAGACATGAAAGCAGGTGCCACTGCTTGTAACTCTATAGGAATAAAGCAGGGAGCATGAATGGTCCAGGCTTAGGCCCAACTAATCCCACAGGTTAACACCTCTCTTCCAGCTGTTTCATATACTGACCCACCTCCTGCCCACTGTTTTAGTAGGTGATGGGGCTGCAGTAAAAAGTGTTGGTGGGTGACAAAATAACACCATGGAAAAGTCTCCGAATTCCCAAAAGGGTGAGAGACTTGGGCACATTGTCTATTCACCGTGGGGAGGGGGGTGAAGGCGGGGGAGGGATAAATTGAGAGATTGGCTAGGCACCAGGGTGGGTCAAAACTTGCCCATGGTGAAGGGCAGTGTTTGAAATGTGGGTGAGTCATCCAACTCTTCCAAAGACTGAAACCAAATGCAGGCATACTGATGGCCCATCTAGGTTGTCGAGCAAAGGAGGGGGCGGAGGGGGGAATCCAGGTACGCAGGGAACCAGTCAAGAGTGATAGGATGCCAAGCAGATGGAATCAGAACCTGAGACAAATTTCCTGAGCCAAAGAAATGCGACTGGAGCTGCTTATGTGGAAGACCTACAGCCTCGCATGCGGAAGAGTGGGAGCTATTACAGGCAACCACACTACACTGACCTCATCCCTTCTCTGATTTCCTCTGCTGTGCAGGACATGGCAGGTTGTGTTTCCCCGCGTACAACTGATAAAAGGCCTACCTCAGTCCAGTGCTTTTTGGAAACACAAGCCAGTTTCTCAGGACCAGTTTTCCAGCCGGTACCTTTTCAGGTGTTTCATTCACTCAACAGTTACTTATTGAGTACTTGCTGTAACCAGGCACTGTAGCTGGACACAACATCTTTGGGATCTTTTTTTCATCCACAGCAGTAGTTTAGATGAGGTAGCAGAGCAGGGCTTTGATGTCCCAGACAGAGTGAGGTGCAGTGGAGGATCGGATGGAGGCACAGGGAAGAGGGAGACTTGGTTGGGAAGACCACGGAGTTAATCTCAGCTACTTTAAAGAGTCTCGGATAGTGGTCCTAAAGGTTCCAACAAGGACAGGTAATGGACCTATGTTTGGCAGAGATTCAGCCAGCAACTACTCGGATGCCTGCGCTTGGAACCTGGTGCCCTTTGAAATACTCCGAATCAGCCCTTTTGGTGTAGGAGAACACCCTATAGGTGCTTCTAAGGGGTTCATGTTCTCACAGGTACTGTCTGGCTGCTGGGTGTCCATGGTTCTAGGGGTAGAAGAGGGCTGACTGTACTGTTGGTATTGATAAATTGAAGAATACTGGCTGGCATATCTTTTCAAGTACAGTAAGTCCCCTACATATGAACGAGTTCCGTTCCGAGAGTGCGTTCGTAAGTCCAATTTGTTCATAAGTCCAATAAAGTTAGCCTAGGTACCCAACTAACACAATTGGCTATATAGTACTGTACTGTAGTAGGTTTATAATACTTTTCAGACAAATAATGTCTAAAAAACAAACATAAAGAAAGCATTTTTAATCTTACAGGACAGTACCTTGAAAAGTACAGTAGTACAGTACAGCAGCTGGCATACAGGGGCTGGCATCGAGTGAACAGGCAAGAAGAATTACTGACTGGAGGAGGGAGAGGAGCTGGGAGATGGTAGAGCTGAAGGATCGTCAGCAATAGGAGATGGAGGGCAAGCTGCAGTTTCACTCACGCCTGACGTTGATGGCACAGGTTCTGGTTCCTTGCTGGATTCGATTCTATCTACCCTCTTGAAAAAATGATCCAGTGATGTCTGGGTAGTAGCTCTTTTTTTCTCGTTATAAATGACACGGTAGCAGGGGATTGCATTCTGAACGGTTGCTGTAACCTTCGTGTACCATTCTACGTTTGAGTCCTGGGCCTCAAAAACTAACAGTGCCTCCTCAAATAAAGAAAACCCCCTTGCCATTTCCTGCATCGTGAATCTCTTCAGTTCTTTCATTACTTCTTCCTCTTTTCTCTCATCATCCTTTCTCTGGGCCTCCAATTCCATCAGGTCTTCATTAGTAAGCTCCTCATGTTGCACAGCAAGGAGTTCAATGAAGTCGTCCTCTTGCAGATCTAGCTCCAGCTTCTCGCGGAGGGTCACTACATTGCTGAAGACCTCTTTGGACTCCTCATCCACCTTCTCAAATCCACGAAAATTGTGAACAAACTGCTGGCAAACGTTCTTCCAAACCCCATTCATGGTGACCGCCATACCCTCACACTAAGCAAAGTCAGTGTTTTTTATGGCCTTGTAGATGTTATAGTCCTTCCAAAATTGTCACAAGGTTGTTACTGATTTGTCACTTGCCTTTACTGCCTGACGAAAAGTGTGATATAAATAATATTTCTTGAAAGTCGCTGTAATTCCCTGGTCCATAGGTTGGATGAGTGATGTAGTATTCAGTGGCAGATGCACTACTTTGACGTTGGGATGAAAGTCGTCCATGAATGGGGGTTGGCTTGGAGCACTGTTGAGCAGCAAAGGAATGTTGAATGGGATGTCCTTCTCCAGGCAATATTTCTCTACCTCCGGGATAAAGTGGTGGAAAAACCAGTCCTGGAAAATGGCCTGTGTAACCCAGGCTTTGGGGTTACTCTTCCACACAACAGGAAGAGAGCCCTTGGCTATGTTTTTAAGGGCTCTTGGGTTCTCTGAATGATAAACTAAGAGAGGCTTCAGCTGCATATCGCCAGAAGCATTGCCACCAAACAACAGAGTTAGCCTATCCTTTGCTGCTTTATAGCCTGGCATCAACTTTTCCTCCTTACTGATGTAACTTCGGTCTGGCATCCTCTTCCAGTACAGTCCTGTCTCATCCATATTAAAAGCCTGCTCAGGTAAATAGGCACCTTCATCAATAATTTCTCGAAGCATTTCAGGAAATTCTCAGGCAGCTACCGTATCTGCACTTGCTGCCTCACCACTTACTTTTACGTTGTGAAGTTTGGCACTAGCCTTCAACTGATGAAACCAGCCATGGCTGGCATTAAAAGATGCACCCGAAGCACCGAGCTGATCTCCCTGGGATAGGGAGGGTGGGAGGGAGGCGCAAGAGGGAGGAGATATGGGGATATATGTATATGTATAGCTGATTTACTTTGTTATAAAGCAGAAACTAACACACCATTGTAAAGCAATTATACTCCATTAAAGATGTTAAAAAAATAAATTAATTTTTAAAAAAATATGTGCCCTCTGATTCTTTGCTGTGTTTCTTCTTCAAGTCTTCATAAAGGCTTTTAGCTTTCTCTTGAATCAGCATTAAGCTGAGAGGGACTTGTCGCTGATCCTGATCCTGCGTCCACACACTGAGAAGTTTCTCCAACTCCTCCATCACTTTTCCACGCTTCTTCAATATTATTGTCGACATCATCGGCACAGCAGACTTCACATGTTCCAAGATCTTGTCCTTCTTCTTTAGAATCGTGCCAATGGTTGAACAATTCATGTTATAAGAACGAGTGACATCTACCATCTTTTCGCGTCGCTCCTCTCTCTCAATTATTTTCACTTTTGTTTCCATCATTATCGCTTGGAGCTTCTTAGCAGTACCAGCTACATCACCGCTGCTTTTACACTTGCTTCCGGACAACCTGGGCTTGAAATAAAGATACTATCTTACTGTACTCTATACAGTACTGTACAGTAAAGTAAACAAAAGCACAACCACTCGTAGAGGATGCACACACGTGACAATGTAAGCCAGACACGTGAACTCACACGTTATTGGACGACATGCAAACACACGTTCGCATCTTTGAAAGTTCGCAACTTGAAGGTTCATATGTAGGGGACTTACTGTACTAAGTGTGCTGGTCTTGGGCCTGCATTACCTTACAATTTATTCCTTGATCATCTCCTGATCTGCTCTGTGTCACAGGTGGACTGAACTCTGCAGACTACATTTCCCAGACTTCCATATTGGTGGGTTTCCAGCTAAATTTCAGCGAAGGGTAAGTGAGATTGGAGGATGGGAAGTTGGTCCTGGAGGTAAAGACTGAGAAGGCGGGGTATTTCCTCCCTGTCCTATCTGCTTCTAGTGACATCTAGACGCAGTAGCAGCTATGTCTCTTCCGTGATTTCAGCTCCCACTGGACAAGACCACCTTGGTTCCAGCTTCCTTTCAGTGATCCCAGCCCTAGGACTCTGCTAAACCTGTCTCCCCCTACCATATCGCTCCAGTTTAATGATAATAGAGGTTCTCGATTTGCAATCTTAGGGTTACTTCACTGTTTCTTGCTGGCTTTTCAGTTCCTCTATCACCCGTGTAACCAATTTCTTGCCTTAAAGTCTTCTCAACTTTAAATACTTGAGTGTTTTTCCCTCTTCCTGGCTAGACTCTGATTAATACACCTGATTAATATGATTTGCTTGAAAATAAGTATGGAGGGCTTAGATAGTAAAGCCATTTGGTAGATGTGGAACTGAAGGGCCAAGAACTGTGTCCTCAAAAGCATAATAAGGTTGAAGGAAGATATCAGGGAGCTTTTTAGCCTATGGAAGCAGATTTTGTTAAATGAGCTGCATTGCCTTCTTTAGATGGGACCACTATCGGGATAATATGGGGTATTTTGTGAGGGCATTCACCATCACCAGTAAGGTGTGGTACCCATGTAAAGGGAGAAACTTGGAAATAATATATTGGGTGATTGTGTCACAGGGTTACCTGGAGATCAGACAGGAGGGTGCATCAGATATAAAGCCACCAAAGACTAAGATATTGGCTAACCTAAACGGTGCCATTGCACAGATGAAGATCTGGGATGTTAGCCTCTCTGGTTGGGATGGACAGTAGCCCACCTTTGTAGACCCAGTATCCTCAACATTTTGTGCTCTCTTCTAGAGATGCCCTTCACCAGCTCTGAATCTTAGGCACATTTTAATGAGAAGATCTTCCCATTGCTCATGCTCGTGCTACCTTGGTTGGCTCTAGCTGAGCTGGGATGACTGCAAAATTCTCAGTCCAAAGAACTTTTCACCATGGAGTTGCCTCTTATACCCCTTGACACTCTGTCTTCTGGAAAGAGGAATCTATTAGGCAGTTTTTGTATGAATTGAGCTTCTATATCTCACAGAGCTGCTCCAGGCTCAATATCCTTAGTGCATTGTCATGAAATATCTAGCCACTTTTTGAGCTAGTAACTCCAAGACCAAATTGACCAGTTAATATAATCTGGGTTCATCTTCCTGGAGGAGCAAGAGATGGAGGGGCAGAGATCACAAGTTGGGATTTTCCTGGGACTGAGTAATTGCTAATAGTATCTGGAGAATCCCAAGGTGTGTTGGTTGGCCCTAGAGAGGGACCTCTCCCTCACTGACCACTGACAATTTGCCTAGCATTGTATGAATTCCTTGGCTGGACAAAACATGATACCCATAAACTCAACCATAGTGCTTGCCAACTTTTATTTCTTTTTTTTTTCTCATAAATTTATTTATTTGTTTGTTTATTTATTTATTTTGGTCTCGTTGGGTCTTCGTTGCTGCGTGCAGCCTTTCTCTAGTTGCAACGAGCGGGAGCTACTCTTAGTTGCGGTGCGCGGGCGTCTCGTGGTGGCTTCTCTTGTTGAGGAGCATGGGCTCTAGGCCGGCGGGCTTCAGTAGTTGTGGCACGCGGGCTCAGTAGTTGTGGCTCGTGGACTCTAGAGCACAGGCTTAGTAGCTGTGGCACACGGGTGTAGTTGCTCTGCGGCATGTGGGATCTTCCTGGCCCAGGGATCGAACCTGTGCCCCCTGCATTGGCAGGGGGATTCTTAACCACTGTACCACCAGGGAAGTCCCCCAACTTTTATTTCTCAAGGTTGGACCAGGGATGGTGTTGCAATGAATGGTGTAGGACTAGTTGAACTAAAGGGTACAAGTGAGCTCAGTTTAAGAGAGCTGAATGGATGTTTTCCAGATTAAAATATTTTTCTTTCTAAGAAGTCACAGAGAATATAATTTGTAAGGCTTGGGAAATGGCTGGGGTACTTCAAAGGTCAAAACACATCATACTGTTCTCAAGTTGACATAGGCACACTTGGAAGGCCATTCATTCCTTTATCCCACAGTTATTTATGGCCTGCCTAATATTAAGCTGGTTTAGGAAATTAAGGATTAGTATTTATGGGCAACAACATGGAGACTGTGGTAGTGCTGATAGAAACGGAGCTCCCTTGGAGTGCCAAGTTAGGGAGGCCAGTTCTATTACTAAAGAGAGAGGTTTAGGTTCCCTCCCACAGGAAGAGTGAAAGTCCTGAAGAACCGCATTTCAGAAAATTTTATTGAGATGTTGGCAAGAGACCTCAGCTCCGGCGACCAGATGCATTGCACATTACACTCACACTTCCATATCCATGGCCTATCACCTACCTGAGCTGTGGCCAGAAGGCATGAATCAAATGGATCCTGACAAACACTGTGATGATCATTTACAGCTTGCCTCCTCAACATGTGCTGCCTCTTCTTCCAATGATACTTGAGTTTTGCTTGAGGATCCACCTCTACCCCATATCCTGTCTATATGGATTAGATGAATCCTACACCATGGACTCTAGGTATAGCCATAGAACCTGAGCCTAAGTCAATGCATCTCATCTCCTTACGCCAAGATACTGGCTCAAGATTGGGCATATAACCACATCAGACCCACTGGGTCTGAATTTTACTGAGAATACTGGGAAAGTGACACCTTTCCTCTCCCCTCACCTTTTGACTTGAATCTGGAAAGCTGGGGAGTAGGTGATTATGCAGCTCTTTTGCCATCATGACAGGCTACCTGGAACAACCGTGAACTACCATCTTGGGCTACATTGATCACTATGTAGCCACTAGCCATGTGTGGCTACTTAAATTTAAATAAGACTTCTAGGGCTTCCCTGGTGGCGCAGTGGTTGAGAATCTGCCCGCCAATGCAGGGGACACGGGTTTGAGCCCTGGTCTGGGAAGATCCCACATGCCGCGGAGCAGCTGGGCCCGTGAGCCACAACTACTGAGCCTGAGCATCTGGAGCCTGTGCTCTGCAACAAGAGAGGCCGCGATAGTGAGAGGCCCACGCATCGCGATGAAGAGTGGCCCCCACTCGCCGCAACTGGAGAAAGCCCTCACACAGAAGCGAAGACCCAACACAGTCAAAAATAAAAATAATAAATAAATAATAAATAAATAAGACTTCTAATGCTTGGGTTACTCCAACCCAAGATGGAGGAACTGGGATTAGTTTACCCTTCCTCTTCAAACAACTAAAAAAAAAGACAATATAATAAAAAAAAGTTTTAATACAATAAATATTAGGCACTGAAAGATAGTGATCCCCAAAAGATGGGGAAAAGTGAGGTAAGCCCTATGATTGACCGGGCTTAATACCTTGAGAAGGGTTCCAGGCCATGGCATGGAGCAGGGAATCAGGCAGAGCCAAGTGGAATCCCTGAGTTAAGGAGATGGAGCTGAAAGTCCAAGAGACAAAGGTGGCTAGAGAACTAAGGAAACAGTACCAGAGAGGGGAGAGATGTACCAATCAAGAACCACAAGCATCTACAGAGAGTCTCCCTAGATAATGCAGCAGAGTACTAAGCAGCACATGACGGTGAGGAAACTACTCAAGGCCTGGGGAAATAATCACCCAAAAGAATTAGAGGGAAGAGTTCCCCAAAGAAGTGGAAAACATTCAGGGCCAGGAACCATGGCTTTTCCCATCAACGACAGAGGAAAAATTCATCATTCATGGTCATTGGGTAGAATCCCAAGAAGGTATTGCCTCAGTTGTGGAGAATAATTCGACTGAGCACTGCTTCAGACCCACCCCATGAATCATAAAAGCATGACCTGAAGGATCAAACTCTTTCCAAGTAATGACTGCATCCCAGAAGAAAGCTCAAGAATATTTATAAAAATGCAAACATATACATCACTGAAGTAAAATTCACAGTGTCTGATATCCAATCAAAGATTATCAGGCATGCAAAGAGGCAGGAGAACAAGACTCATTAAGAAGAAGAATCAATCACTTGAGGTCTTTGGTTTTCTTTTATTGGGGTATAGTTGTTTTACAATGTTGTGTTAGTTTCTACTGTACAGCGAAGAATCAATCACTTGAAATCAACACAGAGCTGATACAGCTATTAGGATTAGCAGAGAAGGGCACTGAAACAGTTTATTATAACGGTATTCCATACGTTCAAAAAGTTAGAGACATGAACTATACAGAAAGGATATAAACCTTATTTCTATAAAGCTTCTTATAACGTTAAACATACACTTTTCATTTGACCCAGTAATTACATTCCTAAGTATTTATCCAAGAGAAGTAAAAAAGATATGTCCGTGCAAAAATACGCCCATGAATGTTCATTGCAGATTTATATAGAATAGCCAAAAACTGGAAATAGCCCCAATGTCCGCCAACAGGTAAATGGGAAAACAAACCGTGGTGCATCCGTACAGTAGAATATGCTCAGCAATAAAAAGGACATAGTACTGATACATGGATGAACTTCAAATGTATTATGGTGATTTAAAAAAAGCCAAACAAAAAAGTGCACAGATGCAAGATACTATTTATATAAAACTCTATAAGAGATAAATCTAATCTATAGTATAGAAAATAAATCATTAGTTGCCTGGGGCCAGGCATGGGGAGGGGGACTGACAGGGAAGTGGCATGAGGGAATCTTTCTGGGTGATGGAAATGTTCTATTTTGTAACTTGTGGTGGTGGTTACACAGGTGTATACATTTGTCAGAATATCAAACTGCTTGAAACAGGTGTATTTTATTATGTTTTATATTATATATGTCATATATATGATATTATTGTATTTATTATATGCAAGTTATACCTCAATAAAGTTGGCTTTTATAAAAGAACAAGCTGTTCTACACCAGCCTTGGTTTCTACCTCTACTACCTTCTCTGTCTCTGAATACATGGGCAGAGCCACGGGGCAACCTCTAACATTCTAAGGAATAGTACAAAACATAAGCCATCTTGGGTACCTGAAGCTATAATCAAGCTAGAGACACCGTTTGCCCCTTCCGCTACAGCTGTACAACCAACTAAATTATTTCTTTTCCTAGGCTTTTCAATATCGTTAAGTTATTCAACACTGTGCTATTCGGTCTCTATCACAGTTTGTGCACATTCACTGTATCTTCTACTTTTTCCTTATATTCCTTTCCTGTCAAGATTTCTCTCCCCTCACTCTTCACTCCTGTGCCTTTCCCCCACCCTTATCCCAGACACACATATTCTCCCAGCTAGTCCTGGCATCCCAAGATCGTAGATTCTTGTTGACCCCATGAACTCTCAAACTGGGTCTACAAGGAAGGGTTTTTTCCCAAATCCTCCTTTGGGGGAGGATTGAATGGAGACATAATATGTTACCAGTCAAGTTAATATGCTAGTCATTCATATGGTCCAGATTCGGTTGGGTTCTGCAGGGCCAATTTGGAGTCCTATCACAGCTAGGGGTCCCAAGAACTAGAGGGGCAGCTAAGCCACCATTCATTGGGAAGAGCTGAAGGACCAGGCCCAGTGCTTAGCAGAAATCAAGACAGTGGTTCCAGCAAAAGTTCAGAACTGGGTGGAGATAAAATGAGAACAAGGTTTGAAATGAGTAATCAGGATTAAAGAGTGATTTCTATGTACACTAGTAGGGGTTTGTGGCTTGCCTCTATGGACAAGTGGGGAAGTGCCACATGGAAGGGTTAGGTTGGGTTAAAGGGCTGTGGAGAGGGAAGACAAGAGACAAAGAGGGGCCAGAAGAGCTACTGTAGGTCCCTGTCTTCCACCAGACATACCGAAGGAAGCCCTAGCCCTTCTTGGCAAGGAGGTTGGATTGTGGGGAAGGGTGGGAAGAGTTTGCCTTGCTTTCTGTCTTTTAAATCAACTCAACCCACTCACATTCCAATCACCAGCCAAGCTACAAAATCAAGGCCCAGACACCAAAAAATGTTTGCGGTAATGTTCCCTCATCACTGTTCCTACACCCCGGCCCAATCGTATCTCAGCCTACTCTTGCTTTGATCTCATCTCAGCCTAATTTTGAAACCCTTGCTTTGTATAGCTCCTTCAATCCTAACTCTGACCCTTTGGATTTGGTATTTATAGTTGCCAAACACTTGCTGGGCACCCCAGCCAGGCTAGCTGCAGACTCCTCTGTATTTGAGTATATGTTGAGGTGGGTGTTGAGTCCAACAAGCGGGAATGCTAGTCCTACTAGTGAAGTCAAGTCCAGTGCCTGAGGGATAATATCAAGCATCAGGTTCAAGGATATAGAAGAAGGGTCTAAATAGGAGATAAGACAAGGAGGTAGGAGATAAGACAAGGAGGTAGGAGTTAAGGAAATGAGGCGCAAGTTCAGAAATGAAGCATAAGGGACTTCCCTGGTGGCACAGTGGTTAAGAATCCGCCTGCCAATGCAGGGGACACGGGTTCGAGCCCTGGTCCGGGAAGACCCCATGTGCCGCGGAGCAACTAAGCCCGTGCGCCACAACTACTGAAGCCCACGCGCCTAGAGCCCATGCTCCACAACAAGAGAAGCCACTGCAATGAGAAGCTCACGCATCTCAACGAAGAGTAGCCCCCGCTCACCGCAACTAGAGAAAGCCTGCACGCAGCAACGAAGACCCAACACGGCCAAAAATAAATAAATTAAATAAGTTAAAAAAAGAAGTGAAGCATAAGACAGGACATAGAGGAACTTCCCTGGTGGTCCAGTGGTTAAGACTCCACGCTTCCACTGCAGGGGACATGGGTTTGATCCCTGGTCGGGGAACTAGGATCCTGCATGCCTCGCGACACGGCCAAAAAATACCTTCAAAGACAGGACATAGAGAAGTCCTTCAGGATGTGGGGAGTAAAAAAAATCAGGGATGTAAGATGTCCCTATTTATTGATTGTCAGTGTCATGGTGCTCCCGTCCAACTCACACCCTGTGCTACCACCAGAAACCTGGAATCACGGTTCTGACTATGGCTCTGTAAAACTTTTTACTGCTGCGCCACTGCAAAATGTGACTCCAGCACACAGTATGCAAAGCCCTCCGTCAACCACTTATGTTTCTCAACTTTCACTCTGTGCTCTAGTGTCACTGAGCTATTTGATGTTCTCTGCAAATGCTGTTTCTTCTCTGTGTACCTTCACAGGGGTTACTTTGTCTGCCTAGGGTGATCCAGCCACCTGTTTGCCTGGCATATTTCCACTCACTCTTCAATACTTGGCTGGAGCATCTGCTGTCTGAGGCCCTCTCTGCCTACTTTCCATGCAGAGTGAATTATGCTCTCCTTTGTGTCATCATTCTCAGACGTTGCAAGAGATGGAGAAGACAGGATCTATAGGCCTTGATGACTGAGTGGATACTAGGGTTGGTGGAGAGGTAGGAGATAGGGATGGTCCTAAGTTTCTTGCTTGGACAGTCAAGTGGATGGTATTGCCATTTGCTGACCTAGGGAACACAGATGGAGGAGCACACTGCAGTGGGGTGGGTGATGTGTTCAGCTTTGGACATGTTGGGTCTCAGGAACCTAGCAGACATCCAAGTATAGATGCCCAGTAGTCACTTGAACACAGTGCTGTAGAGCACAGGAGGGAGACCTAGGATAGAGAATATGAATTCAGAAGGCTAAAGTCATAAAGTATATGGATACTGTGTGGAGGAGGGTTGATAAAATTGCTCAGAAAGACCTGTAGAGTGAGAAGAACAGGGGACCCAAGGCTCAAGAATCGCTAACACTTAAGGGGCAGAAGAAGAAAGGCTTCTTACAGACAGAATCTGTTAGGAGTTAAGGGAATTGCCAAAGGGAGGCTTTTTGTGACTCAAATTTGGGCGTTATAACCAGAAATGTTTGTAAGAAATGGTCTCCTTTGTGTGTATAAAAATCCCAAGGAAGTGTATGATTCCACTTCTATGAAGTCCCTAGGGTTGTCACATTTATAGAGACAGAAAGTAGAATGGTGGTTGCCAGGGGCTGAAGGAAGGGGGAACTGAGGGTACAGAGTTTCAGTTTTGTAAGATGAAAAGAGTTCTAGAGATTGATTGTACAATAATGGGAATCACTTAATGCCACTGAACTGTACACTCACAAATGGTTAAGATGGTATATTTTATGTTGTGTGTATGTTACTACGATTTTTAAACATCCCAAGGAAAGAAGAATTTCAACATAGACTCAGAGTAGAAGAGTTTAGGGCTTTCTTCTCTTCCTCAATAGTTCTTTAAACACCCGAGAATACTCTATGCCCTTTCTCACCCCACAGGACTCTACCCCACCATCCTCTAGCACTTGGGTACCTAATTCAGTGCTTAATAGAATCAATTGTTTGAAAATCCTTCCAGCTATTGACTACAGTCTAACTCTGAAATAAAATGGCCTTCCATTTCAGCTGATTAATATAGATTCCCTCAGTGCCTGCGAATGTAGTTTCAAGATATGAACCTTGCCATTCTCAGGAGTATTCATTTCCCTGAGGTATTCTCCTGTTTTACAGACAGAGCTTGTGTTTCCTGCTACAGTGAGCACACACAGAAGTGGTTGAGTTACACCAGCCCTGGCGGGTGGAGGCTCCTGTGGATATTAGCAAAATGCCAATCACTCAATCACTCATCCCTGGGCTCCAAAGAGAACAACAAAAGACACTCAAATCCACTTGATAAGAGTTGGGCCAGTCTTTGTGGTTCCAAAGGAGAATCGGCCTTTAAATAAGGTTTGGGTTTTTCTTTTCTTTGCTCCCTGTGAAGTGGGGAGACTTAGGTTATATAAGAAGGCTGAGCCTGGGCGTCAGGGTGTTACATAATGGGTGTGGCAGGTGGGGTGGATAAGGTATAGGCAGATGCTTCTGAATGTTCATTCAGCATCATTTCTGGGCACAGACAATTACCGTTTTTGTGTTCCCCCTCTCCCCAGACCACAGTTCTGTCTCTTTCCATATTTATTACTGACTGATTTGTAGACACCCAGACCAGTGCTAGGTCCTGTGAGGAGTATAGAAATAGATACCTGATCAATCTTGCTCTCAATAGCCTTATTATCTAGTTGCGGAGTAATCCAGGGATGATTTTTACAGTAATCCATTTTCTAAATCTCAAATACACAAAGTGTTCTTAGGAGGGCAGTGGGACCTGAAATCCACTCTGCAATCCCCATTTCCCAAACTCAGTGCTCTGGCTTGGGTCTGCATCAGCTCTGAGAAAGGGGCATCTTTCCCCGAGTTAGTTGTCCTAGCAGGGCTGCATTTTTGTAATTCACCCAGTGATGCCTTATGTGCTGGTGGAGCCCCTGGCCTGGAGATAGATGATGACATAGCTCAGGGCAGAAAAGTAGAGGGGCAGAGCTGGGAAAATCAGGAAGAGGCTCTCTGGAGGAGGTTTGGAGTGCAGACTTACAGATTTACAGAGGCAGCCCTTACACCACCAGGACTTCATTTTGACATAGTGAATATCAGCCTGTCAACAGGTTGTGTTTGTTTTCAAGCTAGCCCATAGCACCCCTTTGTGCAAGTGACAAAAAGACTCCCCCTTAGGTGGGCAAGTTACAGAAAAGCCCCCTTCCACTAGCCTGACAAGTGGAGCAAGGGCTTTCTTTCTGTTCCAATTTGCCCCCTGTCCTAACTTGGCTGGGTGCATTTGTGGAATGCAAGAAATGCACATCTATTTGTGGTGGCCCTGGCTAGCCTGTAGCCAAAAGTGTGTCTGCTGGGACTTTCCCAGCCTTATTTTTAGCCATTTAAGACCACCCAGGAAGAAGCTGAGGAATGTTAATTCTTTCTTCTGTGCCCAGGGGAGTACACTGCTAGCACCAGATATGAAGGGTACCACTGGGCTCCTGGAAAAAGCCCTCTGGGTTTACCTGATGGGGAAAGTCAACCTAATAGTGATGAGGCTAGACTCTAGGGTCAGACTGGCCAGTGTTCAAATCCCACAGCCACTGCTTGCTAGCTGTACAACCTTAGGCAGCTTTACCACCCTCTCTCCCCCGAGCCTCATTTTCCGCTTCTGTAAAATGGGTATAGTATCTCCCAGGGTTGCTGTGAGGATTAAATAAGACAATATATAAGGTGTCTGGCATGTAGTAAGCACTTGACAAATGTTAGCTATTGTTATTTCCCTGCAATTTCTTCCGACATTACACAATAAGGCACTGCCACTTTTACAATGAATGGTATATTTTCATCCCAAGGGAACCCAGGAACTGACAGGCAGAGGCGAGGGAGAACTCTGTGTCACATTCTCAGATGAGACTTTCTCTCACTCCAGTTAGCACATGCCATATGGCAGAAGGTTCGATTGCAGCCTTCTTCACCCCTCACTAGGAGAGATACGATTGTCACCTGGCTTGGAAGAAACGTCATTCTTCTCCTTTCGGGCTGGGGTCCTCTCGCTTGATAGGTATTTACTCTAGCAAAGAAAGGGTGGCAAGCTGATTTCCAGATGTTCTCCTAGGTTGGGTATGAGTCACACAGCAGATCTTATTTCAGCAGTACGGTTGGCTAACTTTGGAGAGTTGAGGATTTTTTTTTTCTTTCGTTCTTCAGAAAAGCATTTCTTGCTAAAAAAAAAAATAAAATAAAAATAAAAAACATGAAAGCACTGTATTTATGTCAACAGGGCCAGCTTTCAACACAGCTGAGAGTTGGTTGAGAAGTGTGTCTTTGGCTGCTTTTCATTCTCTGTTTCCATTTCTCTCCTCTCTCCCACATTCCAGGATCCCATGGTTTGTTCCCACAAGTCCTTCATCTTTGTTCACTTTTTTTTTTAACCTAAGATGCAGGCATATACATTTTAAGATGTGGCCCCTTTAAGACCTCTTTTCCCAAAGAGCTTGACAGCTGGGAGAAATCTGTGATAGGAATTGTGCCCACCTATGGGTGCCACTGGGGTAGAACAGAAAGATAAGTAATTCATCCAAGGCCAACAGCTAAGGAAGTGGCTGAGCCAGAATATAAACCAAGTTTAATTAAGATGCTCAAGGCCATTCAACTTGTATGTGGTGGAGCTGAGTTATAACCAAGCCCTCTCTAGCTCTTAAGTAATTTCCTACTTTCTGCTCTGTTACCTACATCACAGATTCTCCTGTTCTACCAGCCTTTGACTGACATCTAGGTTTGACTATTTGCCTGGCTTTGGTTTCAATTTTTCACCAGAATGTTGCCTCTTGGATTGCCCACCTCTGTTCCATCTTCTGCAGGCTGCATTCCAGCCCAGCCCTATCCCTGCGGCCAATGCAAGTTCCAGTGAGAGCACACTCTAGTCTAAATCCAGTGCTCAGGAGTTCTACTTGTCTGGAAGGAGGAATCCAATATTACCTCAGACAAAAACTGGAGTAAGGGGGGAAAATGGAGGCAGCCTCACCCTGGTAGTTTCTCCAACAGACCTGGGTTATCCAGACCGAGGAAAAATAATAACCAATGTTAATCCTGTGCTCCAAGCACTGGGATAAATGCTTTGCACAAATTATTCCATTTAAATCCTCACGGATGTTCACTAAATTTATTGTGATAACCATTTCATGACATATCTAAGTCAAATCATTACGCTGTATACCTTAAACTTATACAGTGCTGTATGTCAATTATATCTCAACAAAACTGGAAGAAAAAATTAAAAACAAACAAACAAATCCTCATAACAATCCTTTAGGTTAGTACTGTTATCATTCCCACTTTAGAGATGTGGAAACTAACGTTTGAAGAAATTAAGTGACTTTAATTTTGAAGAGCTAGGTTCTGGATTCAGATCTCTTAGATTCTAGGCCCCACACCACTACCCTCTACAATTAGCTGACACAATCCAGAGCAGGCTGCAGATGGATACCTACTCATGGCAGCACCTGGATGAGATCCAGGCCTGTGTAGTGACAGCCCTGAGAGGCACAGAACATTGGAATTGCCTACTGTATGAGAGTGGGCAATTATATTTCCTAGCTGGAGAAGCGCATGCACAAGTACTTCTCTTGTACCATGACCCTACCCTCATTGCCACTGTGATCCATTCAAGTCAAGACCTTCAACATGGTTTTTAGTAGTGGCTCCATCACTGACGCAACATCTCCAACGTGTCATCACTTGTTATAGCTGCTTCTAAGTCAAGGAGTAGACTAGGAGATCCAAAAGTCTTCTGCATCCACTTCAGATCTCCAAACACCTCTGGGATACCATCTCACAGTCAACTATTTCTAGCATATTCCCTTTTTTTTAAAAATTTATTTATTTATTTTTGGCTGTGTTGGGTCTTCGTTTCTGTGCGAGGGCTTTCTCTAGTTGCGGCGAGCGGGGGCCACTCTTCATCGCGGTGTGCAGGCCTCTTACTGTCGCGGCCTCTCTTGTTGCGGAGCACAGGCTCCAGACGCACAGGCTCAGTAGTTGTGGCTCACGGGCCTAGTTGCTCCGTGGCATGTGGGATCTTCTCAGACCAGGGCTCTAACCCATGTCCCCTGCATTGGCAGGCAGATTCTCAACCACTGCGCCACCAGGGAAGCCCCAAGCATATACCCTTTTTATAACTTCACAAAATCCTCATAGTGGGAGATGCTCTGAAAAAATAAATCATTCATTGTGTACTCAGCACCAGCTCCCCTTCTACTCCAGCTATGTTTATTTTGTTTATCAAAAGAATCTTCTGGATCTTGGGACTTCCCTGGTGGCGCAGTTGTTAAGAATCCGCCTGCCAATGCAGGGGACACGGGTTCGATCCCTGGCCCAGGAAGAGCCCACATGCTGCGGAGCAACTAAGCCCGTGCGCCACAACTACTGAGCCTGCACTCTAGAGCCCACGAACCACAACTACTGAAGCCCGCGCGCCTAGAGCCCGTGCTCCGCCACAAGAGAAGCCACTGCAATGAGAAGCCTGCGCATCGCAACAAAGTGTAGCCCCTACTCTTCACAACTAGAGAAAGCCCGCGTGCAGCAACGAAGACCCAACGCAGCCAAAAATAAATAAAAATAGATAAAAGAATCTTCTGGTTCCACATTATCTAGCTATATGGTCTTTGATTATTGCTGTCAATTATCATCCCGATTTTGGAGGGCCCTATTCAAGGTCCTTCACATTAGTATCCATTTGTCAACTACCTACTGCTGGTAGATACAGAAGTCAGATTGAAGACATCAACCAAGTGCTATCTAGAGGAGTACTTCCGCTGTTTCACCTTTTACTAACAACATACTGATTCCCCTCCTTACTATGCCCCAGTTCCCCCACAACTCATCACATTCATCCAGCTAGAAATACCTATTTTCTCAGTAATTATGACTTTCACAACCACTGCTTTCCTATCTCTCCCATGCTATGAAGGACATAAGAAGCTGTAAGCTACCAGCATGTTGAAGGTCAGGGCATGAAGTATACTGGACAATTCTGGATCTTTGAAGAGAACATCACCATGGGAGACAATCACACACACCCAAATACCACCATATGGGGCACTCAAGGTAAAGAACATTATCGACACCATAGGTTTCTGACTCCAGCTAACCCCTTTATGTGAATCTATCCCATCCACCACCATTCTTTGCTATATCCAATCCACTGAGACTTCTCCCTTGTATCAATGGCTAGGTCTTCAGCTTCCAGGAAAGCAAAGTCAAGGACCAGTGGAGGTTGGATAGTGGCCAATGGGCAGTGGTGTCCAGCGACACCCTCCTGTCTAATCATCTATGAGATGATCTTGAGGGTTACAGTCCTCCCAGTCAGAGAGACCCACTGGTGGTGGTTGTTCACAGGGTGGCCAGTATGAATTTAGTGGGCATCTGGGTTCATTTGATCAGGGTTTGGTCTACCAAGCAGCAACGGGCCCTGAGTCTGTCCTATCCTCAATTCAGTGACAGAGTACATTGGCTCCCTTTTGACAAGCTGGGCCAGCAAATATATTTCTCAGATTAGTTAAGAGGCCCAGGTAGCTTTTGAACTTACAAGAAGTATAAACCTTACTCACCCATGTCTATAGGCATACAGGATTTAAGGAAGTCAAGAAAAGCAGCTTTCTTGGATTCCACTGTGAAGGATGCCTGAATATCTTCATATACGCCAGCATTTGGAGCCCAAAGCTGCCAGCATGAATCTCTATCAAGCTATGACATGTGCCAACACAGTGACCAAAGTTTCATCCTAGTAGCTGATAGATAAGCATGCAAGCCCTGAATCCATGCCCAAAGTGACAGATGTCCTTTAAATTCTGTCTGATGCTTTTCTCATAATGTGGAGGCTAGGAAGGAGAGTAGCCCAGCAAATTAGTCCCACAAGACCAAGATGCTTCTTCCTGAAGTCCTTAGTCATGGATCTTGAAAGAGGAAATAACAAAATTATGTCCAAAGGAAAAAACTATCTAAAATAAGTGGTGATGCAAGAGGATCTTAGGAAAGCAGTAGAAGTTGAGGGGCAGTGCCAACGGGGGAGAACTAAGAAAGACAAGAGGAATATCATCAATCAGGTAGGAGTGGGAAAACCAAATGTGTGGTGTCTGAATGAATATCAAAAGCAGGCACGCAGTGATGACAGACACTGGGATTATACCTGTTCCAGATATTACTTGCGGGCTTCCCTGGTGGCGCAGTGGTTAAGAATCCACCTCCCAATGCAGATATTACTTGCATGAAGGAGCCGAATCCCTTTGAATGGGGCCAGAATGACTATCACATTAAAAATTCAAATAACTAACTAAATAATTTTTTAAAGTGCACATATTTTTTAACTCAGCAATTTGGCTTCAGAAATTTATCTTACCAATATACTTGCACAAAGACCTAAGTACTAGGATGTCAATGGTAGCATTAATTGTATTAGTAAAAGACTGAGAAGAACAGAATGTACATCAATACTGGACTGGTTAACTAAATTATGGTACATTCATACAATGTAATATTATTCAGCCACTAATGAGAATAATAAATCAATTGAAAACAGACCCAGAACTAACACAGATATTAGAATTAGCAAAGACATTAAAACTGTTACTTTAACTGTAGTCCATATATTCGAAGTGTTCAGTAGAGACATGGAAAAAATTTTAAATGACCCAAATAGAACTGTAGAGATGAAAACTGTAATGTGTGAGATTGATAATATACTAAGTGGGATTTATAGCAGATTAGATGTTGCAGGAGAAAATATTAGTAAACTAAAAAATACAGCAATAAAAACTACCTTTAAAAAACACAGGAAAAAAAGAATCAATATAATGAAAGCACATCAATGAGCTGTGAAACAACTTCAGGCAGCCAAATATATGAGTAATTGGAGTCACTGAAGGAGAACAAGGGGCGGTTAGGAAAAATGCTTGAAGAAACAATGGTTGAAAAATTTCCAAACTTGATGAAAACTATAAAGCCACAGATTCAGGTAGCTCAGAGAATCTCACAAACAAGAAACATGAAGAAAACTACACCAAACCACATCCGAATCAAGTTTATCAATACCCAGGGAAAATATCTTTTAAAAAGGAAGGTGATATAAAGACATTTTCAGACGTACAAAGCTTAAGATCACCATCAACCATCAACCATCACCATTAACCCCACACTACAAGAAATGTTAAAGGATGTCTTTCAAGCAGAAGAAAAATGACACCAGATGGAAATATGGATCTACACAAAGGAACAAAGGGTGCTGGAAATGATGACTACTTGGGTAAATATATGGTTTTTTCCATGTTAGTTAAATCTCTTTAGAGGATAACTGATTCCGTAAACAAATATAATAACAATGAGTTGTGGGGTTTATAAATAAGTAAAAGTAAAATGTATGACAACAATAATGTAAAGGCTGGAGGGAAGAAATGGAATTATACTGTTGTTAGGTTCTTATACTACCTGTGAAGGGGTATAAATTCGCTTGGCAGTAGACTGTAATCACTTAAAAATGTTTCTATAAATCCTGAATCAATCTGTAAAATAACAAAACAAAAGGTATAGCTAATAAGCCAACAAAGGAGATAAAATATGATCATTAAAAATGCAGAATAGGGCTTCCCTGGTGGCACAGTGGTTAAGAATCCGCCTGCCAATGCAGGAGACACTTCCCGGTCCAGGAAGATCCCACATACTGCGGAGCAACTAAGCCCGTGCGCCACAACTACCGAGCCTGCACTCTAGAGCCCATGAGCCACAACTGCTGAGGCCGTGTGCCACAACTACTGAAGCCCGTGCGCCTAGAGCCCGTGCTCTGCAACAAGAGAAGCCACCGCAATGAGAAGCCCGCGCACCGCAACGAAGAGTATCCCCCGTTCACTGCAACTAGAGAAAGCCCGTGCGCAGCAATAAAGATCCAATGCAGCCAAAAATAAATAAATAAAACAAATAAATATTTTTTAAAAATTAAAAACCAAATGCAGAATAATCCAAAAGAAGGTGGGAAAAGAAGAAAAGGGGAACAAAGAACAGATGAGACAAAGAGAAAACAAATAACAAGATGATACACTTAAAACCAACCATAGAAATAATCACATTAGAAGTTAATGGTCTAATCTCCTTAATTAAAAGGCAGAGATTGTCAGATTGGATAAAAATAGTAAGATGCAATTATATGCTGCATTCAGCATACAGGTATACCTTGGAGATATGGCAGGCTTGATTTCAGACCACCACAATAAAGCAAATAACACAATGAAGCAAGTCACATGACTTTTGTGATTTCCCAGTGCATATAAAAGTTATGTTTACACTATAATATAGTCTATTAAGTGTGCAATAGCATTCTGTCTTAAAAAAGTACATACCTTGATTTAAAAATGAAAAACAAAAAAATTGCAATAGTAATATCAAAGATCACTGATCATAGATCACTGTAACAAATATAATAATAATCAAAAAGTTTGAAATATTGTGAGAATTATCAACATGTGATACAGAGACACAAAGTGAGCAAATGCTGTTGGGAAAATGGTGCCAATAGACTTGCTTAATTCAGGGTTGCCACAAACATTCCATTGATTAAAAAATGCAATATCTGTTAAGGGCAATAAAATGAAGTATGCTTTACACACTTTAAATATAAAGACACAAATAGGTTAAAAGTAAAAGGATGAAATAAGACATACCATGCTAACACAAACCAAAAGAAAGTTGACATGCCTGTATTCATATCAAACAAAGTGAATTTCAAAGCAAAGAATCTTATCAGTGATAGAGAAGGTAATTTCATAATGATAAAGGGATCAATTCTTCAAGAGGACATGACAGTCCTAAATGTTTATACCCTTAAAAAAAATACCTGAAGCAAAAAGTTATAGAACTACAAGGAGAAATAGACAAACCCACAACTATAGTTGGAGATTTCAACATTATCTCAATAATTAATAGAACATGTACACAGAAAATCAGTAAGGATATAGTAGGCTTAAACAGCACTATCAACGAACTTGCTTGACAAATATAGAACAGTCCACCCAACAACAGCAGATGTGATAGTCTTCTCAAGGGCAGATGGAACATTTATCAAGATAGATCATATTCTTGAACAAAATAAGTCTCAGTAAATTTTAAGGGATTCAAGTGATACAATGTATGTTCTTTGACCACAGTAGAATTACATTAGAAATTAATAACAACATCTGAGAGGGAATTCCCTGGCATTCCAATGGTTAGAACTCCGTGCTTCCACTGCTGGGGACCCGGGTTCAATCCCTGGTTGGGGAACTAAAATCCCACGAGCTGTGTGGTGTGGCCAAAGAAAAAGCAAAAATAAAATCTGAGAAATGTTTAAATATACTTAAAAATGGAACAACACACTATTAAATAACCCATGAGTCCAAGAAGAGATCAAAGGGAAATTAGAAAATATTTTGAACTGAGTGAAAATGAAAACATAACATACAGAATTTGTGGTATGTAACTAGAAGTAGTTTAGAAAGATCTCAAATCAATTATCTCAGCTTCCACCTTAAAAACTAGAAAAATAAAAGCAAAGTAATTAGAAGAAAATAAATAATGAAGATTAAAGTATAAATCAGTAATATAGGAAACAATAAAAAGAGAAAAGCAATGAAACCAAAAGCTGGTTCTGCAAGAAGATCAAAGAAATTGATAAACCTCTACCCAGACTTCTCAGGAAAAGAAGAACACAAATTGCTGATATTAAAAACAAGAATCAGCACTACAGATTCTACCAACATTAAAAGATAATAAGGAAAAATTATAAGTAACTGTGCCAATAAATTTGGCAACTACGATAAAATGGACAAACTTCTTAAAAGACACAAGCTACCAAAGCCCCCCAAGAAGAAATAACCTAAATAGCCATAAATCTATTAAAGAAATTGAATTGTAGTTAAAAGCCTTCCCATAAATATATCTCCAGGCCCAGATGCCTTCACTTCTACCAAATATTTACGGAAGAAAAATACAAATCCACTATAAATTTTCTTCAAGAAAATTGGAGAGGAATGACTATTTCCCAACGTATTCTATGAGGCCAGAATTACCCTGATACCAAAACCAGAAAAAGTTATTACAAAAAAAGAAAACTACCAACCACTATTCCTCATGAATATAGATAGAAAATGCCTAAAAAATGTTTGCAAATCAAATCCAGCCATATATTAGAAGTATAAACATCATTACCAAGTAGAACTTATTCCAAGAATGCAGGGTTGGTTTAAATATAATTCACCATATTAACAAACTAAAGGAGAAAAACGATGTGATCATCTCAATAGGTGAAGAAAAAGCACTTGATAAAATCCAACATCCATTCTTGATTTAAAAAAAAACTCTCAGTAAAAGTAGGAATAGAAGTGAACTTCTTCAACCTGATAAAGTGCATCTAAAAAACCTATAAATGACATCACATATAATGATGAAAGACTAAATGTTTTTCCCATTAGATAAGGAACAAGGCAAGGATGTCTGTGTTCACCACTTCTATTCAACATTGTACTGGAGCTTCTGGATAGTGCAATTAGGCAAGAAAAAGATATAAAAGGCATACAGAGTGGAAAGGGGGAGAAATAAAACTCTTTATTCACAGATGATGTGATTGTCTGTTTAGAAAATTTGATAAAATCTACATAAAAGCTATTAGAACTAAATGAGTTTAGCAATATTGCAAGATAGGGAATCAATATGCAGAAATCAAGTAAATCAATCAGGAACTGAAAATTCAGAATATATATTTATAATAGCACAAAAATATGAAATACTTAGAGATAAACTTCATAAAAGATATGAAAGACCTGTACACTGAAAATTATACATCATTGTGGAGAGAAATTAAAGATGACTTCAATAAGTGGAGGAACATACCTTCTTCATTGGTGAAGTCTTAAAATTGTAAAGATATCAAGTCTTCCCAGATTGATTTATAGATTAAAGGCAATTCCAATCAAAATCTCAGCAAGTTTTTATTTTTTTGGTAGATATTAACAAGCTGATTCTAAAATTCTAAAATTGACAAGCTGCTTCTAAAATTCTGAAATTCACATAGAAGTCCAAAGGAACTAGTATAGTCAAAATAAATTTGAAAAAGAAAAATGTTGATGTGCTAACCCTAAATGATTTCAGGACTTATTATTAAGCTACAAAATGGTATGGTATTGGCATAAAAAAATTGATCAATAGAACAGAATGGAGAGCCCACACTATATAGATAGCTGATGGGTTTTTTTTGCAAGGTGCAAAAGCAGTGCAGTGGAGAAAGTATAGTCTTTTTATCAAATGGTGCTGAAACAATTAGATATTCACATGTAAATCATGAACTTCAACCCACATACAAAAATTAAAAGCAGATCACAAACCTAAATGTAAAATCTAAACCTGTAAGATGAATAAAAGCAAACGTAGGAGAAACTCTTTGTGACCTTGGGTTAGGCAGAGTTTTTGGATACAACACCAAAGATGTGATCCTTAATAGAATAAATTGAAAAATTAATCTTCATCAAATTTAAGACTTCTGCTTTTCAAGAAAACATTCTTAAGAGAATGTCTGGGGGAAAAAAATCTTTGTAAATCACATATCTGAGAAATGACTTGCATCCAGAATATATAAAGAATTGTCAAATCTCAATATAAGAAAAAAAACAACTCAAAAATAAACAATGGGTGAGGAGAAATTTATATGTATAAGTTGTTTGTTGGTATGTAATTGGATATAGCCCGTTTGGAGGCCAATTTGGTAGAATCAAAAAAAATTAAATGTACTTTACTCTTCAATACAGCAAGTCCTTTAGAGGGACTATATTTTTTCTAGAAAATTTCTTTCCATGTGCACAAATAGGGATGTACACAGATGTTCCTGAAACGTTGTTTATAATAACAAAAAATTGGACACAATCTAAGTGTCCAGCAGTAGAAGAGTGATGAATAAACTATGATTCCTCCATCATCCACATTACATTGAACTATAGCACAGCAGTTGAAATGAATGAGGTAGAGCTATGTGTCCTGACATGAAAAGAATTCTGAACTCCACTGGCAGATGAAGAAAGCAAGTTGCAGAACAAATGCACAATGTTATCCTAAGCAAAGTAAAACCATATATTTGCATATGTACACATAGGTATGAAAACTTATTTAAATGGTCTGGAGTGACACATACCAGACTTCCTACCAAAAGGAGGGACATATGGACACAGATGATGGTGAAGGGGGTCTTTATATGCTATATATTTTTATAACAGTTTCATAGAGATATAGTTCACATAAAATAAAATTCACACATTTAAATGTGTGATTTAATAGATTTTTACTATATCCACAGACTTGTGCAACCATCACCACAGTCAGTTTTAGAACATTATCATCACCTCATAAAGAAACACTTTACCTATTAGCAGTCACTCACCATTTCCCCTCAACCCCACTCCCATGCCCAGCCCTAGGCAGCCATCAATTTACTTTCTGTCTCAATGGGTTTGGCTATTCAGGACATTTTATAAAAATGGAATCATACAATATGTGGTCCTTTGTTACTGGCTTCTTTCACTTAGCATAATATTTTCCAGGTTCATCCATGTATCCGTGTATCATTTCTTTTTATTGCTGAATAATATTCCACTGTATGGATATACCACCTTTTATTTATCCATTCACCAGTTGGTGGGCAATTGGGTTGTTTTCACTTTTTAGCTATCATGAATAATGTTGCTATAAATATAAATTTTTTGTGCATGTGCTATGTAGTTTTAAATTTTTCCAATTTTTTTTACAATGAGAATATATTCAAATATTATTTGTGTAAAAATTGAACATATAACAAAGAATGCTTCACACATATTATTGTATGCAATTCTATGAGGTAGGGACTGTTATTA